>NC_133028.1:69557500-70290000 GCF_048771995.1 Taeniopygia guttata
CCAGGATGTTGCCAGAATTGTATCTTTGGGGCCCCCATCCCCTCACAGCATTCAGTGGCTCCATCCTGGGGAGCACTTCTTTCAGGGGAGCAGCAATTGCACATGAAACTTCGATGACCACTGAGAAATAAGAGAGAGACCTGTGATAAAAAAACCTTTTCTTAAAGAATAAGAGCAACAATTTATCCACAGCGCTTGAGCAGCTTCAATATCCATATGACACAGCATTTAATTCCATCTCCTGATCTGATCTTGGCAAAAGGAAGAGTCACCTGCCCTCGGTGTAAATATGTAGTACACAAAATACTGTCAAGAAACCCACTTTTAATAAATATCTGTAGCTCTCACTCCTATACACAAGTACTTTACAGCGCCGTGCCGGAAGGAGCGCGGCCGGCTGGGCTGGGACAAGGTGAGGATGGACATAAATTAGTTATTGCAGTCGGATGCATGGTGGGCGGGGAGGTTTGGAGTTGATCCACGCTGGAAATGTAAGTATCTCTCACACCTTGAAATCCACCTTGAAACTGCTTTAAACACCAGCCCTTGGAATGCTCACAGGGCAGAACTTATGGCCGGCACCTGGCACTGGAGCAATACAGGTAAACAGTTGTGGGACAGCACAAAACTCCGACAATAATGCTGATTTCCTGAATTTACCCAACAGCAGAAATGGTGCTCGTCTGTTTCCAGGGAGACACGAGTCCTGAGGGTTCATTCGGTCTGTGGCAAGTGTTTCATTGAGTGTCCATGCCTGGTCCTGCCTGCAGTGGGGCATTTCCTGCAGTGGGGGTGTTCGGAGCCCAAAGCCACAGGGCTGCTGAGGTTAGGGCAACTTTTGGGCCCAGAGCTGGACGGAGCCCTCAGTGACTCCCACTCACTGCCAGAAGGGTTCCTTTAGTGTTTCCTCTGCTTGTCCCAGCTGGCCAGGGAATGAGGGGTGGGAGGGGGCCGGGAGCACCAGAAAGTGAACCAGCACTTCTTGTCCTTTGTATTTACAGGGGACAACCTGTGCCCTGCAGTGCCCTGCCCGGGGCATGCAGCGCGCTCCGCAGTGTCCAGAGGTCAGGGAGTCACACACAGAGTGCCAAACAGCCCCTTTCTTTCCATGGCTGTCCTGCACAAGCCTTCCTCCTCATCGTTCCACGGGGGCAGCCCTCGGAGGCCATCGCTTCCCTGTGCGCCCCTCACCCTTCCCGGAGGTCCTGGCTGGCGCAGGAGCCCCCGCTGCCATCTTCTCTGCTGGCACCGGAGGCAGAGCTGTGGCCAGTGCCGGGGCACTACCAGAGCTGAGGCTGCTGCTGTTGGCAGGGGACTGGTGCAGGAAAGCCAACAGCCGTGAAGTCTTCCCAGCCACAGGAACTCTCCAGTGCGGAATGCTGGCACCTCTGGGCTCGGGGCTGGATGGCGGGATGCGCCGCTCAGGCTGCTGTGCTTCCAAAGGCAGCCGGCTTGGAGAGCTGCTCCCGGGCAGGAGCGGAGCCTGGGCGGGCACCGCGGGCGTGGGCACCGTCGGAGCCCTCGGCAGGTTGCCCGGATCCAGTGCTGCATCCCTGTCAGTCCCAGCCCCTCCAGATGGTGGGAAGCTGCTGCTTCGCCGGCTGCAGGACTCGCAGCACAGCTTGTGGTAGCCAGGGATGGAGCAGTATCGGGCCAGCACTTCCATCTGGCAGAAGATGGATTTGTCTCCCAGGCAGGGCTCGTCTGTAAAACAAATGTCCCGGGGATGGGAACCCAATGATGGGCACTTGGGAAAGAGCACACTGCGTCTTTAGAGGAGCACAGACAGCAATTCCCAGTGCTAACCTCCCAGAGCTCCCTCACACACTGGCTATGTCCTACCCACCCCAAATCCCTTCCCTTACAGCCTGAGAGGACATCATCCATCAGCAGCATTAAAGCCAAGGCAATCGTCCCTCCCAGAAATTAAATCCCAAGCAATAGCCCTCGGAGATGCCGGAAAAGAAAAAGTTCGAGTCAGATGAAGTTTTGTTCAGATTAAGTTTGGTGTTTTGCAGGGACTAAATGGAACTGTAGAACTGATGGAGAGCTGTAACAGTGGGTCACACCTGAGGTGCCCTGAAGGCAGGGATTTACATCCCTTTCCTCAAGAAAAAGAATTTCCAGAGGCTCTTCTGGAAGCTTTGAACCAAAATCAGCTTTCTTCAGGGAAAGATTTCCTCCAGGGGCTGCCTCACCATGGGCCAGAAATGCATCCAGCCACTGCCTTCTCCTGCTTTAAAATATCAGCTGGAGCCTGAGCTCAGGCTGGGAGAAAATCAGCTCAGTCTCAAGGAACAAATTCTATGGAATATAGACTTGTAATTGTCCTGATCCTGCTGAGCTTCCTCAGAACCCTTGCTGGCTCCTGACAAACCTGGTGCAAAAGTAGCAGCTCTGCATGGGAATACCCATGCTCCATGAGGCACTGTGAGGATATTCCAGCCTCAGCATGGAATTCTGGGCTATAGCTGCAATTCCTTTTGCCTAACCATAGTGACAGTGACCCTTATTTGGTCCTGTCCTCTCATGGTTCATTTTGGAGTATCCATTTGTGCTGGTTTAGATTCCACGACTCCACCCACAGTGTGGAGGTTTGGGGTTATGCTTCTGTACTTCCAGCAGGTTCCATAAGGACCCAAAGCGGATCCCGGCTGTCCGGTCTTGGGGAAAACACCTGCACCTGCCAGGAGCTCTGACTGCTTTTCCTATGATTCCTGAGCAGTATCAGGGCCACCACGAGGGAGTTAAAGCCCCAATAAACCCCAAATCCTACCACGAAGGAGTTAAAACCCCAATAAACCCCAGATCCTACAGAGTGAATAATCCAAAGGAAGAAATCCATTGTTGTCATAAAAAGCTTCAAAACCTGTTTAAAATTCTATGGAAACAATGTCATGGATTCCCAGGAACCTCATTAATGCTCTTGGTTCCATGTTCATGTATTTGCTTGCAGAACTTACCCTGGGATTTAGAGGTCAAGCAGGGTTTGTTTTGGATTGACCTTCACCTCCGGCCCCAGTTTGTGCCAACACGACTTGGGCCAATGTGGTTAAACCCTGTTTGTGCACATGCACAGGACAGACCCCAGCGTGGGGAGCTGTGACATCCTGAGACTGCTGGACTGAAGGCAAGAGAGAATCTGCACTCTGTGTGTGACCCCTCTGCCAGCACGGCGCTCTCCAGGGAGGAATCATGCCCCCCCCTGCAGCCATTCCTGCCGTTCTCTTACCATCACATGGAGCGAGTTTACAAGCCCTCACGGATTCCGGCCGTTCCCCCTCGCACCGATCCCCAGCGCGGCACAGCACCTGCCGGCTCTCCGTCCCCTCCCCGCAGGTCACCGAGCACTGTCGGACACAGAGGGCACAGGTCAGGGCATCCTGTGTCACAGCCCTTGGCAGAAATTCCCATGTGCCAGCCATGGCTTCTGGGACAGGCTGGTGCTGCCCCCACCCTCCGCTGCCCACCTGGGACCAGGGCCCGGCTTTCCACGGCGCGGGGCACGGCACCCGGTTGCAGGACCGCCGGCTCTCGGGGCGATCCCCGCTGCAGAACTTGGCGTGGACGGAGCGGTTGGTGCCGTCTGCAAGAGGCTGGATGCAGCGCACCGTGCGGAGCTGGTAGCCAGAATTCCCACATGTTTTGGTGCAGTGTTCCCACTCATCTGCTGCCCAGCTGGGAAGGGAAATGATTTCAGACATCATTAACTGTTAACCTTTTTGTCCTGCTGTGGCTGCCTCATCCCTGGAGCAAGCTCATCTAGTGGAAAAACTCCCTTCCCATGGCAGGGGGTGGAAAGAGATGAGCTTTAAGGTGCCTCCCAAGCCAATCTATTCCATGATTTTTTATATACATATATATACATATACACTACAACCACCCAATCAGATTAGTATCCATGCTTACACAGGTAGAAACTCCCCTCCATATGCAGGAACTGCCGGCTGGAAAGCTGTCAGCATGCCCTCAAATTCATCCCACCCGATCTGCCTGTGGCTATCCTGTCTGAAGGAATAATCCTTGCTCTCTGTGCCCAGCCGCACTCACAGGGGCTCTGTGCACTCCTGCAGGTTGCACATCCTACGGATGGGCTTTGGCTTTTTGCTGCCTTCGCAAAAGCTTCGATGAACCATCTTGTTGTCACTCTTCCTGCGGCACCCATACTTGGTGTACTGGAACCCTGGGAAACATGTCAGAGGAATGAGAAGAATCAGATCCTTGTTAGAATGTTTGGCTTAAATAGGGTTTTCTGGCCTAGTAAATGGGTTTACAGGACAGGTATTTTGGTATTTGCATTCCCCATTATTTGCTTAAGAGCCATGGACAGGCTATGAGTACAGGGAATGATCAGGAGCATCAATGCCTGAGTTTGGGCATCCAAAGCAGCTTTGGGGTCTGAATTTAAACACCAAAAGAAGCCTTTTTCTTCCTAGGCTGGAAGTGTGACACCTGGGAACAATCATGCACTTCAGGTATTTTAAGCCTGAGCCCTAAAATAACAAACTGCTGTTAAAAAAGGGAAACCAAGAATCTAAATCATTCCCTTCCTCCAGTTTCTTGGCAATTTGTCCCTTGTTACAGGTGCCTCATCCCTGGCTCACCTCCACCGCAGGGTTTGGAGCACTGGGACCAGCTCTTCAAGGCCCACTCAAAGGTGTCTGTGTCCTCCCGCAGCACATTGTTGCTGTGGATGGTCGGCACCGAATCTTCATGGATGATGTATCTGTAGGTCAGGCTGGATCTGGTGTCATTCTCCCGAGGAATGATCTAGGAATAAGCAAACACAAACCCAGCACTGGTATTGATTCCTCTGCTAAGTACAGACACCAAGGTCTGGCTCTGGGATAGTCCCTAAGGCTGAGCTCAACAGGTCACCCACCAGCACCACCACGGCATCATGCAGGGGCCCGTCCGTGTGCAGCGTTTCCGTGTTGTCCTCGATGCTGTACTCCCACTGCACGCCCAGATCGATGAAGGATCGGGATCTGGCCTCCTCCCCTTTCCCATTCAGGATGTAGTGTCCTGTAGCCTGGTTCTTGATTGCTGGGAGGAGTGAGAGCAGAGCCTGTCGTGCCTCCCCCGCACTGGCAGCAATCGGGGTGGCACGGGGAGGGGTATTTCCATCAGATTATGAAAAAAACAGATTTTCATCACATTTTACTTTGCTCTGTGCACACAGGTGTGTCCCAGATGCTAAAATCCGTAAGTGATGCTAAAATCTGTAAGTGAAGAGCTGAGGAATAGGAGCCCTGTGGAACTGCCTGGGTTTGGGCTTCCACAGCACACCTCAACAGCCAGGTACAGCAGAGACTATGATGATGACCATGATGATGTCTCAATTAGAAGCCAATTCATTAAGTGCTGGAATCACAGAATGGTTTGGATTGGAAGGGACCCTAAAGATCATTCAGTTCCAACACCCACTGCTCTTCTGTACAGCTTTTTGCAATGCACTGTAGGAATAATTAAAAGATACCGAATTAGGTTCATCCTGGCAGCTCCCACTTTCATGTGAGTCATCACAATCCTTGGTTAGTACACATGCAAGTTTGGGTCAGTTTAATATTTTGGAGAATTCACATGAGGAGATGTTTGTTTGCTGAGCTGTAGGACTGCAGGACTAAGCCCTGAGCAGGCAATTTGGAAAGCCCACATTTCACTCGTACCAAACTTGAGCAGAAAAACACTTACCAAGAAAGTGAGGAGAGGCCTCGTCTTCTTGGATAAACACATGTCGAGCCCCGGGAGGGATATCAAACATCTTAAGGTAGCCTTTGGCATGTGCAGGGTCAGTGGAGGCAGCAGGGAGGGAAAGAGAAAGGAACAGCCATGGTCAGGAGTGCAGGGCACGCCCCAGCTCTGCTTGCAGGAGAGGGCATCCAGCAGCCATGGATGAGCAGGGCCAGGAGGCATGGAGCCAATCAGTTTGTAACGGGTGGGACAGGCCCTCCCTGGGCTCTTCTCTTCCAGGGAGAGAAGGGACACCAGTTACAGATGGATTTGCCACTTTCCACCTGGGATCAGTTTAATATTTATGGCCGGGCTGCTCCAAGCAGGATCTATCAACAATTCAGGCACAGAGATGTTTCCTGTGTTCCTCAGCACACGAGAACACAAGCACATGTCTTTCTCACTACTTTCCCAAATCAGTCCTCAGCCAGGTTGTTGGATTGGAACTTACCGATTGCCCTTTCAGATGGTCATGTCTGCAGCGAAAGTAAAAAGTTGTTCCCAAAGAAAAGTGTTCTGAGTTGCAATTTCAGTTATTTACCCGTGCAAATCACAAGTAATTAGAGTAAAATTAAGGAAGCACTGCCATTAGGAAGACTAGAATACCTTCTAGGGATGGGTCACAGATCAAGACTTAATCAAGAGTCCTCTAAGTTCTCTGAGTGCATGGCATTTTCATATTCCTGTTATTTTCTTTTTAACAACTGCAGATTTAATTAAGCAAAATCACTGGATTCTGGGACTACTGGATGTACTGGCACTCTGTCCTGCCCCTGACATACACAGCTGTCCGTGTCCACAGGAAGATAGGAACTGCCATTCCCATGGATGCCTCTCTCCCTACAAGCCGTTGCACTTACCAGAATGTTTTGAGCCTCCTTTGTCCCAGAAAGGGAAATACTCTGAGCTCCTCTGGTCTTCCCTTAAACAGAACACCTGGAATTAGTGTCCTGAGAGCCAAGTCTGGTCATTCCACTGATTGGGTGTCACCCAAATGCTCTTTACAAGCAAAAGATATAAATTACATAATAGACAAATCCATTTACAGGAGATTTGGACACATCTGGGCAAGACGACCAGTCCATGGAAGTCAGACAATCCGGGCCAGATTTTAGGTTGGGTACTTGCAGAAACTGTTTTCTAGAGACTTTAATTCTTTTTGAGCACCTCTTGCTTACATGTTTCCCTGTAGAAAGAGGTCTATTAGCCTTCTTAATGACCAGATTACCCAGGCTAGAGAAAATCTATCAGCATTCCCTGAACACCTCCATCACTTCCATATCCATCCACAATCAGGGGCCAATGGACAGCAGCCTGTCCTGAACAGGCTGAGAGATGGGCCTCATGGGATGCTGCTACATCCATTATTCCCAAGGTTTGAACGATTATGGCATTATCTCGTGTCTGTGAGTGTCACACAAACCCCAGAGGCAGCAGGAGTTCCAGCCAGCTGTAGGCAGCTGTTATTCCTACCGAGCTTTTTGGGAGTGCGGGTGTAGGTCCCCTTCACGGTCCGGCAGTGGGAGTCATCCCCTCCGCAGACGCCGCACTTGTCCTCAGCCTTGCTGGAGCCAATTTCCTTGTCACAGCCCACTTTCTGCAGAAAAAGGGGCAAGACTGGATATTAGGAGGGAATTCTTTCCTGTAACGGTGCTGGGGCCCTGGCACAGGTTGCCCAGAGAAGGTGTGGCTGTCCCATCCCTGGAAGTGTTCAAAGTCAGGTTGGATGGTGCTTGGAAGTAAATAGCAGGGGGGTGGAACTGATGGTCTTTGAGGTCCCTTTCAGCCCAAAACCAGTCTGGGATTCTATGATAAGAAACAATGAGTGGAAGACAAGCAGAGCATTTCCCTGGAACAGGTCTGTGCCGTTCTCTCATTTAATTTAAATCTCAAGGAATCAGAGGAATACAGTGCTGCAAATATGGAATTTAGAGACATCTGCAAAGTCTCTCTCTGCCTGTGAGCTGTTCCCATGAGTTGTCCCTGGAGCAGGTGCCACTCACCACACATTCCCCACGGACACAGATGCTGTAGGGATCCCTGTAGGAGCAGCGAGTCCCGTCGTGCACCGGCTGCTTCATATGAGCCACATCCCCCGTTTCTCGGGACTGGCAGTAGAGGTGGCATCTCTTGGGAGCTGTGGAGCCAAGGAAAAGAAAGGGCTGCATGGAGGATGGTGGTGCAGGTCTGTTCCCCACAACATCCCATCCATGGAGCGAGGAGTGAGAAGGGACAGGCAGGTTTGGGGGTGAGGATGGGGGCCGAGCAGTGGAATGATGTGGTTTGGGAAGGAATGTGTGGATTGTGGGGATTTTTTTTGGGAAAAGGGGCATTTTGGGGGAAAATGGGGATGTTTGGACAGAAACATGGGGATTTAGGGCAAAACTGGTGTATTTGAGACACAATGTGGCCATTTGGGGTAAAAAGTATCCATTTTAGGGATAAAAAGGCAATTTGAAGTCCTAAAGGTGAACTGTAGGGCTAAACTGGAGGCCTGGGGGGAAATGGGGGATTTTGGGTGAAAATGGAGGAATTAGGGCAAGAGCTCTGATTTTGAGACATAATTCTGCAACTTCGGAATAAAAATGTCAACTTTAGGAATAAAGGAGCAAGTCTGGGGGGAAAGTTGGGACTCTGGTGGTAAAAAGGGCAAATTTGGGTCAGAGTAGAGAAAATGCAGGTTAAAATCAGGGATTTAGGGCAAGTTTGCTATTTTTTACATATAATGCGTTAATTTAGGGTCAAAACTGTGAATTTTAGGGATAAATAAGAGAGCAATTGATTGATTGGGGCTAAAATGGAAAAATTTGAGTTACAGCAGGGAATTTGGGTATTAAAATACGGATTTAAGGCAAAATTATTGATTTTCAGAGAAAACGGATAGATGGATGGGGTGGGAACCAACTTATTTGCTTTTCTGGGAGTTCTGGGCCTGTCCCTGAGATATCCAGGCCAAGGGGAATGGCTTCAAACCCTTTCAAGTGTCACTAAAGGCCCAGAGCAGGACGCACGGTCAGGGTGCTCGTAGGGCAGCCAGTGGTGTCGGCTGCCCTGGAACTCGAAGTGGGAATTGCGCTGCTGGCACTGCTGTGCCCTGAAGTCCTCAAAGTGCTTCGGACACTCCTCGGTGCTGCACAGCTGGAACTCAAAATTGACCCCAGCGCAATCGTCGCCTCCATTGATGGGCCTGTGAGAAGAAAACATTCCAGAGATTTTCATCAGGGGGAAGTTGTTCCCTTCGAGGGTGCTGAGGCCCTGGCACAGGCTGCCCAGAGAAGCTGTGGCTGCCCCATCCCTGGAAGTGTCCAAGGGCAAGCTGGACAGGGCTTGGAGTAACCTGGAATAGTGCAAAATGTCGCTGCCCATGGCAGGAGGTAGAATGGGATGGTTGTAAGGTGTCTGCCAACCCAGACCAATCTGGGATTCTGTAACTCTATGGACTTCTTGAATTTTCCAAAAATGATCCCATTTCGAGGGGCCTGAACAGAATGTCCACCCAAAACCCAAATACCATTGCAAGTGGCCCCTCTGAGGACACCCAGGCGGGTGTAACTCCTACACCTACATTGGATTGTTGCACTGGCGCGTGCGGAAGCGAACCCCGGTCCCACAAGTCCGTGAGCAGGAGCCAAACTTGGTCCAGGGTCCCCAGTGTCCATCCTGCTTCAACTGGTTGGTGTTCTTCCACATGCAGTGACCCTTGTAGCACCACTGATGGAATTGGGGCAGGAAACAGGTGAGAACAGACACAATCCCCAAATCAAACTATGAACACTGTACAGCAACATTTTGCCGCTGCCTGGGGCAAATTCAGATTGTACAAGCGACTCTCATGTATTTCAAAATAAAGGGAATTTGCTAAAAATAAACCCCAGGCACCTGAGTATAATTTTATAATTGAAAATGGATTGGCAGCAGGACACCCACTAATGGGGATATTAAAGGGAAAAACTGGCCGCTAATCCTCAGCCTACACTAACATTTGCCACAGGGTGTCTGGACAGTGAGTTCTGAGCAGCCATCCCACAGTAACAGCATCATCTGCTTCCCTGGATTCCTAAAGGCACTTCACAGAAACTTTGCAGATGAGACAGAACCCAAAAAACATAACAAAGAGGTCACAGAACAGGTTTCACCTCAGCTGGAATCTCTGCCCAAAATGTGCTACAGCAAACCTTGTACAGCTCCCAGAATATCGCAGTGGGAAAGCACAGCTCCCGCTTTCCCCATGTTCTCGCTTCACCCCAGCAATTCCAGGCAATTCCCCGCTCCCCTCTGTGCCCTTCAGCCCAGATGGATGTAACTGTTGGTCTTTTTCCCAAGACAAACAGAGTGCAAAGGCCAGACTCACTTTTCCTGGGGCACACTCGGTGCCATCGAGGGGAGGTCCTTTCTTGGTCTTGCAGAAGTAGGGGTTATCAGGATGGCTGCACCACAGCTGCTTGCACGGATCAAAGGTTCGGAACTGAAAAACAAAGAGAGACCAAATGCAGAACATGAGATTTTTTTATACTTTTTGGATAAGCAAATACTTTTGTATTTTTTTTTTACACTTTATTTGTACCTTTTATTTTATTTCTACTTTTTGGAAAAGAACCAACCCACTCCATAGATTCTATCTCACACACCCCAATGAGCCTGGCATCCTCAGGGCAGTTCTTATTCCCTGCATCCCCTGCAGTCCAGGGCTAGTGAAAAGAGGAAAGACACCCAGAAGTGGGACAAAAATGAGATTTTGTTTTCCTTTCCTTTCTTGGGATTGCTCTCACCAGTCTGTGCCATGTGGACCATGCTGCCACTCATTTTCCCATTATTCCACAGGACCCAGAGGACTGAGTTTCCCCCATAAATATCCCTCTGCTCTTTACAGATCTCTTTAAATACTCCATTAACTTCTCTCCAATGATTGTGGCACTGAAGAACTCCTGTCAGGCCACAGTCCCTTGCTGTGTGCCTCTGCCTGGGTGTCTGGACGTACTGCTGTGCACATCCTGTAGCCCACGCCGAAGTCAAAACGGCACTGCTCGTCCATGGAATAGTTGATGCCTGGCAGCTCAGGAAGCTTGGGCCAGTCATGCTCAAAGGGGTCATCAAGAAGACAGTCATAAGAGCTATGGAAAGAGACACAGGAAAAAAATACCATGAGAATATGTATACTTCTAATTCCTGCCACATCCCTGGAACTGTCCAAGGCCAGGTTGGCTGGGGCTTTCTTGGAGCAACCTGATCTAGTGGAAGGTGTCCCTGTCTATGGCAGGGGCTTTGTAATGAGATGAGCTTTAATGTCCCTTCCAACCCAAACCAGTCTGGGATTCTGTGACAATCTGAGGCCTATTCCAAATCCCACTGGAGTTAGAGGGGTCATTCCACAGACTTTTCATCCCGAGCAGATGGGCTGTGGAACAGCCCCATGTGAGGACACAGCCTTCATGGGTTGGAGCTTTTCTAACAGAGATTTGAAGGGAAAGAGGGTCTGAAAAAAGAGGGATCAGAGGCTGGCTGCACCAGGGAGGCCTTACTGGATGTATCTCCTGAGCTCCTGGCCACTGCAGCGCGACCAGTGGTAGCGGTGGAAGGCGGCCTGCACCAAGGGGGCCATGACACTGCCCATCGCCGTCTCGTCCCCACATCTGTTCCCTTGCCCATCGTGCTCCATGCCCAGCCTGGAACAAAGAACCCCCCTCAGAGCTACTGCAAAAACAACTGTAAGGAAAAAGCTATGGAAGAGGTACCAAATCTGACCCACCAGCACAAGCGGTTGAGGAAAGGGCAGTGAAGGACACTCAAACCAGCTCCTGTCATTACTGCCTGGACCTCCCAGGTCCCTTCCTGACCTTTCCCTCACCCCAGAGAAAACAAGTTCACCCTGCTTCCCCTTCCTTTCTTCCCCCACTTGTCTGTCCATTGCTTCAACCACTACTGCGTTCCCAGGGGGCTGGAAATAAAACCAGGACAGCTTCCATAGAGCCATTAAATCCAACACCCTTGGTGCAAGCAGGAGGTGCAGCACAGCATTTTGGTGTGATCTGATGGTAAAAGTGGTACTTACACGTGCCCAGTCTCATGAGCAACAACAAAGGCTGATGAAAACCCGTCCTCATGGTTGAGGGTGCAGCTCCGGACCGGGTGGCACATGCCCGTCACAGGAGCGTATCCTACAGAGAGACATCAGGGCTGAGTCTTGTGCTCAGCACATGGATTTTAAATGAGAACCCCCAGTAAACTTCCTCAGGAAAAGCTAACATCACTCTAAGGCCAGGGCAGCCTGCCTGGCTCCTCATCCTGACCAGTGCCAGCTCTGACACATCCCAAACTTGGGAGTTCCTGCCCATTATCATTAGTTCCCTGAGGCCAGAGGATGGATGCAGGTGTCAGAGTGGCTGGGATGTCTATAAATGGACATCTGTGATGAAAGATGCAATAAAATAAAGGGGAGTGGAATGCCACGTGCATTGAGGTTCCCAGTGATCCCTGCACACACAGGAGTTTGAAGAGAGCTAAGAAGTATTTATTTAAAACTCTCAAGAGAAAAATTCAATCTGTGGTTGAATATAAATGGCAAGGACTCATGGGAAGGTCTCCTTGCTTTTGAAAAAGCTTGTGGAATGAACAAGACAGGGAGCTCACAATGCAATTCCCAATTTTTCCTCTTTTCTGGCAGATGCCAGCCAAGAAACACCGAGCCCAGAGCTCTGCTCCAGGTCAGCTGCATTACCTTGCATACCAGCGGGCCCAAAATCTTGCCTGGTTAAGAAGATGGCATGGTCGTGGTGCTCGGCGTGGCTGGGGTCTGACTTCTGCTGCTGATAGGCCCAGCGGCACACGTTCTCCAGGCTGCGTGAGGGGTTCCCCCTTTCGATCAGGCTGATGGACTGAGAGAGCCACACGTTAGACCCAGCGGCTCCTGGAAGCAGCCACTGCAGCAGAGGTTGGATTTTCTGCCCAGGAGGTGAGGGTGGAGAAGGGGCTCGCTCACCTTCGCATACCCCAACATGATCATCCGGACCAGCACGACGTTGATGTGAACACCCAGGGATTCGTCGTGGTAAATTTCATTCACCTGAGGAAAAAAAAAAGAGGAAAAATTAAAAAGGAAAAAAAAAAACCACTGATGATACCAAGGGAACTTCCAAGGCCACAGAGATGTTTTTTCAAGGCCTTGTACCACTACTGTCCTCAGAAGAGGATTCAAGTCGCGGATCATTTCTGCTCAGTGTAAAGTATCGATTCACTTCCTGTCATCACATACCCCTTTCACATGGAACTTTGGGAAGCACATGTCAAGCCTCCTCTTCATGTTTCATGGATGAGAGCTCAAAGGAAAGGGGATTGGGAAAAAGACTTCAAGTACAAACACTGGAAATCACAGAATCCCAGACTGATTTCTGGTGCATCCCATTCTGGTGGAAGAATCCCCTTCCACCCCTCTGCCATGGGCAGGAACACCTTCCACTAGAGCAGGTTGCTCCAAGCCTTGTCCAACCCGGCCTGGAGCACTTCCAGTGCTTCTTGTTTTGAAGAGTATTTTTTTTAGGAGCAACTTATACTGCTGCCCTACTTTTTCAAGATCAGTTAGAATTCTGTGGTCAATTTTGTACTAAAAAGAGGCTTTGTGGAAGGGAAGTTAGAAAAACAGAATTATGCAGATGGGCCAAAAGTTGTCCTTCTTGAGGCCCTTCCCTGTGTCTGGGAAGGTGAGAAATGTCCTGGCACCAGAGTGTGAAACATCCGTAGGTCCTCAATGAAGCTCCTCATTCCCCTAAAAACAAAATAAATATTATATTATGGGCAACTGGTGAGAAATAAACACCCCTGTTCAGAGGCTGGTGGGTTTGAGCAGGAGTTAGAGGGGTTGTTTTATTTTTCAGTCAGGCTAAACAGAACTTCCCCGCAGGGAAAAAGGTCACTGAGAGCTGTCCAGACTGCAGGCCCTGGCACGAGAATTTCAGCCCATGGTTTAAACCTGAAATCCCTGAGGCTGAGAGCAGTGTCAGCAGGGCAGTGGGACAGAGAATGAGCACAGAGCTCAGGCTGCCTGTCCTGTGAAGCAATCATCCTAAAGTCTTATTTCTCCCCATTAATGAAAAAGCATTGCTCCCACAAAGACCTGGGCTAGGATAAATGTTCACAACTTTCCTTGTGCCAATAGACAACAGGGGAGTTTTCTAGACACAGGAATGATTTCCCTGGAGATGAAAAGGACCCTGTAGCTGACCTTAAGCTTCAAGTCTTCAAGATTTCCCCCCAACCCCTATTTTAACCCATTCTCTGGATGGCTCTGGGCAGCAGGGTGTCAGCTCGCTCTGCCTTTGGCCCCACAGCTGCTCCCAGCAGATGGAGCCGCAGGCATGGGAAAAACATGGAAGTGGTCTGGGCCATGGATCAACCCTGCTGCTCACTGAAAAGGTTTTAAAAGCAAAAGGACAATATTCTGCAATAAAGTATAATGGAGATTTAATGTTGATGTTCCATGGTGTATGTGGGAAAAAGGAGATGATTCTCTGAGTGATGTGCTGGAAAACATCACATTGGTTGGGTTAAATTCATACAGGAATATTTTTTTTTCTGCTCATATTCTAAGTTTTCAAATTTAGAAGCTCTGTAAATCCAATGAATAATTTTTAAATTATTCCAGGAATAAAAGAGTGTAAAACATATAAGAATCATTCCTACATCCAAAAAATCATTGTTAATGGGAATCATTATGGGAATAATTAGTCCCTCATCTTCATCCCTAAGAGATTGTTTTTATTTCCTGGAAAACCTTATGATCCCACAGTTTCTAAGACAGATCTACTGGTATTACCAGAAGGTCTGCTGTCAGAGAGCCATTGAGAGTCCAGAACCCCTTTTCTTCTATGTATTTATGCTTTAATCAGTTTTTCTCCAGAACCGTGTTGTGTGGGAGAAGCTCAGAATTACTAGAAATGGATCAAGTTTACTTTTTTCCCTTACTATTTTTCAACTATTTCCTCATTATTGGAAATATCCTCGAATGTGTCCTAGGAAGGAAACTACTGTGAAAAAGATGAATGAAATGAAAATCTTAAAACCACAAAACCTTCTCCAGCAGCAGTTCCAGCAGAATGATCCCATTGCTATTCTTCCCAAACCTGGTGCTCCTACAAGAGCCCCCAACAGCCATTCCAGCTCCCAAACGATACTCACGATGTTCATGAGGGTGAGGAGGTAGTTTTGGACGTGCTCTTTGCCGTGGAATCGGACAACAGAGTCGTCCACTCCCAGCAGCACCTCGATGTTGTGGTCGTTGTCTCCCGCGTGGCGGCGGCGCCGCAGGGTCTCGTTCAGCTGCTGCTCAATGTGGCCATGCAGGGAACTCAGTGCTCCAAGGCCAGCGAGGAGGGACTCTGCAAGGACAGTCTGCCATCAGTGCAGTCCTAGTTCCTGTCCCATCCCTGGAAGTGCTCAAGGACAGGCTGGATGGGGCTTGGAGTAACCTGATCTGGTGGAAGGGTGTTCCTGCCCCTGGCAGGGGGTTGGAAATGGGTGGTCTTTAAGGTCTCTCCCAACCCAGCCCATTCTGTGGTTCCATTATACGATCAATGGAATTCTAGTTCCATTTCAGAAATATCCTCCCACAAAGCATCCTCACCTGTGGTAACCACAGAATTACCACTTCTCTGGATAAGATACATCAGGAACCCCGAAGAAATTATTCTTGTAGTGTAGGGCTGGGAGCAATCACCAGAAAACCAATAAAAAAATTCATTCAACCACATGGGTCTGTAATTGATCATGGTTCTTACTCCTCACATAAAATCCAAGGCAGTAAAACAAAACATGCCACCCAGGGATTTTTGCCAGGTAAAACCTCACAGCTGTAGGCTCTTCCGAAATCTACACCAGTACTCCAACAATCTCTGAGTAATGAACATCAGTGAGGAACCTCTTGTGGTGCACACAGCGAGTTGCGTGCTATGGTTCCTGTGTCCCTGTGACAATCAGGAGCACCCCTGTTCCCCCATTCTTCCCAAAACATACAGGGATCTCCCTGCCCTATGAAGCCAACTAGAGCAAGCACCATGCAGGATGGAGGGGAGAGAACATTCCTGCTTTCCATGCACATGGTATCAGGGCACTTTCCCCTACGACAGCAAACTTCCAACCCTTCTCCTCTGTGCTGGAATTCATGAATGCCAAGGCTTCAAGTCCACAAACCGGCCCTTCCTGTGTCTTCAGGCACTCTCAAGTATGCCAGCCCCGGGACAGCACAACAGTGGGAAAATCATACACCCACTCCAATTCCAAAAACCGCTCCAGCTGGCAAAGCTGCCAAGCACAGCATCCCAGGGAAACCCAGCTGGAACGCTGTCACATTGCAGTGCCCACGGCGCCAACTTCCCATAGCTTGCTGGGAAGTCAGGCAGTGGGTCCTCCCCCTAACTGCTGTGCCCAGCCCATGAAACACCATGTCATGTGAGGGTTTTATCTGTTCTCCTGTCTGTTTTCCACAATGCAGCACTTCAGTGACTTCAGAGCAAACAGCCAGGGTCAATCCCGGGTTACAGGTACTGCCCACTGCTGTTTCAGAGGATGCAGTCTGCACCTGTGGCCAAGCACTTCACAGAACATATGGGGTCTAAGTGCATTGAGCCTAACTGTTCCCCCAGCACTGCCAAAGCCACCACTAAACCATGTCCCCATGTGCCACATCCACACAGCTTTTAAATCCCTCTAGGGATGAGAAATCCATCGCTGCCCTGGGCAGCCTGTGTCAGGGCCGGACAACTCTTTCTGTAAGAAATTTTCCCTAATGTCCAACCTAAACCTTTCCTGGTACATCCTGAGGCCATTTCCTCTTGTCAGATCACTTGTTACTTGGAAGAAAGATGACACATGGGGCAATGGTGAAGAAACACACAGAACCAGTCTGGCTGTTTGGGGATTTGAGCTAGACAGACTAATCCATCCTAATCTCATTCTGGAATTAGCTGGTTTGTTACCTCTTCCTTTTTTTAATTTGCTAGTCACCTGCATCACTTACATCCCAATCTTACCTCGGGAACCGATCTTAGCTAGGAACAGATCAGCCCATGCTCTTGTGCCATGAGAAAGGGCTATTCTGGGTTACAGCAGGTGCTTCTCCTAGAGTGTGACTGTAAAATAATAGAACTACAGCTCTTTCTCTGCTATTAAATAAAGGTGAGATCTGCCCAAATCTAATTTCATCAATGCTGTTATCAACCAACCCTCTGTGTACCTAAAGAGAACCCTCATCATCACTCACATGGGAGATTCTTGCCATCTTATTTTATATTGTAAAATACATGGGCTGAATTCTGTGCTAGTGATAGAAGCATTCCTTAAATATGTATGTATATACACCTTACATTCATCCATGTATCTATCTATCTATGTTCCTCCTATATGTTCACTTGCTCAATTGCCTAATTTAGGCTTTTTCTGGATATACAGCAAGGAAAAGTATCTAGGGAAGATCCACACCTTCACTAATTCAAAATGAAACTAATGAGAAACCAGTGTGGAAGAAATTGAGATCAATCTAATCCCTTTCCAAAGACTTTGTTAATGTATAAAATGTCCCCAGGGAAAGACGTGTTCTGCAGCTACTAAAAAATTCCATTCTGCTATTCCCAAAGTAAGGAAATTAGGCCAGTCCATCCTGTCACTGCCTCCTGAGCCTTATTTTGAAGTGTGCCTTTTGAAAAAACAGCGAAGAAAAGAAGAATCATTTAGTTCAAATGCACATTCCAAACAGTTCCAACATGATTCCCAGTGATTTCCACACAAATTGCGTACATGCAACATTTTTGTGGCACTGCCGGTACTGCCCAATTGTGAGGGATCAGCAACAGAAACCACCCAGGTCGTCAGGTCAAAGATCCGATGACAGGATGTTCTCATGAGGTTCTGGGATGTGCTGGAACTCGTGTGCTTTGATTTATTAGGTCCTTAAAAAACCAAACCCTGGCAAGTTACACATTCTCCCTTATCTTTTCTTGAAGAATTGCCTGAAATTGCCTTTTACTCCAGAAGCGCCAAATGACTTTCTAGCACTACCACAAGAGTTTTGTGACATGAAAAGAATGTGTCCTTGTCCTGAGAGCCCTGTCCCAAACCCCCTTCCCATGTGGAGCACTGACACTGGGACCTGCAGTCTTGACTCCACGATTTGGATCCTTAATACTGTCACTGTCTCTGTAGGAGAGTTTGTTGTTTGCTTAACTGCTGCCAAAACTTCTGCTTGTTTGTTTTTGGGGGATGAGGGAAGAGTTTGTCTCTGCAGCAACCCCAGCTGAGCCAGCTGGCCATAAAAATACACAGCTTTACTTGATGTTTCCCTGTATGTTCAAGGCTATACCCATGAAGTGCTTCCAGAAGCCCCTGCAGAGTGTCTCTCTGGGATATTTCACAATAAATAAATATTATCTATGAACTTTTGATAACACAAAGCAAACCAGCTCTGCTGCTGCAGAAACACAGTGCAGTTACACAAAAGAGAACATTGGATTTAACATTTCCCTCAGGGCAGGTGGAAGAAATCACTTGAGGATTAACAAAAATCAAACCAGAAAAACTCAGAACAGCCTGCAAGTCAGAGTCAGGTTACAGAAAACCCTTCTGACCATCGAGTCCGACCGTTCACCCGTCACCTGGATATGCTCCACACTTGAGGATGGAAGTGCTGCTGCACCTGTGAGTCTTGGGATGTGGCAGATAAGCTTTGGTGGTGGTGTCACCTCTTGCAAAAGTGTCTTGATGTCAGAGGAGGTGTTAGCAGAAGAGAAAGACACTAAAAAGATTTACTAATGGAAATAAAAATGCCAGCAACCAGGTTCAGACACAGCTCCACTTTCACAAAAGCTTCACCACACTAAGGAATGAAGAAAAGGGAGAGAAGAAGTTCTTGTGACTTCACAAGCAGACTTCCTGAGATGATTAAGCTCAGAGTATTACCTCTGTTTATGTTCTCTTCCAGTAGGACCTTTGGAGTGACAGTGACTGGCAGAATGACAAACAAACAGGGATTAAAGGAAAGTCTGAATCCTGAGGCTGCAGGATTAGTCACGAAAAGCATGAACTCCATAGGCCACAAACACAGACCCCGTCTTACTTTGTTCTTACACTTGAAAGAGCAAAGGAAACTTTCTGGAGTGCCGACTGCTTCCATGAAATATGTGCTTCTCTGGTACCTGAGCAGTTCCAGCTGTGGGGTGATTCTGGGAAGGATGGAAGATTTCCTGCATTATATTCCTTGTGCTGACACCACAGGAAGGCTCTTGCCTTCCACACACCATCAGCAAAAACAGCTCCTAGCCCTCATTTACACCAAGGCTTGATGCCAGCCGCACACTCAGGGAGCCACGTAGAAATGCATAATCCTCTATGTATTTGAATCGTGTTTAGAGCCAACTCAGGATAAACTTTTCCAATAGAAAAGGTTGGAATTTCACCCTGTAATTTTCTTGTCATCACTTCCCTCCCTGGCATGAGGCTTTCTAGGACTGCAGGTTATCCTCACCTGGCAGCGAACACACACAGAACAAAGCCAGAACTGAAAGAAACTATAATTAACTAGGCCTGAATTTAGGTCAACTATTAACTGTTCTTTTTCCATCCCATGACCAGAAACAAACAGCAAAGAGGAATGCCAGCCTGTTCCAGGATTCCCAGTGCTGGAGGACACGCCTGACACACTCCCTGGACAGTCTGCAACAGCTCTGCACTCACCTGATTGGTGGTGAAAGGGTTTTTGGATCTGTGGCAACTGAGTAGGGATGGAACTGTTGCTGTGAGGCTCTAGCATACAATCAAAAGAAGAGGAATAAGGTTCAGGGTCAAACTGAGCTTGTTTGCAATAAAGATATTGCCCTCTAATAATCAAAAGCTGAGGTGGGACACGGGACAAGCAGAGGAGAAGCCAGAGAGGCTGCTCCCTGCACAGCCCATGGACGTGCCAGCCCCTTGCCTGGCCACCACTAATACCAGATCACAGCTCCACGCTGGCCTAACACGGCCTCGGGACTTGCCCGGCCTTGCCCTGGCTCATCTGCTCTGCACCTTATTTTTAGCTGGGCTTTAGCCCTAACAGCCAACTTAGCCAATAGGTAGTTATCCTAGAATTACAAACCATGTCTCCTGGAATTCCTGCTTTCCTAGTAGCGAGACATCCCCCCATTCCCCATTTCTTTAATTATTTGGCTCTCTCTCTATATATAGCAAGGATTCCATCATAATTTTATTTTGGAGGTACAGGTGATTTGGTGGTTAGTTTTGTTTGTGCATTTCTTTTTTAGAACAGGTTAAAAATATATATTTACTAGGTGTCAGTATTCAAAAAAAACGTAATTATGGGTAGAGCTGGAGTCTGGCTTTGACCGTGAATTTTGAAGTATGAAAATATATTAAAAACAGTCCCCTGACAATTCCAGGTCTTTTACCAAGACATTATTACAAGGTGTCACTCTTCCTTCAGTTTAGCAACTTACACATGTAGCTCAGGGACTTTAACAGTAATAAACTGATTTTTTCTACTTTAATCCCAGGAGAGCATTCTGTTGAGTAAAGGCCAGAATTTTTTTGGACATGTGAGGAAGACTTGAGCATTTGGTTCTGGAATTTTAGGAGACCTGAGCTACACCTTCTGCTGGTGCTTACATACCAACAGAGGACACGGAGAGGCCTGTGGGTCACATATTGGACACAATAAACCAAGCAAGGCTGTCCATTTTTCACTTTACACCACACCAAGTTCTTTGATTCAATATCAATGGGGCCCTTCAAACACAGCTGCAATAAAAGGTGAAAAATAAAAGAGGAAAAGAAGTCTCATTTTGCGAAATCATCATCTGTATCAATGTCCAAAAGTATGGAAAAAGCATCTATAGAGGCTTTTGAAATTTGGTTTGCAGATGAGAAAAATAACTCAGCGACAATGTGCAGACTGGCCCACTGCTGAGGTGCACACCTGGGGTACCTGGGGTGCCGGAACCAAACCCAGTTTGGGTATGGGAGGGCTTGATTTTACAGCTCAGTGGCCAGGGCTTTGCTCCCAAAGTTTCCAGCTCTTAAGAGCATCAAATCCACAACTTTCCAGTCAGACACTCACCCAGGAACACGAGAGAGCTCTGCATTCACAACCTTAAAAGCACTCGTACCTTCATGTATCATTACATCAACCCAAAAATCATTTTTACTTCACAAAGGAGTACTCTTAAAGCATCCTTGGATTCCTAACTGGAATAATGCACTGTGAAAGGACAGAGCAATCCTGAAAGGGGGGTACCCACTACATTCTGAAAGCACAGGTTGCATTCATAATTCATCTGCTAATTCAGAACTTACTGGAAGAAGAAATGTTGGATGGCCTGAGCTGTCTGCATTTTTGGGCAGCTTCCCTGAGATCCCAACAGGCTTCACAGGAATTCCAGGGTCTAAACTCTTTAAGCAGGTATTTTAAGCACCAGAACACTACAGTGAGGAAGTTCCTTTGGCAGAGATGCAGTCCCCTCAGTGCTCATGAACCAAGTCATTATAGCAAGGCCTTAAAATTCTCACTCCTTACTCCTTGGCATCTGACCCAGCTTCTGCCATCTGGCTGAAAGCACAGCAGGAGCCAAACTTCTGATTTCACAGACCAATGGAATGGTTTGGGTTGGAAGGGAGCTTAAAACCCATCTCCTTCTGCCTCCTGGCCATGGGCAGGAACATCTTCTACTAGACCAGGTTGCTCCAAGCCCCATCCAACCTGGCCTTGGACACTTGCAGGGATAGGGCAGCCACAACTTCCAGGGAAAAGACAGTAAGTGAATTTACAGTGGCAAACACAGGGGCAAATGGGAGAAGTTTCCACAGTGAGGGCACTAACTACTCCTTGGGTTGCTCATATCTTTGGGATAAAGGGAGAGTTGTGTTTACACGCAGCTGCTTGTTTTTAAAAGCTGTGTAAGGAATGTGCTCCTAAACATGTGGGACCTTTTACTGCCACAAAAACCGTGCAAAAGGACACAGCTCGGCTGGTGATCCTCTGCAGGCCCAGCCACAGCCCTTTGCATCAGCAAGCAGCCTACTGCCCACTGTCAACAGCAATTACCCTCTGATCACAACTTTATCTGCCCTAAGCCTCTGGAAGTCAGCAAAGCCTGCTACACTGTCCAGACACAACAGCAGGACACCGGACAGAGCCCAGCTCCCTTAGAAGGGGATTATTCCGAGCAGGGAGCTGTGCCTTGCTCGCACAGCACACAGACACAGCATCCCTCCCCAGCCCTTGGGAATGAGGGATGGAGCTTGACAGCTACTGAGGAAGGACTTGTACAAGCCACCAATGCACAATTTAATACCTCACCTAAATATCCTAAACGCATGCACTGCTCCAGCCCCACAAATGATGCAAAAATCCCAGTGTCGGAGGCCTGCCGCTCTGATCCATGCCAAGGGAAGGGAAAGGCTCTCCCACCATGATCTATGCAAGAGCAAATCTCAGGAAAGAATCTTTACCCTTTTCCAGGACACATTTGCTTTCTCCTGCCTGTGGAGAAGCCAAAGAGCTGGAGAGCAGAGCCACGAGCAGCTGAGGCAGCTAAGCTTTTCCATTCCAGTGATGACCAGCAGTGAAAACACACTGTAAAAATCCAAGGGGAGAATGCCAGTGGGGACAAGGTGGGGCACAGCAACACCATTTTTGCTACTACAAAAATGCTGAAGGACACTGTGGTGGCAACAACGGAAGAAGCAAAAAGGTACTTCAAATGTTTCTTCCTGTAAACGAAAGAGACACGAACATGCTTCTCACTGACTTGCTCCAAGTTCTCCTGAACCTCTAAGAGACAGAGGAGACCATTACCACAACAAATTAGGAACCACTTAATACTGGGATCTGGGTCCTGCAGCAGCTCTCCCCTGGCCCGTCTGTGTGATGGAGCTTTGGAATCTGCATAATCCATCTAGAGGTCACTGGCTGGAGTGAACCTGTTACAATAAAACAGCATCATCGAATTGTTAAGGTTGGAAAGGACCTTTAAGAGTCTGAAGTCCAGCCACCTGACACCTGAAGTCAAAAAGGCCAAATGAGAAATGGAGGAGGGAAGAGATGAAGCTCTGTCCAAGTGCCAAAGCCAGAAGTTTTGCACAAAAAGAAATCAAAGGAGATTTCTGATTTTATTGGGCCTTAAGCCACTTGTTTCCCCCTCTCACAGAAGGTTCACAGAAGACACGGAACAGGAAGAATAGCTGGGCCTGGTTCCATTCTAAACTGAATGAATGGGTATGGAAGGCAAAATTATTCTTCAGCACCCTCAGTGTGATTCCCTCATATGGCCACTGGCACAGGAGGAAACACCACGGGCAAGATTCAGCTATCCCATGGCTTCTGCTGAGACCAACATTTAAAGGAGAATGGAGAATGGAATTCACATTAATCACTCACATAAAAGGAATAACTGAGTGTGTAAAACTGGAAAAAAATGTGGGAAAATATTTATGCAGCCCACATTACCGAGACAAAGAGAACTTCAAATGCCTTGCCAGTGATAGTGAGTCACAAAGTGTGCGGGCGTGCAACAACGGGTCACTTCCTCCCAGTGTCTTCCTGCCCCGTTACTCGTTAATGTAGCTGAAAGCATAATTGTCCTTAATTGCTCAGTTGGCACTAAGTGGATTCCGACCTTCTGAAAGGACAAAGTCCAACAGCTGGGTTTGGGAGACCAGCCTTCTGATAAGCCCATGCACCTGCAGTGAAGCCAGCCATGTCCAAGGCAGGGCTCCTCCACCGCAGCAGCAGAGCCATGTCTGCAAACATGAGGGGTCCCTTCCCACCCACAACACCCCAGGATTCCACAATCCTATGATACATATACACTACATTTGGATACATACAATGGACTACAATACTTAGGTATTAAGGCACATAAACTGAAGTGTTGCAGAGTTTCATTTGCTCATCAACCTTATCTCCAGCTGAAATCCTTGATTTTTTAATTAACTTGCACACAAGACCTGACTGAATTAATGATTATGGAGTAATTTTTTTTGGAGGAATAAACAAATACATGAAGTGAGCTATTATAAATATATTCCAGCTAGCTGTGCTGGGTCAACAAATTCTGATTCTTCGTTGAACCATAGTATTCAGTGACACACAGGCAGATTATGTGAAATCACAGAAAATCGGTCAAAGCCTCTGCTGTCTCCCAGTCAAGCATTTTCTGGAAGGGAGGATTTTAAAACTGGAAGGGCTGACAGGGAGAGAACAGTCCTGAAGTAAAAGCCAGCTCTCAATTCTCACAATTCCTTACGGAGCAGAACCTCATCTACCCACAGCTCTGTCTATAATTACATGGAGTAAGTGTGATACACTCATAAAACCACACAGCCTGACACTAGACATGCTGACATCACACTATTTTTAGTGAAAAAACCCAGAAAACCGGCAGCTTAGGAGGGTTGATTTCCAATGTCACACCACAGAACTGGTTTGCAAATAGAAGGGTCCCATCTACACTTTCCTATGGCCATTCTCCAGGGGAAGAGTTTTCTGCCAGGCTCAAACACCAGCCCTCAGAAACCGACACAGATTTTTTTCATTATGGACCCACCCCCCTTATACTTTCCTTTTTTCATATAGACTCTTACACAACAAAGCACTTTTTTTCCTTTCCACCTCACCAAATTCCTACACGCGTGCCAGCCTCGCCTGCACCTCGCACAGATGTGTTATGAATCTAACTCACACTGTTTCCACACAGGATATTTTGATCATTCCCCTCTCCTTTTCCCCATCCCGATCCTGTCCAAAACAGCACAGAGTCATAATCATAAATTCTCCTGCTGTGACATGAAAGACAATTTTTTCAAGGACTATTTCTCTTGGAAAAGCTGTGACTAAGGAGAAGGAGTTTTTCAGCAAGGTTCATCCCAGCAGCCCGCCATGGGAGGTGAGGTCTGCAGGAAGCATCTTCCATAGGGAATAAGTATTTCTTTCTATCCAGAGCCCACCTTCTCCCTCCTGACATTCAAGAACACTTAGATAAAACATAAATTTCCAACTCCCATATACAAATTAATTCAAATAAATTGGAATGTTATTGCTGGAACCTCATCACAATGTGTGAGTATCCAAAATGCCATTTATTTGTGCAATGACACTTAACCAAGCATTTCATACCCTTTCAGTAGCACTCTCTCAAAGAAGCTGCTCCTCAAATCCAAGGAACTTTCCTGTGAGAGGAGAGCTGCCAACTTTCCCTCTTTGGCGAGCAGGGTTCCATTCTTGCACCTCTCTCTATTTCCTGCACAGTATTGCTTTAATGAGCCCTCCAGTCTGGTGGAAAGCTAGCAGAGATGGCGAGAAAAAGCATAGTAATAAAAAGGAGAAGAACCTGAGAGGAGAGAAGATTTAGGAAGAATTTTCCATTGAATATACAATAGGTCTGACTAGAAATACGACAAAAAGGAGACCATTCTCCTCTGCAAAAGGAGGGGAAAACAGCCCAAGTGTTCATTTTAGACATATAAAAGGACCTCTTAAGCTAAGTAATAAATTTAATGATTTAGAACTAAAAAGAAGAAATGCTTTATCAAATACTGTGTTGCCGAAAATGCAGCAAGAAAGGCAATCCTATGCACCAAAAGCAATCATGATTTTCAATCCTGTCATCCAAAAATGCAGAGCCTTCATGTTGGATTCAACCTCTAACCAACACCAAGGCAAGCTTAGCCCGGCTCTAGATCCCAGGCTGACAGTGTGGTTGCAGAGGCTGAACTCCCAAAGGAGGTTGGCAGTGGGAATGATGTGAGAGTGGCAGTCCAAGGTGAGAGAAATGCTGTTCAAAATTAGGAGACAACAGGATCAACCAGTGTAGCAGATGAGTAGAAGTGTCACAACAGCAAATAATACCAATTTTAAAGAGTGAATCCAAGAATTAGTCACGGATAATAAGCCTCTCTTTCTCGCCACATGGAATTTCAGCCATTTCTCAAAATTCCACTGGCATAAATATAAAGGAAAAGCTCCAACTATAAACTGTCACTGAATGCTGTTGAACTCAAGCTCCTGCTTTTTTTTCCATGAATGCACTGTAAGTCAGCATTCCAAGAGCAACAAATGTCTCCAAGCCCAAGCTATTTCCCAACAGTCCATGGACCACGAGAGTGTCCAAGATAACAGCGAAAATATGCACAAGGCCATTCTACCCAGATACCACATCCACAGAGGAAGGGGGTGTCCCAAAAGCCCAGGCTGATATTCACAAAGCGGGTCTTGGGTCGGGGCAACAAACAGCTTCAAAAACCCAGCTGAGCACTAAGATCAACAAGCTGCTGACCTGAAAATCCTGGAAAAAAACAAATAAAACCGAGCCATTAGCAAGACAGAGTATCTGCTTGGGACTTGGGAAGTTTGATTTGGAGAGAAGCTCTGCCACTGTGGAACAGCCACTTCCAAACTGTGGGCATCAACTTACCCACTTCTAGTTGGGGTAATAACCTGCAGTGCCTTTGAATATCCCACTCCAGCTGCAAATATCATCGTCACCCCAAATAAGCCTTCACAGAAGATGCTGAAAGCAGCTTATTATATCCTAAGTACCTAAAAGGTTTCACAGATGCTCTTGGTTGTCCAGTTGTGCTTTCCACAGAAAAACAGCTGAGGGAACTCGCTGTCCAGCAGTGCAGCTTTCCAGTTTCTCCCTGGCTTTCCAGCTTCTGCCTCAGCTTCCCTGGCATTGCAGACACAATGCTATCTTTTACCTGTGCCAGTGCCTCACCACTCTCACTGGAAACCTGTACAGGGACTGCAAAGTATGGAGCTATATGGAGATACTGGCAGCTGGAGCACCTGTACACTGTGTGACATCACCTGTGAAGTTCAGAAAAGGGATGGTAAATTCATGCAGCGAGTTCTCTCTCTTTACAGAAATTAAAAGCTTTAAGAACAGAGACAGGGCAGCTAAAGACAGAGGACTCTGGATTTCCACGGAGCCTTACATCTGATGAACAGCTGTGAGTCAACCTGCGTGGCAAAGGCTCAAGAATACAAGTGCTCAGCTTTAAATCCTACAGACACAGACAGGGAATGTCCTGCAGGAGACATTGCTGCCTTTTCCCCATTGTCTCCTCCCTCAAATGCCACGGGGACAAACATCCTAAATTAGTAGTATTAGAGGGCCTGATCAAGGAACAGGCATTTGAGGTTTAGTGCCTATCAAATTTCTCTCACTATCAGAAATTCTAAGTGAGCCTGGAGATGGAAAGGGAACACATCTGTTCGCTGCAGTGCTGGTGAGACATTCCTAATAACGATGCAGATGTTTCCAAATGGAAGTGGATGGGATGCCCAGATGGCTTTCATTGTCCCATTTTTCCAAGCAGCCTGACAAACTTCAGATGTAAAAAAATAAAATAAATATGAATGATGAGTCTGTCTCGCCAGCAAAAAAAAAAAAAACATGTTTGACAAAGAGCAAACGAAGCAGATCTGAGGAGGTCACAACTTCATCAGCCTTCCTCCAATTAAACCAAATGTCTAATCAAGCCCCATAACGTGTCACAGTGCAGTGTGAGCCCTCAAAAAAACAGATACTTTAAATTGATTTATCTCCCCTTGTGTTCCCTATTAAAGAGCACTGTTAGCTAAAGGAAGACTAATTTTTACTTCTAATAGTAAATGTTCTCAGAAACTTGGAAGCTTTGAAGTGCTGGAAGTGATGAAACGATATTGTTACTTATTCTTGGCAGGGAAAACTCTGATTAAGGAAAGGGGCTTGAAATAAATCAAGAAGCAACCCCATAAAAGCAAATTGAAAAATAGCCTTAAACTACCAAAGCAGAGTTTCAAATGCATCTGTTTGCAAATTCACTTGTGATCAGGAATAAAAAGAACATGGAGTTGGGTATGGAAGAACCCAAGCAGAACCCAGGGACAAGGTAGTGCATTTTCAAGGACTGTTCAGGACAAACTACTTAAAACAGATTAAAAAATTAATGACATGGTTTCTGGATACTCGCTGCCTCTTGGTTAGAACTGAGCATTCAAAAAGTAAATAAATATAGTAATAAATCATTTTGTGAACTGGATTTTTATTGCTATCATAGATCTATGGAATACAGGGCTTTTGCTGAAAATCAACAAATCAATGATGCTACTAGTTATATCATCTGTGATGATGTAAATTAGAGTTTATTCATAAGCCACAGAGTAAAATTAGTTACCCTTTCACTCTGAGGTACTTCTCAGGAGTTTTCAAAACTGGTTTTGCCACAGATCAAATGAAAGCAAGGGATATATTTGGAATTGCTCTCAGTCTAGAGGCACCAGCCGAATTTTTCCTGTTCAACAACATGATTTTTAAGTTGAGTTTGAGATATTTGCTCCATGTCATGAGGAAACATGGAAGATCAGAACTCAGTTTCACTGTGGGTTGGCCCTGAGCTTCATTTTCTGCCCTAAGCAATGGAAAAAAAAACCCACAACTAATCTTGATCATCAAATCACGGTACTCAAAGGCAAATGAAAATCAAGATCCAGAAACAAAAGAAGAAGACACTAATTTGTAGCTGGCTTCTAATTAGCCAGCTCCTAATTAGCTCCCTAACTTGGTTAGCAAGTCCAAGACCTAAGTGAAAAGTACATCACTAGTTGGCAGAGCAGCCTGCAATCATACCCAGTGATTCTGCTCAAGCTACATTTAGAGCTCCTAAGAAACAGCCTCAGCAGCTTCTTCTCTTCCCCCAGGGTCCTCTTCTCCTGGGTTACAGACAGCTTCCACTATCCCAGGTTGCTCCAAGCCCCATCCAGCCTGGCCTTGGACTCTTCCAGGTATGGGGCACCCACAGCTTCTCTGGGCACTCTGTGCCAGGGCCTCACCAGTCCCACAGGAGAGAATTTCCTCCCAGTTTCCCATCTAACCCTGCCCTCTGGCAGTGGGAAGCTGGCCCATGCTGCAGACTGCAGAAGTCCCCAGACCCACAAACTTTCACTCTCTGCTTGCAAGGACCTTCTCAAATCTCACAATACCACTCCACAACACTTGGACACACAGTGCAGAAGAGCTGGACAGGAGGGAACAGAGTATACACTGAACTGGTAAACGATTACAGCAGTAACTTTGACATGAAACAGAGGAAAGTCATCCAAACCCTTCAGGCCCAGAGAGTATTTTGATGCTCAAGGGCAACCACAGACCCATCACTGACTCTCCCACTGATCTGAGTTTTGTAAATAATTAGCAGAGTTACTCCTACCTTTTACTTTAATACCTCTAACAGATTTATTGTCAAGGAGAGAAAAGCACAACTATTTCCTCCTGGAAATTGTGACTTTATGTTCTCTGGAGCTATTAGTGAGGAGAATTGGAAAGGCAGAGCTCTCCTTTAAGAAAGCACAAAGTTCCTTGGATGGCCTTGCATCACCTGTTACTGTTTCCAGCAGAGACTAAAAAAGCTCAGTTTACACCGTGTTTAACCCTATTGCAGTTGAAAATTTATTATCTGAAAGATTTTAGGTATTATTAGGATTTTGCACAAGATGATCCATCTATTTGGAAGTTTTTATTCTAATTTGCGCTAAGCGGGTGGTGTTGATTTATTATTTGATATCTGTAGGATTACAGAACACAGGTATTGGGCAAACAAATCGTTATCCAAACTCTGTGATCCAGATTTTGCATTTATGGCTACAGGATAGTCATTTCACACAAAAAGACAGCACTTGCTAATCAAGTGTGCCCTTCCACACACACTCACAGTCCACCACTCCTTGTCCTCCATGGAGGATGCCAGTGTCTAAATCCAGTCTTCTCCAGATATCTAGGTCCATTGCTAGGCATCCTATGCAGAAATATGGGAGAAGAAGGAAGATCCTCCCCTTTCCAGCTACCTGATGGACCCAGGCTGTTGCCAGGAACAATGGGAAGGACAAACCCATTTCCCTGCAGGCTCCTGGGAGGCAGCAGCCTGCTTGTTACCTGGGTGGAGAGGTAAAACGCCAAAGGAGACACAAGGACACGCCTCCTGAGGATAGGTCCTCAAACCTTTCCAGGGAATGCTTAGAAACAGGCCCTGCCAATAATGCTGCAAAGGAAGACACCAACAAAATGCTTCCCTTGGCTACTCCTAAAGTACAAGCCAGCTAAGCTCTTCATCCCTCCCTGGGTTCTCTTCCCAAACCACATGGTATTTGGTGGAATCCAACACAGAGTTCCCACAGGTCAGCCTCTCCCCGTAACCACGCACGAGAAGTCAGCTACGCTGAGACATCAGTTCCCTCCTTTCCAACTCTAACTGCAGACTCACACTTGTGTGACTTTTAATAACCTCTAGAACCTTAATTATCTGGCTGATCCTGTCCCATGTTATTGGAATACTCCAAAGAATGATTAGGCAAGGTATTCTGGAAAAAAAAAAAAAAATCCCTGTTTTCTTAGCAAACAACAGCTGGGTCATGCTGCTACTCTGCAGTGTTTTACTATTGCATTTTGGAAAGATTTATGCACTTGTGTAACCCAGAAATGGATCTGAAGAAACTCAATCCACTGGGAGCAACGTGAAGTATGAGGCTGATGTTCTCATGTTAGTCATTTCCATCCGTGTTCCTGTCGGCTCCAGCTGCCCAACTCTGTGTCATCCCACACACGACAAACAAGGTAAGTTTATTTATCATTTACACCACGTTTGGAAGGGATAAAGGGAAAGGTGTAGAGAGCTGGGACATCTTGGGGTAATACATGGGGCACAGCAAGATTTACTCCACAGTAACTCTACGTGGACTCCACCAAAAGCATGAGCATGGCATTCAAATTGCTCGTTCAAAACACACCAGATGCATTTTCCTTCTCTGTCATAAAACACAGATGCCAACTTCTCATCCAGATATTTTCAAAGATAGAAATGAATTAAATTGCCCTCAGTTTGGATTCTTAAGCTGTTCTATAATCCTCCTATAAATTTATTGAGCATCAAACCCATTAAAAACCAGGTGTCTCACAGTGGAGTAAAATGCTAAAACTGTAGAAAATTCAGGACAAAGTCCAGCAAGAGTCTTACGGTACAGAAATCACCCTTTTATGTTATGACACAAACTGCTATGTTTTAGCTCATTTTCCCATCAAAAGGCTGCTGCAGAACACAGACTGATTAAACACAGCTCTCTACTTCCAGTGAAAGAGTCTCTCGGTGCTCTCGTTTTGGTCCTAAGTTTGTAGGATGCGCATGTGAAACACATGAGCAAGCCTCAGCCCCCGCAAGCTGTGGGAGGATTAATTTCCTCTAGTTCCTGACCTCTAATTCACATGAACTCCCCCTGATAAGGCAGCTCCTCTGACTCTCATTCCCATATTCTCAGAGAGTGCCATCCTGGTACCTATGTCCAGGTCCATAAAAAGCGCTTTGAACCATCTCATGTGCACCTTTCTGATCAAACTCGGCGGTAGAGATGAGCCACCTCACATCCAAGCCAGGGACCTGAGTCCTACATGGGCCACCCAAGGGTGATCCTCACCTTGGCATGTCTCTCCCAGATTGCTTTGAGAATGTCATCTATGAACCAAACCTTCACATAGGACCAGCTGCTTACACAATATTTTAAACCCTCTCCTCTCTGTTAGCACTACTGTTTATTGAAAGTATTCTTCCTCCTATGCAATTTGGGGGCACAGGGAGTTTTTATTGGGAAACGGTATGAGTCTTGGAATGGCCACAAGCTGAATGTACTGACTTGTCTCAATTTTTTCAATTTTCCCTTCATACAGATTTTTCTGTGTGTTTTACTACTCTGGCGCTGGGTGCCTGCAGTTGGAATGAAGCCTTTATTCTTGGTTTTATTTAAAAATAATTTTCCTTTGTTATTGCCAAGAATAGAAGATGACTTAAGCAGATGGATGTTCCTGCCCTCATCATCAGGCACAGCCTCCCCGACACAGAGCGAGCACATCAGTCACTTCACAGCACCTTCTGATCCACTCCTGCTCAAGCTTTTATTTCTTAAAAAAAATTGTAAGCTTTTCCTCACTATAAAGTCTGTTTCCCTTTGCTTCCTATCACCATCACTCCTTTTCTTTTATACCATACTGTGCTCTTCCTGTTTTATTTGATTACCATTTCCTTTAGCAAATTGTTACCTGAAAAAAAAAAAAAAAAAGAAAAAACCCAACCCCACAAACTACATTCAGTGAAGGACTTCAGAGTTTCCACTTCAGCTTCAATGTAAGAGAAAATGACTAAATTAAAAGCAAAAGCTCCAGAAGTGCTGGACAAAGAACAGGATGCCCTTAGACAATGTAGGTTATTGCCATCAATACATGTTATTGGTGGGCCTTTCTTGGGGGACTACCAGAGAGCAGGAGAGAGACTTTTGACCAGATATTAGGGAGAAATTATTCCCTCTGAGGGTTGTGAGGCCCTGGCAGAGGCTGCCCAAAGAAGCAGCCCCGTATCTCTGGAAGTGTCCAAGGCCAGGCTGGATGGACCTTGAAGCAAGTTGGGATACTGGAAGGCATCCCTGCCCACAGCAGGAGGTGGAGCAAGATGATCCTTAAGGTCTCTTCTAATACAGACCACGCTGGGATTCTGTGTTTATACAAGAATATCCATACTGAACAGAGGATGTTATACAACATGCTGTAATGAGTCTACACAGAAATCATTTCCATCTTCCCCATTGTTCTGATGCACAAACTTGTGTGGTGGGCTGTGCAGCATCAAAAATATCCTCCACCAGAACACAGGTCATGAGAAATTCTGTTGAGAAAGAGTTCAGACACCCTCCGGCATGACAGTGTCCCTGAGAACCACTAATGTGCCTGGGGAAGTGCACAGGGAGGTCTCCCAAGGAGGCAATAGTCTTCCCACTCTTCTACCTTCTATTCCAGGGTTTCATTCCCAGGCAACCAGGAGCAATTCCCAAATAATTTCTTCCTCCTACATGTTTCCCACCTGGGACAAAGACACTCGACGCCAGCGCCATGGCAACCCCATCAGACACACAAGCAGTTTGGTTCTTCGGGGAAAATGAAAATTCTGAAAGGAAGCTGGGAGATAAAGGCTCCTGCTCCTTGTTTCCCACTGTTAGGAAGTAATTACAAAAATACTTTCATCTCAAGTGCTTGCTGGGTGAATAGGTTGTCATTTAAAAAATACTATGGTGTGAAGAGAAGGATGAAAGAGAAAAGCTCAGAGTACATTACCATGCTGTGTAACGGCTAAGCTCAGGATTGGTTGTCATCGTTCTACCACACAGAAGAGCACAGAAAAAACAATAAATGAACAAACAGGAGGAAAGACAAATTGAATAATCAGTTATCAGCTTGAGCAGCATATGATCCAAATGCTGCCTCATCATCCCACTGCTGTCAGTTTGAGTGTTCCCACTGATTCCATCGGACTTGGATCAGGTTTTTATGTTTCTGCTTGGGTTTTATTTTACCACACTCCTGAGCCAGTAGAACTTGTACAGAAGGCCTCCTAGGTGCAAATTTGATTGTAAATTCTACAGGCTCTTTGCCTGTTTCTGTTGCATCTTGAGCGCTTTCAAGGAATAAGGTTAATGATCACACATTTCAGTGATGCTTCTCAGCTTATTAACAGGGAGCAGCTTCTTTTCATCCCACCCACAGTAATAACATTGTTATACTTCCAAAACCTCCCCAACTCAGGCTTGTCCTGGGAACATTTCCTTCCATTCCTGAGTAAAAAGCTGTTTAGGTGAGAAAAGCTAAGGATTTATTTAAATAATGTTTTAACATGACAGCCTCATACACTGCTCTGTTTCTTTCAGCTCTCTGTCCCTCAGACCCTTCACACCCAACATGGAGACCTGGCCTTTGTTCCTTTTTGCCCTCAAGGATAAGTATTTTTTATTTAAGTGACATTACTTGGGAATAACACAACATGAATGCTGACTACCTGAAGTACTCAACCCAAATGAGAAGCGCAGATGTTCAGTGTCTTTAGGATCAAGACTTAAATAACTGGGAAAGTCGAGCTTACAAATGTCATCCCAGGACAACCTGACATGGAAAAGCTGTCAGGAGACTGTCACGTCTATTTACACCCATGGACACCTCTAGACACTGTCCTGCTCTGTGATATGATTCCCAGGCCAGGCCTGACCAGATGCTCATCCCAGATGCTTAAAAACAAATGTCCAGTGTCACATCCCACTAGACTTAAGTGTTTTTTCAATAGGAGGGACTTCCCATGGGAGGCCTCGCCTTCCATCCCACAGAAGAGGAAGAGCTTCCTCTGTCCAGGGGAGCTAACCTGAGCTCAGCACTTCAAACCAGCAAACACCCCGTCTGACAGACATCCCAAGGACCAAGTGGGATTTTGGGTTAATAAAATTATTTTAACATTTGGTGGTCAAGACTTACTGCTTCCCTGCACTGCCTCACCTGGCAGAAGGAAGATCAGATTCCAAGGAATACAGTCAAACAAGATCCTTTGAATCGGCAGACAGATTACCCATGACATACAAATAGTCAATCCTGCCAAGAGCCTGTCAAAATATGGAAAATTATCTGCATTTCCCTGATACCACCGAGTGAGAGCATAGGCATTTTCTAAGCATAGAAGATATAAAACTATCTACAGTTTCCTGGTATCAAAACAAACCCCAAATATTCAGGTCCATTTATATGCAAGAGATCCTACTCACACCAAAATGAATAATAACTAATGAAGGAATCCTTCAAGGGGCCTAAAGTGGTTGGGCACACACACAAAGAAAAATTCCCCACAGGAATGGGGCAGGATTTCCAATCTGATTTCTCGAGTGTATCATGTAAGGCTCTAAAGAAACCAGTGTCTACAAAAGCAAATTATGAAAACAATCCATGCAAATTGCCACTGTCATTCCCTGAAGAGGCTGTCCAGAGCCATGGATACCATCAATAGAAATCAGCACAGGGTGCTGCTCCAGGGTGGGAAAGCTGAACCCACGCCATCCAGCAGCTTGAGGCATCCTACTATCTTCCCCAGAACCTCACACATTTCTGGTTCCCACTTAAGACAGCTCAGTGAAGCTTCATCAAAGGGATAGCCCTAAAGGAAACAGGGAAAGAGCAGTGGGTAGGTGTGCTGACATCCATGAGAGCACTGCATAGGAACCAATCCATGCTCCTCAGCACTGTGATCACTGCTCAAACCTTGCCCTCAGCATGGCAGCTTTTCGACTTACAACTCCTACACTCATTCTGTCCAACTGTTTGAGCAATGTCCAACCAACCCCCAATCGCTGTGAATTCCTGCAGGAATACCAGATGTCCTGTCAGACTGCAAGCTCCTTCCACATAGCTGGAAGCTTCCCTCTCAGAAAACCGACTTGTCAGGAAAACACGACACAGCGTGTCCTGTGTCACTGCTGAGAAAGGCTGTCACACTGGTTCCAGTTCTGTGATGACTTCATTGACAACAACAATTTAAAGTACTTTTTTATCCTAATGGCTGTTTTGTTGAGTCATCTGTCATCTCTTACTGAAAATTTGGACTCTTGTGTGTGCTGGCTGAACTCCCAAAGCGTGAGCAGGCCATACTCTGCATGGCTGCCTTGAGCCCAAGCATGGTGGTGGGGGAGCAAGGATAGAGAAGAAAGAGGAACATTTTCATGTGCAGCTCGTACCAACGCGGCAACTCAACCACTGCAAACATTTCCTCAGGCTCCATAGGCTTGGGCATCTTGCTTTAACTTTCAGCAATCTCCAGGTTGGAAAAGCCCTCTAAGACTGAGTTCAGCTATTGCCCCAGCACTGCCAAGGCTACCATTAACTCATGTCCCCAAGTGCCACACCTACATGATTTTTCAATCCCTCCAGGGATAGTGACTCCTCCACAGCCCTGAGCAGCCTGTGTCAGGGCTTGACAAGGCTTTCCATTAAGAAATTTTTCCTAATATCCAGTCTAAATCTAGACCTGCCCTGGTGCAATGTGAGGCCATGTCCCCTTGACCTGTCACTTTTTACCTGGGAGAAGAGACTGAATCCCACCTGGCTACAGCCTCCATTCTAGGAGTTTTGACCTCCTTTCAGAGAAGACCTCCCTGAACCTCCTCTTCTCCAGGCTAAACCCCTCCCAGATGCACGAGCTAAACTGGAATGGCCTTGCTGGGGTACCAAAAGCCAAGCACCTCTAGTTCTCTGCATTTTAAGTGCTACTTCTTTTATTTCCCAAACCCTTTCCAGTTTCAACAATATGTGAACACAACGTAAACACAGGAATGTGAGAAGCTGGAAGGTACTGAAATAAAGGCAGAGCACTGATGGGTGCAGAGCTGCTCTTTCATCCTGAGCCCAGAGCCTCAAAACCCTTGACCTTCAACATGCGATGACTTGGCTTATGAGGATTTGTGTAATATTAAAAAGACACACAAGCAAATGGATTAAACTACATGATGATAATTATTCTCAGACACGGTAATTATTCTCAGATGGACCAACCACATCATCTTCAAGGCAGAGGGGAATCCTTGGATGTGACAAAATATATCTGATCAACACAACTGCCTTCAGACTACTTTCATAGCAACCAGGAGAAGGAAAAGAACAATACAATTGGCAAAATTTTGCTGTTACTCAGAAAGAAACAGGACCCACACTTTAAACAGAAGTTGTACAGCCTCCTTCAAAAGCTTCCATAGGCTGGAGTCACCTGGAATAGATCTGCAAGCAACCCCCAAGGGGTACTGTACCTTCTGTGTGGACATCGGGGAGCATGTCGGTGGGATGCTGCGCTACCGCCGACCGCCTGTACACCATGTGGATTCTTCCCTTCTCCTCTTCCATCTGCTTTCCTCTTTCCAAAGGCTCGATGAAGTATTCATCCTCATCAGTTCTTATCATTCCAGCCTGGTAAGGAAGAGAGAAAACATGTCCATATGCCATTTTAGAGCCTAAAGACCCAACTTGAAAGTCTAAAAACAAATACCAAGAGGGACGAAGCATAAAATGCTTTCAATACTACTGTAACCCATGCATTTCTTTCCCCCTCAAAAAAAAACAAATTCACCAACAAAAGGAGCTTGAAGTTACCCCAATGAATGGAGACAAAGGGGCTATGCAGGCTATGCATTTTCAAGTGAATCCTCCCTGTAAACTGTAGTGCCAACCCAGTGCTTCCTTCCCCCCAGCCGGAGAGATGTCCAGGGAGGTGCTCAGAGCACATATTTTTCAAGGCTGCCTTGGAGAAAAGGCTGTGGTGGATTTTCAAGAAAAAAGTATGTAGTGGAAATTTATTTTTTTTCCCACAAAAGCACATTGATGGAGCAATCCAGGAAAGCAGTCTCCAATCTTGGAATGCTATTAATTTTACTATTTTTTTTCTTCTAAATTAATGACATTCAAAATTTCCATCCACTGAAGGAGGCATGTTGGAATCTGCGCTACTGTGGAGTTCTCCAGAGCTGTGCTCAGGATTCTGTGAAAGAGGGAAGACAACAGGACCACCAAAATCCAAAAGCAGCCTTTGGGGCATAGTGGCTGGAATAAACCTGCCTGCTTCCAGCACCAGCTCAGCCCTGAGGCTCAGGGAAGTGGATTAACTCCTTGGCTTTCCTACAAACTCGCTTCTCTCAGGGGAGAATCCAGAAGACACCTGCCTGCACCCCATCTGCATCTACCTGGCTCCCCAGTATCTGTAGCTGTCTAAATTACTTCTGAGCATTAATTCCTTTCATCCTTGCAGTTCTTCCAGTCCCCCTTGATCCAGAAGAAATGGTGCAGAGTGAATAGAGGGAATATTGTGGAGTTAGAGAGATGCAAGAGCAAGTGCTGCTGCAGTTCATAATAAAAGGTACGTGGCAGCAAGGCCAAACCCAGCCTGGCCCAGGCAGCCCACCCAGGAGAGCTTCCCAGAGGACACCTTTACTGGACAATCCATGGATAGAGTAAAATCTGGAAAACATTTTTTTTTTTTCCCAAAATTTAAAAGATGCAGACAAGCATAAGGGAATAAGAAACAATATAAAGCCTTGAGAAAATAACCTACAAGGGCAGGTTAAACTAAGGAATCACTTCCTGAGCCAAAATCAACAGTATTTAAGGGGGAACATGATTCCCTATAAATATGCATGGGGTGTTTGTAGGGAAAGAGGAAAGAGCCCTTCATTCAGAGAGCACAACGGAGAGCTGTGAAGTGTCCATTAATGGCCACATTTACCTTCAGTATTAAACATTATGGGTGGGATTTCCAAAAGTATTTTAGGAAGTCAAATGCCCCCTTTCCTAGCGCTCTGCAGTATGGGTGAGGCAGTTAATTCCCAGGCGAGCTTTGGAAAGGCCACCCTCAAAATGTCAGGAAGTTTGTTCAGCAGTCACACTGATGGCCATTATCAAGTGCTTCTAAAACTGAACACCAGAGAGTAGGAAAGGTTTTGGGTTGTTAAACCCATCCTACCATCCCATGGTCAATACCATGAGGTCAGAGGATGTTCTCACCTTCTGCTCCAGTCTCCACGCCAAACTCTGCTGGTATCTGTATTGGGAACACGTTTTAAGACACAGAATCTCTCAGAAAGAAGAAAATGTTATAAATTATGTTTTTAAGCTGTCCTTAATGCCTTTGTATGACAGAGTTTTTCAAACACTGATATGACACCCTGGGGAGCTGAAGCGTTAATTAGCAGCTATTTCTCCTAAACCAGCTCTGAACAGTGGGAGAGCGGATCTGTAAAGCCGCTTTAAGCAAACCAGCAACACAATATGGAAATTCAAGATGCACAGAGGCTTCCCTGCATCTCTCTACATGAGAATCTTCATTTGTATTACAGACATCCCCCATCTGTCTCAGGACCTGCATATCCCTCTGTCATACACAGTAATTTGGAAACACCACGTGCTGGGTCTTCACTGGGAAGAATTGAAAGGAAACTTAATGTGATGTTAAGTTTCAATTTTTTAAGCTTATCTCTCCCCTTGGAGATACAAGCTTTAAAAATTGAAATTTAACATCACGTTCAAGGCTCTACATTCATCTCCAAACATAGCAGGCTGTCAACAAGTGGAAGCACATTAATAAGCAGGTTGGAGCTTGCTCAGCAGCAGGAGGCTACATGAAATAGTCATCTTTACCAAGAAACAAGCAAGAATGAACACAGGGATCTAAGGATGCCAAAATCTCCGTCCCCTCCAGAAGGTGGCTCCAACTTGTGAACCCTTCAGTCACACACAGGTGCAAATATGGACTGTGCTGTTGGACTCTGCCTGGAAGGGAAGCATGAGAAGATCACAGCTCTCAGCAGAGTGAAGCAGGTTTGTGTGAAAGAGCCAGGCATTTACTTTCCAATCCAAGGACACTGAAAAATTCAGTGGGAAAAGGGAGAATTACCTGTGTCCTGTTTTATGGGAGAGACTACGCTCAGGAGGATGAACCTGCTTGCTTCAAAGAACAAGATCAAGTCCAACACCTGCACCAACATGATCTGTACATCAAGAATTTCAAAGCCTGGAGATTTCTCCAAATGCTTTCTCTCCCCGCTTCTATTCTTCAAAACAAGGGCAGAAGAAGCCTTTATTTGACCAAGAGAGGCTGGGTACCCTTCACTCTCATGAAGACCAACAGAGATTAGGTTTATCCAGTGAAGAGGGACTCTGACATGGTCTGGCTTCAGCTTTCACCTGCATTTCCTACAAGCATCCAAAAGGGACTCCTCTTGTTTCCCACACAGAATCATGGAATCATGGACTGGTTTGGGTTAGCAGGGACTTTAAACACCAGCTTGTTCTACCCCCGTCCATGGGCAGGGACACCTTCCACTAGACCAGTTTGCTCCAAGCCCCGTTCAACCTAACCTCAAACACTTCCAGGGATCCAGGGGCAGCCACAGCTTCTCTGGGCAGTCTGTGCAAGAGCCTCAGCACCCTCACAGGCAAAAATGTCTTCCTAATGCCCAATCCAAACCTTTTGTCCTTCAGCTTAAGGCCGTAGAAATTAAATTTCCATTCTATGGAAACTAAATGAATCAAGCACCCCACACACCTTAAAAATTAAATGCAGAAATACATATCTGGAATATATATGGAAAATGAGAACTATTCCAAGGATACCTGGATTAATTCTCACTTTGGGCCACACATGGATCATTCAGCTTGTAGTGAAATCTCTTACAAGGCTCTCCACAGGTGGGAAGTTCAGTTCAGGAGTTTCCTTGTGCTTCCAGTGTTCCACACCATTTCAGTCAGTCTCACTCTTGACTTCTCCACCCACCAATGCTTGGACTGCAGCAAAGGACTCAGCAGACAAACCAACACAAGGCTCTACCTCCCAGAAAACAGTTTCTTCTCACCATTCTATTGATGGAATTGGAAAACATTTCCAGGGCTCTCCCCCCTGTCCTTATCCCTCCTTTTTTCCCTGTTGGACAATCACAGGTGCCTGACAGCTCTATCCTGCCCCTACCTAAATAGAAGCCCTATTGAAAAGCATCAAGAGCTCTGTGTTCCCTCAATTTAATATCCCAGCCCCGGCTGAGCAGACACTGCCTCCTGCCAAGACAAACACCTGGGACCTGGAACGGGGAGGGGGCAGCTTCTGGAGACAGCCCTCCAGTCTAAACTTCTTAAGGAGTTGATAGAAACATGCTCTTATAAAAGAGGTGCTGCCTCGTCTGAAAACACCGATTCAGCCCCCAAACACTGCTACCTTTCACCCTCTCTGTTGGCTTAAGGTGGGTTCACTTCAGTGACTGTGCAAAACCTGCGTCACACCTACCTGCTGCTCCACTTTCCAATCCAAAGGCAAAAAGCTTTTGGAGTTGCACAGAACACTAGCTGATTTATTGGAAGAAAAATAGAAGCAAAGAAGTATGCTTTGCCTGCAGCACATTTCCCTTTGCCAGCCTCCCCCAAAACTGAGCCACAGTGGGTGGACACTGATTCTAAGTTTGTGTAGCTCCAGGGTTATACCTTCAATTCCTTGGGTGGGTATTATTTCTCGTGCCGCACAGGTTCCACATTTTGGCAAGAATCAACTGATTCTCCGGTTTTCTTTTCAAAAATCCTCTAGAAGCTTCTCAAGGTGTTGAGTTTGCCCATGATGCCACTCTTCAGTTTATGCCAGTGCCTCACGAACCTCACAGGGAAGGATTCCTTCCCAATATCCAATCTAATCTGCCCTCCGTCAGTTGAAGGCAATCCCGTTGTCCTGTCACTCCAGGCCCTCATCCCAAGTCCCACCGTGCTCACATACTCCAACAGGTCCCTCTGGCAGGGAGGGAAAAGGTATCCAAACGGACATACTTCCCTCCTTTCACATCTTCTGCATGTTAAAGTATTTATGGCCTCGACATACTTGGCATATGAAAAAATACTACACATTAGAGGAATGCTGGAAAAAAGTAATATTGCAGCACCGTGCGCATTTTGGAGAAACAGATGTTACTGATCCTGTTGCCGGGTACCTAGAGAGGAGGTTTGCAGATGGAATTCCTCCTCCTCCATAGATGGGCCTCCAGTCTCCATGGAGGTGTCTGGCTTTGGGAAAACACCATGGGTTTGGGGTAAAACATCCCCATTTACTAACCCTCCAACTCCAGCACCCTTGGAGTGCTTCCCCGAGGAGCAAGCAGAAATTCCACAGCTCATTTTCCGTCTCTGGAAGATCGGCGTGATATAAAATCCATGTTCTAGGCCATGTTTTATCCTGGCCATGCATCTCAGAATTAAAGCAAGAGCTCCTGTATCATTTTAGGCTCCATCCTTGAAGGGTGTTGAACACAGGCAGCACAGAGACTGGACAACTGAATTATTAACCCAGCACCAGTTTGTGACCAATCATTAATACCAGATTTTTAAATCAAAACAAAAATCTTCTGCCAAGAGAAGTCTTATTTGTTCAGAAGATTTAGAAACAGGATGAAAAGGTAGGAATATTTAATATCCTCTTCCAAACCACGGGCAATACTTAGAAAGCTCTTAGACAAGCTCCTACTAAAATACTGGAAATCATCTGCCCAGAGGAATTGAAGTCTCTCATCATACTAATTGATACCACTTTAAGGAGCAAAAGGCATTTGGAAGAGCCATCAAATCAACCAAGATCCTGTTGAATTTGCACAGAAGAAAATGTCAGCATTTACTGGGTCACTGCACAGGACTGGAATTAAGATTTTTAGTCTCCTCTCTAAACATCCATAAGAAAATTCCTTTATGCTGAAATTTCTCATACTTGGTTTTGATCCAAACGCTGGGTTTTCTTTTTCCCCTTTTCAGAAAATCTAAGAAAACTCAATGGAAGCCCTTAAGAGTTATACGAAAGCACAGAGAAAAAAAACAAACTTTGATTTTATGTGGAAAAAATATGTCTCCATTTTTTGTTCTTGGAAAACCTACTGGGATTCATTTTAACAGCAAACTGCCACATAGAGCTGGCAGGCCAAATGCTTTGTCCTTAAAGAAGGAGCTGTGGGTTTAAAATATCAGTTATTCAAGAGGGAAAAGTATGCATGGAACATGCTCAGAGCAGTCAGGCACCTCCCCGGTCCCAGCGAATCTCTGTAGAAATATTTACTGAGCACAAGTTTTGTCTTTGTGTCAGCTACAGCAGGTCTTTGCTGGGAACTATTTCATGGAGAAATGGTACAGGAGACGGCAAAGGTTGCCAGTTCTGCAGTAAACGTGGTGTTTTCCCAGATCCAGAAGTCATGGGATGACACCAGTCATAGATTCCTCTAAAATGTGGAAAGGAAAACAAAAAATGAGGACATCTGATCGCCTTCAGAGAAGGGGAAATGAGACCTTCAAGTGCTGAATACTCCAAAAGTATAAAGCCAATAAATAATGCCAAAATGTGAAGATCTCATGATCTGAATGTCAGCAGCACCATTTCTACAGCAGCACACAAAAGAAATACTGATTTATCTGCTGCCTGTACACAGCAGTCAAGAATGCTGCTGCAGCATCATCACTCTTCCAAGGCAACAGAAAACTCAGCCCAAACTATGCATGAGCAGGAGTCATCTCCTTGGAGAGAAGTCATAGGAGGACAGAAAACTGATGCAGCTTCCTCTGAATGGAAATACTCTGTGGATCAAAAGCTAGAAAGCACCAAAGCTAGTAATACTTCCATCAAACTCAAAGTTTTAGACCGGTTCTACATCCTTGCACAAAGGAAAAAAAAATAAAAAGAACTATGGTAAAATCTCTCAAAGAAAAGAAAGTTTTATACCTTTGGTCACATATAAACCAAGAAAGTCAAATGACAAAGGGATTTTTATGAGGCAGAGAAGCTGATTTAGTGTTGCATGGCAGTAATTTACAGAAGTTCGCAGCCAAGCAGCAGAAGCACTCAATGAAAATTAAGTATCTATTTAAAATAGAAGTGAAAGCAAAGGCTGTTTTAATGAGAACAATAGTGCTGCACTTTATCCATCATTTCAAAGCTCCTGCTGAAACACAGGGGCCAGAGATGGAACCAACTGAATCTTCTTTCCCTGACTCTTTCAAAGCCTGGATGGGAGCAAAACGTTTAGAGTTGCAGTGTGATCCTGCGAGAAAATGAAGAATGGGAAAGAGCAGACTAACTCTTTTTCTCAATGACCAGGCACAGTATTTTCTCTCCAGTCCTGCTTACTGCCCCTTTGCAAACATCACACTGTGTGCTTTGCAGGCTAAATTCCAGATGCAAGTATGTACAACACTGAATACACATGGAACATAACAAACACCATTGCTGAATATGGCTTCTGTACCTCCACCCTGCCAAATGCAGTTACAAATTCAGCACCAGCTCCACCACCAGTGAGAACTTTGAGAGAGGCTACAAGGATTGAATTTTGACAACCCTGACTATTTCAGTACCTGTTTACTTTCTTTTTCTGGGACACACACTTTCCCACAGGTGACATCTGGAGGTAGGACATGAATGAGAGCCCAATTCACACACTCTGTGGGTGTTATCAAGGGTCCACACAGGTTATACAATCCGGGATTTATTACTGAAACTATAAAACAGGGCTGAACTTAGCCATTTTAATAAGCTTATGCTATTTTATAAACTGTCAGCTGTGAGCCTCCAGGAATCTAAAAATTTAAGAAGTGTTGCTGTTTTGGAAACAAAGAGGGAAAAATCCAGAAAGGAAATTCTTTGCCCAAGTGCCGTAAAAGCAGTGTTTTGTGAAAATGCATCACCAGGACTACAAGGTGTGATTAAATAACAGCTACAAAAGATATATCCAGAGCAGAACCCAGCCACCAGCCCTTTGTTCCAGACCATTTTTAACCACACACTGATCTGTAACAGCAGTTTCAGCCCCTAAATATATTGCTTAAAAGGGAGGGATTACATGTAAACCTGTGCTTTCCTGTACAGAACGATTTTTCAACATCAGAAATAAACTATAAATAAAAGTTTGAAGTTGTGGCAAACAAAGTGGAGACTTTTAATGAAAAGTCTCCAGGCAGACTTTCTCCAGCTGCCAGTTTCTAAACCCCTTTCTAGAGGATGCTCTCCTCACCTGGCCCCACAGAAAAGTCTCCTTTTCTAGAAGGCACCTTAAGTGACATCACAGGTCACTCACTGCATCTCTCTTCAGCTTGGAGGGTGAGGAATTCTGCAGAATGGTCAGAACACATGGGATTGATTTTCCTTTCCTCTTTGCTTTCAGTTATCTGATAACCTGCTGTCACCTGCTCCTCAACAGAGGATAGAGACAAACAGCACAAGTTTAATTTCAGTTACCAAGAAGTGACTACAAACACTTTCTATGACCCAAAAAAGAGCTAAACTACCTCCACCTTTTTGAACAGATATAGCTCAAAGTTGCATTTTTAGTGCCTGAAACCTCATTGACCATGTCCAGAGCTCCATTTTTTATCATCCAATCAATCCTTAGGGTCTAAGATACATCTTGAGTGTCCAATCCCTCATACATAGGGTCTAAATCACACTTTTAGACCTAAGAAACTCATTAACTCATTTTTGAGTCATGAAGCCTCATGTCTGGAGTTCAAAACTTTGCCTCTAGGATTAAAAACCTCATTTTTAGGGTACAAACCCTCACAAATTTCAAACATCCCTTTCTGAATGAAGTAAAAAGGCTCATCTTAAGGGGCCAAAGCATAATTTTAAGGCCCAAACTCTGTGTTTGAAGGCAGGCAGGAGAGAAAACACAAGGGCTTAGAAATGAGGCAAACCTCTCATTAAATCAAATCTAGCCCTGTTAGAAGAATTTACAAAAACAAACAAGAATAAATAAATGGAGATTGAGCAACCATCTGCATAAACTTTGAGTATGAAGTGAGGGTGAAGCACTCATTTGCTTTGAGTGATAAATTTCAGGGAGAAGCAAACCAGAAGCAATTCTATAAAAGAATTTCTAGAGTTTATCATTTTACACTATACTGACACTTGACTTCTGTCCCCATCACCTCCCTTCTCAATCAGTGCTCCTCCCCTCTGGGTTTTATTCAAGAAGCCCCAGGTCCCAAATGAGGGAATGCATTTTCCCAAGTTTCTGGTGTTGCTGAACTTTGAGAAATCCTCTTTACTAAAAATTACTATGGCTGTGGGAAGTGCTGCACGGCAGAGAGGTGACAGGGATGGAGACCAGCTGCAACCCATCACGCCCAGTTCATCACGCTGCCAAGCACAGTGAAACACCAGTGCTAAAGAGCAGGCACAGCAGGTCACAGGAGTTCATGGCAAGGAGGGAATTACTGTGGGAAGAGTGCAGTAAGGCAGGGGAGCCAGAATATCAGAGTGTTAAATCAGCCTAAGATACTACTGCCATCTGCCCAGAGCAGCACGCGGCCAGAGTCGCTTCCATCTTCCCAGGGTTTGTTCTGCCTTCCACCTCCCCGGGGTTTGTTCTGCCTTCCTCCTCCCTGGGGTTTGCTCTGCCTTCCATCTTCCCAGGGTTTGCTCTGCCTTCCATCTTCCCAGGGTTTGTTCTGCCTGCCACCTCCCCAGGGTTTGTTCTGCCTTCCACCTCCCCAGGGTTTGTTCTGCCTTCCACCTCCCCGGGGTTTGTTCTGCCTGCCACCTCCCCGGGGTTTGTTCTGCCTTCCACCTCCCTGGGGTTTGCTCTGCCTTCCATCTTCCCAGGGTTTGTTCTGCCTTCCATCTTCCCAGGGTTTGTTCTGCCTTCCTCCTCCCCGGGGTTTGTTCTGCCTTCCACCTTCCCAGGGTTTGTTCTGCCTTCCTCCTCCCTGGGGTTTGTTCTGCCTTCCTCCTCCCTGGGGTTTGTTCTGCCTTCCTCCTCCCTGGGGTTTGTTCTGCCTTCCATCTTCCCAGGGTTTGTTCTGCCTTCCACTTCCCCGGGGTTTGTTATGCTTTCCTTATGCTTTGCCCTCCCAGAAAGTCCTGATGACCAGATGTCCCCTCTACCACAGCTCCCAGTTTGGACTGGAAGAAATCTTCAGCCCCAGAGGACAGTCCCAGTCCAAGTCCCAGTCCCAAACTCATCAAGAGTTTCTGATGTTTCTGAGTTTCTACAGTCAGATGCTCTGCAGCAATTCAAGTGTTTGTATCCAAAATGCTATTCCAATACACTGGGATAGAACACCATTGGATCCTAGAAAGATGTTTCTCCATTTCGGAACTCTGTCTTGCTAGCCTGGGGGAAATCATGCTGAAATAGTACCTTAAAACCAACACAGGAACAAGAAATAAGCCTTAATAGTTCAGTCCTGACGAAACAATGGTAATAAAAAAGGATTTGAAGCAAAACAAAATGCCCTGAAACTCCTTGGATCCTATACGCCCCAACTCCTCCAGATTCTTAAAGCTTTTCCTCAACCAAGTCTAAAGCCTGTGCAATTATCTCTAGTCTGAGATACTCCAGCCTGTATTTCCAAAAGATTTGCCAAAGGAAAGTAGCTGTGAACATGCACAGACGTGTTTCTTCACGTCTCCATATCCTTGGAAAAAAGGATGGCAATAAGCAAGTGAGGAATAATCTGTCACAAATGACAGATCTAAGCACATTTGGGTATTTTTTTACATTCTTGATGGTTGGTCTGTCTTCCAGGATTTCCCTGGTTTGGCAGCTGAACACTACAAGTCAGGCAGATTCCTGAGCATCTTCCACTTGCAAACAGCTGTCCTTCCAAAAACCATATGCTGCCCTGGGCTTGAAGGCCATGGAATTTCAATAAACAAAAATACTCCAAATCACTTCCAGTAAACAAAAAACAAGCCACATTTTACTTGGAATCTGAAGTCAAAGATTAAAGGCTCATTGTCCTGGGCCCAGCCCTTTCATTTGAAACAAGCAAGGTTTCTAGGAGAAACAGAAACCTGCACTGCCCCTTGGGGTTGCATGGATATGAGCATAAACCAGATCCCAGCTCCAACACTGAGACAGACATCTACAGAAGTATAGTCCAGAGTGGAAGTACAAGCTAAAGGCATCACACACCAACACCTGCTCAGAGTTTGTTACAAAGGCAGGAAGCTAACTGAGAAACTGAGATGATTTTCTATACATTAACACGTAGAAAGTGTTTTAAGCCACTGTTTCTCAGTGTTAGGCTTGCTGTCTTCTCTCTGTTTACAATCTAAATTATTTGCAGTGTTTTCTTGAGGCTGGCACTTTCTGCTCCTGAGGGATTCTGACAATAAATACTGTTAGTGTGACCAAACAACAGCAGAAACATGAAGCAGAAACCTGTGGAAGCACCAGCATTCTGACACGCAGTGCAGAAGACAAGAGGCAGCTCCTCCGTGACTAATGAAGGGCTCTTCTGCCATGACAAGTGCAGGCACATGCATGTGGGTTTTTTAAATAAACAGGGTCATTTCCAAGGGAGATTAAGCAGATGTGAAAATAGGAATTTGCAGAACTGATGGCAGACAGACAACTTCCACTACAAAAGTAGATATGCAAACTATTTCAAAACAAAAGTGTTCAAGTATCTGGGGGTTTAAATCTAAGTTTAGATTCAGGAAAAGACTGCGGGCAAAATCTTACTTATGCAAATGCCAATTATTCCACATATTTACTATCAAACAATCAAAAGTTAGCCCCAAATGCCTTTTTCTCTTACGATATCCAACCTCTTCTACAAGTTATACATTGTGCAAACTGCTGCCCTGGTGATTCCCTTCATTTTCTCTCCATGATTTCAGAACATAGCTGTCTGCTCTGGAGAGTGTCTAAACTCTTTTAAGTCAAAAATAAATCCTTCCAGCACTCACGTGCCCCCAGAATTTCTCACTCTTGTTCCAGTTTCTGTTAACCCATATTAACTCACTCCTCATGGCTATAGAATACACTGAGGATCAAATATTCTAGCTGGATTGAGGGACACATAGTACAGCAACAGAGAGGTCAGAGACAGTAATTGCAAGTTCCTTTTGCTACCCTGGAAGATGCTGGGAGGAAAAAAGCATAAAACAAATCCTCAGGATTATTTCTTTCTTTCACACTCACATGATTAGAGTTCCAAGAGATGTCAAAACAGTGAAGGTTGAAATGAACAGAGAGACAAGAGTGACCCAGGAGCATTTACCCACTACTCCTCAAAGAAAATGCCTATGTTCTTTTGCTCCAGTCACCAAAACCATGGAAAGCACATGGAATGTTTTGGGGAATGAGGGACACATTCCTCATTAGGTGGGGCTCCAAGCCCCACCTAACCTGGCCTTGAACATTTCCAGGGATGGGGCAGCCACAGCTTCTGTGGGCAACCTGTGCCAGCACCTCAAAATCTTCAGCATAGAAATTCTTCCCAATATCCCATCCAACCCTGTCCTCTGTCACTGTGAAGCCACTCCCCCAACAGAAGTCCCCCTCTTTCGTTTACCTGAAAACACACCACAAGCAGCTTGCCAGCCCCACGGCAATCTGTGACGGAGCTACACTCCTTAATCTCATTCCATTTAATCCAATTTCTTGTCTTCACGTGCCGTCTCAACACAACTTCATTCAGGCTTACTGCCAAAGCCCAGCTGCCAGGGTCTCATTCATCGGAACGATTCTATTGGAAGTTCCATCTAGCCAGCCAGGGGTCTGCTTGGCCTTTGTAAACACAGTGCACTGGCAACAGATTCTCCTCAAAGACCCATCAAAAACCCTCACAACACACCAAACTGACAGCAGTTATCACCTCCAATGCAACCACTACCAGTATTTCCTTTCCCTAAGCAAGGGAATTCAAGGAGTTTTGGTCTGAATGGGGATTCTGAGCCATCTCTGCAGTTACTCCCACAGTGACTGCTGCTGCTGCTGAGGTGGGACTTATCTCAGCATGGAATCAAATCAGGACCACGTGGCAGCTATGGGAAGTGGGAAACCCACTTCCAAGAAAGGATGCTTGTTGCAGACTTTTCCATATGGTTCCTGTCCCAAACAGCAGGAGGGTAACCACGACATCCATCTCCCTGGATGTCGCAGGCGTGTTCCACCAGTGACAGAGCACAAGGTAGGTATTGCTGGCTTTCACTGCTGCCTGAGAGAACCAAGGAATGGTGTGTGGGCTCCAAACATGCCCAGCCTTTCATTCTGGGATTTGGGCATCTGTTCAGCTACAGGGAAACCAGCGTGTTCACAGACAGATTGAAAACAAACCCATTACTCAATTCTCATATGACACCTCCTAATGAAACAAAACTGCTTCTAAGAGAACAAAAAGCATGTTCCCTTTATAAAGGAACCCTTTCAAATTTCATGCTGCTATTCTTGGATAACAGGGCAGCCCAACATTTTGGTACCTGAGAAGCAAATTCTAAATTCAGTTAACAAAAGGTCACCTTTTAAGTCTGAAAACGCCTTCATTATTCATCTTCCTGCTTGTAACATCTCATACAAATAAAAAAGGAAACCAAACAACATGTAGGTTTGAGTTGTCTCTCTCACACCTAAGACATTAAGAACTTTGCTTATCAACCTCAGAGAAATTATCCCAAAGCAAAGCAGTAGGCCACTAATATTTTCTAAGGGATTTAAGAAATAAAGTTCTGTAAGTGACATCATTAGGAACGTGTGGTTAAAAGCAACAAAAGCTGTGCCCAGAGTGTGACAGGAGACACAAATGCCACAAAACCAGCCTTACCAGCCCATCACAGTTGCTGATGGCCACGGCAGCTCCGGGGATGTCCGTGATGTCCCCCACATAGGCGCAGTTGGTCCACAGGGGCTCTCTCTTCCATAACCGCTCTGTCACACTTCCAGTCTGAGTCGCGTTACCGCCGTTGTTCCCAGCCTCCACAGAGTCTTCGTACCACTCCACCACGGCCTCGGGAGCCACCAAGCGAGTGTTGGGCCTCAGGCGGAGATGGAACTCCCTGCCGAAGGCGCTGACGTTGAAGTACAGCTCTCTGGGGCTCTGCGGCACCTCCCGCGCCCATCGCCGCTGGCGGCTCGCCGAGAGGATGTTGGACACGTAGCTTCCGTCCGCATCGGTGCTGATCGGAATCACTAACCCGTACGGCCTGGCTCTGCTGTGTCGGAATTCTGCCAAGAAACACATCCAGAAACCAAACCAAAATAAGAACAAGAGCATGGAATGAGCCCAAAGACTGAAGGACCCCTGTGCCTCACACCTCCCCTTCCAAAAATTCCAATTTAGGATACCTGTTTCAGCTAGCTATTCCTGTTTTCATCTAATGTGGGGAAATGTAAGGCATGTGCCACTGCTCATCTTTTATCATGGAATCACAAAATGGTCTGCATTGGAAGGGACCTTCAAGACCATCCGGTTACAAACCCCCTGCCATGGGGAGGAGACACCACCCTCCACTATCCCAGGTTGCTCCAAGCCCCATTCAACCTGGCTTTGGACACTTCCAGGGATGGGGCATATGCTGCTTCTCTGGACAACCTGTGCCAGGGCCTCACCACCATCACAGGGAAGGATTTCTTCCTATCAATTGCTATTATAAAAATGATTTTCCTAAAACTTAGAGAGAAAAACCTGAAATATTCACTGACATTTATCTGAGGAGTTTCCTGTGGGTGTCAGGCTTGCTCAACAGCCCCAGGAGAGGCACAGACCCTTCTGAATTCTCCTGTAAGGAATGCCACACAGCTCTGTTGTGCACCTGACACAGACTTTGCTTCTGTGCCAGGACTTCCATCAAACTTTTGAAAATGAAGTGCCAAACTCGGTTATAAGCACAGTTTGCATACTGATTTCTCAGGAAATAGGAAAAAAATACAGCGGATCACATGCTGCTGATAAATTAATCAACATCAGCACTGGTAAAGGCAGTAACTTTTCCCTCTACAAATCCCCCTACCAAGCAACTTGCTGTTCCCTTCCCTCTGAGTAACAGAGATCAAAACTAATGAGAGAATCTAATTATTAAAAAACTCAACACAGATCTGCACAAATTTGACCCTAAATCTTGCATTTTAGTGCAGCTGAGAGAAGCCATCAACCCAGCAAAGGCACATTGTTTGTAATCCTGAAGAAGCTTAATGGCACAACCCTCAGCTAAGGCAACAAGTCTTCAAGTAATTTCACACCAGTTGAAAACAAATCCATTCAAATGAGTTTATCTTTTCAGTGAGACCTTTGTAATCTGGCAGCAATCAGGATATTTGGTGTCTGATTTTCAGGCTGTAAGGGAAGGGCCAGGTCAAGCTGTGAGCCACACTGCTGCTCTGAATGGGTCCTAGGCCCAAATCTAAGCCTCTCTATTTGACTACGTGCAAGTTAAAAAGACAGCTTCTGCAAAAATAGTTATTTCCTACTCCCTTCTTCCTGGGAGAGGTGGTGCAAGCAGTATCAGAGTGATAATCCTGACAATTTCATTCAAAAAGTTTCAAGATCAGGCAGCTCTGATGTTAGTGCCAAGTGCCACTGAGAATTCCTCAAATAAGTATACTTAATTAAGTGAGCTAAATTTCACCTGCTCCCAGTGTGCATCACACTTGATATGAGAATCAAATAGAGAAAAAGCTCAGTAGCCAGTACCTCTCTCCTGGTAGCAAGAGCTGCTGATTTTAAGAGACTCATGCGTTCAACAAGTACCTTCGGTAGGAAAATGCTCCTAATGGCTTCACAGACTGTTTTTAATATTCTTCCAGCCAGTTAATGAGGGACAGAAACACAATGTTTGGTACTAGTAGGATGCACACATGTAAATTCTTGCACTATAAATATTTTACTACAAAAATACTATATCCTAGGAATGTGAAAAGTCATTTCCAAGCCTATTGGTACCCCACATCCTACAGCCAGCAGCCACAGGGTGAGTTTCAGCAGCAGCCAACTCTTCCTATTTTGCCATACACCCACAAGATCAGGTTCTAAAACTGGCATCCTAATTAGGTCATTATCCTTAGGATAATTCCCATTTTAAACACTGGGAATTCTAAGCAGGATTGGTAATCTGTCTCCTTAGAGAAGGGACTAAATTAAAACTCTAAAGTAATTTGTATTAATTAGACACCATGCCATGCCCAGGAGACAGAGCTGCTGAGTTGTACATTCTAACTGGGTCAAAGTAAAAACAGATCCTCACATTCCTGGTGCTTCATTACTGGGATTTCATTCCCAGGCTGACTACATTCCACCTTCTACCTTGCTGAGATTCTTCATGGCTTGTTTTCTTTTTTCTTTAAAGCACAACATTCAGTGCCAGAGACCACAGTCTGGTGATCCAGTTCAGTGCTCACCGCATGCCTGAGAAACTGCTCTGCACATCGTGCAGCAGAATTCCCACATTTCCACAGGCTGGGGGAAAAAACCCGGCTATTTGGCTAATAAGAGCAGCCAGCTAGCCCCAAGAAGGTAGGAACAAAGGGTGGAAAATAAGAACTGTCAAGATTTTGAGTCAGCAAAAGCCTTTTCCAGAGTCTGTAAATGCTGAGCTAGAAGAGGAAATGCCTTTTGTTCAAAGGCAATTAAAATTAAATGGGACATGACTGAATCCCAAAGACATCTGAACTCTTCTGCTGACTTACATTACCCTTTTTCCACAAACTTCACGCTCTGAGGAAATGCTATTCCAGCTGTAGGTGTTCCCTTTCCTAAGCTAAAATTTCAGAGCTGATCTGTTCTGCTAATTCAAAGCTGACAGCGCTGATCAGAGCAAGAGGAAAAGCACTTAACTGTAAATTTTCTTCATCCTTTTTTTAATTTGGCCTTAAAATGCTGCTCCAATTGCACAATGTTTAGGTTGAAAGGAAGCACTTAAGAAGGAAGATCACATTCTTTCATTTTGTGCCAAAACATAATTAACTAGAGAATGCCTCTGAAGAGAGCTGTCCGGGCTTTCTTTCCTCTCAAAACCTTGTGAAACTGCAGAATTAACACCACTGGCTCACAAGAGTTGTCTCTGCACTGTACAACAGCTGTGCTCAACGGAGGTTCAAAAACCCTAAACTTTTTTTATCACCTACATTTGGAAACCAGAATTTTTTTATGCATAAGATTCTCTGAAATACAGAGATCAAAAATCATTCAGGTGGCTGTCCACAGCAGAATGCCAAATGCCTAAACATCCACTTGAGGAGATTTCAAAGGTACAGTCTATGTGGAAATCAGTGGCATCAGTGGAGAAGGAAGAACTTCACAAAGTTCAAATTATTTTCCTATGTCTAGACCAAACTACCCAAGAGAAGAAATGTGGGTACTCCTGGTAACATCCCATGCACACAGCCCCTGCACAGGGTCCTATTGCTGAGTCCCAGGTCATTCCATAAGGACATGATGGGATGACCAGCAATCTTCCAGAGCTTCCCCACTGGAGGATGCGTTTGGATGCGAGGGGCAGGAAGCTCAGGAACCTCAGCAAAAGGACGGGGTCTAGGGTGACATCTCCAGAGCATCACCATGGAATTTTCAGCCTGGAACTCAGAAGCTGTGACACAACCAAACTGCTGGATGGCAGACATCCAGCTCTGCAGTGGAAGCACTGGAGAAAAACCAGTTACCTGCTGCTATAGGGATGAAGAGGACAGAGCTTCCATAAAGAGACTGTGACACGTTCTGGGAGATCACACTTCTGTCCCACAGACAAGTGCACTGGGATGAGCGCAGAGCTGCTCTGGTCACTTAGCAAGGTGATGCTCAATAAGAGAGGATGGCGTGGAGACAACTGGACAAGCCCCGAAGGAGTTTTGTCATCACCCTTTTCTGCTTCATTGTTGGCTAGTAGCTTCCAGAAACAACAGAGCAGTTTTGGTCCCTCTCAACAACTGTGCCACTTCAGAACTACCATTTGCTCTCTGTTTGGCTGCCTTTAGGTGGCAGGAATGCCCAGAAAGAAAGAGAAGACAAGAAAGGGGAACAGACTCCTTGAGAATTCCTGTTCAGCTCGCACCTGAAAAGGCACGAGGCTGTGTGGGACCTGGACACTGCTGGACACATGATGAATGAAAGCAAGGAGAGAGGCTGATGTGGGACACCTCTCTGGTGACCTCATGCCTCTACTTCACTGTCACCCGTCCCAGGGACACAGACAGCTCAAAAGACGGTCAGTGTGGTGTTTTTTGCAGCCTCTACACAGCTCCAGGTGTTTTGCAGGTGCTTCCTGCAGGTGGTGGGGCCCAGCACAGTTGTGCCACAGGTTTCTTCCTGAAGTGGCACTGAGCAGGGATGGAGCTCTGCTGCGTGGGTGGTGAAGGTGCAGCACAGCATCAGCACCTTCTGGCTGAGTGACACACAACAACTTTCTCCTGACAGCTCCCTGGCACTGCAGCGCTTTGTGCATGAATGCAAGCAATTAAGTGTGCTAACTTGCTATCCCTGTACTGCAGCCTGTGATGACATTTAACAAAAATAAACCCCTAGGTGCCATAATTTCCCTAGGTGACTTTTCAGGCTACAAGAAAAGATCAGCTGCTGTCAGAAGCCAGCCCTGGGCCAACTCAAAATACACACTACCAATGCAAAGCGATACTTTGTGGGAACTCAGAAGTAGGACAGTGCATTTGCAGGCAATTCCAATGCAGGTTTTACCTCCAAGTCATTACAGCTCTCAACTGAGTAAGCCATGGTTTGAAGTTGTGGCTGCCCCATCCCTGGAACGGGGCCAGGTTGGAAGGGGCTTGGAGTAACCTGGAACAGTGAAAGGTGTCATTGTCTATGCCAGGGGGTTTGGAATGAGATGATCATACAAGTCCCTTCCAACCCAAACCATTTTAGGATTCTGTGGTCCTGTACTTTTTGAATCAGAATTTACAGGATCAAATTCAGCCCCAAATGTTCCTGACTACAGCAGTGCCAGGGCTGTTGAAGAAAGGAAGACGTTAAAGGACAAAAAGTTATTTTCCAGATTCAGGAACTTTGCCTGATGTACTGTGTAATTTAAAAGACACATTCCTATATAGCTTATGGTTTCTGAAATTCAAATACAATCCATTTCTCATGGAAAGGACCAGAAATAAAAGACAGGATCAGCATACCAGTGGAAAAACCCTCTGTTTGCTAATTAGCTTTAAATGTACCTTGCTGTCTCTGTTCCCATTATTCACTGATCACAGCAGAAACCAACCCAAGCCCAGAAGCTCAGAAGTGCCAGAACTGAAGTTGAGACAAGACCTCCAAAATTCACAGAAATGCCTGAAATTCTTTTCTGAACAAAAGCTGAACCAAAACCTCAGGGCTTGAGGTCCAAGGGCAGCTGGAAGCAGAACTGCTTGGAGTCCGTTCCCACTGCAGAAGAGCTCCAGAGAGCACTTGTGTGCAGGGACATGCACTCAGTACCAGGATAGTAAAAGACTCATTTCACACTGGCCAAGGGAAGGAGCACATAGAATGGCAGTTCTGCCACTAATGCCCTGGGAATGCCAGCTTTCACATCCTTCCACTACCTCTTCTCTCCTGTGGAGCACCCAATTGCCACTTACTCTAAATGAACACAGATCTCCTGAAATTTAAACTGTGTGTGTATCTTCCCAATGAAAGGAAGCCTCCCTGGAGGCTGAAGTCTCAGTAAGAAGGACCCCGTGGGCACACAGAGGCACATTTCCCTTCAGCTCCCTCATGTGCCACTGACCCTGAACTCGCTGCACAGCACCTTCTTACCCAGGTCTCTCAGTTTGCAAGGCAACAGTGAGCAGCTCCAGATTTTATAACTTCGGTTGGTTTGCATTTCAGAATGGAAGCACAGACACACAAAGATGCAAAACCGCAGCACGAGAGGGCATGCAAATTCAAGCCATGCCACGTCACTGTAACTACAAACCCTTCTGGGTGGCAGTGGTGGGGGGTGCACAGGGAATGCTTGCCTGCATACAGATCATTTCTCCAGAAATAATTAGTCTTTGAGCTAACTTCTTTTATTTCTGTTTTGATAGCAGGAATAATAGCTAAAAAGACTTACCTCTTTGGATCTGCTGTTCTTTACCAGCCTGTAGAAGAGAGAAGAAATACATGCACAAAGTTGTTAGCATAATTACTATGCAATGGGGAATGGCAGAAGGCTGAAAAATCACTTGGTCTGTGCTGCACTATTTTATGTTTCTTCATTTGGTTTCCAGGGATGGCAGTTCTTCCTTAACTGAATAAACAGCTGTTCTCACCAATACACTAACAGAGACCACAGCAAGTTTAACATAAATAGAGCTGCTAAGCAATCCTGATTCTGAATGACCCGTTCTATAAGTTGTGACACTGTGCCAAAAAGCAAGTTTGGTGGCCAAAGAGGGGATTTAACAGCAGGAAAGCTATGAGCTCCAAGAAGCACGAGTGCTGGGGCAGAGAGGAATCAGTGAGCTGACAGCTCTTTGTATCTAGGCTAGAGAATGGGAAAGCCAACTGGACTACAGTGACCATAGGGACGGTGGCAGTGATCCGATGCCACGATCAGCTCACAGCCGGCTCGGTACTTGCTCTTCCAGGGATAGGGGACCTAAAGGCATAGGATGCAGAGGGAAGGGACCCAGGGGCTGCCGCTGCAGGAGGCAGCCCGGGCCGGGGATGCCGTGTCCGGTTCCAGGCTGCTTGGATGCAACGGTCTGCAGCACAGCAGAGATTGGAGAGCCGCCCGTCCATCTCAGCCTCTCCTCGCCCCGGGCCCCGGTCAGCAGAGGGACGAGGGAGGACCCCGTGGGACAGCGTGGAGGGCAGAGGAGGGCAGGGGTCCCCGCAGTCCCTCCCCCTCTCACTCACCTGCCGGCCGGGCGCAGCGCGGGCCCCCAGGAGCGCGGCTGCCACTAGCCAGAGGGGCAGGAGCACCATCCCGAGCCGGCCGCCCGCGCCCCGGCCCCGGCCGCGCTCCGCCCGCTCCCTCCTCCTGCCGCTGCCTTGCCTGCCTCCGGCGGCGGCTCCCGGGGCCGGGGCCGGCTGGGCGGGCGGAGAGGCGGCGGGTCCCCCGCGCCGCCTGTTGCTGCGCGCCCGCCGCGACCCGCGGCGCTGATAAACCCGCGGCGGCTCCGCCTCCGGCCGAGCCGGCGCTCCACGTCAGGCACGGCCCGGCCCGCCGGGGAACCGCCGGGGAACCCGCCCGGCTCCGCGCACAGACGCACCGAGGCACAAATCCTATCGCTGTGCTCCCCGCTGCATCCTCGGCGCTCCCCGCCCTTGCTCCCTCGCCTGAAATCCACCGAGAAACTTTCCTGTCCGGCCGGCCGTCCATCCATCAGTCCCACGAACCATCACTGCCGCATCACACCCTGGTAGGGGCTCCCAGAGCAGCTCCCCAGCCCAGGACCACATCCTCAAGCTTCCATATCTCACATTAAGTCAAGGCAGACATTCTACATTCTTAAAATCCCAAAATGGTTTCGGTTGGAAGGGACCTTAAAGTTAATCTGATTCCAAGCCACTGGACTGGGTTGCTTCAACCCCACTCCAACCTGGCCTTGAACACTTTCAGGGATGGGGCAGCCACAGCTTCCCTGGGCAATCTGTGCCAGGGCCCCTGCATTCTCATGGTAAAAAAACTGCTTCCCTACATCTAACCTAAACTGATGCTCATTCAGTTTAAAACCATCACCACATGTCCTTTCTTAGCAGTTCCCAAGGGTCCCATTAGACTGGAGTCTGGCCACAAAGCCATTTCTCTCCCCAACAGCCAGGAGCTCAGCACATGACACAAAAGCAAATGGTGCCTGGCTGGGCAGAACCCAAAATCCACTTGCACAGCACCTTCCACAGACAGAAATCTGCACAACACTCTGCACACCTTCTTTTCTCCAGAAGACGCTATGCAGTTGAAGCTGTGCATAACCAGTTGGTAACAGAGCCCACTGGGCCATCCCCCAGGGGGAAGCAACTTTCCAGGAGGCAGAGATCAACCACTCTGACATCCTTGAACACCAGTAGCGTTCAACTGAGCCTGAATTTTTTCAGGTTCAGAATTAGATAGTGTTATAAAGACCTGGATCCTAAAATCCAATTAAAAACCATTGTGTTGTACCTTGTGCATTACCACTCCTGTGAAACATCACAACCAACCACTACCAGTTTCTGTTGGCCTCATGTAGCACAAACACATGATCTGCTGCTGCTAAATGTTCTCAGAATACATGTGACAGCTTAACTAGAATTTTTAATTGACCTCCTGCCAGAAATCATCGTATCAACATGAAAAAGAAAATACTGGTTCTACTAAATCCAAATTGCGCCACAGCAACGTTAAAGAGGAGGAGAGGTTCAGCCTTGATTTTCAGGAGATACCTTGAATATTCCAACCACAGCAGCCCTGCTGTTTCAGAGGACACAGGTCTTGAACTGCATGATATCCCCTCACAAAACAAAAAAAACAAAAGGAATTTTCCTGAGAGAGTGGGAATGCATCTGTTATTACAAGTGTACAGTCATTTCTGCACATAAAACATAAAGCAGCCTGTCACATTCAGCACCAACAGCTGCACAGAGCCACATCTGGGAAAGCCCAGAATCGGAAAGGCTGAGGTACGGTAAAGTACCAGCTCCATAATTCTAAATTGAAAAGTATTTCACTTACCACGCAGCTATTCCCTGTTTTACTTCCCTCGTGGATGTTCACTAGGCGACCTCCAACCTTACTTACTGCACATTGTTCAGACCCTGAACACAACCTCGTTGTCCCTGTGCGTTTTCTGTAACGTGACACACCTGAGTGCTGTGTGCTGCAAACCACCTGTTTTCTCTGTGGTAAAACTATGAATGTGCACAGTCCTAGGTGTTTTGTTCAGGCTAATTACAGGGGCACTTTAAGGAACTACAGAATCAAGGGCTGGTTTGGGTTGGAAGAGACCTTAAACCTCATCTAGCTCCAGCCACAGGTATAGACACCTTCCACAGGCACAGGGATACCAAGTTCTGGCCTCTAGTAAAGATGTTTCTATGATCTTAAAAAACATTATTGCAAGTGTTAATCTGTGACCTCCTAAATTACTAAACTGTGCCAAAATGGCTTAAAAAGTTTCTAAATGTCAGAGAAACCAAGATACATAACAGACAGAGCTGGGCGTCTGGGCAGATATTCTGTGTTGTCGTCTACCAAAGGATTGACAGAATTGTAAGAAAGCAAAAATAAAGTGCTAAAATTAGATGCCCAATTATTTCCAAGAAGAAACCACACCAAGTGCCACTCCTGTAACACACGTAAATCAAGGCAGTATTTGAAAGTTCAAGTAAAGACATTTCTCATTTCCAACAGCCCAGTTTGGCACACTATTACCAGAGAAATCATAGATTTCTTGTGTGTATTTCTGGTCTGTTACACATACATATGCATATATGTATTTACATATGTGTATACATATATAGAGCTGTTAAAAATCTGTTAGGCATTTGCAATTCTAAAATCCCTCAGACAGGCTTTCTGCATCTGTGCAACTTTGGCAGATGCACGAGACTGACAGCCACAAATATTTTATGAACCTAGACTGGGGCCTGAAGCAAAGACGCACTGAACTCTGTTTGGAAGGCTTTGCACAGGGCCAGGGGGAAGGATTTGGCAGGCATAATACTCAGAGCAGCAAAACATGGCATTACTTGATCTGGAACATAGTCTCCATGAGGTCCCACATACCTCTTGGAGCAGAGGTGTCTGCAACAGAACGATTTCAAAGTCAGGCTTAACTAGAGCAAGAATTCAAACTGAGAAAATGTAAGGAATATCGGCTCTGTGAAACCACAAGACGTTACTGATCAGGAGTTCTTGCAACGCTATTTAATCCAAGCTTCAAATGTTCATTTTTTTGAGACAAGCCCTTTGTAAACTCCACTATAACATCTGTGAGGAATATTTATAGTGTAACTTAACTACAGCACCTAGGAATAATAGCTATCATCCAGACAAACCCCAGTCTTCACTGATCCTGTTCACATACATGTTCTAATGCTCAGTTTTGCAGTAACATTTCCTGATATTTAGGAATCATTACACTTTATTGAGTTTCTGATTTACATATGCATCTGATGACCTTTCTTAATAGGAGCCAGTTTGGAAGGCATCAGTTCTGTTCTTTGTGCTGCAATGTAGCTTTGGTGTCAAAAACCTGACTACCATGGATGACTGAGATCTCATGCTCAGGTTCTCCTTCTCCATGGAGCTTGCCTGGATGGAAATGAAACACAAGGATGGAATCCTCTGTGAGGCAGGGTGACTGGAGACCCAGATCCTGCTCTGTGACACACCAGAACACGTGACCATGACTTCTGCAGGTTTCCAGCCTTACTGACAAGGAGAATTTATGAAATCCAAATTTTATGTTCTAAACCACTGCCGCTGCAATGCGGAAAGCCACCTCCTCCAGCCCCGTGCGACAGCTCCAGTCGTGCATCCCAAAGGTCCCAAAGCCTTTTTGGCTGCAATACCACCGTTACAATTTGAGCCTTGTTTGCCACTCAGTCACTTGCCATTTGATTTCCAAATCTGCCCAGAAAGTTTCTCTTGGCATGATCCCAGTACCAAGATTGCCAGACTGTATGTGAAACCCAAGCACGCCATAAAAGACAATGCCTCTCATTCCTCCTTCATGGTGCAATTAAAACTGGGAATATTAAACCTCACAATCATATTTAATTGTTTTAAAGCCACTATTAATCCAGCTGTTTGTTAAATAAAGAAATATAGCACACCTATTAGCTTTAACAAAGCAGAGCAAGATTTATGGTCAAGATTTAACCACAAGACATAGGAATCTGAAGAGAAAAATGTGAGATGTGAAAATTATAGATGAAAAAGACATTGTGAAAAAATCAAAATTAAAAGACGTAGTGTTTTTGAATTTTGTATAATTACCACATGCCATAAAATTGTTTCTACTCTGAGGTGATGAGCTTTAAAACCATGTGTGCCAAATAAAATGCAATTAAACTCACCCTGTATCTTCAAAAAAATGACAACCCTGTTCCATGTCTAGGTTAACAGTCAGATTTGATGATTCAAAGGTCTTTTCAAACTTGTGGGATTCTATGTTCATTTCCAGCTGGCTTCACCAGCTCAACACTATTCCTTTGTAACTAGAAAGTGCTTTGGTTTTAGTCACATTCTTAGAGAAGTTTTTGGGGAGGGGGATGACTGCAGAGAAAGAAAGGGGATATATTTTCAGTGGTTGCTTTTCTGTCACTGATTCACACAAAACATGTTTCCATGCGGAGGGAGGGAAGGAGGTTGCACACTTCAGCACTCCCTTACTTCTCAAATGCAATGAAAATCAACTGGCTTGGCATGATTCCCTAAACCCAGAAAAGGAAAAAGCTGCACAGAAATGAAAAATGAAAACTAAAAATCAGTAATATCCTGTTGAAAATCAGTTCCCTAAGCAAGTCAATGGGAATGGCTGATTCAGCTGCAAATCACAGCTTCTTACTCCAAGGGGCTATAATGTTACCTGATTACCCCACAAAACACTCCAAATCCATCCTGTCAGTAGTTTTTGTCACTTCTATTTCCTTGAATTGATTCCAGAACGTCATTCCACGACACAAGAACAAATGCAGCAGTGGACAGCTGCCAGCAGCGCCTTTGCTCAGCACTTGAATAAGCACTGCAGCTGGATCCCAAGGGATAACGCTGCTCCTGGAAGCTGCCAGCAGCTCCCAGGGCACGCTGACCAGGACCAGGGGATGGCGCAGACTGCATCCCAGCTAACCATAACCCTACACATCACATTTTATTGAATTAGTGTCTATGAAGAGAAGAGACAAACAGTTGATGCCACTATCTTTCCACTAAATGCATTGGCATTTCAGCTGCAACACTGCAAAGGATGCCAGGACAGACCCCTGGCTCTCTTAGCCCTCCTGAAAATCCTGGCCAGGAGCTGTGTACACAGATCCTTCCAATTCACACACTTCCTGAGAAAGTGTACAGGCAGTCAAGAATTACCACTTTGCCTTCAATTTGCTGGGACACTTCCAAATCACTTCCATTTCCAGAAGGAATTAAAACAGGTGCTTTGTCTCTGCAAAGCAGCTTAAGCTCAAGTCCTGATACCACTTGCTGCTCTCACATGGGGTCATGGTCATTAAATATCTAAGCCAAAACAACAGTAAGTTGAGAAGAGAGAGCAGCAAGTTTAGCAGATAAACCCCTGCCTCCCCAGTCCCCTTCTCTGCTCCCTCCTGAGGGTGCTCCAGCTGCTTTAAGGGCTCAGCAGAACCATGAGGCAGAATCCCAAATACTGTTTAAAAAACAGGAGCTTAAATGAAAATGAGAACTGAGCTTCTGACCTTACCTAGGGTCATCTCACCACGTCACGGCCGGGGTTATTTCCAGGGCAGCATGTGAGTGCTTTCACTGCAGCAGCTTCAATAGGACTTTGCCTGTGGATTAATGGATGACTTTGGCTTCTCTTTCTTACCAGCCTTTACAATTCAGGAGAACACACAGAGGATTTCTTCTGCAGCAGCTGAGTAAAAAGACAAAAGTGAGCTAACCTCCTGACCTGCAAAATAACCTCATGGAGAAATCCATTCAACAGAGCAGCTTGCTCTTCCTGGGAAAAGGAAGAACAGAGGAAACAATACCTTGGATGCTGCTTAAGAGGGGAAACGACCACAGCAATGTTTTTACTCAACTTCTAGGCAATTTTTAAGAAAAGCAGAAGCAGTAGGGATTTCCAGTCCTGTGCACCAAAGGAGGAGGAAAAGGGAGACCCTGTGCAGACAGGACACGCATGTGTTTGGCTTCAAGTGTATAAATGTAGATAGAAATCCCAGTGGAGTTAAAGGAGGCTGCTCTGAGAGCTCCAGGTCCAGTGTGTGACACCGCCTTGGCATTATCCAGGGCTCTGCTATGGTACAGGGGCTGCAGCTCCAGAAACCCCTGGGACAGCACAGGATGGCCAAACATCCTGATCTGCATTTAAAAAAGGACTACAACACTACATGTGGTATTATTTTAGAATTGCATTTACATTCCAGCCTGTTTGCAACAAATTGCAGGATAATACCTGAAATTCACCTCAAGTTTGTGGTGTAGTAACACATAGGTAAGCATGCACATGAAACCATGCATGCATATGTGGGGAAATATGTATAAATATGTTTTTCTTTGTTGTTTTCCTCTTCTTTTCTGTTGGTTAGTCAAGGTCATCAGTGTTTATGACCTCAAACACAGTAGACAAGCATACATACATAACATGTTGTTATAAAGAGGCATGATCAAAATCCATTTTGAAAGCTAAGCACTGAATTTCAAAGGTGAAGACAATTTCTGTTGAAATTCCTCACTTTAATGGAGGTGATCTACATTCTACCTCCCCCCTCTTTTGGGGGTTTTACACTGCACTTCTGCTTTAGTATGAGAACTATATGGAGAAATACTTTAAAAATACAGTTATTTATCAATTTATTTGGGTTGTACACCTTTATCCAGACTGGAATATTCAGTATTAATGGCCCCTGGCTCCAGGAGGTGTTGTACAGCTGTCCCAGCAACACAACATTTCACTTTGAAAACAATTAAAAACTGCAAAGCACCTGATGACTAAGAAACACTCAGGTTTCCTTCTGTCCAGAAAATACGTATAGTATATATAATAGGATACATACTATCAAGATCTGCATAATTAAGGCATTCCAATCTCTCCTCTTTCCATTTTATTTCCCAAATGAAATCACGGCATATTTTGTAAAGTCTAACCAGTATACCATTTTCCCTCAAAGGCAAAGCTTTGTACCTCAGAGTTATGACTTCCTAGGCTTGACCTGCATTTCTTCCCAGCAGCTTCATTTAAGCTCAGTTTAAATTCAGAGGGCTGCAACAACAGCTAGAAGCAAGAGACCACAGTTTTAAATTGTCTGGTCCCAGCAGTCTCTTCTCACATTCTTATTTCTCCACCCTGCAGGGAAAAGCAGGAGAGAAGAATGGGAAGAAAGGCAAGTGCCCCAGTAGTAATGAAGCCTGATCCTTGCAGGCTCTTATCACATGCTTGCAAGCCCTCACTGGGACTTTTTCTTGTAAAAAGGCTTTTCCTTAGTCTCAGGTTCTGTGCAAAATCACACATTTGTAGGGGCTCTGATACCTGTGTGAATGTAATTGATTGGGCAGAATTCAGCAATGAACTCAGCAGTTATGGAGGAGCAACCATGAGCACAGGGGCCCAAGCATTCTGCTGCTTTCAGTGACTTGAAGTAATTATGACCCAAGTACAATTAAAGCATAGTCCTTACCTGCATTTCTTAACTGTTCCAGATTTAATTTGGAATCTTTGCTTTCCCCACAGTCTTTCTGCACTTTCTCCTCAGCCTCCCACTCTGTGCAGCTGGTTTTGACTTCAGGACAAGTTACAGGACGAGGTACAAAACTCAAGTGTAGCATTCAGCCTCAAATGGGAAGTTCATCATCTGAGGCAATTCAAGCCAAACTTAAAATATCGTAACTGCTATCACCTGTTTGCTTCACTCCCTGCCAGCATCCTTCACCTGTTTATCCCATGTCAGAGCCTGAGGAAGGGTACCATGCCCTTCTGTGAAATAGCCAAATAATTAGAATTTGTAACCTTGGATTCTTATTAGCAAAACCCTGCCTTTTAGAGGGTTTCTTTTTAGAGAAAAAAAGTCTATTTTAATTTCAAATGAAGAAAGGAGTTAGCCTATTACTATTCAGTGTAAAATAAAATAGCTCTCATTTAATGATTCTCCTAGAATGCCATGTAGCATGAAACTTTTTCTAGTCTCTTAATGTGGTATTTGCTGTCTTGCTGCCTTGTGGAAGACACACTTGATACCAGAGTCTTTTCACAGGCTTCATTCTACACACAACTGAAGCTTCAATTCAGCACAGAAGAAAGAGAGAATTCAAACCCTGGGCAAAGTGAGTGGCAGCTTACAGCTTGTGGATTCCACATTCAGACTAGAAATATTCTGTAATTCAGCTCTGGGACACAGGCTGATCCCTTTCACTTCCTGCTTACACTTCAGTCTTGTTTCTCCAGTGTAACAGTGACAGAGTGGACTTTGCTGAAGGGAATTGTCCAGCCTCAGCTGCTGGAGCAGGTGCAGGTGAGCCAACCAGGGCAGTGCAAAAAACCCCAGAGGGAATGGAAAAAAATGAGCAAGAAGATAAGGAGTATCAGCCCTACAAGAAATACAGAAGCAGACTTTCCATTTTCCTTACTAAAAACAAAATACTTCCCAGATTTAGGCTCACACATTACAACTTGATTACTTAAACCTTCTTCTTAAAACCTTCTGGGGAAAGATAAAAAATCAATCACACGGAATACTAAAACTTTTGGTAATTCTTGGAATTTTTAGCTACCTTTGGGCTGGCAACAGCATGTTCTGGTAATACCACTTTTATCTTCTGCAGTAGATTAACTCCTTGTCCTTTGCAGGTTTTGCTGAATCTAACACCTTACAGAAAAATACAATAAAAAGGGCAGAATTTTATCTATTTTTCTTTACAGCTCCGTAAAGGTCTGTATTACACGTGATTTAAACAGCAAAACCACTCATCAGCTCCGGTCATTTAAAAGATTTTTAAGTGCTGGACCAAGTTTAGAGGAAAGCTATCCTACACTGCAATCTAGCTCTAACTCCTGAGTTCAGGAATGGCATGTGGGGATGATTTAAAGTTACCTTTCTCCATTGCCTGTGCCAGCAGTGAGCTGTCCCCTCTGATAAGGGGCAGAGTGGAAAGAAATCCGTAACTCCTTAAAATCACCCCAGTGGGAACTCCCAGAGGTCAGGAATCCCAGTCCTGCTGCTACTGAAGCCCTTCATTTACTGTCCAGTGTTATATGTGTGAAGTGATTGAGTGGTTGCTCTGTTCTGCCTACTAGGTCACCTTTCTATATTTATCACATCACCGTATAAAACCCCACAGTGTACCTCAAGGATGGGAGGCTCCACATAAAATTAAAACCTACCTTAAATCTTCCTGAAAAAGCAGCCCACTCCCCAGTTCTGAAAAGAACTGCTTTTCCTCTCTCTGCTCAGAAATTCCACTAGGTAAAAAAAATCTCAAAGGCTCAAAGGGAGCTCTGAGGACATGAAAGAAAGGGAAATCAGCATTGAAAATACCCTGAAACATTCTAGGTTGACAATCACATTTGTAAAATAAAATATTTGTCTTTTTTGCCCAAAATATCCTCTAAAATAGCTGGAGGTGCCTTTATACTGAGCCATTGGAAGTAAAAGTGAGTCCCTTTGGTGGATCCAGCCCAAGGACCACTGCAGGCGATGGAGGCTGTGAACTGCCGGGGCTTGGACTTGCTCCTCCTGATGGTTCTAAGTGCTGACAGCACAGGATGCTTTATTCCCATTTTTATTTATGCTATAATATCATTCCCAGCCTTTCTTCTTTGCATTTCTTTCATCCCAGCTTCCACTGATGTGCCCCATCTGTGCTGGGACTGTCCATCCTGCCTGAGTCAACAGCACTACACTGCTCTTCTCCAGGCTCCTTTTCCAAACAGAAACATATTTAGATTCATCCCACTCTATCTATTCCAAAGTACTCACATTTTTATACATTGATACAGAAAAAGGAGAGATCCTTAGTATAAACTGGTGTAATTCCTCAGAAGTCATGGGGTCACTACCAGGCACCAAGTTGTCGGCACATGCAAGAGATAAGAAGTTTTTAGCTTAAAATACAGACTCAGAAAGGATATTGTTGCAGCAAGAAGAAACAAAAGGAAGAGGCACTGAGTGAAAAGTAGGAAAGAAGACTCTTTAGACAGTTAAAAAACACAGAGCCTAAGCTAATGCCTCTGGAAAATGTTCTACTGGTCTTTGAAAATCCTTATCAAAGAACCCTTGGTTTTCTTGGTCTGACTGATAAGCTAAGCAACCTTTCACTTCTTGTTTAAAAGAAACTCAATTTAAAGTAAGCTCCTTTCCTGCCAAGGAACCTACTTTTTAGGTTCCTTGCCAGGAAAGGCTGCCCACATTTACATGATACCACCCAAGCTTCGTTATTTTGCATGAGGGAAGCCTTTTTTCCCTTTGAGATATTCCAATTAACCTCTTTCCATACGGCTGCCAACATGAAAGTCTAAAGTTAGGGGAAAAAGGTCAGTCCCTCTCACTTATTCTCACTGATTTTTAGATAAATCTGGGAAAGATTTATCTAAGAATCAAGGGATTGAAAATCTGTCACTACAGGCTGTACCCTGAGGCTCTTCCTCTTTATAACTGCTACCATTTTTTAGAAAACAATGTACAGGCTACTCAGATCTCTTGAAAGTGGATTAAATTGTCACTAAATGATGGAAAATTGCAAATAATTGTATTTTTTCTTGCTAATTTACCATAGAGAGAAGACTTTTTAAATTACTTTTTTTTGCGTGTGTACATACGTGCTTCCTTCATGTGTTTTTGCTGTCCAATTCTAATGAAATTTGGCAAATAGGTAGAGCTCTCCAAAATGCAGTTGCCTTGTTAAGAAGTTTCCTTGTTCTTTTTTGAATTTTAATACTTGTTAAAATTATTTCATGTAATTGAATTTAAGTTTAGGGTTACAACCAAGCAAGAAGGCACAGAAAGAAAAATGAAATCTAAGCCTGCGTGTCCAGAATATTCTACTGCCTAAAGTTTTCAGAAAATGTACAGCTACCTTCCCAGAAAATTAGTTTTCATCATGTAAGAGCAAAACTGATTTGCTCTTTCTGCACCAGTACAATATGCTCTGCCCTTTCAAACAGGGTACTCAGGGTATAATCCCAGTGTTGGGTGAAGTCTGAGCCGTGAAAAAGGTTTTACCACAAGAAATTTGGTGCTAAAACTGTGACTTGAAAATCCTGAGTTGAAAACACTGCTTTTTGTGCAGTAGCTAATGGCTGTGAGTGAAGGAGTCTTGGTAGGCCTGATTTTTGAAGATTAAAATTTACAGTTTCCCATTTAAATGGACACAGAAAGATACTGGGCTGGTATTGTCTTTAAAATAAATATGTAGAAATCAGATCCGGACTTTATTATCCAATAGTCTCTACTTCTCACCAAACTGAAGATTATTTCAAGTACGTGATTTCAAAGCAGGGGGTTGTTGTTGTCGTTGTTTCTGCCCTTTGGAGCTATACAGTCACTCAATTATCAGGACACACACAGCCACAAATAGGCTGGAACAGTGCCAATACAGCAGCGGTGGTGGCCGGAATTAGTTTGGAATTAGACAGGGATAGTTGTCTAAAGCTGGAAGAAGCAAACAGAAGAAAAAAAGGAATATTGCCAAAGTGTTAAGAATCTTGTACCTCAGGTTACTTATTTCAGTGAAGGAGGCAAAAACCTTGCAGTGAGAGGCCTGGCTCCCTCCTCAGTGCTGCAGTCCCAAATCAGTAACTCCCTCTCACCCTGCACACCTTCTTCCTACTTGGCTCAGCAGCCCAAGTGTTCCAAGGATGACCTGCTGACATGCTTCCCACACCACAGACTGGGAAACCACAAAGTGTCTGGATGCATGAGTGAGACACTGAGATTCTTACCTGCTGCCTTGCTCCTGTCTCTGCGTGACTCCCCTGCTGCAGCCGGTGCCAGCCACCACAGAGCCATTTCTTTGGAATTCACCACCCCGGGAGTCGTTCCTGTCATGATGGGAACTGATGTTTGGCAGCAGTTCCGCGCCTCTTGACTCACACGATGCTTTTGGCTCATTTTCCATCATTTCCTTCAGCTACAGAGGAAAGAAATAAATTGTTAAAGAGCAAAAACAGCTGTAAAAATGTCACTCAATGATGTAAGCCATGAAATCTGTGTTCTAGGAAGAGGAAACATGCATGTTTCCAGACATATAAAAGCTCCAGCACATGCAGCACAAGAGAGGAAATTAACTCATGTTCATCAGAAATCTACTTTGACAGTGCAAAGGTACTTGGACCGACGTTTAACCATACATGAAGAAGGTAATAGGTGATTCTTCATCCTGTGAGCCCAGCTGATGATTCTGTGCAAGGTTCTGCATGAAAATACAAGAGACAACCCTGCAAAATTTTCAGGGAATAGACAGTAAAAGAAAGAAAATGTAATTGGAAGTGCACAGAATTTAAGTTTCATCCAGTGCTGGGCCATTTGCATAACAGCCCAAATCTCACGCCATATGTGTTTGGTTTTCTGGTTCCTGTTCCTTTTTTTTTTTTTTTTTCCCATTTTTAAAAGAACAGTCATTGGAAGTTCACATGTATAGGCTGCTGAATAAAAGCAAATTACAACCAGGTCAATTTACACTTCCAGAAACACACAGGCAGCTCATTGCTCTGCAGCTACTTCCAGTGGCTTGGCAGGGCAGGTCTCGGAAAACGGAGCTGTCATCAGCACAAGCAGCACTGGGTGACATCTCACATTTATGCAGCATCACACCATCCAAAGGTAAGTAACTCCGAAAGTGATCAAATAAACTCAAGAGTGAGGGGACTTCTGATGCATCCTTGTTCCTTCTGACATCAGAGCTCCAACTGCCAGCAGGGACAAGGGGAACAGTGACATAGGGGACATCACTGCACAACTCTGCAGAGGAAAAGAGGAAAACAGCTTCTTCCCAAATGAAACGACTGGAGGAAAATCTTTTAAATCTTGCATATACTTCAGAAGAATAATTTGTTTGAGGAAGTGGCCTACAATTAGAACATGGACTTAGAGAAACTGAAATCATCCAGCATTCCAGGCAGCTGCCTTGGGGCATCTTTGAGGTGCTGGGAATGACATGGACTTGCATTTGCAAAGGCCCTTTGTAATCCCTTCCCAGGTTTCATCTGTTATCATCCCACCCTGCTCTCCTGGCCATCCTGTTGTCACCTAGCCATCCCATTTTCACAGTGAACAATGATGATGCCCTTATGCAGGGTGATCAAAGAGCTCAAAACACAGAACACACTGCTCCTAAACCCTCCAGAGTGCTTTGCCTGCTCATCCTAACAAATCCAGATGTTGCTCTCAGAGTTGAGTCTCGCTGTGCACAGCAGCTCTCTGTTACTGTTTTAGCTGTGGTTTACTGTTTGGAACTGGGGAGAGATCACTCTGAGGAATGCAGTTTAAATGAAGACTCTGCATTTTAAGTGGATGTTTCTGTTTGGAAAGCAAAGCTTCAGGAAACAAGGCAAAGCACAGAATGGAGAAGAACTTCTCAGAGGGCTGCATCGGTTAGACTGCAGGAAGGAGCATCACATCTGAAAATAGCCAAAACAGAGTCAATAGGAAACCTCTTTGAGCTGTTTGACGTTGTGGTCTGGTCCTGGAGCCAGTGGATAAACCCGAGGGCTGGGAATGCATCACCCAAACTCTGACCCCAGCTAGCTATAATTATTTGAACAATGCAAATTGGAAGAAGATTTAATCTCAGATAGTTTTGCATGAGATGGGGATTCATAGTTCATCACATATTCATAATGAGAGGGCTTTGCTTTCTCAATGGCACAATAATTACCAGCTTCAAGCAGCTTTTGCATTGAGAAATGCTATTTAACTCACTTGACAGCTGCCGCATTCAGTCAAAAAAGATGTTCTTACATTTATCTGCACCTTTGCTCCTCCCTGTACATCACTTCATTCAATGCCTTCCAGAGACACCCATTTTTAGGACAGCATTTCCAGCATGACATAGAATTGAAGAAACTTTTCCATTAGCTCCTTATGATTTAATAAATCAATAACTTCTGCATAAAACAGCATTGACAGAAAAAGCAACAAACCTATTTTTCTAGAAATGTTAGACCCAGAGGAAAAAAAATTTACTATCATTATTATAACTACTGGCCATGAACAATGTTGTTTATTAGTAAAAACTGCACAGCAAAAGGAACATAACTAAGGGAGTGTCCTGCAAAAAAGGTCTTTTACCTGATCCCAGATTCAGACACAACATCTGGCTAATGCACAGAAAGCTCTACCAGTGCTGTTTTCTTCAGGAAGGACTGAGTACTCAGATACCCTCAGCTGGCATGGGTGGAATTCAAGAGAAAACCTGGATTCACTTATGCCTTAGAAGAGTTGGATGCTCCCTGAAGACTCTGGCAACTAAGAGGTGAAAATGACTTCTGAGATGAGCACTTTGCAAATGGCCACCCAGGAGAAAAAAACCCAAGCAGCAGCAAGAAAGAATGCTATTCTGCGCAGAATGAGCAAATCAAGAAGAGTAAAACACACCGTCCTAATTTTGAAAATAAGAAATGAGGTTTTCATGTTAAATCTAGAATTGAAAAATTCTCTATTCAGCAACCCTACATGGAAAGTAATTTGAACTTGCAAGCGTGGTTTCAAAAAGATTAGTTACCTTTCCAGCTTTATATCGAGCTCTTTATAGGTCTCAGGATCACAGTAACTCACCAGCTGGATGCCATCAGCACGTGCAGTATGTAAACCAGCATTAAGCAGAGGGGCAAAGATCTACTTCATTTTGTAAGGAAGGAGGTGCCAGAAGACTCACACATGTGGCCAGGGCCAGGGTTCCGGTGCATCGGGAATTGGTTCCAGGGCACAATTCCAGCCCCAGATGAGCCCTGCCAGTAACACATCACTGTTGCAAACTGCTTATCAGTGTCAGAAAAATGGAAAAAGAACTGCAGATGAAGTTTCTATATCACACTGTAACAATACCTTCTCATTTTGAGCAGGAACCAACAGCAAAGAGCATCTGAGAGCAGCAGCTTTCAGCAAGATGAAGAAAAGGACTGGTTTGATTTACAGCTGTATAACTTACGGCCACATCTGGCAATGCAAGGCCAGGGAATTTCACGGGGAAGGAAATGCCACTTGATGCTTTTACAATTAAAGCAGACAATGCACAGAGAGTTTACACAAAATGACTATTTTTTCTTGGGAACATTCACCTAAAACCTTGGGCCAGGAACAGTGGAGAGAATACATTCAAACTGACAGTTCTGATTGCTTTGGACCTTCATGTCTTTGCTCTTCATCCTCCCAAAAGGCTCACAACAGAGACTAAGGTATGGACTTTAATTCCCATTGCTCACCTGTAAGAAATTATGACAGGAAGAAAAGCAAGTTCTTTCTGTCAGAAATTATAATGAGAATTTTTATCTATCTAAAAATATCTTACACATGCTAAGCACAACCAAAACAGTTTCTGCTGTTAGTTTTTTGTTTAAATTGTATTCTGAATATACGGCTGGCAAAGACAGCACTTGGCTGCTCTCTGTCCTGGTTACAAGGCAAGGGAAGCCAGACAGACACGGGTCCTTAAATTCTGGCAGGTTTTGGGAGAATTCCAGATCCACTGAAGCAATCTGAGCTGCCAGGACAGAATTCATGCTTCTCATTAGGATAATTCACTCTAATAGGCCTCTGAAGGCTTTCAATTTTTGGCAATGTTCTTTTAATGAGGCTCAAGTTGGATCTGTATATCTTATATTGTAAAGTATTTAAAATAAACACCCCATACAGAAATCTTGGTGATCTTGAGAAAAAATGAGTTAAAATAACCAGCTGAGCTAATACAATAAAAAAGGGAACAACTTCAGATGAAGGAGAAATGTTGTCCTAAGGAAGGTTCCTTTTGCATCCTGGCAAAGTATCATCTATTTCAGCTGGATGCTCCTCCTGGAATGATACAGAGCTGTGCTGAAATGATATAACTGTGGATTTTACTCTGGATGTATTAAGGATAATTGCTCAGTCTGAGATCTACACAGAAAATCCGTGCCACTGCTCTCATACAGAAGATCTCATCAGCTTGAGGAAAGTAAGGGAAAGCTGCAAGTTTCAAAGCTGAAACTACAGCACTAAAAATCATTCCAGTATTAACACCTGAATTTTCCTACTTCCCTAGGAAGGGAGTGTAAAAGCAGAGAATGGCAAGGGAAACAGAAGTAGCAAAGCAGAGACTGAAATATGAAAAAGGCAGAGATACTCAGTTAGCAGTTAAGACTCTGAATACAGAATGAAAAAAAAAGTCCATAGAAAAATAAAATAAGGAAAGAGACAGCTGGTATTTTCCAAAGTTCTCCCACTGAAATGATATAAAAGGGAATCTATTCAAATATCTGAACAGCCCCTAGAGCTGGGATTTCCTTAACTCTGACTTCATTTCCCTTAAAGAAAGGTATTATTTCAGCAACTCCACACTAACATAAAATAGAGATGGCAGAAACAATTTAAGTGCTCCTGTAGCATGATGAAGACTCTGAAACATGAGATACTTCTCTCAGAGACTACTTAGGGCAATATCAGACTACTGGAAGGTTGGACTATAAATGGCAATGGTGGGGTTTCCTCACTCTCATTAAATTGGAAAAGGCTTGCTTGCTCTTAGATACACATTAAGCAGTGTTTAGCTGCCACTTAGTGTAAATGGACTATTTAATGCAAAATTCATACCTTAGACACACAGATCAACCTGATTGGTTCAGTGCAGCAAACTCCAGTACATTCTGGATAGTTTTGGATTTTTTTTTCAAATCCACTGACCTTATCCACATGCACTAAGCTCAGTTTTACCACAAGGGCATTGGCAAATGAGTGTTCCAAAGGCAGTGGGCAGCACCAACACAGGCTGCACCAGAGACTGAGGTGGGGCAGAGCTGCTGAGGCAGCTTCTCTGCTCCTGCCTCTTCCCTGACACCAGGCACAGCCATTGATTTGGTCTCCTTTCTGGTGCCAGCTATGACTTTTTCTCTTAGGTTAAAAGAGAAGTCATCTTCCCCCATCCTAGTCCTGTCCCCACAGCATCAGGTCAGAACAAAGGGAAGAAGCAATGACAGTCCCAAAAATTTGTTCTTCTCCCAAAGAAGGCAGAAACAGAAAATGGATGTTTTCTGCCGGGGAAGGACACGAGACAGTGCAGAGTGGACTGTCTTTGGAAGGACTGAGGATGGGAAGGGATGAAGACTGAAGTGCTCTTACTGTCCCACATGACATAAACATTCTGCAATGTAATGTGGAAAGGAGCTTCTGTCCCAAGGTAACTCATCTCAGTGCCTCTCCCAAAAACACCACATGTCCCATCCGTAACTCCCATCCCACTAAGAACACAAAGTCACTTTTATTCTGAAGTTTGCAGCCTTGATTAACACCAACTCTGAATTTGCCAAGCTGGCTCCCAGAACTGATTTTCCCAGTCCTCTGCTCTTGTTGGCTGCTGGGGAAATGGAGCAGTACATACTCCAGACAAGGAATGCACCCACCCTTCATCCACACACCACACAAGTAACCGAGGCATTCCCTAAAGAGGAGTCTGAGCTGTCCCCCACATCTCAGTGGTAAAGACATGGGCAGTAACCACCCAAAAATCCCACGAGAAAACCTAACCTCAGCATTTCCTTTCATTACACGATGCTGAAGTCAGCTCCTCAACATCCCACAGATGTTGAGTCAGCATCTGTTCAAAGCCCCTTGTACGTTCTCAGGTATGTCTTTATTCTCCTCACCTGTGAAAGGATGAATGAACCAAAAAGGAAGCATTTGATCACTTTATCACTTGCAGGCCATTTATTTATCCTTCCCAGACTAGGCAGGTAAACTCAAGGTTATCCTTTCCTCCACTCCCTTGGTGTTTGAATCCTGCAGCCCAGGAACACAGAACAGCAGCAGCCTCTTTGGGTCTCACCGTTTTGTTTTTGGTTTTGTTTTTTTTTTCTAATTCATTTTGTCACTCTTGGGTGCCTTGGGTCATGCCCTAGGGCTGAATTTGGACTTCAGCTGCAGCAATCACCAGAGCCTGGGTAGGCTGGGCACCAAAACTCAGCCAGGGACAGAGACAGGGACATACTATTTCTCTATTAATATGTTAATGACTCTGTCCTTCATCCTTTCGTGTGAGCACCAAATGATTTCCCTCCCAGTCTGAGAGATGGAAGAGAACTGACATGTCCATTTTCCTGCACAATAATGCTGTCATCAGCCTTAAATTTGGGGTGCTTCTGAAAGAAGTTCTTACTCTGCAAAAATGAAGCACAGTGCTGCTGCTCTGTTAATTACCATCAACTGGTTTCTGAAAAAATACCATGCCATAAATATAGCTAATTTGGTGATTTTCTGAGGCTTCCCTTCAGAATCCATTGATTTAATCAAGGCACAGACAGGAAGGCTGAAGAAGAGCCTGTGGGGAGCTGATCACCTGAGACAGTGCCAAAATCTCCATCAGTTGCAGCAGTTTAAAGGAAGGCTTTATGAGACTCTGAGATGTAGTGCTCCTTACTGGAATTCTTTTTTCCAAGAGGCTCAAGGCTGCCTGGTACTCTTTTTTCATACCACTGCTGGCTTTTAGCAGGTTTAATCCTCCCTCTATGAAGGGCAAAACTCTGAAGGACTTCTAACACTAACGACAGAGATAAATTAAGAAATGACAATAAACGAATAGTGAGCTGATCATTTAAAAAAACCCCAGAGATTACTCACTCTGACTTATTCTGAGGTAAGAGACAAAACTTGCTTTTGGTTTGTAAGGTTGCTCACCTGATCCAAGAAATAGCCTTTATCCTTTAGGGACTTAGTTAAAATAATTATATTGATTGATTTTTAAACCATTTTTCTAAAGAGTGGATTAATTCTGCTACAATGTATTTCACCTTTTGTTACGATGATGCAAAATGTCCTCATTTGCAATTCAGGAAGAATTTAGACTAGGTAATGATTTTAAGTACAGTAAAAAGAAAAAAATTATTATAAGAAAGAGAAAAGCAGGCCACAGGGACACATACAGCAGTTTTCCTGCTGACTTTTGTAGGGAAATGCTATTAAAAATTGATAACTGATCACACACTGTGTGTGTGTATGCTGCCTTTTAACAAATTTGAGCACATTTTAACAGAATTGCTATGATCTGCAGTGACCTGCTGGGATACAAATCAAACCTATGGCTCCTGGCTGTGGGCCAGGTAAATTCAAACCATGTGACAAGGCCTCTTCTACATTTTATTAATTCTTTTTTTTTAAATCCCAGGATTCTTTAAGAGAAAAATCTTTTGCACATCTCCTGGATACAGCCTGCCTTAGGGGAAGAAATGTGTTGTGACACTAAGCTGGTGTAAATCAAGGCAAAATCATTGATTAATGGACTGATTCTATTTAATATTATTTATCTTACTGTTTCTATGATTTGAGAAGAAATTATTTGGGTTCTTGTCTTAGGTCTGTTACAGCCTCATTTTTACAATAATATAAGAACCCAATATTTATAGTTCTGGCATTATGTGTTTTAACATGGCATTTCTCCAGCATTTTCCACTTTGCCTGTTACAAGGCCATGACTGAACTAACACCAAAGAACAGAGTCCAAGAATTACTGCTGAAATACACTGCACAGGCTAAGATTCCGCATGGGTGCTTGGAAAAAATCACTCTTGGCAGCTCCTGTAGTATTTGCTGCTGTTCCAAACTTCTCCATTCCTGGACTGATGTAATTAGAGGGCACACAACTGGCTTAAGTCCTACAAGTGAGTGCAAATGCTTTATTTAAAGATCAGCCTCAGACTCTTAAAAAACCAAAATCAATTACCAAAACTTTTTATCTTGACTTTCACCTGGACTGACAGGTGACAGTCTCAAAATGGAATTACCATTCCTCGTTGCACCTCAGTTCTTCTTTGTGTGTACTTATATTCAACAGTTTCCCTCAGCTATAGGAGGAACATCAAGGATTCCAATTCCTGTGATCCTGTTAGGATCAGTCAGCTGTCACTTCCTCAGAAGCCTGTCCAAGGAATAAGAGGGCACAGAAGGCAGGCTCTCCAGGAGGAGATTTCTCTGCAAAGAGGGAAATTTCTCTGCAAAGAGAAATCTGCTTTGGCTGCTCCCAAGACCCTGCAGAAATCTCAGGAGAGCTGGCATAAACTTGGAGGTTCCCAAGATTTCTAGGGGCTGCTACTGCGACAGGAGGAATACGGTACGTCAGGAGTTTTATCCCACAAAATGGGAGCCAGAACTGCCTGAGTCATCACAAAACAGGCTTTACCATTGAAAAACCATGAGTAAGTGAGGAGAATTTTTCTGGAAGTCTGCATTTCTTCCCACTCAGCCAGACAGCTGAACTAGGACTTTCAGAATAATACTGAAATTAACTCCACCACACAAAGAGAAGATAATAATTATCTGATTATTACAGAAATGCATGCAAGGGTGATTATTAGATCTTTTAAATCCAAGTCCTCAAACCCTGACTAGCTTCAGATAGATTTTTGAGAAGCAGCAACTTTTCATCTCATCCCAGTCAGACCCTTATTCTGATCCCAATCCCAGTCTCTACCTTATGCTTATAAACGCTGTTTCTTAAGGCAGCAGATAAATCATCTTCCTCTTCCATCTTCCTTCTTTGTGTTTTTCACCTTCTCACCCATTCTGCAGCTTTCTTGCAGCTACTTCTGGCTTTGATTTTAAAAGAATTTGAAAATGTACATTAATTAAATTGCTTTATTAACAACTTCACAGCTTTTACAAGATCTCCTTGTTTCTGAATTAGCATTATGGGAACACACACACACACACAAAAAAAACCTCATAAGAAAACCCCAAACCTTAATTTTAATGGCAACTGTTTTTTGATAACTCTTCTCAAAAAAGCCTTTGATTGATTGGCCACCATTAAAATATTTGCCCTTAAGGTTTCTTCCTGTAACTGACAAAGCTGAAGATGGGGTGAGAAGAGATGCTTCAAAACTCCTTCTAAAAATTAAAGAAAATGTTCAACAATTCCTAACATCCATCTTAGTACACTATATATCATCTTCCTTTTGTTCGTACTGAGAAGTAATATACGTGGAAAACTCAGAATGAAGTAAAGGTATTCAAGGTCTATCCAGGTAAAATGTGTTTTAAGAGATGAAAGAACAAAAAACAAAGTGTCTGGGCAAGAAGCAGATTTCCAGGGCGTCCAGAGGCAGTCTAACACTGATCCTGCTGACTCCAAGCACAGAAATCTGAGGGGGAATGCTTTGGAAATCCCACCACAGCATGCAAATTTTGTGGTAGAAACATATAGTGGATGTCTGTCAAAAGCATAATGAAAAAATGCATTCTGCTTTTCAAGGTTTGAAGGAAAGAGCTTTTATGGGCTGAAAATAAAAGAACAAAAAGTATATTTGGCTAATCAAATTGGAGAGAGGGGTGGATTTTTGTTTGTTTGTAACTGGCATGGTTTTTCAATGAAGGAATCTGGAGAATATTAACAGTTATGCCTAAATCTATGCTGGAAGCATTTTTGTCATTTTAGAGCCAAAAACAGCCTCTTGCCAAAACCTGTAAACTGCTTTTTAAAAAAGGAAAAGAAGGGAAAAAAAGCACCTTGGAAAAGGAATCTGCAATTCTCATGGCAGGCGATCATCAGCTCCAATTAGTCCATGGCAGAGGAATCTGAACAAGAGTGATAGACTCAGTGCATGCAAAAATGTTTAGTCTAGACTAAACCTCACTGTAATTCTCTGCAGACCAGATCTCAGCCCTCTGGATCCCTGTCAGCCATCTCTAATGGCCACAAACAACAACACAGCATGGATCCTGTTCTAGGCTTCCCTCCCACCTCTCCTTATCTGCTCCCAGAGCTATTCCCCGTCCCAAATCCACAGGCACTCAGGTAAAAAGCTGTTGATGACTGCATGTATTTGAAGTCCGGTTAATAAATACAGGTAGTGCTCCCTCCATACCCCTAATCATCAGTACTGTGAGCATGTGAGCTAAACCCAAAATAATAAACCCAGAAAAACATGTTCATCTGCCTGACAGCAGCCAGAAGCCACTGTTGCCAAAGAGAAGAGTCTGGAGCTGCTCTTTCTAAAATGTTGTCAGCACAATTAATTCTGAAATATGTTCTGAAAATGTGGAATGTGGCCCATCTGTCACAGCTCCTCGTGTGTATTTAATGATTAGTGAGAGGGAGGAGTACAAACTCAGTGTTTAATCTCCAAACCCAGCTTCCCTGTGTAGAGGATTCAGCCAGTAGTTCAGAATTTTATCCTTTCCCAAACTCAATCCTAAGTGGCATCTTCAGCAGAAAAGAAAGTCACCAACTAACTCCTTTGTCACCAGCCCCATCACAACCACCATCACAAAGAAGTAAGGCTGGAGTATTATTTTCCTTGCTTTATACTGGAAATTGGTCACTGACATTAGCACAGGTAGTCTGGTACTTCCCTGGAATCCATCTCTTTAGCAAAGCAAAAAAAGTGATGCTATGTCAAGTGTGAATGCCTGGCAGCCTTTTTTTACACATATTGCTTGAATGGCAATTCAGAGCCAGCTCCAAGTTTTCCAGCACTTTTTCTCATGTCTCTAAGTCCAATGTAACGATCACCAAACAGTGGAGAAATTCAGCTGACTCAGGTCCAGACCTGGAATCTAAGAACAGACGCATTCAGATCAATCTACAGACTGAGCCACAGGAACTGAGGGGTCTGAGACTTGGCCTGCCAATCCAGAGACAAGCTGTTACATCCAGCTGTCATTTCTAATTGTCCAAGACTTAAAATATTATTTTTCTTTTCACTTCCAACAGCAGTCTGGTCTGCTAAATAAAGCCAGGCTGCTGTTTTACACACCAGCAGGCCCGTGCACTTAACCAAACGGCCAGAACCTTCTTGCAAAAGACATAAGGAAGAAATAATACACAAGGACACACAGGTTTACAAGAACGGCCTCTCAAACCTGTAGCAACTTTGATAAGAGTAGTATCAGATCAGTACTGACTTTTGGAAATTTTATCCTTCATGAGGTAAAATAATTTTTACTGGATGGACATAAATCATTGTACTTGTACTAACACTAAACCATGACCTTAACCTCTGGTAACTTCCCAAGATTATACACTAAAGAGCTTAGATAATTACAACTACAAAATGTAAGTAATGTGTAAATAAAACAAGCCCTGAGTTTCATTTCAGCATTTTGACAGATGCAGTTCTTTGACTTATGGGATGCACTTCTCTGCTCCCTCTCAAAGGTATCACCAGGTGGACAGAAGAATCACAGTTAATCAAGGAGCCACATCTAATTACAATATCACAGCAGCCACCCATCACTATCTGAAGAGAAGCCAGAACAGATGGATTCTCCTGGGATTTAAGAGTCCTTGAAGGCAAAAAAAAAAAAAAAAAGTACATCTTGAAGCAATTAGGCAAGGCATTGTAAATTCTAATTTAAGATAACCATTGGCAAATTAAGTCTATTAGTTAAACAAACCTTCCTATGGAAACAATACCTTGTTTTCTTAGGCTCTCCATGCTTATCCACTTGTCCTGGGCCAGGACCGCTTCCACAGGCAGCTGCTCTCATGTTTTTGGGGCAGACTCTGCCTTCTTTTTTGTACTGGCGCTGTGCCCCAGCTTCTGCTCACACCTACCCCCACACGCGTGACCCTCAGAGAACATCTTGTTCTAGAAACAATGCCAGTTGAGAGAGACCTTTGGAGCCTGCCACATAAACTCTGAATTTAGCATTATTCAGCATTGTTCCTATATCAGCTTAAAAGGAGGTATAAAAGAGATGTCATATGAATCAAACCTCCAAGCTTTCTCCAACAACAGGACAGACTCTGAGGATGTACACAAAGTTTAAACGAATTAAGAACTGGAGTTCATATTCTCCTGAAAAGCTAAACCAAAATTACAAAAAGCCCCTTTGAAGACTGAAGGAATTCAGAAAACCAGGAAGGCTACTCCTCTTATGCTTCCAAGGCTGTCAAAACCAGGAGTTGTTAGAAATCTTGCTCACCAGTAATTTCCAGCATGATTTCTCACTGAATATATTTAATCCAGAGTCAATTCCTAAATTATGGCTTGATAAAATACCTACAACAATATAAAATAGCTTAAAATCTGCCAGAAGCCTTAGAATTACCTTTTCCATGGAGCAGTTAGGCTGTCCACCCCAACATGAATATACTTTCTTGTGGAGTGTCTGTAAATTGAAGATAAGCTGAAACTGGACACACATCATTCAAACAGGTTCTGGGCTTTGTTGTAGCTCTGCAGCACAGTCCAGAGCACTGCAGAGGGGATGGGCCTTAGCAGTTTCTCTTTGAATTTCTGTAAATAACAGTAATTTTTCCATGTGGAACACAGTGCTTTAAAAATGGCAGAGGAGAAAACAGGTTCTTCCTACAGCCCTGGCACAGGTGGGGTCCCACTCAATATCAGACTTCCCACATTCCCATCCCATCTATACTCACATGTCAACGGGAACAACTTACAATCATATTCCAGTAATACTTACAAAAGCAGACAGAGAGCCTGACTCACTCCCCTCTCCATCCAGTACAGAAACACTCTTGCTGTAAGGTTTGGTTAAAGGCCAGTGTTTATAGACTTTAAAACAACAACAAAGCCATTAACTGACTCCAGCCATAGGAACATCCTGAATGCTAAACACGGTGAAAAGGGGCATCCTTTATTAATAGCAATAACATCTGCTCTTTATAAAATGACATTTTGGTGCCAGCAACACAGAACATGAGTGACATGCAACAGCAATGCCACTAGTTTCATGTTGATATTGAAGAAGCTCCCCAAGTCCCAAAATCCAAGCAAACCCATGTTTTAAGCTCTTCATTTCTGACTTGGAGCATCGTGGTCTAGTGGAAGGAACAGTGCATAGCAAGCTGACCATGCTTGTTCATTGTTCCTGACCATGCTCTGTTTTCGTTCAACAGGCTCTGGATATATTTTCTTGCAAAAATAAAGATGCCAACCAATAGGAATAATCACTCATATGCCACACCTATGAAAAGCAGGGACATGGTTCATTCAAAAACCAGCACCACTCTTCAGACTGGGAATAAACATCCCCAGATGGAGAGACCTTAATAACATTTTTAATATAAAAGCGTATCTTCATTTCCCCTGTGCTACTTAATTCTGTCCTGTGTTTATAGGGTTCCTCAGCAGGGAAGAGGTCAAAGAAAATGAGAATTCATTCAGGGAATCGTTTCCTTCTCACAGAGCGCTTTACTGAATGGGACGGAAAAAGATGGAAATGGATATTCCCAGAGGACAGCGATGTAATATTCTTGCATGCACTGATGAGTATCTCAAGAATACAATCCTTAGCAGGAAATACTCATTTTTCTCTGGCTAAACTGAAGTGGTTACTCTTTTGAGGACTATGAGATGTGTAATTCAGATTGAGATTTCTTTCATGCTCATTTTTTTCTTCTTTTAAAGTAAAAAATGCAAAATAAACACTTCCTATCTGTTGGACGCAATAATCTCAGTATTTGCAGAATTTCCCATGTTCAGCAGCACATTTTTGAGTCCATCACTTCTTCAATTGCCATGCTCTGCCTTTGGGGTAGCTCAGGGTGCTCACATACCTTCACTGCAGCTTCAATGATGGCCTGGCCCCACACTGAAGAGGATAAGAATCAAAGAAACATGCTTTATTTCCTAAGAAAAATGATTTTCCCACATGGGAATTTAGGGTGTGGATTCCCTGTAGAAAGCAGTCTTAATTTACAACACACCAGTTCAGATTAAATAATCAGGGTTCTCTATATTCCTTTGTGGCAAGAAGTGAGAAAAATGGTTAATCAGATTTAGAGTCAAGAACTGAACTCCTAAAGTTCTGATATATTTTTCCAAAAATTAGCATAAAAATTAGACACTATTACATCAGTCATTTCTTAGATTTATGTGGGCATAATAAACTGCAATTTCATCTTGTTCCTGTGACTATGAACTTCAGAAAGGCTCAAGCAAGCAAGATGCTCAGAACAGGACCTGCCCTGCCAGGTGAGGTTTTGCAGGGATTCCTCAAGCAACAGCACTACACAAACCCTTAGTACCAAAGCTCCTTGGTTTGTCTGGAGGCAGCTCCTCAAGGGACATTTCAGGGAACGTCTTCTGATCTCAAAGCAAGAGAAGAATCAAATGTAAATTGGTTTGATTTGCTGTTATGACTGCTGGCATACAAAAAAAAAAACCTGGTAGCACACCTGCAGAACCACTCACCTCCCTAAAACTGGGACATTCCAAGTCATGGTGTTCATTCAGAGGATATTCAGAGGATATTCTGAATGTTCCCCTCAAAACCCAAAAGACTGGTAAATATAATCATATAATGGTTTGCTGTACAGAAGGACTAAGGAAGACTGGAGAATTTGACAAGTTGAACCAGTTTTCCTCAGGCTAGCCATGCCTCCACACTGCTGCCCCTTCCCAGAAACTCCAGTGTGTTGTCATGGAAGAAAAGGAAGGAAAAACCTGAATGAATTAAAACTCCAACCAACCAAACCAAAAAAAACCCACCCAACAAACCACCTAACACACTAGAAGAAGAACCCTCCTTCTTCTTCTCCTGATAATTCCATAATGAAGAGGCCAACACATCATATCCTATTCCTGGAGGACTTTCCTCTCTCCAGTTGTGAGATCCATGACCACTCTTACCTCTGTCAACAAAACAGCAGATCAAAAAGGATTATCACAATGTTGCCTTTCAAAATCTTCTCCTAAAAATGGGGGGAAATGGACACTTTCTGGAAATGACAGTCACTTTTGAGAAAAAGGAATTCCTCCCTGATAATGTGCATTCAAACTCCGATGTGATCAAAGTGATTACACATCCACAGCTCCTGAATCCCCTGGAAAATGGACAGGTCTGTACTTCCTGTGAGAATTCTCTCCCTTATAGTTTGGTAGGAAGAGACTCAAATCCAGGACAAATGGACCAGTTTTATTTTTCTGAATATAGTTCCAAAAATTCTGAAATCACTAAAATTAATAAAATTTTTTGTGGTTTCTACAAAAAAAAAAATTATAATAGTTAAATTCATGTACAGATACTACTAATAACAAAAAACTCCTCTATCCAAAAAAATAGAGAAAAAAAATGGACTTCCTAACTGAAAAAACCAAAATATTTAAAAGCAGATGAAGTTATTTTAAATGACTGAGAACTGTGTTTTTTTGTCTCTACAAGCCTCTAACATGGGAGGTTTGCCTGTGGTGTGAGTCCCTGCAAGTCAGATTTAGCTGTAAGAAATCCACGGAGTTTAGTTGCTCATCTTAGATTGTCCAGACTGTAATGGCCTGGAGACACACAGAGCAGTTTTGCAAGATCAGATTTTTCAAAGGAACATTCCAGTACTGATTGTGTTTCAAGCTGGATGAAAATCTCTCTAGCACAGATTCTTTCATACTGGTTTAATAGTTTGAGTTTCAGTTGAAAACTGGAATTTTAAAAGGGTATTGCAGAACTGAAAATTCTGCTTGAAAATCAGAAAGCCCTCAGATTTGGGTGTGATCTGAGCGGTGACAAGAAACATACAAAACTCATCTACTTCCCAGTATTTTTTCTGTCATTTCACTTCCAAGCCCTGCTTCAGGATGGACAAATTTATCTTAACACTGTGATGCCATTTCGCACCATAAATATTGAAAATACTTATGAACTTGACCCCAAGAGCTGTCAGCAGAGTAACAATCTTCTAAAGGTAGGTCTGAGAAAAACTGGCAGTCCTCAATGCAAAACCTCTAAATATCCTTAACAATATTTTCCCCCCATATAACAGGATTCTACCGGATCAGAAGAAATTCTTTGGAAATTATACACTTATCCACAAACAGAATCTCAGATCATGGGGGTTTTTCCATGATTCATGAAAAAGAGGTCAAAATGAAAAGAAAGTATTTTTTACTTAGATGTTTCAAAAATCCAGCAGCAACCAAAGGTGTCCAGCAACAAAGAATCCAAGCATTCTCTTTGCTACAAAAATATTAATTCATAGGCTTCACTGAGCAGGCATAGCTGCATTTCAACAGCTAAATTTTACTGTACCTTCGGAAAAAGGGTTTCAGTTGCACAGGGTTACAGCCAGTTCCTTTCATCTCTGACCCAGAAGGCACAACTCCATTATGGGGCAGCTGCCAGAAAAAAACTGCAGAGGCAAGAAATCAATCCATCGGGATTCCAGGAAAACACAATTTATTCAGTAAATAGCACCATTTGCAAACCTCCTTTCAAATGATGAACCTCTACTCCGAGGCAATGTACAAGTCACTCATGCACCTATACCAGAGTGTTGGAGGAATTTGCCAAGCTGTGTCAGAAAACATGGCTGAGATAATTATTGAGCAAACCCATCTTTAAACCATCTTTGCAACACAGAACACATCCAATGTCTTCCCTATGCATAATCCCTCCACCTGCTTCTCATCTCTCAGGGACTCTGGAGTGTGTGGCAATACAGTGAGTAGGAGGCAAGGCAGGGATTGTGCTCAGGCATCCTGCAATGCCAGTAAAACCCGAGCCCTGGAGCCATGTTCCTTTGGACAATTTCAGGACCACTATTCATCTGTAAAGCACGAGAAGACGGGCAGTGCAACAATCACAGAAGCCATTTGAAAAATCCATTCCTGCATGCGTGAACACCAATGTGGCAAAAAAGAAACAATAAAATGCTACTTAAAGCTAATAGTTTAGAATATCTAAAGTTAGTATTTTAGAACTTTAACCAATTTTTCCAGACCTTTTTCTACTGACATTTAAAACTACTTATCAGCCAATTTTTATATGTTTTGCTGGAGACAAAAGATCAGGCTGCTTGGGAATAAAGCAGAAGGAGAACAACAAGGCTTGTGCTCTTACAAAGAAAGAGTCAGTGAGATATTAAGTCATCCCTAAATATTTAATGAGCCTGGATTTTATTGTGTTTGAAACAATACTACCCCATTAGCACCTCTGGTTTGGCAATACAGACTGGAGCTGGGCATCAGACAATGGGCTAAGGACTGAAAGGGCACAGTTTTCCGCAGGAAATTAGGTACTGCTGCTCGGGCAATGAAAGGAGCCTGGTCCACACCTTCGGTGGTGCCTGGCAGCTGCTGGAAAGCTCCCAAATATCACCTCTCACTGATGCAAATAGGCAGAGAACACAGCAGCAAGATAAACAAACCATCCTTGAAAAGCTTCCCAATATGCAGCAAAAAAATTACATTTTTTAATGCACAAGCTGATACCAATCCACAAGAGTTTCCCTTTCAGCAGCTGCCAGGATAAATGCCCTCTTTAGGCAGATAGTCCAAAACCTGAGCCCACCGTCCATGAGAAATTGCAGCTTGACTTGAGCACACAGTGAAAAAAAACCCCCAGAGATTCTGCCCAGGGAAATTAATCATTCTCAGCACCTCTGCAGAGCCAGTCTATCCCTCCAGCCCTGACCTACATACTGCACACACAGTGCTTCAAAACAACCTGACATTTCCATCAAAACTCCTCAGCTCCCTGATCCCTCCCTGCACTCCCAGTGGACGAATGGCCTGTTGGATCACTGGCCCTTCAGATAAGGATATCTAGAGGTGCCCCAGGACACTCGTGGTCTCCTCTGGATTTTTTGCACCCTGGGAATGTCCTGAATTGAAGACTGGAGGTGTCACCCAGAACTGAGTCTGTTACACATCAATGGTTTCAGAGCATATAAGAAAGTGGTGGGCAATGGACAGGGAATATTTAAAAATAATCATAGAGTCCTGGAATGGTTTGGATTGGAAGGGATTTAAAAGATCAGTCATGCCATGGGCAGGGACACCCTCCACTAAACTAGGTTCTTCCAAGGCCATCTAAAACAACAGTGTCACAACCATCTGGTTTTTTTTGAGTTTCCTTCAGAAGAGAGGTTGCCCAGACAAGAACTTAACCAAGTAGCACAGAACTCCTGTAAATTGAAACTAATTTTCCAAACAAATTTTAAGGTAAAGCAAAGCTCATTAGGGAAACCTTTCCTGATGAGTAAGTCAAAGATAATGGGCACAGGACAAGAGGAATTAAGTTAAAGAAACAAGTTTCTTTACTTCGAATATTTGCAAGCGTCAGAATGTTGCGATTTAAATTTGTTTTTTAGTTTTCACACTAACACAGGAAAGTTATTAATTGTAAAGCCCATGCCTTGAGCATTTCTGAGCAGTAACAGAAAGACACAACATCTCTGTGAGCAACTGGTCTTCCAAACTACCAACTAACAGCACTTCCAGCCCTGGTTCTGCCCACAGAGGGATAGGGGAGATAGGTTGTGACACGTACAGAGGCTTTTTTTTGGAAGGGAGGGGGACTGGGGTGTGTCTCTTATGAATGATGAGATAGTAAAACTTCACACATTTACATTTCTGTGTTCACTGCAATACGAAATATCAAACATCAAGTGGGAAGAAAGGTCCACTCCTGGACCTCCCTTCAAACAGTTAACTGCAAAATGCTGATGCACCAGGACAGAGTAGAGAATCCAATAGGGAGTGTGTGTCCAATGCTCTGTTCACTGACCATCTCCCTCCTGGTTATCATTTCTGTTTTGGGATTTATTTTTGGGATTTATTTCAGAATAATTCCTACTGCTTTACCTTTAACTTGCAGAGAGAACTGCTAAGGGGCAAAACTTACTATACCTACAGAGGTACAGATTTTCCTCTCCTGTCCCACACCTCTCTCCCACAAAAGGAAGGCGTTACTAGAAGCACCAGCAGTCAGAGCAATGTTTTCCAAAACTGTTTCATTCCCTTTGTTTCACCACTATTAAAAAACGTGTGGCAAACTCCATCTGCAGCCCTTGTATTTATTATTTTCCCCCAAATTCTGTGCTGTGAGGAACATCAGTGTGAGAGCCCAGAGTTTTCCTGATGTGGTGAGAGGAGAACACATGATCACCCAGACTTACTCCCTACCCCTTCCCGAGTGCCCGATGGTGGGAAGCACTGCTGCTCCATGATAGTGAGATCTGCTGTATTCACACCAACTGTGACCTTGCAGATACAGCCTGCGAGGGGCACAACATCCTATGCACCACATTTTCTATTAAATACCGAAGGACAAACGCGAAATAAAATGAAAGTTCTATAAAGAGTTTTGATTTTAATAGCTTCAGTTCTAAGTTCAGTTTTCTGGAGATTTGGCAGGCTTTCCTGGAGTATACTGGGATATCTGAAACCTCTTTTGTTCTCTTTTTCAATTTTTTTCAACTTAGCTATTTGCAACCATCAATGACTAGTGGCAAAACATGACATTTAGAATTAACCCTGAAATCTTGGAACTGTCTGTTGACTGCAAAAACCAAAGCAGAATGCTTCAGTCTTCAAGCAGAGAATCTTTAATCCTCTTTTAATAACTAGGTTTCACTGTGTCAACATATTATATCATATCAATCCCTTCATGGCTGACATGCTCTAAGAGCACAAGGGAAAGGGTTTTTACTTCAGTGTTTCCCAAGAATTTTGTATGTGCTCATTTTACTGGGATTTGTATGAATATTTTTAATTAATTACAAGTTATCTGCTCATTGCAGGGAGTACAAATGGTTTGGAGGCCACAGACCCAGAGTATGATTGTGATTTAAATAAAAATCGCACAGTGCCCCTGCTTTTTTTCCAGCCATTGGATGTCTGGATCAACTGCACATTCCAACACTTTGGAAAGCAGATCCGGCCTCATGTAATAGCTAAAGGAATGTTCCAGTGTCATTGCTGGGGAGGGTGCAGAGGGACAAATGAATTTAGAAAACAACCTGAAGACCTAATTTGTGTATTTTTCATGAAGTCACCTAAAACCTTGTGTCTCCTGGGTATGTTTTCATCTCCAGGCAGCACAGCTCTGCTCTGCCTAAAGTGGAACCCCAAGTATTTCAATTTACACCACGCTGCTCAGGCAGCCAAAGAGCAGGGAACAGGTCCAAAGCCAGTTTCAAAGATTTGAAGTGTAAAGACCCACATGGTTTTAAGAGTGCCCATCACCAAAGCATAATGGGATACAAACTCTGCCCTCACTCACCTGACATTAGATTTACTGCTTTATCTAGTAGAGCTATTTTTAAATGACTTTTTATTGAAACAGGCTTTGTATCAAGAGCAAAATGTAGCAATGGTGCTAAAAATCTGAAAATGTGTTCCTTAAACTGACAAATAGCAATATTTTTGTCAAATTCTGATCTAATTTGTCTAATTTTGCCATAGTTTGATGCCCTGGAATGCCAAAATCAATGGAAATCAACAGAACAACTCATTTAGGGCTGGGTTGGACTCAATAATCTTGAAGGTCTCTTCCAACCTAGTGATTCCGTGTGATTCTGCAATTTTATCCTTATGCCCAATATGACCTTTTCAACAGACCTATCTAGTCTAGGAGGAATGAACGCAAGATGTTCATAGACTTAAAAAGGCTCTGTAGAAATTATAAAATCTTGACAAATCAAACAACTGATTAGATTGTGCACGTTTGAACACCACCCTACAAAACTTCTTCCTAAGGATCTAATTTGCTACTAGATTTGCTCTGGCAATGACACAGAAAAGATTATGCATTTCTCTTTATGCCAAAAGCCTTCTCAAATGACAATCTATGAGGAATTATTATCTAAACTGAGGTAAAGCCATTTTTAGGGAGGATGAGGTTGTAAACTTTACCAACTTCACCATACAGGATGTGTGATGGTGGTGTTTCACCTTTGCAAATACCCTAAAGCCATGAGGAGGTGTTGGGTCTGAGAACACACTCCTGAGGGGTAGAGAATGCTTTGTCCATATCTGATCTGCCAACCCAGCTCCTGCTTCTCCAGGACCAACAGGAAAAATGCCTGAGAAAGGCAGGACTGCAGACAGCTTGCATGTTGGAAGTAATTTTGATAACAAACCTGCAGTCTAAATAACATCTCTCTCAAGCCCAGCAAAAACACCAAATGGTTGGGGTATGAGGAGAAGAGATGCTGGTCCCACTTTGCTGGGACCTTTTCCTGCATAAAGAACATGAAGAGCATCCCAAAGTTGCTCTGGGGCTTTATGGCAAATTACTAATTGGTTGGGTGCTCAATTGCTAATGGAGCAGAGAAACATGGTATTTGTATTAACTTACACTTCAACTCCATTTCCTCTTAAAAAGTGTGAGTGTTTGGCATTGTTAAAGGTGCCCACCAGCTCACAGCTCTGTTCCAGCTCCATCACCCATCCCACACAAAAGGCACTGGTGTGTTTGGACAGACCACAGGCACATTGACAGAGCAGGAATTCTCTCTGCCCTGAATCTCCTCGCACTTCCAGCAGCCAGATGCAGCTCCACACTGTTTGGCACTGCGTGCTTCTGGGCACTGCACACGACTCATGGTGCCACCTGGGCTGGCCTAGTTTGCACTGGGCTAGGAAAATATAATGATCATATTTTCCAGCTTTACTCAAGCTGATCCCCAGAGTAGCAAAGTTTCCACATAAAGCAAGCAGTACTTTTTCTTCGTATCCTGCCAGTCCTTGCAAATGGTACAGCTGAGAGCAGCAGTGTTTAAGTGATGAGTGTCATTCTGAGAAGAAAGGAATAATTTGCTACAACCTTTTCATGTTTTACCTCAGGCTGGTGTCAGTCTCAGGATAAACAGATGCACCAATCAGCCTAAATATAAAAGTAATTTCCATGAAAGAAATGTATTGCTGGTAGTTGAAAGCTGATAAAGAATTCACTGTTGACAAAACAAGAGGCATTTTTCCTGTCTACTTGAGAGAAATCAACAGGAAGAAATAGAGACCAGCCTTGTAGTACCTACTATTAAGAGAATGTTTTATTTCTTTACTCTCTATCAAGGTCACAGTCCCAACAAACCTTGAACTTCCAGTTGACTGGACTTTGTGGAGGTTCATGAAACTCAAGGATTTTGATTTTAAGCAGTGCTTAAACCAGCTGTACATCCCATGGAAGAGTGGGGGAGATGGCTGAGCTGGGGTGAGATAACGCTGGTTCTCATCACATTTAATTGCCAAAAATCATTTTGCACTTATCATACAGAGAGGGGAAGGAGAGGTCACCCCTGGCCTCTCCACTCTGTTTTTCCATAAGAGTCCCACTTCCTCTTCCAAAGCACTGCACTGTCTTGCTTTCCTGCTGGGTTTCATCATCCCATGAGGACTCCATGCTGGACATCCAGTCAGGAACATATCCACTGGGAGATTTTGTGGGGATCCCTGCTACAAAAATGCACACTACCATGGCCAGTGTTTAATTTCAAACGGAACATATTTTTCTAAGAAATAACTGAGGTGCTGGGGAATGCTGGAATTAAATCAGAACATGAGATTCATGGAAAGTTTGCCAATCCTAGTAGCAATCCGAGCAAGGGCCAGGTTTGGCATCTAAAAGGATTGTTTTCCACTCTGATAATGGCAGTGAAAATGAGAATTGGTCCATCAAGTCCAAACCTGGCAATGGTTCTCATGGCCCTGGTGGAATACAGACTTCTCATGGTCTATGAATGCAACGCATGCTGAAAAAGGCAAACAACTGACATTTGATCCCATCTCTGGGTCTGACATGGAAAATTAAAAATCTCCCATGTGGGTCTTGTTTGAAAAGATAGACAGAAAGTCAGGGGACTGAAGAACCATGTACAAACAATAGTGGGCCCCATTTTGAGTTAGTTATGAGTTAGTTATGAGTTATCTCCATACAGCCATGGTACAAATTCACATCAGATTTTCAGTTCCTGTAGAACACTGGCTGCACCAGGAATAGAGAAGAACACAGTATGGGCCTGGGCCCTGATGGAAGCCTGCTATGGGTTGGATCATGCTCCCTAGAATTGAATTTGCAATATAGGAAAGCAAAGTATAAAAAGTAAAAACTAGGTGTGAGAAATGGTACCTTGTTTTCTCAACAATGCATGTCACCAGAGTTTGTCAACATTCTCAGGAATTAAAACCAGGCATGTTTGTAACTCTTTACAAGGAAGAAATGAACACCCAACTCAGACTCAGATAGGTAAGGTTCATAGACACAGGTATAGTGGGATAACTGCACAGTTACAGGGAATTTCATGAATACATCCCAAGAAGCTCTTGTCCACAGGAGAGACATAGTAACTGTCAATATGGACATTCCCATTTTATTCCACCAATTAAAAAAAAAAAAAAACAAAAAACAAACCCTGTAGACTTATCCCTAAAGACACGTGGCTGCTCACGGACACCACAGCCACATCAGCACAGTTGCACTGAATTTCCAGGATGGAGGCTGGAAGCTTCCTGAGAAGTGGAATGACATGAACGATATGGTTGTCACTGACAGCTCTCTCTTTTGATCTTTGTGACATAAGGCAAGACTGAAGTGGGTGCTGCCAATGCTACAAAGCCACATTTTGAACCTGTTTTTCTCTTACAAAGCCAGGGCAGCGCTAGATTCCAGTGGCATGGGGCCTTGTCCAACCATACATTCCCTGGGAGATAAGGAAGGCATTGACTGAGCTTTTAAAATATACACATGGAACTGCCCAAAAGCAAAAATGAGACAGAATCAAGTTCTGTTTGTCCATTTACAGAATGCCATCACAGAAAAACTCCCTATATAGACACACTGCCTATTAATCTAGAACAGACAACTGTGATCCAAATGTAATTTCAGCAGTCAAACAGGGATACAGTACAAATGATTTGCAAAATGAGCTTAATGAAGAAAAACAGTTGGTCACAGCTGTTCTGACTGGACTGGAAGCAATCCAAAAAACAGAAGGAAGTGAGAGCATTAGTAAATTAGAAGGAGAGATCAAGAGCTTGCTTCTGTAAAGAAATCCCAGCTTTTAAATCCAAAATATTTAATCCCAGCTACCAATACTTCTTCCATACCAATGGGAGGCATCTACAAAGAACACCTGGAGTTTTGTAGACCAGCAAAAGCCCACAACAACTTTTGGGTGTCCTTGAAAAGGTCCAGCAAATAACAAAACCATGACCTTGTGGCTGCTCTAACTATCCATAAAAGCAGAGACTTTTTAGAGTGAAGAGGAATATCAGTGACTGAAATTCGTACAGATGGAGCGCTGTCTGTCCTATGATGGAGGATTTGGGTCAATCTTGTTAGATATAATAGGACTTTATTCATTATGGATGAAAAGATTCAGCTCCTACTGTTATGAGAGCGGATAAGAGCAGCTGTGGTTTAATCAAATTCACAGGAGGTTGAATGAGGCTAATGAGACAAACTAGGCAGCAAACTTCCAAAGGCTGCTGGAATATTTAAGATTCTGCCTTGCCTGGTGGATGCCGGCAAAACATAAATGCAATTTCCATTATGAAAAGGATTAAATTTGAAACTGTTTTTAGCTTATATAAGAATTATTGGGGCTATCAGTCCATATCATCAAGGCATAAGCTGATCACCAGCTGGGATCACGAAGAAATCCCCTCTGCTCCAAGCCCAACACAGCTATAGTGTTGGATAATTAACAGGATATTGAGGAGAGGCAGATTAACACCTTGCTTTAAAATATCCACAAGTGGGATATTAGGCCAGATGGACAGTTATCTGCTCAACTAATGCAACTTTTCTACTCTTAGAAAAATACATCATTGCTCAACAGAAATTCCCAGTTATTCCTGGGTTTGGTGCCATATGAATCACTAACCACTTGAACCACTGACATTTCAGTGGTTTTACTACAATCTACGGCTCCTGGCATGTCTCAAAGTCAGGATCTCTCTGCCACCCTCACTGATCACGACTGCAAACCAGAGAACGACCATCTCTGATTGCTATGGCAAAGCCATAAACAGATTCCTGAGTGCCAGAATGCAGAGCCTTGGCCTGAGGCCTTCCGAAATCCATCTGGAGTATTGTACGTTACAGCTGCTGCTCCTCTGCTCCAAAGAGTGAGCCTGAGCTGTCTAACAGAGAGAAGTTGCCTTTTTTTTGAGATGCTTGTGTCAAAGAACTTTGAGAGAATAAGACACAGTGAGTATTCAGCCCACATTAAATAATTTTGGCAACAAAACTGATGAAGAAAAACACAATAAAAACGCTGCAAAGAACTTTTCCAAATGTTTCTTTGAAAGAATTTCTACACAGCCAAGAGCTGCTGGGTCCACACCAAACACTTAGGCCAATCTGTTATTTCTTTCTTTTCATTTTCTAAAGATTTTACTGGTACCTCTAACTTTTCAAGCTTTTTATAAGGCAAAGAGCTTGTCTTGCCAATTACTTTTCCTCTACAACTGTGCAAGTTTTGTTTCCAGTATTTTACCATTATTTTGAAGTATTTCAGGTTGCAACATCTTCAGATTCATTTAACTGTGGCAAGTCTCTGCTAAAAACCTGATACAGCAGTGAAACAGTTATCAGCTTAATTATTTACACAAAGACTGTAAGGGAAGAGTCACCCAAGTAGAAATGACAACCACCTACCTCAGAATCCCAGGAATGCTCACCTTCACTTGATACCACAGAAAGAAACTGCAGTTCCTGTTTCTTTAAAGAGAAATGTGTTAAAGATTTCAATTCCGCCTTTTCATGATAGGAGAAGCTCCAGTAAGGTTGATTCTTTCCAGAACAATCTCACTGATATTATTGCTAATTGTCACTTATTTTATCATTTTAGACAACTGAAAGAGCAATTCAGTGTTTTAAAAAGATAAAACTGAAGCCAAAAGGTAAAATTTCCAGCTGCTTAAGTCTTTCTTGGCTGTTCAGTTCCAATGAGAATTTACTATACATGGGTTTTGAGTGATGATAAAACCGTCAAGAGTTCATCAGAAATCTGGTTTGATTTTGTCCCAATAATGCTTGCCTTTAATTCTGTATAAAATGGGACAGGAGTTTTCTAGCTCCATTTGCTTCTAGGAAAACTATTTTCTTTTCCTTAGCACAAAATAAGTATCTGCTTACTGATATTTTATCTGAAAAAATGTTTTCAGAAAAATGCCTGGGAAATATTCAAGTCATGTCATGTAATGTAAAACTTTTCCAGGATATCTTGGAAGTTTTAGAAAGCTCCAAGCTGTTTTGGGTCACACAGCCTCCAGCAGGCTGTGAAATGTATACAGGGAAAGGCATCGTGTATGCAGTGCTGGGAAAGGTTAGCCTTTAACCACTACGCTGGATGAGAACAGGACAAGCAAAATTCATTTCAAAAGCTAAAGAGATGAAGTCATGTCACACTTGAGCTGCACTCAACTTCCTCCGCACTTCTGGGAGCTGTCCTGACCAGTCCCTAAGCTGTGTGTGCCTTCCCTGAAGCAGTTCAGAAGTTCTTCACAGGACCAAAGACATGCTCATACGTTCCCTTGAGACTGGGCTCAAAGAAGTGGAATTCTCCTCCCTGCCCATAAATCCCTGACATAGAATAAATGACATCTCGCAGGGTTGGGAAAAAAATCTTTTTTACCAACAAATCCTATTGTTTGTTCAATTCTTGTGGTTTCCTGGTGCTGGCTGGAGTTTGGAGCCAGCAGTAATTCCATAGGCTCTAAATCAGCCAGTTGCCTGGCTTGGAGGCTGCTCTTGCAAGGACACCAAGGAGCCTCTAACCACATTCTAAAGTAGAAACTCTTTCACACAAGAAATACTTCAAAAATCAAGAATGCTTTCATTTTTCAATTAACACCCTATGTGCTAGTCTGAATTCAGGCTCTCTCAAGGATTAGGAATGTCAGCACAACTCCGGAACAGATGCTGGAAACCAGCCAAGAAAATTCCATGCTGCAAGTTGATACAGTAAATCTGTAAATTCAACACATGTAAACACAAACTTTTAGTCATGCAACAATATAAGCTGCAGAAACACTTTCCCTGGAAGTGTCCAAGGCCAGCTTGGACAGGGCTTGGAGCAACCTGGTCTAGTGGAAGGTGTCCCTGCCCATGGCATGGGGGTGGAATGGGACAATCCTTCAAGGTCCCTTCCAAACCAAACCATTCTGTGATTCTGTGATAGAACTTACTGCTTCCATTTCCTTGGAACTTGCTAAAAACCAGAAGAAGCTGGTATACATTTTATAACTGGGTCAGCACAATAAATACAAATAAAATTAATAATGGTCCTGTTAGGCAAACATGACACTAACAAAGAATTTGAGTCCACTACTCCCCAGACCACGGTTATTCTTCTAAAGAATTGTTAGTTTTGGAAGCACTTACGATGCCCGTCGTATTTTTCAGAAACAGAACAACATTTCTTCCATCCTTTATTGGAGGAGACAAAAAAATAACAATCCTAAAGAGGTGTGGCCATTAAAAATCATCTGCTATCTTTGGCTAGAGCCTGAGGAGGCAGCTCCAGCAATCAAGCCAGATCCCCAGAGTGGAAAGAAGAATTCTGTCTCTTATCCACTTTTCAGGTTATTCCAAATCCTGAGTTCTGGCAGATCTACTAAAGCAGTGCACTTGATGACACCTGTAGTTTTAAAGCCAAGTCTTCTCTCTCTGCTACATCATAACTCTCCATAGCAAGGAGAATTTCTGACTCCTCACTGACATCTGCCAATTCCTTGTCACCCACGGGCACACACATTGGTCCTAAATAATCTCTAAGGTCCCTCCCTTCCAACATAAACCAGCCTATGATCCTAGGAATTAAGGTTATTTTCTACACAAATGTACTGCTATTAAAAAAAAAAAAAAAGGAAAAAATAAACAGAATCTCTCACTGAAATCCTCATTTGACTACAGGTTTACACCAGCTATTGCCCTACAAAACAAACATTGCTGAACTACTTCTGGTTTTAAGTTTTGAATTGTATTCTAAACCATTTAAAAACACGTAAATGATTAAGCTTGACATCATAATGTATATAAAGAAACATAGAGCACCTTGTACCTGTTTTCTCCACTTTCAATGTATATCAAACTGTTCATTTGCAACTTTTATTATCTCCTCTCTTTTTTCTTAAAATCTGCATATGTACCTCTTGGGTAGGTTCTTAGTCCTGCTGAAGTCAGAAATATACTGACTAGAAGGTCCTATCCAAGTTTCTCATTCCCCATTCGCTGCCATAACCTTTCCTCCAAGATACTCATTTATTTACAGAGACATGCGAATAACAGCACTACACAGTGCTTTAAATAATTGTTACTGCAGAGACATGAGCCAGACAAAGAGGCAAAACCTTGGCCGGGATAGTTCTGCCTCGTCACAACAAGATTTAGTTGCTGTGCTCTTTCTGGACAGTGGTAAAAGCTCAGAGCTTGGGAAGGATGTAAATATCTTGTCTGGCTGGCCTAAGTACTGATGTAGAATACATTTGCTAAATGTTCTAGCAGAGGTTAGAAAATTGCTTGGAATGGCTTGGAAACTGCTCTGAATTGGAGAAACAGCTTCATGATAATCAGAAAAATGTTTACATCCTTAATACATGAAAATACATGGAGCATTACTTACTGAGAAATAAAGCCTGCAATTTCAAATTTATTTATTGACCTGACTGTAAGAGAGTATTTTTTATTGCAACATTCACAGCCAGGTGACACACATAAAATAAGAGCATGTGTCAGCACTTCTCCTCCAGATGTTTTCTGTCCTTGCTCACCTCTTGCCTGGCTCCCTGCCTATCTCCTCGCTCCCTCCCACCTGAGACAGCCTCTCCTCGATTTTATCCTCCTTCTGCTGCACCCTCTAGCCCACCCCCTCTCCCACCTGAACAAACACAGTTTATTTCCACTCTGAAAACTGTCAGAGTATCTCCTGATTTCTCTACCTGTCCAGAGCGACTCAGGCAGGAAGCTGATCTTGGATGCACCAAAACACATCCAAAGAAAGGCTATAAATCACAGTGCTGCTTTCACAGACACAGAGCAGCCAGCACGGAGGCCTCGTGGAGTGAGCCTGTTCTCTCCTCAGCATGAGGGTTTAAAAAATCCGGGTTAGAGCTAGGATTACTGGGTAGGGCCCCAAAATTCTAATTTAAGCATGAAGTGGTGTTTTCTGGTGGATCTTTTCTTTCATAAATATTATACACACCTGCTCCTGCAGCAGAGATTCATGTAATCAAAAACAAGCCTACTAACTGTCAAATTTCTGTGATTATCTAGGGACCTGCACCAATTCAGCAGTTTGATTTTCTTCAAAACTTGGCAGCAAACACAGACCACTCAAACATTATGTTTCACGAACTGCCCCCTCCTCTGACAGATTCACAACTGGGACCATCACTCTGACCAACCAACTTTTGAAATACAACAATGACGTGTCATTGCTGGATGCACGGGTGGGGATATCTTTATACTCTTATCCTTTCTTCCTCTTCATTATATATTTCATTGGAATATATTCTTATGCTTTTATATTGCTGTATTTCTACAGATAATAACCAAAATGGCTACATACCTCCTTCCCACTACAATCAATTTGTTCTAAAATAACCCCACATATTTATATTGTTTATATTTATATTTATATCTATATTTATATTTATAGATCAGTAATTTCACTCAAATCCATCCCAAGGGATCTATTAACAGCCTGAGTTACCCCCACCTCCAGGGGCAGGTCATAGCATTAAGACTGGCTTCACAGACAGGATTACTTCAAGAAGTGATGGGGAGGGTTTTTTTGTGGGGATAACAGTGTTGGATAAAGAAGAACTGATTTATGGTCAAAGCAGGAATCTTGAGCAGAAGCTGAGCAGAATACCTGAATTAACTGGACTTACATTTTTGGTTACAGGAATAGCAACTGTCCACTGTAGGACAATCCTCTTTCCTTTTTATCTTTCTCCTCTTTTTTCTCCTTCTGTCTCCTAGGTTAGGACCAGCATCACAGAAAAAAAGGCCCCATCCCTCAGGTCCTGGTCACTGCTTAGGGCCATGGGCTGGTATAGGCAACCAGAGGAATGGCTGACTGGCCCAAAAGAGCCAGGCAGGAAGCAGGGCATGGTGGAACAGCTCCGAGCTCTCTGTATGTAAGGCAGGCATGGCTCCACTCTACACCTCTGAGCAATTGTCAGCCCCTTGTCCGCATCAAAAGAGCAGGGGCTGACTGCATGGCCTGCTCCAAAAGGGCAGATTCATTTGTGACCTGCCCCAAAATGGCAGCAATTGATCCACAGGCTGCTGGGAGCCCCAAAATAGCAGGAACTGAACTGTGTCCTTATACAAAATGGCAATGACTACAAGAGCCTACCACAGCTTAACAAGAGCCACAAAATGGCGGCGACTGACCCACGGGCTGCCCCGCCCCAAAATGGCGGCAACTGCCCCACAGAGACTGCTGAGAGCACCAAAACGGTGGGAACTGACTGACAGATCACTGAGAACTCCAAAATGGCTGTGAATGACCCACAGTGTGCCCCAAAATGGCCATGACTGACCTACAGGCTGCTGAGGGCCACAAAATGGCTGTGGTTGAACTATAGCTTGCCATAAAATGGCGGAAACTGACCCACAGCCTGCTGAGGGCCACAAAATGGCGGCGACTGACCCACAGGCTGCCCCGAAATGGCGGCAACGGATCCATGACCTGCCGACAGCCCCAAAACTGTGGGAACTGACTCACAGATTGCTGAGAACTCCCAAAATGACTGTGAATGACCCACAGTGTGCCCCAAAATGGCAGTGACTGATCCACATCCTGCTGAGAGTCCCAAAATGGCTGTGGTTGAACCACGGCTTGCCCTAAAATGGCGGAAACTGACCCACAGCCTGCTGAGGGCCACAAAATGGCGGCGACTGACCCACAGCCTGCCTCAAAATGGCGGCAACTGATCCATGACCTGCTAACAGCCCTAAAACTGTGGGAACTGACGCACAGACTGCCGAGAGCCCCAAAATGGTGGGAAATGACTCACAGATTGCTGAGAACTCCCAAAATTGTTGTGAATCATCCACAGTGTACCCCAAAATGGCCGTGACTTACCTACAGGCTGCTGAGAGTCCCAAAATGGCAGCAACTGACCCACAGACAGCCTCAACATGGTGGCAACTGATCCATGACCTGCTGACAGCCCCAAAACGGCAGGAACCGACTCACAGATTGCTGAGAACTCCTGAAATGGCTGTGAATGACCCACATCCTGCTGAGAGCCCCAAAATGGCTGTGGCTGAACCATAGATTGCCCTAAAATGGCGGAAACTGACCCACAGCCTGCTGAGGGCCACAAAATGGCGGCGACTGACCCACAGCCTGCCCCAAAATGGCGGCAACTACCCCACGACCCGCTGACAGCCTCAAAACTGTTGGAACTGACCCACAGAGTGCTGAGAGCCCCAAAATGGTGGGAACTGACTCACAGATTGCTGAGAACTCCCAAAATTGTTGCGAATCATCCAAAGTGTGCCCCAAAATGGCCGTGACTGACCTACAGGCTGCTGAGAGTCCCAAAATGGCTGTGGTTGAACCACAGTGTGCCCTAAAATGGCAGAAACTGACCCACAGCCTGCTGAGGGCCACAAAATGGCGGCGACTGACCCACAGCCTGCCCCAAAATGGCGGCAACTGATCCATGACCTGCCGACAGCCCCAAAACTGTGGGAAATGACCCACAGAGACTGCTGAGAGCCCCAAAATGGTGGAAACTGACCCACAGCCTGCTGAGAGCCACAAAATGGGAATAGGTGGACTTACACCTTAGAGGTTTTTTCCAATCTTAAAACTCTATGACAGTCCGTGACAGAAAAAAAGCATATTTCCCATATACTCCTTGGGAATCCACCTGAAGGCTTCCACATGTTTGGGCAGGGTTGCCCTCTCCGGAGCACTGACTTTGGACTCCAACTGGAGTTCTCCTGTGCTTCAAAACCTCCCCAAACGGTGCTGCAGGAAGAAAGAAAAGGCAAATTACTTGCAGCTGGCTCAGAGAATTCTATTAAACAGTAAAAGGCACTTCAGACTATCAGCTTTGGGAGGAAAACAAATAGTGCTTCTAAGAAAAAGAACAGTTAGAAAACACTGATATAAAAAAAGTGTTTTGAGGTGCCACAAAATATTTGGAAAGCTGCTTGTTTCAGTTTGAAAACTCCTAGAAGTGACAGAGAGTCAAACAGATGTGCACATCTGGCAATGTGTGAGCTCTACGTGCTGACACACCTGTGCCATCACTTCCAGTGGATAAAAACAGTGCAGAAATAAGGCAGCAGCATCTTAACATCATCAGCCAGGATCATCAGCAACTTTCATCTAGTATAAAAAGATGTAGTTTTTTTTTTTTTTTTAAAGAATCCAAATTCTCTCACCAGAGAGAAAACCAGACACCCTGATTGCTTCAGCAATAATTTCCCTACCTCATTAATAATCTTAGGAAGCCAACTAATCACCACCTAAGGATGAAGCTTTAAGCACAATGAGTACTTTCCTCCCTCCCATCACTTACCACAACACTTTGTCTAGGTTTAGCTCAATTTCAGCAAAGAAGTATCTGAAAATTGGAGATCAAACATATAAAAGTCTAAGCTAGAAATCAAGATTTTTTAATTATAGCTTTATATTAGGGTCTAAAGTCAAAAAGGACCATGAGAACTGTAGTTTTTCCAGTACACTAGCAGTATGGAATTTTTTTTTAAATTCAGGAATGCTTTACTGAAAATCTGGATTTGTTTTTTCTAGGCAGTAAAATACTTGGATCAAGTGTTGCTTGCAAGACAAATATATTGAAAATTAATCTGAAAAACCACTTCAAAGTCATTACAAAAAAGCACTTAGAAAGGGCTTGAGAGCAATTATCAAAATTTTCAAAATTTTAGAAAGAAAAAAGAAGGATAAATATATGAAGTATTTTGAAGCTGCAATTTACCTTTTTTTTACAATAGCAGTTTTTCCTTGTTGTTCTGGATAGACATGAGTTTCCACACCTATACAGTTAAAAATCACATTTTTTTCCTGTTACAACAGAAAAGCACCTACTAGATCAGCAGCAAAACTGCAATTTTCTTAAGGTTCACACATGTAAAAGCAAGGCAGAGACAGAAGTGTGTGTGTACAAATGTGATGTGTTTAGGCACTGGAATATACTTACTATGCCAGTGTTTTCAACTTTATTTTAAAGCCCAGCCATGTCCCTCTCAGCAGGGAGACGCTTTAGCCACCCTCCCAGGATGTGCAATTAAAAATGGTGACATCTCTTTGCACAAAAACAATGCTGGAATGCTCGCCCAGCTGAGGGATCTATTTTCCTGAGCACTCAGATGTAGCTAACAAAGAGATTAATTCACCACAGGTATAACTGCAAGGACTGCAGTAAGACAAAAAAGGCTGAACACGTTTCAAGGTCAGAATAGATTTTTTCAGAACTTTACAAAAGAACTTTTTGTCATCACCTGGGTTTCTCTCACATGAAATTATCACATCTACTGTCTGTTTTTTCCCCCTTCTTTTTTTCCCCCCTATAAAATCTGCAAAATGCAGCAGCTTTAGCAGGTAACTTGCCTGGGGTAAGGGACAGAACAGGCTGTTTTCTAGCCATATCAAACATGCATCATTGCTTCTCAGTTTTGAGCAGTGGGAATCTTCTGATGTCACTGAGGTACCCAGCAAGTGGATCCTCAATTCTCTTAATCCTGTGTGAGTAAAAAGTACTAGTCCTGAGAAAGAAGTGGTGGAGTGACAGAGCTGACCACACAGTCATTTTGAATATTACTCCAGAACTACCCTCTTCAATGCAGGCATCTCACCAATTCATTTTTTAAAAATGTTCATCATTCAAATTCCCTTCCTTGTGTCATTTGCCTCACTTGCCCAGGTGGTCTCTCCAGGAGGAGAGTCCACACACTGGCACACAGCTGTTCACCCTGGTTCTTGCCATGTCAGCTATGCCTCTACAGAATAATGTTCCAGCATGATTCAGGAAACCTCTCCTAACAAGACAGCTTTGACACAACTCCATCACTCCACAATAGAACACACTTTTGTTTTAAAACCAGGGTTTGCATTTGCAGAGCACAGGATCTGTCAATAAAACAGGGTGATAAAACAATCAGTATCATTCTGTCCCAAAGGAAATAGCAAGGACGAGGCAAATAAAGTTAAGGGCAGCTTTCCTTCAAGTGTTTCTATGGCACCTGAAATCATAAGAGGCAGCCAGGAATCTCCCCCTGTGCCTCATCAGTGACCCTGATTTTCCTGCTTCAGCTTTACATAATCCCAACACAAATTTTGTGCTCACGCAATCAAATAATTGCATACAAAAGGGCAAGAAAGAACATCTAATGTACAAAAAAAACCAAAACAAAACAAAACAAAAAAAAACCCAACAACAACAAAAGAAAACACCTAACACCTCTCTGGAGAGACATTTAATTTTCCTATTCCTTGAACTCGCATGAGACAGCTCAGGAAAATCAGCCTCCAACCTATTTTGCTGCATCCTTCTGCCTTTTTGGGGAAAGAAACGTGTACAAATGTTTCCTAATCTAATGCTTTTAGTGCAGAGTTTACCAAAAAGTGAGTGGCTTTTTTAATGGACTTGAGAGAAGAGAAATGCTTTGGAGAATATATTTGCCAACAAGTGTGAGATAGAAACCACCAAATTACTGTGGAATTTTCAGTGAAGAGATGGAGCTGCATGCAGAGAACACGGAGCTTTCCCTCACATTTGCCACCTCCAGCATGTTTGGATGCATGAAAAATCCCAACAGCAGAAAGGTGTAAGCTTAGCCAAATCTTACCTCTGTCTACCTGAAAACCTAGTGTGCTGGGGTTTGGGATAACCCTCATTAATAGGGAGATAGGGTGATCAGTGGAAATTAATCCATGCTGCCTGTTTCTACTTCACATGATGCTGTAACCAGACTTTTAAAGCAATTTTACTCTTTGGAAATCAAGAAGATCCATGCAAAAAATTTAATACTCCAAAGAGGAGAAAAAATTGGTGCTGTGCTTTTTCAACTTGCCAAGTTAAAGGAATGTTATTGAGGACTCTCTTACATAAATGTTCCTCGACCTCTAAATGAACCAACAGGTCTTAAAAACTGCATTAGCCAAAGCAAATTCCCACAGCAAATGAAACATTTAGCCGAGAGTGCACTGGACTTTTCTACGAGCAGCACGAAGGAAACTCCAAATGGCAAGTTAGTGTTTCCTGTTTGGGTCTAAATGAGCCCAATAAGCTCGTGAGGAGCAGCTGCCAGCATCTAGACAGTAAAACTACACCACACTGATTCCTCCTAGAAAATGAAGCTAAAGCTGATGGGAGCAGTTTAAGGCAAAGAATGTAATGCTTGAAGGCCAGATGGCTGCTAAACAACCTTCTCTCCCTCAAGGAAGGCAGAGAGCATTAGGAAAGCCATCCTAGAACCCCAACCAGGATCTCATTCCAACTTCATCTCCTACAGCACATTCAAGAGCCTCATGCAGTCCACAACCCTCTGAACATCCATTACCCCGTGCACTGGGACACAGCTGCCAGGAATGAAACTGCCTGTGGCCTTTTAACAGTGCCCTGTGACACACAGACACAGGCGTGAGGAAAACTGCTCTGACACCTCCAATTCTGCAATTTCAACACTCAGCTCTGCAAACCAAGGAGATTTTAGCAGGTTCCGGCAATTAAATGTACATCCTTAGGTCACAGACTCTCTTTGCGTCTGGATACAGACATACATGCAGTCTTTAAATTAAAAAAAAAAAAGTAAAATTCTATAGAAACCAAGCTGTACCTGGTTATTAAAGAAGAATCTTGCAATCATCCAGATGCACTGATCCAGAGTGATTGTTACATGCCTCTGGAGGTGAATTCATGTCACATGTAACACTAATGAGGTTCCCTGAGTAAATTCCTTAGAGCAAAAATGTCTTCTGTGCTCAAGAAAACAGCTCTTAGGAGTAAGATCCTGTTGTTTCCAGGGCTCAGTGAACTCCTATGACATGCAGTAGAAAAACCTGCCTTATGGCTGTCCTCAGGGTGTGAAGGAGCCCAAAACCCATAAATAAAACCTGCATTTTGAAATTCCTTAATCAGTTTTGTTTATACTTCCCTACACAAAGCTTTTATGGCTTGAGAATCAAGCCTTTGGGGTGGTATATCCTTGGGTTTACAAAGATATTCAGCTTTCCAGCATCAAATTTTAGTAATAAAAGGCAACAGAGGCTGCAAGCTTGAAATAGCAATTAGGCTTGTTCCCAAAAAAAAAAAAAAAAAAAGCAAGAAGTCTATATAAAATAAACTATGGGGGTTTAATCAGAGATAAACTTCAGACAGAGCTCACACAGTTGACCTCTCAGAGGTCTTCTTTTGCAATTTGAAGGATATTCTAAACTTGGAGAGACCTATGATGAGGAGCAGTTTATTTGCTCAGCTTCCTTCCAAAACCAGAAATATTTAGAAGGAAACAGTCAGAAAGGATCCTACCACGCATGCTGGAATGCTCAGCCGTAACCCATACACTGTGGAGAGAAACAAGTGTTTGTTGCTAAATCATTTCAGTATTTTTGGCAGTCATTTTACAGAAAAAGCAGGAGACATGTTCCTTGTCCACGTACGCATCCAAATCAGGGCATAAGCAAAGGGATAAAAAAGAGACAATCTTTGCATCATTCTGCTCTCAGGAGGAAGAAAACAGAGAAAAGAAGGAAATCTTTATTCCACTGAAATTGGTCACAGAATTCCTGCTGGCAGCAGCAGGTTTGAGACTTCAGAGACTCTCTGAAAGTAAGAATTTAGATGGATTCACTCAAATGAAGCATAAAAATAACACACTTGGCCAAAATTTGGAAACATTTTGGCCCACAATGAATCCCAGTGATGCTCATCCAAAGAGCACTGAGGAAAGACAGAAACCAACCCAAATCCACAGAAGCTGACAGCACAGGAACACGACAGCTCCTCAGCTCAGCCCTGAACCAGAAATCTGTGGTTTGCATTATTTAACAGTGTTAGAACATCCTCTCACCTCACAGAACCTGCAGGAGAAATATTATAAAAGGCTGAAGCACCAAACAGATTTCATTTGGCCAGAATAACGAAGTTACTTTCCCCTATATTCAGTATTTCCTATCTTTCAGATTTTTAGAACCTACTTAGTAGTCAAGGCCTCACTTCTGCAGTTCAGCACCTCCCAGATTTCAGTATGATTTTCCACCAACATCTTCAATCCAAATTTTGCATTGCCACAAGAGCAAACAGCATGATCTAGACTCACACTTGAGCCAGACTATTCTTATCTTGGATCCAGTCCTTGGGGAGCTGGCAGCCCTGGAGAAGCACACACGCCACAGCTCCAAGCTCTCGCCGTCTGCCAGCTCCACTCTGCTCCACTCTGATATGTTCATGTCAACACTGCCATGCTGCAGCAACAAGAAACACTGGGAAATAACCAAAACACAGCACTGAGAACTGGAGTTACCCGCAGGACCAGCTGGCAGTATTCAGGTATGCTGCATTAAAGCAGTTTAAGCCATCTCTGCTCCTATTTTCTTTCAACTTCTACAACTACTTCACTCTAAACAATCTGCATCTGAAGGGGAAAAGGTCACGATATACTTTTTTTAAAGATTGCTGTCATGTGCATAGTCAGTCTCTGGGGACTTATTGCTGAAATCATGACTCTAAATATCTCCAAACAAAGCTTATCTCTCAGCCTTCCAGCAAGAGAATTTAAAGTGGAAAAATGCAAGACTAGCAAAGGTTTTATTAGCAAATTAATCCGAGCTTGTTTACTTTGTAAAATACAACAGAATTATTGGTTGCACTCTGGAGCAAGCACTTAGGCAGTAATGAAATAAAAAACATGAAGTGCACAGCGATTACACAGAAAAATCAGGAACTCGGTAAATGGCCCTACTTGGGAACCAATAGACCCACTTGGAGTCCCTCCCCATTTCCCTTCTGACAAAGCTGCACCTTCTCCACTTACAGAAGTTAATATGGACCTAGTGCTCAACTGTAACTCTGGCAATGCATTAAAGAAAGTCCTAAAAATAAGAAACAGAAATATTTCCAAACAGCTGAGTGAGTATCAGTACCTCTTTACAGACCCTTTAAAAACAACCCCTTTTTCGTTATGTGGCCAGCCGGACTTTAACAAAATGCACAAAGAACTGGAGTTCTAAACTAAATCTAAACTAAAATGCCTTTAGTTGTACCCGCAAGGTTTAGGCTACATTGATATGAAACCTCCAAAAAGTTGCTGTCTGCCAACTTCCAATCTCCAACTTGTCCTCAAAGCAGAAATAACGTGTCTAGAGAGTACCGCTACTATTCATATTTTATTAGCTACATTTCTAAGCAACTGACTTCCCCCAGTAGAAGATTTTATAATTTATTTTCTAGACAGAAAGGGCTCAAGGTCAGGAATGCATCCAGAAGAACGTGTTCTCTGCCTGCAGCAGCTCCCACTGAGGTATACTTGATAAACCTCTGTCAGCAGGACAGAGGTCAGTTTCTGTTCAAACTCAGGTGCTGAAAGAAAATTACTGCACTTGAGTGTTCTGGTACCTCCACTAGACCACTCAAATCAAATCCAGCCTTTCAAAACTTCCAGGAAATCTATATTTTAAATGCTATCTTGTCAGGTAAGGTTCACAGTTCACCATTTTCCTACACACATTCCCATAGTGAAAAACACACTTGTGGACAAATGGGAATCCATCACAACCCTCAAATAGGTAGTAGGACTAAAGCCAAGCAGATGATCTCCCCTGCTCAAGTTTAAGTATTTCAAAACCTACTATGTCCCTGCCTGAAGATTCCTCGCCCATCTCAGGTCGTCTTAAAACACAAGAGTGGAAAAGCACTTCTGGGCTTGCTTTACTTGCCTGCCAAGAGCACATTTTAACTACAATCCACAGACCTTCTTGGCCTCTTGCACTTCCAAGGATCCATCACTCACCACGGGTTGGCATTCCACCCCCTCTGGAACTGCATGCCACTGACCAACAGCACCCCAGAAAACTCAAGATAAACATACTCAGGCCCAAACTCCTGAATCCACAGGGCCCTTTTCCTCAGGAGTGGATGATGCTGAAGGCTGGCATTTGTTTCCAATTAACATTCTTCCCAGTTACAGCCTGTGTGGTAGCCATTGACATTCCAAGTGGCTTTTCAACCTCTCTGTCCCCTCCATTTCACACATTTGAGCCTTGGACTCGTAAAGCCAAAATCAAGCTTGTGACAGGATTCCAAATTCTCTGATGTTCTCAGCAACAAGTACCAAAACTACCTTTCTACTGCTTGAGTGTGAACACAGGAGTGTCATATCCCTGCAGGAAGGCAAGGTACTTGGCACAGGGAAATGTTTCTTTACCTCCCTCCAAGCCTAAAAAGGCCAGGTAATATTAAGCCTCAGAGCACACAGCACAATACCCTTTATTTTCATGAGGGATTTGAGTAGCAGGGATTCTGGGAGCTGGAAGATTTCCTCCAGAAGCCCAGTCCCTACAAATAAGGCAGTAGCAGTCTCCTCTGCATTCAAACAAAAGTGGGGTATTATATTAAGTAAAACAGACTAAAAAAAGTTATTTACTATTACTCCAACTGCAAAGTTAATTAAGGCAATCAAATTATGAACAGGTACCTTGACAAATGAATCCACAAAGCTCAACTCTTTAAATAAAGGAACACAGGGATGTGTGTGCTCACCTTAATGATGAACCTAATTTACACAGGCTTTTTCAAACATCCCTACCCAAACTCAAAGCCACAGTTCTGTGCAGCAAAAATGGATCAAAAGCATCAAGGTGCCATTGTTGATGTAAAGCACTAATCCCTCATTCTGAATTTTTCTGTGATCCCTGAAACTCAGAAAATAGAGCAGAATACCTCACTCAGGAAAGCAGCAGCTGCTGCTGCTTTTAGCACTATGCTGAGCTTCAAAGGAATGAAGACTACCTGATTGGCCATTAGAAATCAGTCAGATTAATTAAATATAGGTAGGCTAATAATACCAAGTGAAAAAATGAGTCCTGCTGGCAGCTGGCCACATGGCTGCACAAACTGAGGGCTTTGCAAAGACAACCAGGGATTGTTCCGACACCTGCCCGCTTCCCTTTGGCATCCTCAGCTACAAAGAGGGAGCAGCAAGTCGGTTCTTTCCATTAGTTTCAAGCTCAGCAGTGTTGAACACTGGGTTACTTCAAAGGGGCATGGCAGCGAGGTGGAAAAGAAGTGTACACTGTGAAGGTCAGCCTGATTAAGCTCTGAAACAGCATCAAGATGAAAGACAGAGGAGGAAAAAAGTTTTAGTCCAATGCTTGCCTGCCTGTCCTGGATTTCAGAACCTGGCAGCCCTGCAGCTGACAGGAGCTGGAGCACCCCCGTGTGTACAGCAGCGCACTCAACAGTACTCTGACAGCTTCTTACTTTCCAGAAACCATGGAACCGTGCCAAAAATGACACTTAGTCTGGGAAAAAAAAATTCTTGCACTTCAAGGAATACACCCTATTAACTGAGCTGTAGTTGAAGAGTTTGGGTTCCCCACTAAAACAACCCCAAAGAACAACGAAGTGGACTGGCAAGGTGTCGAATTCTCTGGGAGACAGCAGCATCCCCTCCACTAGCCTGTAAAAGGTGTTGGATCATACTGACATCTCATTTCTGAATGGGATAGGGGGGTCAGCTCACCTCACCTACAGTATTTCAGGCTAATAATCAGAGGGAAGTTGGAAGGAAACTGCCCTCCTTTCTAAAACCACAAATCTTTTATCACTACTGGGTTTTGCTCATTTACTTACAATCTCTGTTTTCAGCAAAGCCAGAACAGGAAGCAAACAGGAGAGGTGGAGACACAGTTAAGCCAAACAGAGTTATAGATGACATTACTTTAACAATAAAGTGTCATTCACAAAGACTATTGTACAGTTTTTAAGACAATTCAGTAGGGTTTGTCAGAGAACACAGCAACAGGTTTTTTCTAATTTTTTTCTCCAGAAACCTCCCTTGGCCTTTCCAGTCAAGAAGGACTCAATTGGCCTGACACACATGCATATCTTTGTTCCATCTCTGTCTCATCAACGTGGACTGACAACAAAGTAATTGCATTACCATACAAAGGCAAACAGCAAAGCTCCGATCCTCTTTCCTAGAAACAGCATCAAACATTGAGACAAGGATTTTAGGCCAGACAATGTATTTGAATGGAGTCATTACTATGGCTGGGAACAGAAGCTTGCTTTTGGGTACACAATGTCTTTTTGCAGGGCACAACCACCAAAGGTAACAAGCATCACAGCCCTGTTCTCCAAGTTCACCCTGCACCTTCGAGACAGAGGATAAAACATGTATCATCCAGCCAGGGTAAACCCATTCAGGGAACTTGTACTTGCCTGACTTCAGTTCCTTAAGCGTAGGCTCCCTCCTGAGTACATGCAGTGTTCCAACAACCCTCTTCCAGACCTAGAATAATGCTGTGAGAAATACACCACCAAATACACTCACTGGAGGAACCTTATTCTCTTTTAACTCACACTGGCAGGTTTTGGGTGTAATTTTATAAGGTTAAAAGGGTGCAAAATAAACATAAATAAATGGAGAACTGCAAATCTAACAAAGCCAGTTTCCTGCATTGAACATATTCTGACAGAGCTGTGAGGCATTTTTTCAGTGACCAGTTTCGCGGCCCTCTTTATGCTTCCCAAATAATCTCATGTTATTTTTTTACTGCACACAAGACGTAGCTGTTGTCAGCCTGTCCTCTTCCCATGCTGGGAACATGAGCCCTCTCAGGTGAGACTGCTGAGGAAGGAGAGGTGACTTTGCTCAGCGCTGCATGGAGCACCAGCTCCCTCTACTATGAGCCCTTCAGACAAAAATTCACTCCCCTTTGCACAGTCTTTTTCCAACACCTTCAGGTGAGGCAAAATGACAACACTAGTTCAGAGAAACTTCTGAGACCCTTTAAAAATTAGAACATTATCTTACCTGTAATACAGACCTGGAAAGGGCTTTCTCATGTACTTTCTCATCTCATCTCCTTATCTGTGGGTTTTAAATTATTAGACATCATTAGATGAGATGCTTTTGGCTGCCTTACCTGTAGTTTCACATCTGTTTTAAGGAGTTTTTTGGTACAAAAACATCCTGGCAGCATCCACACATAACTACCACTGATGTTCTGAGATTTGTAACAGTGAAAACAGCAGAAGACCTCAGTGAAACATCCTCACAGGTAAAGTGCAGTGTTATTAGTCCAATGACATCTGCACTTTTTCTTCTAAACTTCTGGTTTTAGCCAGAAGGTGTATTTCTGCCCTATCTGTAAAGTTCTACTAAGCTACCACAACAATTCAAATAAATGCTTCCAAGTCTGCATTAAAAATTTCTGCTTCCAAATGTTTGTTTACATCACAGTAGTATCTTGGAATCTTTTAAAAAGTTAAAGTAAATAATTAGTTCCTGATCATTTTAGCAAAAAATCTTCAAACCTCTTCACCTTCAGGACTCAAGAGTAAAAGAGAAGCACTGTATACGAGTCACAGCTTTATTTAACACTCACCTGCCCTTATGATAATTCAGGAGACAAACCTGGATTTATGGACTATAGCAACCATATAACGACTGCCCTTGAAACAAAGCTTCCCAGTAAAGACACATTTTTGCTGACCAATCCTTCCTCATGGCCAGCCAGTGTTTTATTTGGAAAATAAATATACAGCAAATAAGTACATCTCGCTAAAACAGCACAACTTCATTCCTACGACAGCTCTTGCTGGAGTTCAGAGGTGTTGCTTCTTAAAGCTGTACTTGGTGGCCAAGGCAGCCAGCATGTCCCTGTATGGCGTGGCTGAGTCAGATGTGGTCCTTGGAATGCGGCACAGCCGGCGGAAGGCGGGAGAGCGCAGCAGGAGGTTGTGGGACAGTCCCACGAGGCTCGAGGACAGCCAGTACAGCGCCATGGACTGCAACAAGACAAGCACGGGTCAGCTCCCTGGAGACAAGGAGAACACCAGCTTCAGGCAGCTCCTCCCAAGCCACAGCTGAGGGTTACTCCCAGGGACTGATGAAAATAACTCACCTAAACCACTCCTCCTCTCATTTCCAATAATGGCTTCCATGTGAAATGTAACTGTCTGTCTCTGAACTCTTCTGGGGAAAAGTGCCATCTACACTGATGCTTGACAGTTCTTAAATGAATTCATATTAAACTTGTTTCAACTTCTGTATTTGAAACAATAATTGAGCTAAACAACCAGACACTTTATTTTTGCTAAGAACACTCTGCAGTAGAAAACCTGGTAAAAATGAGAAGTGTTTGAAAAAAGATGTGGAAAATTTCCTAACTTAAGAACTACATTGGTTTCCAGTGAGCAAACATTTGCCTGTGTGTCTTACACAAAGCTTTCCTCTCCCTTTTCAGGCTACATGAAGGACATGAACACCTTTCAAGTTTGCAAAGTCTTCCTCCTTGAACAGAAATATCCCAAAGGCAACGAGATTTAAACATAGACACAGACAGAACACCTGACTCTTCTTAAGAATGAAGCAGTAGAAACATGGAACACCTGAGACCTTTGGGCTGTCCTTTAAGCACCAGAACAGACCAGCCACAAGTGACATCCCAGAGGTCACCTGGGTACTTACAGAGGGCACTGTGGCAGCAATAGGGATCATCACCACCGACACCGTGCGGAAGAAGTTCGTAAGAAGCTTCTGGATCCGTGAAACTGGCATTTTTGTCTGGGAAGCAAAGATCTGAAAGGGGATAAACTCACAGTTACAAACAAGCTCTTTTTGAAATGGCCAATGAAGATTAACACCCAGAAATCTCATTAGAGCAGCATTCTAAAAGAAAATGTAGTCAAGACTAAATATTACTAAAGCTCAAGTAGATCTGAGACGTGTCCCATCTGACCTGGAGGACCCTGAACTAAGACACCTACACAAGGAGCAAACAGAATGTGTTTCATTTCTGCCCAGTGCATTTAAAGCAGTGATATAATCTGCAGCCACCTTTATATGCTAGCCCTTTGCAGTCACTGCTGCTGGTTTATTCCACCAACGTACCTCCACCACCAGCAAATTCACCAGCCCCAGGGAAACTGGCAAAATCCATGTGGAATCGGGTGCCGTGAGGTCTGTGAACCACAGTGCTCCTCCTGAGGAAAACTGCTCTTGTACTACAGGAAAAATTGAAGAAAATACAGAATTCAGTACAATTTGCTGCCTCAGGTGAGCCAGAACTGTACTCGTGTTAAATCACAAACCCAAGTTTCTAGCTACGTTTTACCACGCGGTAAGTACAAAATAAAGAAATCCTTGGTTTAGCACTCTGCTACCAATATAACTAAGAAAAGTGAGAGACAGAAGCTGAGACCCAGCTTAGATCATAACAGCTGTGGACAGGTCAATCTGTGACAAAAAATACTTAGATCTAAAATATTTTACAACTCAATGAAGAAAATAAGAATGCAGTAACCTAGTGTTTATTTCCTGATTTTGAGAACATTGTATTTTGTCTTAGTAGCTGTATAACTAGCTAAATCTTTGCTTAAAAGAACAAACTATAAACTCTTGTCTAAAAAAAACAGTATATATATTTTTTTAAATTTATAAGACCCTCACATATTCACCTTATCTACAGTATTTCACATAGAAGGCAAAAAAACCACAGATTAATAGTGAGCGTGCTGTGGCATGTGTAATATGACTTGCTAAACAGGATTTTCAGACTACATTAAGATTAAAACTAATTTCAAATATTTATTACTTATTATTTATATTAATTAATTAATGAAATTTAAACTATACTAGGTTTAAAACCTAGTAGCTGACTGTTTTTTATATCAGCTTGTACATTAAAATCAGGACACTGCGTTCTTAAACCAAGAAGGTGCCTGTGAAGGCAGGAAGTGGATAAGAAGTGACAGTGAAAGATTGGTGTCCACGTGCAGCACCTATTTGTCACACAACACCCTTTTTCTGACCCCAAAAACTCTCCACAAATCCATTTCCCCCACCTGCAGAGCCCCGGGCACCGACGCTGCAGTTGCGCAGAGCCAGGGACACGCACACCCACATGGGGACCTGCACCCACAGCAGCAGGGTGGCTTTGAAGGGGTGGCAGTTGTCCCGGATGTACAGCTCCGTAACAATCCTCCGCATGTTCCTGGCGAAGTGCAACCTTTCGGGGAGAAAAGCACAAGCTCAGAGCTTTGAAATGAAACAGCATAAATAAATAAAGCCAAGCAGGGAAAGAAAATCTAAGCTGTGGGCAACGGCAGAATCTCGCTGCAAAAGTGTGGTTTGTGGGATCTTCCTTCCTGCCAAGCCCCACTCCGGAATGGATTCAGGAGGTGTGGACAATGCCCCTCGTACCTGGCCACCTTTTCGGACCAGCCCAGCTGCTTTCCACGCGCTGAAACTTCATAGCGAAGGCGCTGGGCAAGCTCCTTAATCTCAGGCTGCAGGTTTTCCAGCTAGCTAAAGAAAAGGAGAACTGTTTGGGCACAGTGGCAGGTAACACTCACTTCCTCTCCTCACCTCTGTTATTAGCTATCCCTGGCAACTCAACACCCGAACAAGTATTAGACTTACCACTGTAAAATTTAATATCTGTACAGGAATTAAACATACACATTGCCACCATATAATTTAATACATCTATGGGTATTACAGATATTAATTACTCTTCTATGACTTAATACCAGCACAGGCACCAAACATATTAATTACCACTGTAATTTAACAGCTGTAGGGGTAGTAAACGCCTGTGAGGGACAAGGCATCTTTGTAATGTTTTGTTCAACAGCAGTGAACACCTTTCATCTTTAAACAAAATAACCACGTGAAGGTAACAGTGACAAATAATTACAGTAACAATCAAAGATACTCTCTTACTACTGCAAAAAATGAAGACAGAATTTAGAAAGAAAATTATTTCTATCACAGCTGAAATCAGGGCAATTCTTAACAAGCATATTTTTGCCAGCATTCAGGACTTGTAATGAGCTACTCCACTTAAAAGACCCAGCTTTAATGGCACATCAATGATAAAAAAAAGTATAAAAACTAATAATAAAATACAAATATAAATACATAGTAATAGAAAATGCATATATGCTTAAGAAAAATCTTAAATTAAAAAACCAAAACCACAATAATATAATATAATATAATATAATGTATTACTTACAATATACTGTACGTAATATGTACGTAATAGATAAATATATTGTGTTATACATGATAGAATGCATAAACTATATATACATATAAAAATAAAATGAAGGCCATGAGGACACAACTTGGCAGCGTACAAAGTCACCACTCACAGCATAAGAGACCCCATTACGCGAGAGCGCAATAGACGCTCACTTCTACAACCAAAAAAAGCCCAAAACATAAGGAAACTGCTTTAAAACCCCCGAACGCCCCCAACCCCGCTGCAATGAAGGATCTGTGCTGTTCATTCCGCGGCCCCCTCAGGGCCTTTCCCGCCCCTCAGGGCCTCTCCCGCCCCTCAGCGCTCCCACCTTAGCCAACAGCCGGCCCTGCTGCGCGGCCAGCGGGAGGGTCACGGCGGTGCGCAGCACGGCGGCCCCGCCGGCGATGGCGGCCCACCAGGGCAGCCCGGTGGCCTCCTGCAGCGCCGCCAGCCCGCTCTCGGCCCAGTGCACGGGCGCGGACCGTGCCGCCCACTCGTACCAGCCCTCGGTGCCGCCGTGCCCGCCCGGCCCCGCTCCCGCCGCCGCCAGAGCCGTCAGGGCCGGCGGGGCCCGCGCGCCCGCCCGCGCCAGCCGCCACATGCCGACGGACCGGCTCCCCCCGCCGGGGCGCATGCGCGGCCCGCGCGCCGCCTCAGCGCGCCGCCCCGCGCCCGCCATGGCGGCTGAGGGCGCGGGAAGCGCCACCCGGTGCTGGATCGGAACTTGGCTGCTACGGGCCGGGAGCGGAGCCGGGAACAGTCCCACCGCCCTCCTGCCACATCACAGAGCGCGCTGGCTTGGCAAGGAGCCACGAGGATCGCGGAGTCCAACGCTAGGCCCTGCACCGGGCATCCCCAGGGATCGCACCTTAGGCCTGGGGGTGTTGTCCAAACCGGCTTTGGGCCAGCGTATCATCCCTTTTCCAATAAATACTTCTTCCCAGTAGCTAGCCTAAATTTTCCCTTTTTCCATTTGTACCTATTACTTGCTGTATCACTACAGTCCCTGACAAAGAGTCCCTCAGGCACTGGAAAGCTGCCATGAGGAGTCCACATAACCTTCCCTGCTCCAGGCTGAATGCCCCAACTCTCTCAGCCTGAAGATTATATTCAGAGTAATTAATCCTTACCAAGCACTTCATCATTCCACACTGGCAGCGTTCTCCTGCCCAGCCAGGTTCTGAACTGTCTTCTCATCCCTTCTGTGGCAAGGAGAGGTCAAAATACCCTTTAGACCATACGCTGCACTGTGTTCTCTTCCTCTCCATGTTTGCCCTAACCCTGGTTCTGCTCCTTTATCTCAAATAAACAGCACCTGCCCGCTCCCAAAAGAGTATAGTCCTTGGTTTATTGGACAAATAAAAAGCACTACATTGTGGGGGAAAAAGAAAAAAAAAGTATCAGGGAATAAAAATTGTCCAATTCCCCCCACCCAGGATCTCCCGTGCCCAAACCACTGCCACAGTGGTGGCATCAGGCCTGTTACTGCCCCAGCCACAGATTTAAGTGCCAGGTCAACAAAATACTCTGAATTCATGGTGCCAATAAATACTGAGCACTATTTACCAGTAGGCTTAATAATCAGTAACCCTCAACAGCACTACAGCCTGCACAAAACGATTGTAGCAGAGGGGAAGGGCACTCACCCACACCCTGGTAAGGTGCGAGATGGAGTTTCAAACCTTTTTCTGAGCAGTTCCTTGCTTTGGGATCCATTTTGCTACCACCAGATCTTCACAGGATGTATTTCAGGAGATCAGACTGCTGGAAAAAGGAACTTGCTTTTATTCAGTGCAGCATCTGAGGGTAGGTATATGGCCTTGGGCATGCAAAAGGTTTGAGGAAACCTCAAATATCACAATAGTTAAAAGGCAGTAGTTTCTGTGGCCAGCTGAGATGTTTCCTGGGTTTTTAAAGGAGGAACCATAATAAAACCAAATAATACTTCCTAAATCTGAGTTGTAGATCTCCTTTAAATGGTCTGTAAGGGAACTGTACAGGGATCCTGACTGGATCTGTGTTGCTGCTCACCCAGCTCGGCCTCACAGGACACACCCTCCTTCACCTCCTGCTACAGCTGCCCACAGGTGACAGCTCCTGACAATGCATACAGGAATTCCCACTTCGACTCTTCCAAATAAACCTTCATGGGCCTGATTCTGGAAGAGACCTGCCTCTGGAGCCTTCAGCAGGGAAGCTGTCCTCAAATGTCAAATAAGAAGTGTATGTATTTTCAAAAAATTCCAACACATTTGGAAAACACCCTCTGATAACGCCTGGGGTGTTTTTCTTTTTAAAACTTACTTAAATTACACAAGTAGAAAAGTTATGCTTATTAATAGTTTAATGTATGAAGGAAACATCCAGATTTCTGAATATGAAGGTACATATCTCACATTAATTTAAGTCTACATAAAGTAGAGCCTCTATAACTGACATATTGAAATTTACTTTCTGCTTAGCCATTTGTTATGTAAACAATTGTACATTTATTTGCCATTCTAAAACTTCAGGATCAAGTTTACATAATTTTGCTAAATTTCTGTGTTTGCTCAGAAGCAGTTTACAGTACTAAAACCAACCAGCCAAAGAACAGCTTCAACAGAAAGTTATGTCAAAAAAAAAAAAAAAAAGAGGAGGAAAGGAAAGAAGAAAGTCTAACTAAGTTGAAACATATGATGGTGGGGAATGGGCGGTCACAATGTTCACAGAAAAAGGTCAGTTAGTAAGTTCTTCTGCAAAAAGCCTACACACTTCAGTCAAGCACATCAGTAGAATGATCTGGGAGCACATAAACTGTTTCTGCCAATTGTGGTTTCCTCTGCAAAAAAAGGAATCTCAAGGCCAGCACGTTGATCCCACTCAGCCCAGTTGGTTCATATGCACACTGTTCATGTGAGGTGTCCAAGTTCCAGTCCACACCTGCAAGAGAAACCTGTGTAAACACCGTGCTTTGGGCAGCTCCAAGCAGGGCACAGCCCACAGGAGGCTGCAGGGCTCACTGTTTTTCCCCTACAGGACAAGTAATAGGGCTCTGGGTGTGCAGCACATGATTTCCCAGCCCAGCTCCCAAATCCCTCCATGCCCAGAGCAAGGGACATGCTCTCTTCTTGACCTTAACTTCAGACAAACAAGAACTTGATTTCTGCCACCTTATTTTCCTTTAACACCTTCAGCTCTGGGGAATCCCAGATCTAACCAAGTAAAGCTTTCTTTGGGGGACAAAGTTTCCTCATGAAACCAGAAATCACCTTACAGGGACTAGAAGCCACTTCAGAGCAGTACCTGAACTGTGGCCAAGCCCCCTCTCCCCTCACACCTATGGTCTACCAGAGCTGGGAGCGCTCCCCAGAGTTTGGATCATTCCCAAGCAAATTAAGTCCAGAAGCATCTTTATTTAGTAACAGTGTAACAGGGATCACTGTCCAATTAAACATAATCACAGGATATAATCTAACCAGAGCTACCATTATAGTATTAGTTCCTGAGTACGAACAAGAGGTTTAAGGGAATTAATCCCTCTGCCTAAATTATATTTAGTGGACAAGCCAGGCAAGATCAAAACAGCAAAGAGCTACTTACTCCCTTCCTTGGTGTGCTCCTAACACAGTCACAACATCCTCAACTACAGAGCCCAGCAGCAGTCCGGCTGCTGTGTTCCCTTCTTGGGAAGGGAAAGCTTAACTAACAGCACATAAATTGCTTTTCCTATGAAATTTTGCCCCAAGATTTCTTTTCCCAAATGCCTAACTGCACAGAAAGGAATCACCATACATTTTGAGTAAAATACACAGTGCAAAAAACATAGAGCAATTACCGTCTGAGGCCCATTGTTTTCTGTGGAATTTGAAACCATCTTTATCAGCGAGTTCCAAGATGGGTCAGCAGCATGAGGCCCGTTAAAGATGGGGCCTCCAGTACCATCTGTGATGGGGGCTACAGGAGGAATTATGGCGTTCCCATACACAGAAAAAGGCATTCCCTGAGGGGAAGGAAAAGGACAGTCAGGGTGCTTTCACGAATGCCACTACTAGTGCATGGACAGAAGAACAAAAAGGGGATTCACGCTGCGTATGGGGGCCAAGGAGGTCATTACCCCAACTTTTGGGAAGTCCATGTATCCTGCAGGGACGGGCTGATGGAATGTACCGGAAGGCGTTACAATTCCCGTGCTGTCTCTCTCCATGGCTTGGTGCGAGAAGACGCCTGGATCAGACATGGGCCTGTGGATCATGTGGCTGCCCATGCCGCTGTGACACCAGTCCACTTTATCTGCCAGCACAGAGACACGGCGTTAGCAGGGCACCCTCCGCGCCCGCCGGCCAGCCTGCAGCTCTCAGCCCCCACCCGCACCACAGCTCAGAGCACTCGGCATGGATGGAGAACACCAGCAGTGCCACCTGCAGGGCCAGGAGCCCTGAGCCGCTGCCAGGAGTTTGGGACAGTTACCTGCAACCAGAGCGTTGCCCCTGCAACTTTCCTCCATTTCAACAGCAAAGCTGGAATTTGGGCTAACTCTCCCTCCTCCAAAAACCTCAATTCCTCGTGCCTTTGGTGCTGTGGAAAGGGTATGTACACTATGAAGACTATTTGCTCTATTTCACTATCATCTTCCATTAAGTACTTAATATTCTAAGGGACACAGAAGTATCTGTGCAAACCAAAACCAGAAAATGACGAACTGCAGATATGGGCTCATGTGCTAATTCTGTGGATTCATCAGAGGCACTCTGGTATTCGTGCTACAGTTCAAACCCCAGACATTCAAAAATACAATTTTCAAAACAAAACATAAAAAAAATTATTTGGAGAAGGGGTACAGAAACATTTCTGAGGCACCCTAATACTCAAGTAGAGAAGAGCCAATCCCATTGTGAACTGAAAATCAAAACGTTGAAGTAATTGACTGGAGCAGAAAGAAAGCAGCATCCCAAAAGCCAAGACAGGCACAAAGGACAACTTTTACAGCCACACAATGCAAATAAATAGTGAATTTATCTGGGAAAAGAGCACCAGTGAAATAAAAAAGGATTTGTATTTGGGAAAAAATTCCACCACAGTCAGTCAATTAAAACCTTCAGCTGTCTGGACTCGGTCAAGAAGCAGAACATATTGCTCTGAACGATGGAGCAGTTCCAATCCTTGCAGGTTTTCCAGAGCTGATTGGATAAAGCCCTGAGCAATTCAGACAGAACTCATGGCAAACCCCATTTTGTGCAGGAGGCTGACAGGACATCCAGAGGTCTGATCCAACACAGTCTCAATATTCATATCCCCCATCCCAAGCAAAAAAAACCTAAAGAAATTAAAAATGAACGCCCCAAAAAAACCCAATCAATATGAAGAAAGTTCATCAGTTGCCCAGAAATTGCATCCAAGACTCCTGACAAGTTTGGTAAGAAAAGCTGTAGGGATGATTAAATGAAATTGTTAATTTCTGAAACATGAAATTTTATGTGACCCCTGGAGAGCCAAGAGCCTTGTGGCAGTAGAAGGCAAACGTCTGAAAAGAACAAAGGAAATCCAAATGTGGAATATCACTTTATAAAAGCACATCCTCAGCACAAAAAGTTCTACCTTAGCTACAAATTAAATATTAACTTCTACTGTACAAACAACCTCTTTATCAACAAGAAACTCCAGACAGTTCTCTTGTGACACCTTAATTTCCCCTCTTCCTAAATTCAGTGATCCTCACTGTGTTCATCCCTGGAAGGCCTGTTTTTATTTTTCCTGCTCCTACTTGGGAGTACCAAATCTTCATAGGCAGGACATTTCAGAACACCCGAGGGCTTCAGAAACCTTGTTAAAACAATTAAGTGGACAGGAAGGCTCGAGAAGCCCTTGCTCCAAACCTTTTGGAAAGAACATTTCTGTGTTTTCAGGCACTCAATTCTGCATGATCCTGTGCTGAAGACAAGTTTGGCAAACACAACGCTGTGATCAACTCAAGTGCATCTATGAACAACACCTACCTTGACTGCCACCTATACCTTCGAAGGACCAGATCCCACTGTGTCCCACTGGAGCAGCCAAGTTGCTCCCAATTACAGAAGGAGCAGACGTTCCAGTTTGTCTAATACGTGCAGACCGTTCAGTCCCAATAGGAACAGGAACTTTTCTGTCCTGAGAAACGTTACTGGGTTTTTCTGATCCCAAGGACACTGCTGAAGGGGTGGGAGAGGGTGCTCGTACTCCAGAGGACACGGACTGAGCAGGAGATTCTGCAAGGAGAGCAACAGGAGCACTTAGTGATGGTGGCCAGATCCCACAAACCTATCCTTCAATGTCCAACAGCTGACAAGAGGGAGCTGGTTAATGCCACATTCATCCACCTCAGGATAATTTTCTTTCCAGATCACAGAGATATTCATCACTGATTTAGCCCCTTATATAAAATGCTTATTATGCCCCAGTAGCTCAGCCACTGGAGGACACACACCACAAAACCTTAACTAAGCATCACTGTCCATCAGCAACAGAGGATTTGAGGATTATATCCTACACCAGAGCTGAAATAAGCCCACATAAACTCATGTCTTTGTTGGGTTTGTTTCTTCTTCTTCTTGATTTGTTCCCTGGGTATTTTTTTTTTTGTCATTGTTTTTGCCTATGAACATGTTCCCTATAAATAAGCCAGCACTCAACAGCTTATTTGTTTTCTGTCCAAAATACTCCTAACTGCAGGTGCCAAAGGTAGAGGAAGGTACCAGAACCTGCCCTGAAGATATTCTCCCAGAATTCCTTATGCAGGACAATTTTATTTATACAGCAGCTTCCTGCTGACCAGAACTCACCATTTGATGCTGATGAACATGGAGGCAATAAACTAAGAGGGGAAAAATGCTGTCTGTTAAAATTAGCAGCTGCAGGCGCTCCGCCCAGCGGTGTCCCGGGCGCGTAGATCTGCCCTCCCGACAGGTTCGAGGCAAAGGTCCCCAGGTGTGTAGAAGAAGGTGTTACAGAAGCATAGGGAGAATCCATACTGACAATACCTGCGAGAGAAAACAGGCACAAGTGACTCCCACAAGTCCAACACTCCAGCAAGAGGTCACCCGTATCATGGAAATAGAAAGGAAAACTTTTATCCAATCCGTCTTAGGGAGTGTGTGTTACAGCTTTCCAAAGGAAACTGGAGCATTAAGCTTCACACTCTGCAAATCTATCTGGTATGTGGCAGTTGTGCTCTACACTTAAATCAAGAATGATTCTTCCTTAACATCAAATGCCACCAATTAGCCAAGACAGTCAAAATACAGGAATTACTGCTCCCTTCATGTTCTCTTCAATGAAGAAAGTGAAAAACAAAATCTTAGGGATCTAAGACTTATGCATTTGTGTATATTTGGGACATACAGGGCCCTAATCAAAATGTTGACTAGTATATCAAGATGAAAAAATTCAACACCATCATATTCACAAAACAGGAATGAAAGAGCTGCTCTATCTTTCACACCATTAACAGATCAGTGGTGCTACAAAATCGGGCAGAGATGGTCCAAACCATATATGTACTTTCTGGAAGCTACATAACAGATTCTGTGACAACCCCTTGGCCTCCGTTTTGGGCAGAAAACTCAACAGTACACTAAAAAATGCAGGCAGTCAAGGAAATGACATTTTTTGCATCCAATTTTGAAATTAAGAGAACACACCTCTTGCAAGTTACAAGTTCATAGCAAAACACCACTTTTTTTACCATATTAGCCCTTGGAAAATGCTGCATATTTTTCTGCAGTCTCAGGACAAGGTATGACAAAATTGCACAGCCACTATCAGATAGGGAAGGGAGGAGGAAATGAGAGTGTTTCATTATCTCAGCTATTGGAGAGGAACAGACTGGAATAGCAAAGCCCTATTTTACCAAGCCCATCAGCTGCCAAACAGTTACTAGATTTGACATGGCACTTAAAATGAACTCAGCTTAAAAAACAAGAATAAACTGTACTATTATGGTAGGGACACAAGCCAGAGACTTACCTGAGGGACTTGGAGCTGGCCTCTGTAACGGTGGCCTAAAACCTGGGGCTTTGGAAGTATCAGACTGATGTAATGGATCTGAATTTGGCAAAAATGAGGACTTAGCTGAGAGCATGGATTCTGGTGTTGTCTGAGAGGAAACGACGGACCCACCCCAGAAGGCATGAGCAGACGTGGGGCTGTTCTCAAACAACGTACTAAAGGGCCCAAAAGGCAGAGTAGCACTGAAGTTGTTCCCCATGGGCTTGTTCGCTGGGTGGGCCGAATTCTGAGAAGCACTTTGTGTACTTAAGGTAGAAGGAAGCTGCACTGAAGAAGGAACGCTGTGGGGCCTTTTGATGTGGTTAACGTTGAGGACTGCGACAGAGGAGTTTTGCACAGGAGCTGGATTCTTGGGGACGCTGCCAGTTCCATGGACAGGCGGTCTGATGGCTGGGGTTTCCATCTTGGCTGGGGGCTGAGCAGACCCCATGGCCGGCTGGGACACGGGGTAGGTCATGGGAGCGTTGCTCGCGCCTACCGCCGGAGCGGATGAGCTCGTCGCCGCTAAATTCGGAGGCACAACCATGCGAGGATCTGGTGCAGGAACCTGAGGTTGCTGGAGAGGGGGCCTGGCCTCTGGCAGAGGAGCTCCAGGGGGCTGCTGATGAGCAGGATGCACAGAGGAGCTGCTGGTCCCAGGATTGGGCTGCCTGCTGCTGGTCGAGCCGCCCGCATCCACCGTGGGCGGGCTCCCCACGTCTGGCTCAGACGGAGGCGCACCTTTGTTGGGAGAGGCTGCCGCGCAGTCGGGAGGACTGCTCCTGGAGACGCCCGCCGGCTGCGCAGGAGGAGAGGGAGATGAGGGGGAAGATGCAGGGTAGTGTTCTTTGGCAGTAGGAGTCGGATACGTGGTGTTCGTGGGCGCCGTGCTCGTGTTGCTCGCCGTGGTCGTCACGGTGGTGGTGGTGGCGTTGGACGTCTTCACCACCGTGACGAACAGCTGCCTCCTGACCGAAGGGGAGCTCGGGTTGCCGCTCGCCGAAGATCCAGGCACAGTAGAAGCCACTGAAGTCGTTGTTGCCGTGGGACTCGTGGTCAAAGAACTTGCTGAATTCACCTGAGAACCGCTGCTGTTCTGGCTGTTGTGGCGAGGCACCATGTGAGGTTTCGGCGAGTTCGTAGCTCGGGCGGGGCTCAGCGGCCTGACGGGAAACGGACCCCACGTGGACTGGGCTGGTGGGAAGGTACCTCCGAAGTGCGTCATGGGCAGCCGCGGCGGACGGATCTGCTGGAACGTCTGAGCAGCGAGGAGCGCGTGTGCAAACTGCGGAGGAGGATATGCCAACGGAAGAGAAACTTGGAAACCAGGCCGCACGTTGTTCACGGGGTTCTTAATGCTTTTATGACTGGATGCTGAGGAGATTGCAGGCACGGTGAGCGCGGAGGCGGTCTGAGATGTTGACGAAGCAGCTACAGTGGTCACTTTGATGCCCACGAGAGAACTGTTAGCAGCTGTAGTGGTGGCAGGTGTCGAGGACCCTATTTTGGAATTTACAGTTGAACTTTTCAAACGGTTCTTTGGAATAAGTTCATCTATTTCCTTATCTGGATCCTTAATCAGAGCATTGATCAACTGTGTGGCCTGTCTGGTTGACTCTGTGCCACCCCTACAAAAAAAAAAGGATAGAAAAAGCGCATCTAAAGCATTTACGCATGTTATAGCCAAAGACCTCCCACACACAACCCAAACCTGTCTGCTATCATCCCAACACAAATCAGAAAGTAACTGTCTATCCAAAAACTGAGCTTGGCACGGTCCTGCTGCAGACAGCTACTCAACAAGTTCAAGTTGAATGCCCCAAATCCCAAAAAACTCAAATGGATAAACTATTTGCTTCCCTAAATATGTCTTCATGTTTCACCATGTACTAACAAGCCCAAACACAGAACCCCAACATTTATGTTTCACCTTATCTCACAAGCTGTCTTTTGTACCTGCTGGTGGTTATACTCTGTTTCCCCATCCCATTCATCTCCCCTGCTTCCAAGAGATCTTCCAAGGAACAACCAGATCAAGCCTTTAATTTTCCTATGCAGACAAACATTCTACAAGGAGAGAATACCCACAGGACGGACCAATGCAGGATCCTGCTTACCTTATTGTGATGATTCGGTCTCCAGTTTTATCCTTCTGTTTGTCAATATCTATATGTGCTCCCGTGCACTCCCGGATCGCGTTGATGTTACATCCTCCTCTGCCAATAACTCTGGAAATCACAGTTGATGGGACAGAAACCTTCTTGGACCTATATAAAAGAAACAACATTAAGTAGGAAACACATCCTTGGCAAGAAGCTGTGGGCAGGCTGGTCAAAAGCATACTGTATTTTCTGATTCAACACATGCAGCAGCAACTTTGTGAGATCTCAAACCCACTAAGAAGGTGGTCATTCAGTAACTCCAAGCAGGGCTACACAAAGGACAGCATCAAAGGGAATTAGGGGAATTATTCTGCTTACCTTCTCACAACTTCCTTCCAACCTTCTTCTCTTTTCTGACCACGTTTAGGACTAGCAATGGTTAGCTTTCCGTTTGGAGAAGAAAGGGGAGAAGGAGCGGATTTTGTGCAAGTAGACAAGGAATTACTTGTCACTTCATTAATAACTTCAGACAACCTGCAAAAGGAATTAAATGCTGTCATTACGTGGGGGAGAAAAAAAGGATGACTTGCATTTTGCATTTACGGTCACAGGAACTTACTTGATGGATGACTTGCCAGGCACTGCTTTCCTCTCATCCTTTGGACAAGTGACGAGCACCGATGGTTGCTTTTTGTTGCTCTGTGTGTTAGTGACAGCTGTGGAGGAATGATTGTCACTTTTGTGGCTGCTGTTGCTATTGCTGCTCTCATCGCTGCAGCTGGAGATCCTCATATTGTCACTGTCACCACTCTCGCTAGTGCTGCTGCTCTTGGATTCCCCATTCACCTTCTCAGGTTGGCTATAGGAAATGGGAAGCTGATCATCGAATATTATCTGAACATTATCAGGGGTTACTTTGTTTTTCCTGTTTTTCCTCTTGGAGCTCGTTGTGGTGATGGTGTTATTTCTCTTCCCATGAGAACCTGCCAACGTAGTCCAGGTTGCAGATATACCTATGGTGGTGGTGGTGGTAGCACTGGGAGGCTCCATTGGGACCTCAGGATCATCTGATAGAAGAGTAAAGAAAAAGCAGGACTAATTTAGCTGGTCTGAGGAAACTTGAGTATTTTGCCTTCCAAATCACATCTGTCCTATCAAAAAATCTTAGGACTAAATTTTTTACAAAGCTCCAAGAAACCTACAAAACCCTTGACTATGAGACATCCATAAATCTATTACAGATGTCATACCAGCTCATACCGAATTTCATTCTTTTCTTGGAATAATTGCAGTAATCACCTTCAGCTTTTAACTTCTCCTTCTCCTGAGCAGCTTGAAGTTCAAAATTCTCTTTATTTTTTGCTTCTATTTCTTCTAGTTTTCGCCTTTGTTCTTCTTTTTTCTTCCTCCTTTTCTCTTTTCTCTTCTCTCTTTTGGCAGCCAGAGCCAGTCTCCTGCTTTCTTCCCTTAGCTACAAGTCAAGCACATGGAACAGCATTACAAGATGTCCCATGCATTTCAAGAAATTAAATGCTTTTTATTTCCTTGGACTTTTCTGTTTTATTTCTACTACAGTACTATGGTTTTTAGTAAATTAGTTCTTTTTTTAATATTTAGGATACAAAATTTGGTTTAGACCTAAAATCCATATGAATGACTAGAAAATGCCACACTCGTTTTTTCTGACAAGTCATATTCAGAAATCCTTCTTTTGGTACGGAGGAAATAGTTACAGTGGCATTTCCTGATCCAGTGTCTCTGAATAATAGCAAAGTTCAAGGGTTACCTGAACAAGAAGATGCTCAGCTCTGGACACTCCAATTATGGTCACTACACACACTCCTATACCCCAATAACTGCTTTTACCGACCTTATCATTTTGAAGGAACGTGAAATTGGAATTTTAAGAGAGAAATATTCCCAGCCGCAACTCTTTCCACTTGCCTTCTCCAAGTCCAGTTCCTCTAGCAGAATGCTTGCATTTTTGTTGGCTTCTGCAGCCTGTCTATCTTTGGCTTGAACAATTGACTCCATGCACAGGTGGCACTTCTTCAGCATCTCCTGAAATGACAAAGCACATTGAGAACAAAGTGCCACGTGTTCCCATTTCTTGCTGAAAAATGGTGGCCAATGAGCTGAAGAGAGGTCATATCACTGTCTCTGAAGCTGAGACACAACACTGTTCCTTGCCAAGTGTTTCCTTCCCCCCCCATCTTACCTTATCAGTGATGGTCGCGATGTATCTCATGCACTCCGAGTCAGACGGGAACTGGTTCACCTCTTTCACCAGGTAACGCACCACTTTCACATGACCCTGCAAAACAAATTTCAGGGACAACACTGTCTATCAGACCAGCTGCCTCTGGTTTACTGAGAAACGCTTCAGCCCCAGCACTCCTTGCAAAATATTTATTTGCAACTCCTCAGCACATGAAGCTCTCAACACATCTTTTGAGATCTTTCTCACCTTTGGAACTAGTGAGGCACATTTCTGCACATTTCTGACACCAGAGAAGGCAAGTAATTACCTCTTGTCAGGTTGCCCTTACTCCACAAGTACCTGCACAAACTTCTGCCTTTTTTGGGGCAGTTTTCAAATGCCCAACTCTAACAGCTTAACAGCTACAGGCTTCTGCAATGTTTGCAGTAATGCAACACCTCAACTACACCCTCTTACTAACAGAAATCATTTGTAGACTAATCAGGCTAAACCACACTTTTTGGACCAAAGTCCTCACCCTCTCTTGCCTAAGGAACCAATCCTATTTCCCCCCCAGTTCTATCACACAGAAACAGACACCAGAACCAGACTCACTGAACTGCCCATAAAGCAAACAGCAATTAGAATTGAACTCTGATATTACACAGGTGACACACGTATCTGTTTCTGAAGATTCAAGGCCAAGTAAAATTAACTGAGATATTATTAAATATGTAGATTCTGTCAGTATGTTCTACTTCTAACAGCTATGTAGGGATGAGCAAGACAATGCTAGCTAAGAGCCAAGCTAAACTTCACAATCTACCTTTCGGAAGGCTGCCATGAGAGGAGTTATTTTCCTGTTATCAGCTGCATCCACGTCAGCTCCAGCCTGGACCAGCAGCTGGACAACATCAAGATGCCCCCCATTTGCTGCCAGCCACAGTGGAGTATTCCCCTTCTTGTTCCGCACATCGATGTGAGCTCCCCTACAAAACCAAACACATTCCTGCCTTTAGGCAAAAGGAAGCACTCTGACCCCAAGAAGAACTTAATTTGAGTAGCTGAGATAAGTTAAATTTTTTGGTAAAAATCAGACACACAGAACCTTTCCCATTTCCTGACCTTTACTGGCTATTTGAAAATATTACTGTATATTAGGAAAATGAAGCCTAAACACAGCCACATTTTCCTTTAAGCTGCTCACTTGCCAACACCATACCTGCTAATGAGGAGCTCACAGAACTTGTAGTGCCCTTTGTCTGCCGCAATGGTTAAAGCTGTGTCTCTGGATGAAGGTACTGGGGGAGCATTGACATCTGCACCTTTGTCCAGCAAGACCCTGCCCACTTCTGCATATCCCCCAGAAGCTGCTTCCATCAAGGGTGTGAGACCAGTCTGGGACAACAAGCAGGAGAAAGAAGCCATCAGTGAGGGGTGAGTGGCTTACCTGAGACACAGTATTTATCTGACTCACAAACATAATGGATTGCTGTCCTTACACTTGTAAGCGCCTCAAGATGAATCAACACTTCTCTGAAGAAACACATTTTTTGATGAGCTTTGCAACCACCAAAATCTTAGCCCTTAAATGCAGCTATTTTTTTTCTATATGGTATCTGGTTCAGTTCAGTTATCTGGACTAGAGAACTCGAGAAGCTGACTTGCACAGAGTCAGGAAAATCAGGTACCAACACAGACACGGTGACTTACAAGCAGCATTCTCTGGAGACCCCTCCAGCTGTTTGCTCTTTACCTTGGCTCTGTGTTCCACATTAGCTTTTCTATCAAGTAGCAGGCTGACCACCTCAGTTCTTCCTTGAAAACAGGCCAGAGTCAGAGCTGTATTCCTGTTGGTCTCGATCTGGGCATTTATATCAGAGCCCATGTCCAGTAACAGCTTGACAGCAGCAGTGTGCCCATTCATGGCTGCCAGCATCAAGGGAGAAATGCCCAATTTGCTACCAGTTCTGAAAGAGAGGCAAGAAAGAGCCAAAACTGATTTTAAGGTCATTTCAGAAATGTGACTATAATAAACTGTTGGAGGCAGGGTACTTACACAAGACTGAAAAATCAGCTGCAAACCAACTTCTACTGAACCTACAAGAGGTTATCCACAGCAGCATGGTTTGGCAAACTGACGGGCATCTCTTATAAAGTGTGCTTGTAACTTATAGCCTGTGCTTGGCCCTTTCCTTGTACCCGTGCAGCTCACACCTGAGCTGTTTTCTAACTCCCAACAGATGCAAAAGCATGGCATAAATGCACACACAGAGAGAAACTAGGCAGGGAAAACACACACACCTTCCTCACATAACTCACAACCAAGCACATGAGATAAGGGCTATAAAGGGAACTTGCCTGGAATTGATTTCTGCCCCAGCATTCAGCAGAATCTTGATAATGTTCACGTAGCCACCTGAGGCGGCAAGGCTCAAAGGTGTGTAATCAGACACATTCCTGTGCTCCTTGTTTGCCCCTCGAGCTAGCAGCAACTCCACCACCTGCAGTGTTGCAACAAATAACATCTGGTTTTCTCCCAAACTTCAAATCTATTCAAGACAAATGCTTTTTAGACCTTAATGTTTTGTTGGAAGATGTCAAAGGTAAGAAAGTTGCTTTTATCAGTTGCTTTGCTATACTCCTTGCCTTGATGACCGGATGAGGCCACACCTGTGATCCCAAAAAAAGCTTCCTTTAAAATAAAAAAAAAATCAATCATGGCTGCTTGTGAGTCTGCCAAATTCAACAGCACAGTAAGAAAAAGCAGATCTCCTCAGGATTATTTCAGCTGGTTTTAAAGCCTGCCAGACCCAGAGATTCAGCTTCAATATGGTGCACAAAGTATTCGTACTTTTTTGCCTCTCCTGCAGAGGACTTGACAAGAAACTGAACTGTCTAGCAACTTAAAAACACAGTGTGCATTAAAGTGAAAACCCATGGTGTCACTTCCATTGCAATGTTAAATTTGCTTCACTTTCAGGTTTTAAGCATTAAAAAAGTTTAGATCAGACCTGCACAATTCTCAATCAGAATGTTTCTCCATGAAATCCTAGAATAAATATAGTGTCAAACCCAAAATTTGGGCAGGAGGGTGTTCCTGACATCATCTCTGCTGCCCAAAGCCCAGATTTTTCCCATTTTTTCCCCAAAAACTATGACAAGGCTCATATATGGAACCCATTTGTGTCCAGCTCCTGATTCTCAGCAAGAATAATCATGACAGCATTCATTTCATATCTGCATCTAATTATGCTGGTAAAAGTCCCATAATGGGGAATTAATGACTGCATTCACGAGGATACCTGCACAGCACCAGTCCCATTATCAAAAGAGAAAAAGCAGTCTATATGAGACACATGGTAATGTGTAAATTGGAAATTGTGAAGCTCTTTGCATCTTTTTTAAACATACAACCCATGTGACTGTATCTTTTCTGGAAGATTCTTGTACTGTACCGACACGGTATGTCATTGACACACTGTTTCTGAAGATTTAAGGTTTACTTTACCTCTTGCCTCCCTCCTGAACAAGCCAAAGACAAGGGAGTGTCCTTGGTTCTCTCAGACTGCGCTTCAATATCAGCTCCATTATCCAGCAGGATTTCTACAACACCCACATGTCCGGCTGTAGCAGCCAAAATAAGCGGAGTAAACCCTGAAACAGAAAACGTGACAGGAGTTAAACCACCACAAGAGCAAGCCTAAAGGTTTCACATGAAGTCTAGGCTTACTGGGGATTTATTTAGTGGGGCACACTGGCAAAGCAGACAGGGTTTGTACTGCTATGGTGAGATACCCACCTTTCTTGTCCCTGTGTTCAATGTTAGCTCCTCTCTCCAGCAGGGTTTGAACCAGTTCTTCATGGCCACCAGCACAAGCCAGCGTCAAGGCTGTGTCGTGGTTACTCTCAGTCTAAACCAGACAGACATACACACAAGATAAATACTTGCTTTATCAAGTACAGCCTCTGTTATAGTGCACATTAGCCAAAACAACTGTACCCATGCCAAAAGAAAAAGCTTCTATAAGCTAAGGGTATGTTTATGGATGCCCCCCTTGACAGCTGTGTGCAAGTTCATGACAGGATTCTACCTCTCAAGGCAGCTCTGCTGGGAGATTTAAGAAGAAATCCTTAAGAAGAATTGGGATTCTTCAAGAACTGAGCTCTCATCTGTGCTCTGCTAACCAGATTAACTTCTTTACCACTGCTTGACTGTGACCTTTAGATGGTATAATGAAGATAAGAATTGTCTTTAATTCTTAGCACTCCAGTTCAGGAGTGCCAAAGACTTCATTAGGGCAGAATCCAAGCCAAGTGCCACAAGCAACTAAGTAGCAAGGGCTGATTTTCCAGAGGTTTCTCTCCTTTTCTCCACAGTGATCTCATGACTTTCCTCTGCTCCATGCTGCTTAATTCTCAGTCATGTTATGTACAGCCCACAGCTGTGCACAGATATATGCCAGTTAGTATGTGTATGCTTTTTGCTGATGGCCAGCTAGCTCCAAGTCAACATGAAGTTACTCTTTTAACAACTATTTTCAATATAGAAAAGCCTTTCGCTAAGTGGAAATGTGAGCTTGAATTATCTCCTCTTGCTAAAAAAACCCCACAGCAATTATTAGTTCCAAAACTTTCCGGTCAACAACTTGGAAGCACAACCAAAAACTTTGTGTGCAATACTTTAAGGCTTATTTTTGTCTTAGGATACCAGGCCAGAAAACATTTCATTTCTGTCAGTAGGCAACTCTGCTATTTATCATAATCACACTGACAACAAAGGAATAAGAAATACAAGTGTTTAGTCATTCAGAGACCATCTTTTTGTTTGGTGAGAGCACAGAGGAAAGTGGGTTGCGACTCTTGGGGGCGTTGCTCTGGCTTTCTAAAAGCAGCAAATCCAGTCCCCAGACCCCAATCCATTATACAGCAGAGCTGTCTGCCACCACTGCATTATTCAGGATGCAGGAAAATACAGCTTTGTGCATCTGTGAGTGGCAGGCTCACCTGGGCATCGATGTCTATAGCAGGGTAGATGGGCAGCATGGCTGAAGGAGAAATGATGGGACTCGGAGTCGGCGTCTGAGGTTGGGACACTGAGGTTGCAATGCTGTGGGTAGGAGTGTTTGACATTGCAGATGCTCTTCCACTCACTGCTGTTGGACAGAAGAACCACACTTAGTCAAAGCAAAACACTTCCCAAGTGTAATGTGACAATAAAGGGACAGTGGGATGAACTCCCACCAACAGATGGAACTCCTTAAAAACTCTTGTTTTCCACAAATACATGTATTCCACACATTGAGCCCAACCTTTGATCCTTTAACTGTTAGAATTTGAGCTATGAAAAAGGTTTACTGTATTCAATCAAAGAAAGAGTTAAGTATCAGATTGACATGTTTTTTAAAGCCCACCATCAGATTTCTTTTTTTTTTTTTTTAAACCCAAAGATCTTTCCTATAACAAATCAGCCATTATTTGGACCTGGAGCTCCGTACCTTTGGAAGCAGGGCTGCAGAACAAGTCCAACCAACGGGTATCTATGCAATTTTTCTTAAAACAGTTTAAATGTTTTCATGTAGAAGTCTGTCCAGCCTTCACCCCCATCCCCCATAAACATAACAAAAAAAGCAACAGGGCAGGATGCTCACACAGCAGAATTTGCTGAAACCAGAGAAGTGGAAGCTTTGTAACAGCGGGTTGCAGAGAGTTTGGTCAAGGCTTTAGGTAAGCAAAGGTAACACCACTTACAGTGATAACAGTGTATGGACACAGATAGCACCGACTGCCACACTCCCTGAAGTTCATTCTATACATGGGATGTTTAGGAGCACACAGCAAACTTGAGCCTAAAGCAGCTCTTGGGGAAAACAACCATTTTCCTAATTTTCCTCATAAGAACTCCATGTTTTTTTCCCCTGTCACTTCTCCAGTGTTTCCCTGGTGTAACAGCAAAGGCGAAAGTGAAGCACCACACACTTCTGCCCAGTTGACAAAAGCACTTTAAAATTAAAGTTTCCTAACTGATGCCACAAAACCTGTATCCTAACAGGCCCAGTAGTGTGCTCCCACCTCTACAAGGCAGCTTATTTTACAGCCATAATGAATTTAATTTTTGGATTCCCTACACAAAATCCCAGCAAAGAAGCTAATATTTGGCACCAGGAGAAGCAAAGAACCCTCAACTTCTAACACAAAGTATCATTAACCTTATATTTAAGACTATGTCAGAATTCAGAACTCAAACTCCCTTGATCTAGATCTTTGAGTGTCTTTTGAAAACTTATCTCACAAATCACACTAGGTATAGATTAAAATTACCATACTGAAGATATGCCAAAATATTTTGACATAAGGTCAAAAACTGCATGGTTTTAAGCAGTTTCTAAGAATTCCTGCTCAAGTCCCAGAGAGGGGACTGGGAAGCATATCACAGGAGACATTAGTAAATTCTCAGGCTAAAAAAAAAAGTCAAGTTAGTTAAGAAGGTCTCAGTTCAGGTAACGTGTACTTTTTACATTTGTAGTAAGGGGAGAAAAAAACAAAAAAAAAAAACCCCAATCACCCCTTGTCCAAAACACAAAACAAACCCAGAAAAGACAGAGGTGCACTTCAGCAAGAATTCACAAATTTAGTTCATATACCTACAGCACAATTCACTGGGACACAATACTCATTTTTACGGGTAATCCCTTTGATTATATTTATTTCAACATCACCGGCGTGGAGTTCAAATCTCTAATGAACATGCCAAGGGTGATGAACAGAATTTCTATGGTGTCCAAGTGAAAATATTCAAAGTTTCAACAACCCAAAAGGTTTTCACAGCAGTCCTGAGCACTGAGAGGAGTAACCAGCTAGCTTGATTCTACACGCTGAACACACTGACAATCAAATATTTATCTCTGCACTCTGCTCCTTGCCCTACTCTAATGGCCTAGTGGCAAAGTGAACTCAAGTCTGTACTTCACCATGGAAACATCACTAGTTCATGCCTGGGATAACCAAGTCTTCTAAGTTAGGTCACTACTGGAATATTTAGTACAGACATGACTTAGTACAGGACTACCTACGCCTTAGTCAAGCTTCTTGGTCGGAAGACATCGCCAAGCATTGTTTGACTACTCCAGTTCCAGTCTTGGACATTTGCTGGGGTATCAGACAATCAGCTTTGTGATTACTGATATTTGGAACAGCACTGCTCTTTAATTGATTTGCTTCTGGCCACACCTCAACGTTCTCTTAACGTGAATGAAGAGAGGACACCGTCAGAGCAGATGCCTCCTCCTCCATGCCCACTGGCCTCACCAGTGCGACATGCCCCTGTAATCCCACTTCTCCTCATGTGGTCATCACATGTCCCACAAGTGCTGTCCTGCTGTGGGCACAGGCCTGGCCTTATTCCTGTCTCCTGTAATGCCAACAGTACACAGACAAAAACTGTTCCACATTACACAGTGAGGCACAATGAGGGACAGAATGAAAAAATACTCTACAAGAAATATATGAGACATCTCAGCTTTTTCCAACTGGTTTCAAGCCAGCTCTACAGGCTTGTTCCACATCAGTTCCTTCTCTGCCCCCAGTTTCTCTGTAGTATCCTCAGTTATTACAAACCATGTTTGTACCACACAGCATTAAAATCACTCTAGAGCACTTGAGATGCAGAACATGCCTCGGACTGTAACTGTGCAAGCTATGTTCTGAATTCCTACCCAAACACTGGGCTGCTGCTGTGCAAGAAAGGCTCCATGGATGAAACCTGAGAACCACTGCACACCTAGAGTCTTGCTGGTTATTAGTTAAGAGTGTGCAAGGCAGCCTAAGGCAGGTCAGCCCAACATGAAACCAGCTCCTGCTCAGGTCCCAAGTGGGATACAACCTGATTTTCCTGGGATGTTGGCACTCTATTATTATTTTTTCAGTATTGAGTCTCTGTGAAAAGCTTACAGCCTGCTTTCCGATGTATTAATTTAAGTAGCTGCATTTCCAACTGACTCAACCCACAAGGTAGCTTCCAGGAATGCATTTTATCAAGTGCTTCAAGATTCCTGAAGTTCTTTGCGAAGCTCTTTGACTGGACATAATCCTTGGAATAATTTCTACTTTGTAAAAAGCTTTCTATTAAAAACAAGGTGGTTTTTCTCTTTAGATCTTTACCACACCACTTAACAGATGCAATGTTTCCATACAAGACTTACATAACTAATCCTAAAAAATATTTCTTTTTACAAGTCTCACAGCAAGTAAAAATCTTGCCCAACATCTGAAGCTCAAGAACGAACCTTTTGCTTGTCCTCAATTCCAGCAGGAACATAAAGGAGCCCAAAGGAAAAAATTAAGTATTATTTACTACTTATCCATTGTTTTCAACTAATTAAGCACAGAGATGCACATTAAAGTTTGCACAGTCAAGGTGAAGCTTTGTTTCTCTAACTGGTGCTGTAAGCACAGCTCTGGACTGCAGCTAAACTGGAGGCACCTCAGAAAGAAGAATTTAGATCCATAAGAATACTCTAGAAGCTTCTCTTAAAGCAGTACACGACATTACTGACCAAATACTTAGTGGCCACTTAAATGTTCTGTGTTACACTGAACCCATTTCAGCTCCACATTAAACTGTGATTTGTGGACTCACTACAGGCTAGCACTGAAGTTCTACACTCAAGCCAGTGTCTGTTCTTGCTTAAAAAAACACCCTATAATCAGGCACTTGACAGAAAATGAATTCAGGCTTCCTTCTAAACTGCATGTGTGCAGGCACTTACTAACAAGTGGGGCTGAGCAGAAACAAAATATTCACTTAAATTCACACTGGAAATACCTGACTGCCCAAAAAGGCACACACAGGCACTCGGCTATGCGGCAGGTGACCTGAAATGGCACCTTCTCAAGATGTGACATGCAGCTAAAACACATGTCCCAAACGTCCTAATTCCAGGTTTCACTTGTATTTAAACACAACTCAAGTGCATTGCACAGATTCTTTATAAGTTACCAAGAACTGCAATCATCCCAGCTTTTAAATTCATGTTGTCCTGTACCCCAGCAGTTCCACTAGAGAAACTGTTACTCTTAGTGCACGATAGATGTAATTCTATTTACTCTGTCATGCATACATTTGTGTTTTTATCCACTTCCTATCTTTACATCTGTGCTTCAATTTTAACAGAAGATTTCCATCAAAAAAGTTTCTGTCACCTTTAATGAAGTTTTGCCTGGACACAAGGCCACTCATCAGGTGTCTCACCTCAAAAGTGGTGTTCCAAATGCTTTACAAAATCACCACCTGGTAGTTTTAATCTGTTACCATACCTTCCACTGACTATGCTACTACTGTGCTACAACTCTTGAAGTACATGCAGGACCAGCTCCAGACTAACACCTTCTTGGAGACCTGCCTTCCACTGGCACACATCCCTCATCCTAACAGCTTTGCAAAGCAGACTTGTTCACATGGACATCACTTGCAAAAATGACAGTGCATTGGCTTAACCAAGAGCATCTTGGTACTTTTTCATCAAGTGACATTTTTTTTAAGAACATGTCCTACCAGTTTGTCTCTATTCAGCTAAGGGGTATTTCAATGACTGCTTGAGCATGGAAAGGGTTCAGATGAAGCACAATGGAGCGAGGTGTAAATTAAAACAACAGTCACAACTTGCATTTAAAACCTGCTTCATTCTCCTATTTTACTGCTTAAGGCCTTAGAGCATTCATGTCACTGGGCAAAGAATTCTCTGAAGTGATGACAAGAATTTGGTAAGGCTAAACATGTTTTCTGCTGGCAGCCATTTTTATGAGGAGACGTTTCAGAAAGCCATAGGATTATCGCCTTTTTTCCCCAAGCAGAAATAAAGGCTTCCAATAAGCAGACTACAGAAGGCCAACAGGAGCAGCTCTTATTCTGAAGATAAACCCACACGTCCCTCAGATTTTATAGGCTAGTTATGGTGCTGCAGTTGCTCAGCCTACAGCCTACTAGCTCTCCGCTAGTCCCAAGTACTACCCAGTACCATCATGGTGCTACTCCTGAGCTACAATCAGGCCAAAACAGAACTACCACACAAACTCTAATACACCCCTCCCCAAACTATGACAAATTAAAAATGCCACTCCACCATACCAACCTGACCAAGAGGCACCGTTAGCTCACCCTGCGAACTGAAAAGTTAAAAGCTAGTTTTCCCAACTCCTCAAGACAGGGATCAGAGGACGAGTGGTGCTTGCCATAGAGCTCGTGGGAATACACAAACACACACACACACATATAAAAAGAGTGGACATACCCTCAACTGGTCAAGCAAATATTATACCTGCTCATAACAATGTAAACCCACCTGCCATGATGTCATCCAGCGTGTCATTGAGCGTCTGAGCAGGGCTGGCTACCATTAACCCTTGCTGTGTTTCTGTCAGTATTCCTTGCCCCAGCCCTGCTAGTTGTGCTTGGCCCAGCACTGGCTGTCCAACTATAACACCTTGCAGTTCTGTAAGATTTGCGATGGACCCTGGAGGTAAGGAACCTGCTGCCAGAGGCAAAGCTTGTGGCATGGCCAGAGGCTGAACTGGTGCAAAACCCGTCTGCGCAGCAGCTTGCTGAGGGTCATCTTTGAGCAAGATGGGGTCCACTTGCTGCAATCGTGCATAGTCTCCCTCTGAGAGTTGTTCTCCTACCCCAACGGGAGTCAGTAGTCCCAGATGCTGGCAAGACTGTTGCTGCTGCTGCTGCTGGAGCTGAATTCTTTGCGCTTTTACCTCTAGATATTGCTTTTTTAGCTGCTGCTGAGTTTTCAGCTGTAACTCTCGCTCCACTTTCTGCAGTTCCTCCAAAATCTTTTGTTTCTTCTGAATTTGTTCCTCTCTCGTTTTGTTCAGCTCCTCAATCTTCTCTTTGGTGAGCTGGTCAGCATGTGCCAATTCCAGGGACTGCAGCTGAGCGTTCTTCTCTATGGCTTCTTTTATCCTCTGCTCCAGCTCTGTCAACTTGCCCTGAGCCTCTTCTACAATGCTCTCTGGAGACTGATTGGTGATGTAACCCTGTACATCCTGGTTGTTTGTTGGCAAGTGACTGCTGGACTTTTGTTTAGAAGCAGCTGTGTGAAAAAGAAACCCCCTCAGAAGCAATGGAAGTGCATACGAATGGCATCCTCATTACAGAGCTACTGCTGGGCCGCTGCGTGGCCGGCTACGCACCAGGGCACAGCACCCACAGAAGGTCAGCGTGTCCCGAAGGCCCTCCAAGAACACCTGCCAATTTGTACCCAGCAGTCGGACTGCAATTTAACAGGCCACACCAGTGCACATGCATCCCACAAAGCCCTGTGCTACGGTGACAGGTCTACTCCAGCAATCGTTACGCTTTTGCCAAAGGAAGCGATTGTCTCGAGCCGCTGTTACCGAGTGCTGCTACAAGAAAACTGGGAACAAAAAGCAAGGATATGCTGTCTCTTTACTTGGTGTTTTGCATCTGGTATGGTGTTGGGACATATACATATGCTTACAGCCCTGAAAGCGCAGCCCAAGGGACACAAAAACATCTGTAGGACTGAGACTAGGCTGCCGGTTTTGCAACCGACCTGGTACACTATAAGAAGTGCTATGCTTTCTAGAACTAGGCATCCTTTTGCTCCAGGTATTCAGGTTTGCACAGGTGACAGAGTGCCAGAACCCAGGACAGTCATTTAGATTTAGCAGGACCTAACAGGGTGTCTTTAGCCACTACATTTTATCCATAGCAGACATGACTTTGCCTGTGTCAAAGCTCAGCTGTCTGTCCAGGCAAGGCAAATGTTTCAGCCTTCCTGCAAGAACAAGCAATGGACTAATCCAACTGGTCTTTTATGCAGAAGTCCCCAGTAACACAGCTGACATGCTCTGCCATACCAGGTGGAGAAGCAACAATCGGTTAATTTTGAAGGGCGAAAGGCAAATCAAAACTCAGGATCTGAGGCAGTGGAGGTGCCCAGTTTCTTCCAGCCATCCTCGCCGTATCTCCAGAACAATACAAGTGTACACACAGGATTAATTTTAGGACATGCACGCCTGTATTTGTTACTGCTGATGCTTGATAAAAATTGCTTTTTGATGAGAATTCTTAAGTACAGAAAGCATTAAGTGTCAAAATGGCGAGAGCAAAATAGATGCAAATTTAGTCCTAGGAGGACCTGAGCCACATCAGACTAAAGATTTTACTGCACAAGAAATTCCGCCTTCAATCCAATTAGTCAAACCCACTCCCAGACTACTACCTAAGGTAACACAAGTAATCAAATCAACTATGATATGGAGATTAACATGGGTTTTGCAACTTCCATTATCCAATTTCTATAGACTTCTGGGTAATATTTTGCATTAGTTCTGTGTGTCAGACTAGAGATTTTAACATATTTACTTAGGCAGATTTCTTGACGTTTTATGATTACAGGGTTAGATGACTGATACTTGATGGATAAGCAAAGCCTTAAAAAAAAATTAAAAAAAAAAAAAATCAAAATTGCAGTTTCCTTGACTGAATCCACAAACACTCTTTATATGAACTACTCTGCTAACAAGTGCAAGCCTCTATCTTCTACCTAGGAAGGATATTTAGAAAATAAGCTCCAGAACTACAACTGACCTTTATTTCTGATGGGAAGGGTTGTGGCGACATTAGCAGGGGGTTTGTCAGGCTCCTGGGGTGGGACGACCATGGGCAGCGCCTGCACTGGTACTCGAGGAGCCTAAAACGTTGGATACTAACAGATTACTTTTCTCATACTCTGTGCTAGTTATAATTCAATAGAAGGTAAACAAAATCTGTGAGAAAAATAGAGTTTAATGGTGACTAAGAACATTCAATACGGTTTTTAATATGCTGAGTTCAGTAATTAACACCTGCAGATCACATGATCTCCACGTACTTGGCATTTTTAACCTAAAAAATTACTTGCTGAACTACACTCAGCATGGTATAGTGCTGCACAGCAAATACAAGCCACAATGGGCTATAAATTAAATTCTGTAGAGTTTCATTTCAGCACATCTTTGAACTTGCTGTTTTTTTCCACCTTCAGTGTTTTTTTTCCAGTAAAACTTAAGAGAATAAGTAAGAATGATGAGAGCACTACATCATAACATCCAAAATCTTCCCCAATTCCATTACAGCTCTAAGTAATTTTCAGTGTGCTCACCTACACTTCATGGTATGGCATGACTGACTCTTCTCTCACCTTTAAACTCTCGAGCAAGCAAGTGCAAGAAGATCACGAGCCCTGAAATCTTACCCTGTTTAGGTCATGGGATGGCGGGGTCAGCTGAGTGGCGTCGGGCGGAGGAGCAGAAAGCAAGTTGTTTGGGTAATCTAGAAGGTAACAAACCACGCTGGTGTGACCGCCTTTGGCTGCCTCGATTAGCATGGTCGATCCATCCTGAGGAGGGAAAGATCACAGAGTTAGAAAAGAGCATCACAAAAACAACACTGCAGCATTTTGGGAAACACAACACACTACCTATATGACTGCCCTCTGCTCTAGTAAATACTCCATCTCCACAAGTTCACATCTAAACCTAAAGACTTGATGAAGCATTTAAAAAGAAAAAAAGTACTTTAAAAATATTTCCTCTTCCACAATCATCACTTTACAGCTGGAGGGCAGCCTTTATCCTCAGGATGATCAAGAGACCTGCACTAACTCTAACACGTACATGAGCAGAACATCTGCTTGTGCGAACTTCCATTTAAATCATCATAGGCTGGGTGAGTTGTAGAGAACACAAAAGGAGAAAATCCAGCTGGGTATCCTTAGTTTTAGAGGAAAATAAGGCAGCTGAGGGACAAACCTTGAGTCTGTGTGTGGGATCAGCACCATGAGCTAGCAGTAACTCCACCACTGCCAAGTGACCTCCAGCACAGGCCAGCGACAGCACTGTGTGATCGTTGTTCGCTGTGGTCCTGTTCACATTTGCTCCTGCAGAAACACAATGGCAAGCATCAGCTGAAACTGACTTCAACAGGTGCACCTCTGCCAAATCTAACAGAATTAACTACTCTGCAATTTACACAGAGAAAATTCCATCCTGCCAGATGTCCTACTCCATGCAAGGTAGGAACAAGAAAAATTCATGAGAACCAGCACAAGAAAGGGAAAACAGAATCCCCAGTTTGTACTGAAACATCAAGCAAGCTATAGTCAAAATCTGGAAACCAATAAGCACTTGTAGCTCAACTGCCAAAGACAGTGCTCCAAAGCTGCACCACAGGCCATGGAGACCCCAGGGATCCCTACTACTGCTGCTTTTATTAGGAATTAAAGACTGAAATACACTATTTTTACAACTACACGCAGTTCCACTCATCTCAGCAGAAACCACATGTAATCATTACATGCCTAGTTGGAGAATCAATTGCCTATTTGAGCTAGGATATTTAAAACAAATCCAAGGAAGTTACACTAGGCTCTGACATGTGAAGTATTTCTAAAGTCAGGAAAACCCAAACCATTCCACACTCTTACCTTTGCTAATCAAGAACTGAACAGTGCAAACATGACCTGCCCTGGCAGCTTTCATGAGAGGGGTTCTTCCACCTTCTGACTCATGCTCCTAGAGCAGATAAAGAAAAGCTTCAAAATCCAAAGTAGCATGTGAAAGAAGGCAAGCCAGCCTCCTGGATTTCTGAATGGAACATGGAACATCCTTCTCTAGTGTTTCACAAACTTAGACATAAATATTTAGCTGATGTTGGAACCAAGGGTACCTTGAAGGCAGATGAACCATTCATCACCTGTCTCTGCACAGGTCTGACTCCTGGACAAAAAGCACTCAAGGCACACGAGGGGGATTTTAGTTAAACAGGACATCTTCTGACATGCTTAACATCACTTTTTTGATAACACACTGGTGTACAAGCCTACTGAAAAGTAAAAATCAGTTTACCTCCATCATCTTAATTCATTTACAGCACACCAAACAGAATGTCAACTATCTGATGCATAAGGAATAGAACATATTTGTAGATATAAGGATTAACCCAGAATCAGCTCAACAATTTGAAGCCGAATACCATGTCAAAAGAATGAAATCTCCTATTTTCCTGTCCAGGCAACCTTGAATGGCCTGGAAATGCTTTAGATTTCAATCACCAGAGGACTGTAACTGACCTCAGCGCTTTAGAGTAATCTAACAGCCCAAAATACATTAAAGAATGTGCCAATTTTCAGCAATGAACACAGAAACAAACAGAAAGAATATTAGGTGTTGATAATTTAATATTCCACTTCAATAATTTAATAATTTAATATTCTACTTTGATTTTTCAAAGAAGGTAAATGACTTACCAGATCTGCACCTGCCTGAAGTAAGACATCTGCTACATCGGTGTGGCCATTTTCACAGGCGTACGTCAGAGCCGTGTCACCTGTTGCTGTTGTTGCGTGCACATTAGCCCCTGAAACAGAAAGCACAAAACCTTGTAAGCTTTATGATGGGCATTACAGAAAACCTACAAGCCGCCACAATGTTTACAGGATCAAATGGCAAATGAAAGTTCCCCCTTCCAGTCCAGCATCTATTAAACTGATAACTTGATCGGATACTCTAGAGAAATAAAAACATAAACTGCAAGTTAGCTCCAAACAAGTTTACATCAACTCAATCTTCAAAAGCTAAATTAAGACTCCAACCAGGGACTTTGGGCTTCCAAGACATTCACAGTCAACTTCAAGGAGCTGCTAAAGAATATGTAATGAATAGCCTTTACAAAAGTGTTAATAAAATGAGTCCATACCCGCAGCTAATAAATATTTAACCAGCTCCAAATGCCCCTCTTGAGCAGCCTCCATCAAAGGTGTGGAACAGCCGAGTTCTATGTCAGCTCCTGCTTTAATGAGAAAATCGGCCACCTCCAAAAACCCTCCGCAGCAAGCCAGAGTTAATGCGGTTTCTTGCGTCTCCTCTGTCTGAGCATTGATGTTTGCTCCTTCAAACAATATAAAACACCAGTTACAGAGGGCAAGATCAGCACATAAACCACTTCCATATGCACAAGACATCTTACTACCGAAGAAAACAAAAAACACAGCAGCTTAAGGCTTCTTCCCCAATACATGCCTCGCTGAGCTGCAGCCCGCAGCAGTTACCTTGCCCAAGTAACAGTGCCACCATCTCCTCGTGGCCTTCTCGAGCTGCCTCCATCAGTGGCGTGTATCCTTCATCATTGACCTCTTCCAAGTTAGCCCCACGTTCAATCAACAGAGCTGCCAGCTCCACGTGCCCGCCACAGGCTGCCAGAGTCAGCGGAGACTCGAAGGAGTCTGCAGGCATGTTCACCTGAGCGCCACTGTCCAGAAGTAATCTTGCCACTTCCACGTGACCATCCTGGAAATACCAAAAAAAGCAAGATCAGAAGACTGACCAAATGGAAAAACTGCTTTTCTCCACTTTTGTCACAGACTCAAATTCCCTCTGAAGACACAAAAATCAATGAGTGAGTAAAATGAGTCCAAAAATACAATTAAACTTGCTGAACAGTTTTTCTGAATATTTGCCTAAATACTTGGATAAACATCTGCCATACTGAACAGGCACTTGTAGAAACACTGAGCATGTTTCACTGAATATGTGCCATGAACCTCACATCAGACCTCTCTGTCAATGGTGTAAGCAACAAGAGAGACAATTTTGCATCAGACTTCAACTTACTTGGGGTGGGGGGGAACTCCAAAATAAAACCCAGAAAGTCAAGAGGGAGCTCGCCACTATTTTAGAAGCTTGTCTCCTCCACAAGAACAATAGTGAGGTTCTTTTGCTTCCTCCCTTTCTTAAGAAGCAGCCGTGTACACTGACCTGGCTTGCCTCGTGGCTCCTGCAAAACTATTTCATTGCTAATTTAACAGCAGAGTCAAGACTTAGTTTCTTCTTCCAAGAGAAAAGCCTAAAGGACACCACTTGTCAGGGGCTCCTTACACATCCCAGGAGCCATCCACCTGAGCAACAGCCATCCCTTGGCAGGATTCTGTCAGGGTTTTCCAGACACTATGATTGTGCCATCAAACCCCTTCTACTAAAAGGCAGCTCCTAAATTTGCTTTCTTTCTTGAAAAATACTTCAGCATAGGATCTCCATCATATTTTAAGTATTCCATAAATTCAGGAACTATTTGAAGTGGCTTTTCAGCTCCATGTTTACACTGGAGGCCTGACAGTGACACAACCCATTGCCATTCCATTCTGCTTTGTTCAGACAGAAGCAGAGACTGGCTCAGTCGATGCACTCCAACAACAGCAAAAACTCTCCAAGATGGTTTTCTCCATGAGGAGATGGCCACCATTCCAACTGGGACGAACCACAACCTGACAAACAAAACACCAGAGGGCTGCAGCGAATAAACAGCCACTCATCAGGAACACAAGGCTTTCCCAAGGTTGTCACTGAACGAGGTAAGTACACCTTCATCTCAGATTAATTCCTAAGAGGCAGCAAATCGCATCCACAGCCATCCTTGCCAAGCTGGAAACCACAACTCCAAAAAGCTCTTTTCCAGACAAAATACCAAACTGCATCTGACATTTTTCCGCTTCATTTTCTCAAGTGTTTCATACCTTATTCTGATATCCAGGGAGCAAAGCACAGTTTCCTCTCGGAAAAATATCTAGGACATTAACTAGGACATATTCACCTTTTACATGAAATGACAGTACTATTTTAGGGAAAAACTCCAAGCCTCCATAAAGAATCTTTCCTCAGGGAAATGCGGAGACGGTGCCTCATCCATCAGGCTCTGGCAAGACAGCGAACTGCTCACCCCTGATCCACAATGAGGATGGCACGATGCAGCACCAAGGCTTGCTTCAAAGCTTCCTATGTGGGCCAAGCAGCCTGGAGGAGAGCTGCTGGAGCTCCACCACACAAGGGAATTGGATCCATGTTTTAATAAATCCTGCAATGGGGTGTGGTTGTTGAGCTCTCCTACAAGAGCCAAGAAAAGCCTTCCAACTGGTAATAGATCACAAAAATTCACCTGAGCAATCTTCATGAGAGCACTAGCTGCATTTTAAAGCTGAAGCTCTGTGGGCAGCAGTCCTTTAGCGAGAAGAAATACCAACTAGATCAACCTGCTTTTTGCTCCCACTAGCAAGTGCCATTGTACAACACCTCATGTGCATTAAATCAATATTAACTTCTGTACAAAAAGTACTCAGGCACAAGTCTTCCTGAACACACAAAGCTGCAGAAAGGTTGAAACCTGCACTGGCTATGCCACAGATAGACAATTCTGTGAGGACACATTCAAGCTCAGTGCTGTTCCAGAGAAGAAGTTTTCTTGTGCCACTGAAGAGCAGTAACTGTTTCTGCACAAAGAACATGCTGAGATGGGAGTCCTTGCTCTGCTTCATTTCACACTGCAAGGTTTTTAAATACTGCTAAGAGAAATCTGCTCCTTCTCTCATCAGCAGAGCTGGAGGTACAAGACTCTCAACTATCTGCCAACTCTGAGCACCAGCATGGAACTGCCTCACTAGGAACAGCTTCCTGCAGAAATAAGGGAGGAGAATTTTTTCCTATTGCTCAGTAATTTTAACAAAAATTAGGTCTTAACATCTCTGAGGGTGTGACGGAATCTTGTTAAAAAGGCAGAAGAGAATGGCAAGGAAAGGAAGGCTTGATCCATAGCTCCACCACAAGAACATCCTGATGGGAAGGCAACTGCAACATCAAACAAGGTCATTTTACCATCAACTCTCAGGACCTGGCTGCAAGGCCATCACCAAGGACATTTAGGTGGCTGCTCTAGTGTGATTCAGGGTGAGACAAAGGACAGCTCAAGTTCTGTTTACCTACGTGACTTTCTTTGCAACAACTTTCAAGAAGTATAATGGTTTCTGTTAATCATTCCCCGTGTGAAACCATTAACTTCCTTCAAAAGACACAACTGGCCGATTTTAGAACCATTACAGTTGTTTCAGGGAAGGCCACTAAACAGGGATTTACTCCTCTACAGCCACGGGTTCAGAGTGTGACATTACACATGGCTAATGCCATGAAAATCCCAACACATGAGGAATCTATTTGGAGAGATAAAAAGGAAATTCAAGAAATTAATTTTCAGTTTAATAATAGTTAGCTTCCCATCAAGCAGACAAGAGAATCAAAACATCACAGCTAGATTCCGTACCAGAAGGAAACTAAAAGGAACCACTTTCTCCATCTTCAGCAAGAAGAGACAGCCCACAGACCTCACTGCTCAAGCCTTAGGTCTCTTACCATGCATGCCTCCATGAGAGCAGTGTGCATCTCATCTGTCTTATGCTCCTGGTCTGCCCCAGCTTCCAGCAGAAACCTCACCATTTCCAGATGGCCTGCATGAAGAAAACAGTTAACAGACTGAAACTGCTTGAGAAAGTGCATTTCAACACTCATAGAAATCTAAAGTACATAATGAGAGTTATGGATATCCATGTCACAACATAAAAAGTCTACCCTGGAAAGGTGTGTTTGTATCTCTGCCATCTACACGTGCAGCAGCTTATCAGTGTAGCTGGTAATAAAACATAAATAAAAGACTAAAACTAACTTCTATACAGGTGTCACACAAGCACCTCTGCTACTAACATAAACTACTCCATGATGGCGGCAAGGGCCTAACAAAACACGGCCTAAGCGACTATAACAGGAGCTGCTGGGCTGTAGGGACATACTTTGACTCTTAATTAAACATCTTCACGCCTTTCTGGGGTGCTACAAGTTTGCTGCCTAATGCTCTAAGGGAGGAAACAAAGGCCTGTTGTCCTCAGCACTGACACCTAAAAGGCAAGGCCCTAAACCTGCCATGATTTGCATGTGCCAAGTCCTGTAACATCAAATATTTTCTCTATTTAAGAAGAGGTACCTGGCATAACACAGCTGTAATACAGAAAGTTTAGCTTATTCTGTAATATAAAACATTAGCTCCTTGTCTCTTCATTTGTTTAACAGAGCATCTTCTAAATAATCATACTTCAGACCAAAGGTTTAGATCTTGATACTCAGACTGCACACAGATGATTTTGCATATGGCACAGGTGTGCTGTATCACAGCCAGGACAAGAGCACCACAGTGTCTGCTCACACCCTTTAAATTCCCCTGGTCGTGGGCAGCAAGGCTGAAGGAATCCACGCTCGCCCCTGACACCTCTGCACGCTTGTTAGCGTACCTTTGTAGCAAGCCAGCGTCAGCGCGCTCTCCTTGAACTCATTGGAATGCGTATTGATGCCCGCTCCGTTCTCCAGCAGCACCCTGGCCACCTCCACGTGGCCGGCGCTCCCGGCCTCCATCAGCGGCGTGTGACCGTTCTCGTTGTGGTCCTCAATGCTCGCGCCCGACTCCAGCAGCACCTTCACAACATCCACGTAGCCCCCGGCACAAGCGTACGTCAGGGCTGTGTTGCCTTAAGCCAGAGAGAACAAGGGTTGGAAACAGAACCTGATGGCCTTCCTCGACCCAGAACTTCACCTGGTGCTCCAATCCATCCCTTTTACCTGGATACCTGACAGAAGAGGGTTTTTCAGGCTACAGATGAAGAATTACAGGGAGGGGGATATCAGTAATGGCACCAAGCAGCTCAGTGCTGACAGACTGAGGATCTCCTTGTGCCTGCACTGATGCACCTCTCTTCCCATTTCTAACCCAGCCTCTGTCACAAAGCCCCATCCGTTTTCCTGCTAATCAGCAGGAAGAAGAATGAAAGCTCAAAACCAGGAGCAGAACAAACTGCTGCTTCTACATCAAGTCTTAAACACCTGCAAGGGGCTGGCTCCAAAATGCTCCTAGTCTTTACAAGGAGAGAAAAACAACTTCAATAGAAAAAAATACAAAAACATAAATCTGCATATAACAGTCGAAGAATCTGCCTCTGTGAAAGACATCTTGAAAAATATAAAAGGTCAAGGTCTTATTGCCACCAAGAAAACTATTTCACTGAAAAAATATTTAAAAAATAAATAAGGGGTCTTCTGGTATCCCTCTCTCCCCCTCACTCAGAGTCAGCTCTCTATTCATCAGTCACTGCTGACTACACACCAGCTCTCCACTTCCAGGCTACAAGAACTAAGATTTCCCAGTCTGGTCACTTCAACACAAACGGCTAGCAAGTTACAATGGAAAGAGGGGAACGGGGGAACCATCTTCTCACGTTTCCTGTCTTCCCCTTGGACTTCCTGACCTGCCACCAAATAACTTTTCCACATACATGCAAACTTACCAAACTGTGCTTAAAATGTGATAACAAATCCTAGGTACTCAAACACCTTCCAGTTACTAACTGACCTTATCCACCTTTGCATGTCTCCATAATACCTGATCTGCATCCAGCAATATTTCAGAGTTTCACTTAGAAAAGAGAATTTAAATGGCAAAACCACAAGGAAGCATTCTGCCTTGCTGGGCTGAGAGCCACTGCTCCCAAACTAGCATGTCAAGTTCCCTGCATACCACATATCCCAGCTCTGCAGTCATTCCCAGGAGCCTCCTTACCTGTGGATGACTGTGCGTTCACATCAGCACCATGAGCTAGCAGCAGCTTGACAATTTTGACGTGCCCGCCATTGGCAGCAGCCATTAGAGGTGTGATGTCTCCTTTGATTCCCCGGTCCTCCACATTGGCATGCATTGCCAGGAGAACCTGCCAAGAGACAGTGATCAGCAAGCACAGAGTGACAAACCCTGCCTCTGCACTACAAACCCCCACCTTCCCCACAGTGTTGGGGGAGCAACCCTCGCAGAAAATAGGCATTGAGAATGCATTAGCAACATTTAGTGCGTGTGTGAGACTCATTTGACAGTCAGCTGCCATTTCTCACTACACCTTAACACCCCCTTGCAGGTGCACAAAATGCTAATACATTGCTAATAACATTTCTTTATGTACAACACACATACAGAGCACAAACAGCTGAGAAACCAACCTGTGCAAGCTCATAATATCCTGCTGAGCAGGCCAAACAAAGGAGGCTTTCCCCTTCTTCTGTGTGCTCGTTCACACTCCGGCCTTCAATGAGCAGCTTCCGCACAGCATTCACATCTCCTTCGGAACAAGCCTCGGCCAAGCTGCGGCTAACAAGGGACAAAGCATTCAGAGTGGAAATGGACTATGCCTCCACTCCAGTGCACCATGAGGACACAGTCAGCAAAAAAGGAAACATGAGCTAAAAACCTGCCAACTGCTAATTAAACAAGTGCCAGTTTTACACTTTAGCTTTCCCAGCTAACTCGGCTGAAAATTAAGTCGCGTTCATATCCACTCCTCCTATTAATTTTTAACAGAAGTTTACTAGAGAAATATATGCAGGATGTCCCAGGACCAGAGGACATGGAAATCACCTGTCAATCTCGAGAAAACTTTATTTGTTCAGCACTGTAACTACTAAATAAACTAAAACAAATCACCCACATCAGTCTTCTCTTGTAGGAGTTTTAACCACTTCTATTCTCTCCTGTGCTGAAAATACCAGGATCTTGTAACCAGACACAATTTTCATACACAGAGAATCAGTTCTGAAGTATCTCTCTTCACTACATGTTGACGTTTTTTTTTCATTTCCAAGAATCTCTGTTCCTGTAACAACTTTGGCAACCACCACCATTCTCAAGAAAGAGGTGCAGGGGAGAAGAGGGGATCCAGACAGAACAGAAGCAGACATAACCCATAATTATACTGGTTTTCATGCTGTTCCTACAGCAAGAAATCCTTCTTCAGAGTTATTCTGTATAGAAGGAACAAACGTCCACCTAGCACAACAGCACTTGGCTGTTCCTAATAACACTGTCTCCACTGCACTGAAGCCTTATAGCAGCCTGGAAGGAAACCTCCTTCTTCTTTCCCTCCTGAATACCCCAGTAAGACAAAATTGCACATGTAAAGCCACGAAGTCCAGTACAAGAGCAGCAACTCCCTGGCTGAGGCTCTATCCAGGGCCCTATGTAACACTGACTGCTACGGAGCTCCAGTCCCTCAAGGCTGCTTCCCTTCCTCAATTAAAAAGGCATTCTGAAATTTCCTACAAGATTTTTTCTGATCTGAAATCTTGTTTCATGCTATCACTGAATGACCCATTTGGGGATGTGCAACTGTTTGTAACAGTTCTCAAGGCCCACACTACTCAAGAGCTTAGAAATGTTTCTATAGCTGGTCACGAAAAACTCCTTGGAGTGTCATTCCATAATTCTAAGCAGCATGAATTGCTTCACTACTGCAAGACCTGCCAGTCCACAAATACTTAAGCAGGAGAAGCAAAGGTGATAACCTGGCACCAATTCCACTTGAGTAAGAGTTTCATCATCCCCTAAGCACAAGTGCTAGAACAAGAAAAACCGCTTCTAGAAGTAGCAAAGGGCTGAAAAGCTCCAGGACAAAAGCTGGCTTACTTGTCTGTCTGCCCTGCATTGGCTGTGCTCTCCGCTCTCATCCGGGTCAGCGCAGCGGCAGCTTCATCCAAGGCGCAGCTGACCGAGGAGGTCAGCCTGCGGAGCACCTCGGGGTCTGCAAAGGCTTTCCCATCCGCTGTCGACAGCTTCCCTATTCCTGCCGTTCCAATCCACAGCCGATGGGGACGCGTGCCAGCAAAGGAGAGAACACACAAGTTGAAAATCAGCCTGTGAGATCTGTCAGCAGGAGCATTCCAAGCACAATCAACTACAGCTTCCAAAACTATGTGTTTAACTGCTCACAACGCTCATTAAAAGCTGCATGTGACTGAAACTCTCCAATCCACAGAAGGAATCAGTTTTTAGCTACTGAAACTACTTAATGTAAGCAACTATTAAAGCTTTTCATACAGCAACTACTACAAAATAAAACCTATTGAGCAATTTAGGGTTTGACATAATGGCACATGCCAAAGTCAGGTATCCATTTTGACTCAGGCTTTTAGAACACCAACACTGAAGAAATCTGATTGGAAACATCTTCACATGAAATTCTGATTTTCCAAACCTTGGAACAGTCTAAAATTAACTTCCTTCTCTTCCATGAGACCCTTGCCAAATCCACCCTGCCTACATTTTGCAGCTGTATCGTGCTCCTATGGATTAGCCTTACGCAAGCGATTCCAGTATGGACTCTTGGAAGGGCTTTGGGGTTAAACCTGTACGGGACACGAGGACTTACCCGCAGCTTCAAGTAAAGCTTCTAATCTTGCCTGGGTTTCGGGATCTACTGTTCTCAGGTCAGCACCATCAGCAGTACTTGACAGCAGCAATTTAGAAGCTGTTTCCAACATAGGGTTTTCGAGATCATCCTGATCCAAGATAAACGATTCCACCTGAAAAGTAACAGATCTGGTTTAAGAACCATATAATGGACCAAAATAGACTTAAACCACAAAAAACCTACAGATGCATTATTTAAGTATTTTATTTTTAGTACTTTGTTGGCTTCAGGTATCTCACTTCAGGTCTGATGTCTCCTAATCTAACATCCAAAGGAAAGAACTATAAGGGCAAGCAACACCTTCCACATAATACCAACACCACTACAAAATGATTTCACATCACAGCATCTTTCTCAAGAAAGCATTTTCTTAAACTTGATCTATGGAATCTGTGTATCTGCCTGTAGATCTGTATATCTGCCTTTTTTAGAAAACAGATGCTGAGTTGTCCAAATTCTTCTGCAGACCCTAGTTTTCTGTGCTGTCCATCTGTTTTTGCTGTGAAATAGGCAGAAATTAGGAACATGGTGAGTGTTTTAGAAAAGAAAGCCCTAATATTTTGTGTTATCCTGCCTGCTAGAGGACAACTGGGGCAAGTAGTTCAGAGAAGACACTTCTCTCAGCCTGTGACCTAGTCACTGAAACAATTACCAAATTATAAAGATCAAGTTAAACATCCCCCTAACAAAGCTCAACAGCTTCCAAAATTCCCAGTTTCAAAACCCAAACCCCAATCCAAATCTAAAATCAGAATAAATTTAAATGCCATTCTGTCCAACAGAGAAATCACATGTGTCAGCCCTACAACAATTAAAAACTGCAGTCACCTCTGGATAAAAGCAGCCACTGTCTATATCTGTTCCCACATGGAATATACCTCATTGAAACAGAAAATTTATTTTATTCTTAAACTTCATTTGTGTCTCCGAAGTTTCAAAGCAGTCCCATGAGTATCACAAGTTCAGATTCCTGCGGATAAATTCCCCAAGAATCCATCTATGTGGGCAGATAAACCAGAAGAGCAAGCAGTTCATTCAAGGACTCCTGGAAGGTCCCTCCAGCCTCCCATCCATTCTCTTGTCAGAAGTGGGGAGCTCACACAACTTTTGCCTTCTGCCATCTGTCTCCCACTCAGCACTTCACCCAGCTTCAACCCCAATCCCTTGTTTGCTAAGGAAGGCAGTCTGAGCTCTACTTTTCCATTTCCTTCATTTTATCCCTTCAACACCACTGTTGAGAAACAAAGCCTCTGGTCAGCTCCTGGCAATACACAAACACACATCTCAAGGGCACCTCTAAAGACTCTCTCTGCTCTTTTGCAGCCTCTCTACCCTCCTCCTCCAAATCTGGGAACATCAAGCCGAAAGGGAGGACTTCCAGCTTTAGATCAAAGTGGCTCTGATGCCAAGAGCAGGCCAGTCCAGCAGCACTGCCTGTCGCTCCTCAGCAGTGTTTTCTCCAAGCCACACAGGCTGCTCTCTGCTCTCTCCAGTTTGGCAAACTGGTGAAGGCAACTCCTACTTTCTTCCCAAGTCCTAAAGAACCCTGCCTTGGCGGGGTCCTCTGCCCACCACTGCTCTCTGCACCTACACTGATATTTTAGGCCTGTTTTGGTTCATCTGAGGACTTGCCATTTGTCTTCTTCCAGAGGACAGCCAGCCTGCTGCGGCAAGACAGAGGAACCGCTGCGCTGCTCAGGAGCCAAGCGACAGATTTCACCCCTGGAAAGGCAAACTCCGGAACCGTGGAAGGATTCTTGGCTCACCCAACTCATGCAAAATCCCAACTGCTCAGACTAACTGAAAAAAAATCTCCTCCAAGTGAAATAATGAACAGCTGGTCGTGGTTCTTCCTAACACTGAAATATTTGCTAAGAAAAAAGTCAAAATAGGAAAACTACTCTCCCCCACACAGATCCTCTCCCCAAAATTAGGTCTTTCATGCAGTTTAAGCTTCAAATGGAAAACCTTCCCATCTTCCTTTCAGCTAAGAATATGTGCATGGTGTGAGTAAATAAACAACCCAAGGAGAACAGGGAGCCACCCACAATCAACACAGCACCGAGACTCCCATGAGGAACCAGGAGAAAACATCCTCACAAGAAAGTTTGGGGAATGTTTATATTATGTGCTGTCACTGAAAACATTTCAGAACAGTATCAAGAAATTATCTTATTAGAAAAACACTTGACACTATTTTTTAATATTAAATACATAGTAAAAATCTTTTCTATTGCAGTATTTTCTATCTTTTCTTCTAAGGTAGAAGAGACCCACCTTCAGCCTGCAGCTTGCAGAACTTCTCATCTCCTCTGCAGTTTCAAAAATGTTATTTACCTACAGGGTTTCATTACAGTCTCGTCTTTTCAGTATTTCTACACAACACCAAGTACCATACAGGGAGAGTGATAAAGACGTGGTGTACCAAAGCAGGGAATAAAACCCTATTATGGTAGATGGGAAAACTGTACTTCTGCTTCTCAGAAAATCCTGCTGTCTGCACAGAAGCTACAAACGAAGACAAAGCATTTCCATGTACCAGGTCAAGTAAACAGACATTTCCTCTAAAGGGCTTCAGATGTACTTTATTTCCCTTGACTAAAAAAAAGTGTAGAATAGCATACAAATGCTCCACCTTACATATCAGAAAATTTCATCTGCATGCACCATCAGCATTCCTCCAATCCAACAATACTCTGACATAACCCAGTTGTTCAGGGGCCCAACATAAACCCTATTACAAGATTTCTCCTACCCTCTCATCCTGCAGTAAGAATATCATGTTCTGTCCTGGCCTAGGTTTACTTCGCTCAAAACGAATTTCAGTATATTTGACACATCCACCACCAAAAAGATGCCAGGAGAACAAAACTCCCAGGTTCTGGCTGTCTCGAACAGGACTCGTGTCTGTACGCCCTGAAGAGAGCCCGTAAGATGTCAGTATGTTTGCTCTGACTGACAAACAGCAAATACTGATCGTGCATTTGAACAAATGCCAGGTTAGGACAGGAAGACAAAGCACACCTGAGTTGCCCTAACTGGCGTGGCTCTTGCCACCACATAGTGCTGAATCAAACAGAGACAGAATTCAGCTCTTGATGCTAACTCTGACTTCACCCATCTCTCTCCATCAAGCCACCCGCACACAAAACTGCCATCAGCACAGATCCCACTGTGGATCCCTCCTCATCATCTCACACAGATGTAAACCAAGGTCAAAGAATCAAACAACAACTCTCTAGCATAAAGGACTTGAAGAAAAGCTTTGAGTTATCTACTGATTTCAAATTTGCTGCTTTTAAGGCTGAACATGGATTAGCATCTTCCTAATTTTACACCAGGCCAGGGAGGCAGGGAGAAGGGAAAAACACATCCCACCTACAAACAACTGTCTCTTCACATCGTTTCCCCATAGGAGGAAGAAATACAGTACCCAACCCCAAGCAGCGACTCTAGAACCACACAATCAACTAAGGTACCAAGCCAGGCAAAATACCAAAATGAGTATACAATGCCTAAACTAACATCACAAGCTACAACAGCAACTCTAACCTTACTACCAGCAGAACCTGCCACCAGCTCCATTACCTGAGAGCTTTAAAATGAGCTGAACTCTTATCAGAATAAAGCCACCTCTTAAACACTCTAGGAACACAGCAGAAAAGACTTGGTTTCCAGCACCCACCACCCTCACCACAAATGCAACAAGCTCCATTTTTTATCCAACTAATCAGAGCATGGCTCTGCTCATTTACAGAGCATCTCTAGCATTTGGTCATTGCTGACTTACAGCTTTCCTAAATTACATCTTTGCTGTAAGGACAACCCGGAACCATTGAGAAAGGGCTGTAAAAAGTAATTTTCTCCTTTCCATCTCAGGTTCCCTGTCTGATTCCAAGGGCCCATTTTGCTGATCCCATTCCCTGCTCCTTCTCCTTCAGGCCATCCTGCATGCACCCAGCATTAACGTGCTCCTGCCTTCCAGCATTTAGCCAGAGCAAGCACTCTGTGTAAACTGTAACAGCTAAAATCACGTCTGTAACGTGCCATGTGTGGAGGCAGAGCAGCAGCAGGTGTGGAGCAGCCCAAACGGTACATTTGGGTACTCAGTGTCATTAGCCAGCCCAAACCCTTGCTCAGAAGAACCTGAATGGAACCTTGGGACAAACACCCAGTGACATCTCTCTGGAAGCAAGGCCAGTTCCAAGCTGCCTTTTAGCTATTTGTAAGACAGCAGACAGCAGGCTATCTGTGTCTCCGGATGACAGGCTCAGAGCATTAGTGCAGAGTTCCTGAAGCAGTCCCAAGGAAGCAGTGCACTGCAGTGAAGCGTCTGACAGCCACGCTGCCCACAGCAGCTCTGCACGCCTGTGAAACAGCAAGTTGGGCTCATTAACCTAACAGGATTTACTTTTTAAGCTTCAGTGTTTTTAAGCACCGTAATATAAAACAGCAGCATCTCAAACCGGACTTGGATGAACCACACTAGCTCAGACAAGTATTAAAAGACAAAAAAACCCCCACCTCTCTGGAAAAAAATATTTTTGCTTATTTTTGGGGCTGGCTCCTATTTTCCAGTCTTAAAACCCAACAAAGCTTCGCGTCTCAGCTTTTCTAAATGAGGACTTTTGCCTTCTATTAGGCAAGGAACACAACTGAGAATTTGCTGCATTTTTACCTTGACATTTGGGCCTTTGGTGTTTGGACATCCAGAGGGTGCCAAATAGATCCTACCAGAACAAAGCCCTTCCAAAGAACCTTAAGGACAAGGAACAGCCAGTAGCCATTGCCAGGCAGCAAACTGCACCCCCTAAAATAAACTTGATCTGACACCCCTTTTGGATCATTTCTCTGTGAGGCACTTACTCCCTATGAGCAAGCCCTTTAACAGTTGATTTTTCCCAGCTCCAAAACTTTTGGAGAGCAGCAGAAGGTTTTTAAAGACAACAATTAATTTAGTAAGAATTTTCAACTCTGTTTGGTGTTGCAAAGCCACCTTCAAACCAAAACCACAACGATGACCAGGTCAGTTAATGACCCTTAGTCCCACTCTGCTGACTTCAGACCCACTTCCCTGCTTGATGAGCAAGGAAGTTTCAGATTCTTTCCTTACTCAGCTAAAGATGACTCCCTTAGAGTGAGCACTTTTAATCCTGATTTCCATGAGGAACTCCTCATGCCTGACCTACAGCCATACTGCTTTCTCTGCTGCTCCAGCAACTCTGGTCCAAGATAATTTCAGCTTTCCCTCCAGAACCATTTCTGGTCTCACACCTCCAAGACACTGCACTGAAAAAAAATTTATCTATCTACACCTCATACATTACTGAGCATTTCTTGTCAGTGCATTTTCCACTGTTCACTTCAGGAATACATTTGAAGTCTGTTTCACACAGAACCAGCCATGTTTATACTATTACCTTGCAAGTGGAACATGCAAGAGGAAATAAACCCCCATTCCCAGTGCAAGAACAAAGTCCAGCTCTGACTAATAACTAGCTAAGTTTACTTTGCAAGACACTGCTAGGGCTTTTTCATGCCTTCTATCTAACCATTTGATGCACATCAAAGGATTCATGAGGCAAGAATGAATCATAACAAAGCAAGGATCATTTGAAATGTGACAAACTGGGCCAAGTATTTCAAGCAGCAATTTTTCACTTTGGGATCCAAAACACAACATTTAAACATTTAACATTTTGGCAACCCAAAACCTCTGCAAATTAAAAGATATAATACTCCATACTACAGCAAGAACTTCATGCTTGCTCTCCCTCAACCTGCTACCTTTTAGCCTTCAGAATATCACCTCTGATGCTTTCAAAATACATGAGCCCATCTCAGTTTCAGGACAGCTTATTAGAAAAAATACATAAAGACAGAGAAATTAACTTACACATTCTTCAAACACAACAGTGAGATTGGTTTTTGACTTTCACAAACTAACTACTGAGGCAAAGTATAGGGTTCTGCCTTTTCACCTACATGTTTTCAGGTGAAACTACCACTTAGTAACACAGGTTTCAAGGCCCTTTGCAGATCTTCACAGCATTAATAATGCATTATAGAAAAAATTCCATTCAAGGCTTCACTGAAGCCAAGGCTCTGGCAGTGTCTGTCATTTCTATGGGTCAAACCCTCAGTACCACCTCATTAGGATGACATACCCCTGAAGGATAAGTGATGGTTTCTTGGCTCCTTACACAAGACACCATTTTCTTTAGACAGAGATCAGCTCCCTGGTCACTGTAAGGGAAAGCAGACATAGAAACTAAGTGCAGCAGATGATCAAGTGCCCACTCCATTTCAGCTTTGCAGATTTTGTCTGTTTTCCTCACATGTATTTCCTAAGAGGAGCAAGCTGTGTGATTCTCACTTGCCCTACCCTGCTACTACAGCAGCACTGTCACCACAGACACCGTCTGACAGCACCACCTCTTCCCTGCACGGTGAGGATTGCTCCCACCAATCTGGGATACACAATCAGATCCCTTGTCTTCTCAACATGCACTGACCCTCCCCAAACCAAAATGCCTCGTTCAGCACAAATCTGAAGTCTGGCAGATCTGGAACAGCTCAACAGTATCTTCTTTCATTTTATTCCTTTGACTGTACACTCCGTTTCTCTCACTGCTGCTACAAAAATTAAAACGGGGAGAGGAGGAGGGAGGTGAGAGGAGCAGCATAAGGAGCTGCTGAAATGGCATAACACAGTCCCCACGACTGGCACCAGCCGAGTCTCTGCTGCAGGGACACCTGCATTAGGACTGCAGTGTGCTTATGATGACGAGACAGGTGCTGAGGTATTCACAGGAAAATTCCCTCCTCTTCTCCACACACTGTGTCCCCAGCAGCATACACAGCAATAAAAACAGAGGGGCAGGCATGATGAAAGCCATAGCTATGAGAAGGTTGTGAAACTGCAAGGAATAATATTCTTTTTCCATTTCAATCCCTCATTCCAAGCACTTGGCATACTTCCACATGAAGCAAATTCATGCATTAACTGGTATTCAGCTGCAACTGTTCATGCGAGAAAACATTCATGCCAGGGTAAAAATAGCAACACCTCGTCTCACCATCATTTTAACTTCCCTGCCCAAATTTCACATTTATGGGGGAGGGGGCGGGAATACACATTTCAGTCTCTGACATGAATAACAAAATATAAACATCACTATAAAAAAAAGCCACTGAAACACATACTCATGCCTCTGAAAGCTGAGCTTCAGACAACACTATTACATCAACAATATAAAGCTGCCACGTTATTAATCCAAGCCCTCAACACAAGTTCACACCTTCACACTCCTCCCAACCTTCCCTCAACCTGAACTTCTGACAGAAACCTCTCCTTTTGGAAAAGCTTTGAAAGACCTGACCTCAGAAGCAAAGCTTTGACAGTGTATGAATAACTCCTGTGTATCACTGGACCTGTGGTGGGCTACATCAGAGGCACAGACAAACAGCAGCACCTGTAATAAAGGTTCTTCCCATGCTGCTGCAGAACTAAAATGGAAACCAGCCCCTGCAAAAGACCCTACAACTGAGGGATACTAAAGGCACAGCTTGAGCCTATGCAGGCAGTTTTTGCCACCCTTAGCAAGTCACCTGTCAAGTCTTCCTCACTGTTATATCTATTTAGCAGAGACAAAGAAAAGGGATCACATAACTATAAAGGAGATGGTACCACTGGGCTTCCCAGAATCACTCTCTTTCCTTATTGCCAAAATCCCCAAATGTCACACCTAACAACTGCAGCCCCCTAAGACTCTCCCCCAAGTACCTGAGGTAAGCATCACCTAAGCTACTTAGCAAATTACTAACAGGGCCACTCAAACCAGAGCCACCTCACCACAGTCCTGAAAAGCTTCTGACCCCCCAGACTGTGCCACAGGCTTGGTAACAAGAGTCCCAGAAATAGCATTTTGGAGTTTTCCTGAAGGACAGCTCAAGGACCCTAAACTTCCTTGGATAAGCAGATTCCAGGACCATCATCACACACCCTGAAAGATCCTTAAACATGACACAGCCAGCTTTGACAGATTCAGTAGTGAGAATCAAGGAAGGCAAAGAACACAAGTAGTACAGGACACTGTAGTTCTGCTCTAGGTGCTATATGAAGTTGTTTCAACTTGGTCAATTCAGTAATTAAAAACTGGGAAGTACACAAAGCATGACTCTGCTCTGAACAGAAGATTTCAGCCATCTGCCTGAAACACATCTCACTGGCAGCAGCATCAGCATTTCCAGACAAGATGTGCACTGCTGAGAAAGGACTGAGGAGTTCTGCTGTGCGCTGTTACATCCTATTCCTCACTGCCCTACTTTCAAGGGACTAATTATTCTCTTAAGCCTTGTTTAAGGAAGGTGAGCTCCCAAGAAAGAGAAAATCCTTCTCTAACAGTTAATCACACTCCTTTTCCACTGGACTCACCTTTTGCCTTGACTGTCCAAGGATAGATTTGACTAAATCTCAATACAAGACACTTCTAAACATGCCATGAAGCACCTTGCTACACCAACAGACCCACAACGACTGACTTGGATCCTTGAAGCATCTTCCTTTAAAATGACACCTAAGGAAAAGCTGAAGACCAAAAACAAACTCCAAAACCCTCAGCTGTTAAAAACAAAAATGCATTGTTCCAGTCCTATCTCTACAAGAGTCAAGGTTGAAATCCCATGATAATTTATTATCTTTATCACTGATTAACTTGAGGGGGGCTTTTCTACACCTTAGCTGCAGAGAAGTACCTTGAGCTCTCTTCACACAGCTCAATAAGCAGCCATTTCTATGTCACACTCAGACTTTGCTGCAACAGACCTCGACCCTTCCCTCATTCTTTGAAAAGGGAGTTCAGAGTAGCTTTGCACAACAGAAGGTGGAACAACTTCTCACAAATACTTTTTCTGGAATATTTTCCCCCACTCAATTTGCCCAGCCTCATGCACTGCGTCCAAGTTTCAGCTCAGAACTGTGCACACCCATCCATTTCCAGCTGAAACAAGTTGTTTTTCTACGGATTGTAGCTCAGCACAGCTGAACAATGGAAACACCACATCCAAACTCCTAAGTGGACAAAGCCAGCAGCAATAACGCTCTGGGCAGACTGAGTTGTGGGGCCTTGCCTTCACCCAGATTTCCTAACAGCAGAGCTGAAGTGTGGCCACGCAGGAGCAGCTCTCTCCCATCTGAGCACACGATCCTTTCTTGCAGTGCAGCCAGCCCTTGGATCAAAGCAGCTCCTCTAGAGCCCATGCCAAGCAAGCCATTGAACTTAGCAACCACGCAGATCCAGAGGAAAAAGAGGACAGGCATTTACAGCTCATCATGTCAGTCACAGGCAAGATCACCCTCTTACCTCTCAATCAGTATCATCCACATCCATCCAAAATCCATTTCCCAAAAGAAAGCCTCTGCATGGTACGTTTTCCCTGACAGAGCATGTTGCATTTTTAAGGTTAAAAAGAGACAAACCACGGACTTTTCCAGTCTTCAACAATAAATGCTCTAAATTTTTACACTGAATGTGCCAGAAAGCATTTCTCAGCCAGCACAGACTTTCAGCAACCAGCCTAGTCAGCTTGGCTGCATTCCTCCTGCATCCACAAGTGACTACAGCAGTAGTACAGCAGCTACAGTTCCCATAAGGAGCTTACTCCTGGTTCCTAACCGTTGTCAGATGACTTATTTCTGTCTGTTTCCCAATTCTGATCCTAAAGTCAAACTCACAGTCAAAACAGAGGACGGCTCACATGCTCATTTACACCACAAAACTTCCAAACAGAAGACAAACCTCAATTCCAAGCAAATTTGACATGCAGACAAGCTATCAAGTCAACAATATTTCGCTTCAACAGCGAAGGCAAGTAAGTAATCCATGCTTGTCCACCTATCTTCATCCCCACGTGCATATATTGAGATAAACAGATTGGTCAGATCCCAGGACAAGAGAAGCAATGGGAGCAGAAATAAAGGAGCTGGCATCTTGTATGATGAAGTTATTCTGATTCCTAATGCCTTCTCTTATGGACTCAAAACACTGCGCTTTCCCATCTCTAAGGAGCTCCTTGCCCTCCCCACACCTTCCAAGGTAATAGCTCTGTCTTCTCCTGGGATGAGGCTCTCCTGACAGCGTTTGTAAAAATCCACCACCAGCACCCACTGGCACCCACCTGTGCAGGACCAACTTACTACTCAAACTGCATCTGGACAAGTAAATTTTACTTTTGTAGCAGCGCTTTGAACATTTTCTCCTGCCCAAAAACCACCTGGAGAGCATTCTTTAAAACAGCTGGCGCTGTCACCCAACACTGTGGTGTGTCAAAGCTTTAACAACTCCCATACAACATCAGGTTAACATCAAGCAAAAAGCAAAGATACACACTTTTTTTTAGCTACTGAAAGGATGAAACACCCACCCCAGGACAACAAAATGGCATTTTGCAGTAGGAGCACAGTGGGTAGATGAAGGGCAGGAAATGAACTGTGGCAAAAAATACTGTCAACCCAACACATTCCCAAGCCCTGCCTGTCCCCTCTGTGGCAGCAGACTGTCTCCTTGCCTGTGCTCAGGAAAACTAAGATCTATTTGGGAAGAAAAGACATGGCAGTGGCAGACCTCCATCTCTCCCAGCAGTGCAAGGAAGAAAAGCTGTTCTCCTCCCACTCCAGTCTGCCTGCTTTGCCCACTATGTATAACCCACACTCCCCCTAGAACTCTGTTTCTCTCCCACAAGACAATACTGGGGATTAAAAGCCTTCAAAAACAATTCTGAAAGCACACCTAAGCAGTGTTTCTTCCTCCTTGCTCCTGCAAAAAGGAAATCCTCTCAGATTCTCAATGCTGATCACTCCTGCACACACTCTGCCCATGACCATTTCAGGCACCAGGTCCATAGTCACCTGTGGAACACACAAATTTATTCAATCATTCCCTGTGACCACTGAGCATAAAACACAGCGAACAAGTGGCCTGAACTGCACAGCACCAGTTGGGTTTCAAAGAGAAGTAGTTTTAAGCTGCCCACATGTTTTCTTACACAAATTTGGCAGGCAATCTTTCCCTTCTGTGAGTGGTTTTGGTCGGCTGCTCTTCACAACAGCAAGCAAGTGCTCTGAAGGATGAGGCAGCAGAAGGGAAGGAGGACATGTGGAGGAGGAACAGGATGAACACACAAACAGCTACTCTGTTCCAGTCCAGCTCAGAATTCCCTTTGGCATGAATGAAACACTGACGTGTGCATAGGCTCCTACACAGCAATACAGCATCTACTGGTGAGCAGATAAGGAAACAAAAAAAAAAAAAAAAAAAAAAAAACCCAAAAAAACAACAGGAATGCAGGAACAAATTTTTTCAGCAAACAATGCCACATGTAGCTTGGCCTATTCAGAGCTTTCTCATCCCATCATCAAAGCAATTAGGAGCACCAGTTCACTGACAGGACTCTATCCCTCTCCTCAGGGTCTTAATGCAAAGCACAATTCCAAAGTCTGAAAAAGTCAAAGAAATGTGGTTTTGTTACCCCACAACTCATCTTTCTTGACACCAGGCGGTAGCTCCTTGCCTCAAGTCATTCAACACTAAGAGACTGATGGACAGGAGATGTGGACTGCAATGCACATATGAAACAAATACAACACAACATGGCAGAAATTATTGTTACCATAAGGACTGAGTTTTCAAATATCTGTCTAACATAAAAAAATACGTTGAAGATGTGTGCATTTTGATTGCAGCCTCCCCAAAGTTTAAATGAAACTGTGAAACCTTTCAGCATATATGAAGGTTTAGCCACCATTTCCCTCACCTTTATACTTCCCAAGCCAGGAAACAGCAAAGACACAAGCCAAGCTGCTAACACCTGAAATTCACCATCACAGCAGAACCTGGAGACTCGAGAATGGCTCCTTAAGGAACGTGTTTTAGGTGAGTATCAGGGAAACGGGTTCATCCCAAAAGATCAAACCTTATTTAAGATTCAGTTTATGGCCAACTACAGAAATCCCATTTTTCTTCCTGTGTAGATGACTTCTATCAGAACTTGCTTTTATCCTGCCTCCACAAGTTCTGCAACCCACATCCAATTTAACCTATCAATATCAGGGAGGGTATAGTACAAACCAGAGGTCCTTAGAGGACATCTACATTTCTTCATGCAACTATCTCGCTGAAATAATTATTGATATCAAAAAGTGCCGCTATCCCTCGTAATGCAGCTTAACCAAGTTCACATATTAAGTAGAGACATTAGTAATGTTAATCAAATATAGTTTGGGATGATATGAGTAGTTAGGTCAAGAGCTCTGATACTTCAAGTTATATCAGTTTAATTCATTTGTATTTATTCCTGTCCTATAAAGTTAAATGAAGACATGGCTGTGCCACTGTCCCAAACCACCAACCACACTCACACACACAAAAAATGAACCCAACAAAGGAGTGAACCAGCTGCATCGTAACGCAGATTTCCTTTTCTTTTTTGGCATCTACAATGCAAGTATTTTTTTTCAATGAAGGAATCAGTATGGCCTAGTTCACCAATCTTCTGTTATGATGCGAAGTAAAAGGATAAAGTTACAGCAGGAGACAGCTGGATTCAGTGTCTGATTAGAATTCCTATTGTTACTGCCTGGGGAACTGAGCACAGAAGGAATTATTTCTAATAATTTCAACTCATTTGGTTAAAATTCTGACAAGCTTGACAGTCCCTGAAATCTTCCTTCAATACAAACTACTGTTAGGCATATCTAATAAATGAGTTACTTTTTTTTTTTTTTTTTTGCTCTATTTGGCACACCCCACTAAAAGCTGCAACATATTGAAAGGGTTTGAACAGTTTTTAACATATGGTAAATGAACAGACTTGTGAAGGTAGTTAAAGCAAGACACAAGTATGACTAAGTCCAAATATATCTGTTTTTCCCATCTTATCAAAAAGAGGTTCTATTTTTAAAAAGTAAATCAATGTTTAAGGGCACAGACAGGAAGTTTAAGTGGAGTCTTTGCTTTTCAGCGTTTGCTTCCCATGTTAGATATAAACATCACGTGCCAATTTCCTTGCAGTCAACACAACAATTTTCATTTCTACTCTCTCCTTAATGCTTCCCATCACATCTGCTCCATGAAGATATTTAATCTTATTTATTCCATATTTACATGGCCATTAAGTGACAGAGAACCACTATTTATACCAGCCAGTTCCCTGGATTTCCTTCTTGCAGGATTCTGATGCCAAGGCAGTGCAACAGGTTGTTTGGAGTGTGGGTTTCAGCTTTAGAGCATGTGACTTCCTATCAGTCAACACAGCCAGCAAATTCCAGGGAGGCAAAGATCTGAAGAGATTTCAGGCACAGGCAGAAAAAACAAGTACCTCCACCGTAGAAACTACCTCTTTAAACATTTCTATGAACATTTAAAGACAGGATATATGAAGGAATGGGAGAAAAAAGAAAAAAACTAAATAAATCCATCAGTCTGAAATATCCCTCTCAATTCTCTCACTGTTTTTTGATTAAGGACTTCATTTGAACCAAGAGCTTAAAAGATGAAGAGCCTGGGTCCAAAGAGACCTTTGCTGATCAACTGATCCCACCTGCTGGTCATGTCCTAGGCTAAGACTTCCCAGCTATTAAGACCCTCACTGGCAGACACAACCACTGAATGATACTGACCTTTTAAACACAGTTATCCAGTATGAAGTCAGTTACTTAGAGGTTTCTCACACAATAATTGCATTTTCATATTACTGTTACTGAAAAAGATACAGCAATAAAGCATAACCAACAAAAATGGCTTCAAATTATGCTATTAAGTCTGTAACCTCTTCCTGCAAGTCAAGAAGAAACAGGTTAAGACTCAGAGGAATTTTATCTACGAGATTTTCCGTCCCATCTGTCACACAAAGGGACCCAGAACTAGCTCCCTGCTCTGCACAACAGTAGGAAAAGTCACAAAAATCCAAGAGAGTTTTCGCTTTTCTAGGGAGATTCAACACAGGCTTGTTCCAAGTCCCTTGCCTCTTGTCACAGGAAATACAGGCAGAGGAGGCAGTAGGAAGCAGAGAGCAGCTCCAAGGCAATCACCTTGCCATGGTTTGTCTGAAAGCACTGGACAAGGAAGGAGCCCTTGGGAACCACCCAAACCTTCTGCCAGGAAGTTTTCTCCCGGTGCCACATGGGTGCCTCGGTGCTGCACTGTTTGTGGGAGGATTGCTGCTTCTCCTCCTCAAAGTACAATGTTGGACACAGGAACATCAGCTTCCAATATTCACCTCCTGGGGCTGGGACTAGATGTGGCCCCAGACTTACTAATCGTACCTCAATGAAAGGGATACTACAGCAGGGCTCCAACTTACTTGCAAATAAGGCATAGAGAGGCTGTCCCGACAACCTCTGAACAACTGCAACAACTCAGGCAGATTTTGAGCTGGACTGCAGAGGGGAGTGTGACTTCCATGGAACTGTGTGAGTCCCATCCAGCTCAGGATAGTCTGTGATTGAAATCACCAGGAAATACTGGAGCACACAGTAGCCAACACCAACTTCATAAGGGCAAACTCTTTTTAAAGACAAGAAAACAGCTAAAAAGCAAACCAGACAAGATTACTAAGAGAAACTGTAAGAAAACGGGGAAAGGATTAGCCTGTGTAAGAGCTGGAACGTGGGAAAGCTACTAATACCCCAACACTGCAATATAATGCTGATTTTAATTTCAGACCAAGAGACTACAATGTTTATAAATATTAAAAGATGGCCTGTAAGGAAAAAAAAAATTGCATTGCAGAGGCCTCCCTGCCCTCTGAACGTGCACTGTAGACACGACTCTGGTACTCAATGTTTGCTCTCCCTTCCACCACTGTTTCATGGAGTACCTGTGTGCTCAAGCAGGGCAGTCCTGTGCTCTGTGTAAATCTTGTGTTCACCACCTGAACTATGCTCTGCTGTCCTCACTGTGGTTCAGCTAGACAATCCAAGGTGTAACACCTAATCCTTTCCTATTATCTCACCTACACCATTGGCAGCCACGTGCAAAGCAGGATCTTGGACATTATTAAATTATCCCCATGACTCCAGTAAGAAATCAAACAAAAAATAAACCCTTCTGCAGTCAGGAAATACTCCCAATATCACAGTAACAAACTAAGTTTTTCTCACAGTGATTTTGAGTTTCAGTTCAAGGTGTGTAGAAGATACCTACCTTAAAAGCTGAAGGACATAAAAGCACTAAGTAAGGAAATAAAGGAAGTGACACATGTGGGCCTGCGCTAGACCCCAGCCTGTCCCCCTAAAGCCAAGCACAAATGAGCTTTCAAAGAACCTGAAGGTCAGAGCACATAGCTGCTGCTCTTTGAAAGTCTCAAATCAACACAGGGAACATAAATTCACCCCTTCACTGCCATAGGCTTCCTAAGTGTATTTCTGAGCTATGAGCCCAAGATCAGCCCACAACACAGACCACACCCTCAACTGTCAGCACTGAATTTCCCTCCTATTCTCCCGCCCAACAAAGCGCTCATCTTGATTAACTCAAGCACCAAAAACACAACTACAGCTCTACACCATACTAAGGTGTCTTGTAACGTAATTACTCCTTCCCTGGCATGTGCAAGCCAAAACCTGCAAGCTTCAACCAACACTAAAAGCCTTGTGTCAGTCAAGTCACACGTCCACAAACATATATGGTCAGGATAACAGGAGCAAAAGATCCAAGTGATCAGCAGCTAAACTGCAGCTAAACCCCACAGTGCTGGCATTTTATTCACCTGAACCCCCACACAAAGCTTTCAACACCAGATTCAAGAGACAGGGCCAAGACAACGCTGGTCTTCAGCTGAAAGTAGCAAAGCCAGCTCCACTTCTGCACCACCTGCACCTTCTTCGAAGGTGGCCTGAGCACAGGGCAGTCAGGACGCTGTGTGAAATCCTCCGGGCTGACAGCCATGTCTGCCTGCAGCTGCATTACATTTGCTGAAGCCTTGTTTTTGTTTTAGCATTCAGAAGTGATTTTGGCCCCAGAAGCAGCCCTTGCAGTAAGGACCTAACACCTTCTGAACCTCGGTCTCTTTGGCAACTGAACATAACTAGCACACTACAGAAAACACCTTTTTTTCTGGTTTTAAATTATAAGCAGCTTAGAGGGAAAATGTTCTTGACGATTTTATGAAGAGGCAAGGTCTGATGATCACTTCAAATTTAACTAAATACTAAGCAGCACCAATTATTTTCAGAACAACAGAGATGACAGATCTGCTGCCCAAGCAAGAGCAGTTCTCTCCATCTCCACACTGCTGCCTTTGAATGAGCACCAGAAACTGCTCCATGGGAGAAAAAAAAAAGCCCTGAAATGGGAAAATAACACTCACTGTAAACAGACTGTTCCAAGTTACAACAGAAACAAGTTTGGAAGGAACTATAAATTGTACTTCTGAATATGGCTTCTGGTGATGTGCTAAGAAATCACAAATAGATTGCACTGCTACCAGAGGACCTCAGAAACCCATCAACGCACTCAGCCATAATTCACACCCATCTGAAGGCAGACAAGCCATGCCTGATTCCTAAGGATGCTTTTTACCTGGATCCAGCTGGTGTTGAGAACAGGAAGTGAATGTGTGACAAAATTATCAGAAGAAAAGCCACCACATCCCACTGAGAAGCAAGATGTAATTGCTCATTTCACACAAGTCCAAATTCTGTTATACTAACAAAATAATTTTCCAGCTGCCCTTCCAAACTGGACTATTGATAAGCACCATGTACCTAATTAATTTACATACTATGAAGCTACATATGGCAACTGTGGTTAAAATAAAGAAAAAATTAAAAAAGAAAAAGCTTCCAGTATGCAAAAAGGCAGTAAAGTACTGAAATATTTATTTGATAGCACAAAGACAGTTCCCCACACAAACCCAGCCACACATACAGATATTGGTGAAAATGTCTTGCTCATACACCTGTGCCAGTTTATTCAGCACAAAGTGAACAGCTGAGTTAATATTCTGGATGTAATTATGGTAAGCAGTTCCAAAGTCCACACAGAAGTTAACAGCAAGTATTCCTATTAATCAAAAATTTTAGGGTAACCTAAGTGTGGCTGCTACAGGAAAAAGCCTACAGGACAAGCACTGGTGGAAGCACTATTTTGTCAGAATTCTGACAGCAGCTAATAAGGCTGCAGCTTCTTGTTACAATAAAGAATGTATGCAAATATTCTGACACGTCATCTGGCAATGATTTTGCTTGCAAAACCTGAAAAACCACAGGAACAAGAAAAAGGTATTTCATAAAATGGTTTGGAAGCTCATCTCACTCCAGCCCCTGCCGTGGGCAGGGACGTCTTCCACCATCCCAGGTTGCTCCAGGCCCCGTCCAACCTGGCCTTGGAGACTTTCAGGGATGGGGCAACCACAGCTTCTCTAGGCAACCTGGGCCACGGAACATTTCCTTGAACTGTTACAGCAAATATAATCTGTAATAGAGACCTGTTTCACTCTGTGACTTCTTGGCAGGCCTCTCCATTTGGCTGAAAGGTTACTTCCAGTCTACCCTCACAGGAAGAGATAATGTCATTTATTTCATAATAAATTACTGCTGCAGAGGGAGACCTACTCCTGTAGAGGAAGCAAGAACAGGCTACATTTAGACAACTGGAAATGCAGTAGGAAAAATTACATACTGCAACAAACGTGCCTCTCTCCTCTGCACGAGACCCCACCTCGAGTCCTGCCTCCAGCTCTGGGGTCCCCAGCACAGGAAGGACATGGAGCTGCTGGAGAGACTCCAGAGGAGGCCACCAAGGTGATCAGGGGAATGAAGCCCCTTTGCTATGAAGAAAGGCTGAGAGAATTGGGATTGTTCAGCTTGGAATAAAAAAGGCTTCAGGGTGACCCAATTGTGGCCTTCCAGCACCTGAGGGGAACTTGCAGGAAAAAGGAGGAGACACTACTTACAAGAGTGTGTAGTGACAGGACAAGGGGGAATGGGCTGAAATTGACTGAGAGTAGATTTAGGGATCAGGAAGAAATCCTTCCCTGTGAGGGTGCTGAGGCCCTGGCACAGATTGCCCAGAGAAGCTGTGCCTGCCCCATCCCTGGAAGTGTCCAAGGCCAGGCTGGATGGAGCTTGGGGCAGCCTGGGATAGTGGAAGGTGTCCCTGCCCATAGCACAGCGCTGGAATAAGATGATCTTCAGAGTCCCTTCCAACCCAAGCCATTCTGTGATTCCATGATACTATGAAACAGGAACACTGGCAACAAAGATTAAAAGAGAGCGAGTTATGGCAGGCAGCGGCTGAAATCCCCGGTAGTGTGACCGCAATGTCACCCGCAGGGGGGCACGTCCCGCACCCCTCCCGGCGCGGGGGGCAGCGCCGGTGCCCGGCCCCGTTCACCCGGGCCCCGCCGAGCGCCGCAGCCCCAACGGCCGAGGCCGGGGGGCCGGTCCCGCCACCCCCCGCGATCCCGCGGCCCCTTTTGTTCGTGCCCCGGCCGTACCTCCAGGATGTCCTCCAGCACGTACGCCTCCATCGCGGCCGCCCGCGCCCCGCCTCAGCGCGCCGCCGCCATGCCCCGCCGCCCCCACCCTCACGGCCGGGCCCCCCCCGCCGGCGGCACGGGAACAGGAAATGGACCGTTCCACCCCGAGCGCGCCCGGCGCCTACCACCGCGAGCGGGGGGGGGCTGCGCGCCGCTGCCCAACGCCCGCCGGCGATGGAAACACCGAGGAATTAAAGGGAAAAAAAGCCCGAGCAGAACCAGCTCATTTTTCCGTGTCCCGTGGATCACTTCACCTCCTTCCCCGCCGTGAACTCGCAGAAGCCCCAGCCCCAGATGAGGCAGGTCCGTGCCATGCCACATTTGTTTCTGTGCTATGACCTGTCTTCCCATTACACCAAAACCTCCCGAAGCTCTTCCAAACGCTGCCCATTAGCTGCCCTCATCCCTCCCTCCTCCACCCAGCTCCCGAGGGGCTGGAATTCCAGAAACAGGCGATGTATGACACCGGTAGGAAAAGGTGCTGATCGCATGGACCAAGGTCTCCACAATGCAGCTTTAAAAAACATCATCTCCCCACCAAGATGAGTACCTACTTCTTACCTACACACTTCTCTGCTTAACCCAAAACATCAAATGGACCAAAAGATGGTATCTTACATATTCCATAACCCTAGGTGACAGTGATACCAATTCTGTACGCAGCAGGTCAAAATCACTGAGCAATCATAGCTGCGGCTCTCAAAACAACTCATTTTCCAGTTCAAAACATCCAGCATAATAAATCTTGTCAAGCCCCCAAAAATCTCCTCTCTCATGATGTCATTTCAGCAGAGCACAGAGGAGTCCAACGGCCAAAGGAATTAAATTCACCTTTATACTTGAAGAAATACTCATGGTAATAATTTAGTTTAACTGTCTTTTCCAAAAAATACTAATTGTTTAAAATGCTCACTTAACACCAAGAATATTCTTACCTGGATTTAAAAAGACAGCCAGATTGGCTAGTAATATCACAAAGAGAAATTCCAGTTGATCATTAAAAATTTTTGTCATAGCTGCATTCTTCCATTCAAAAATGACATTTAACCACCAAAAATGGGAATTACATCCTACTCACCTAAGACAAAGCCCCTTATTTCAAACAAACTCAACACCTGCCAGATTTGAGAGTTTTACAAGAATTAATTCAAGGAAGAAACACAGAATAATATTCCACTGTTCCTCTGGAGTCATGCTTTTAGGGCGGCATTTCTAACATCCCCAGCAGCCCCTTGCAACTATTCCCATGTACATGAAATCCAGCAATAATGCACAAACATTAGCCCAAGTATAAAGCTGTCCCTGACAGCTTGAAGGATTTCTTTGTGTGTGTATATACATATATAAAAGGAAAAAACCAGCCACCACCTCCCACATAACACTCATGTTTCAAAAGACAAGCTATTCAGTCTTCTGAGCCTCAGTAAGCATTAACAGATACCTTATATCACACCAAAAAAAAAAAAAAAAAAAAAAAAAAAAAAAAAAAAAGCTTAAAGCACACAACTTAGCACTGAGCTAGAGATACTTCACACATGACACCACTAAAAACATTTTCAAATTCAAAGGCAGCATACACAGGAACAAAAGCAGCTCTCTGCTCCACACAGGGCAAATTGAACCGCATTGTCTCCCCCAGATCCACAAATGAAGCACCAGATTTTCAGGAGAAGGAGGAACACAATCACCTTCAGAGCTGGACAATTTCCCTTTCTGCTTGGGAAACTGCAGAGCCCCGTCTGCAACAGCATCACTTCAGTTACAACCCTAACCCAAAGAACAATTCAGAGCTCCCCTTACACCACCAGAGGACTCTACGTGTGAGCCCTGAGGGCAGTGAAAAAACCTTCTTGGCACTGAAAGCAAGTCACCCTCAACATTTGTTCGAAGACAGCAAACAAAACATCCCAAATTTCACACTCAAAACCTTAATACACAATCCTTCTTCCTTCTCCCCTGGCCCACCTTAATTGGCAGCTTTACGATGCTGCCTTAGAAAGAAGCACTTGTTTGAAAAATGAGATCTCAGACTTTCTTTTGGACTTGAAAAATATTTACAGTATGGAATACCAAACTCTAAAAAGCCCATCCCTAACTCTTGCTGTTTTACTGAAGATCTCATAGTGGTGTACAGTAAAGGCTTTAACAAATGCTTCCATTCTGTTCCAGAAAAATAAAGGGAAAAAAAAAACCAACAACAAAACACTTTGAGGTAAAAACAACAAAAAAAAAAATATAGACCCTTGTGATTAATTTTTTTTCTGTGTGATTTTGGGTTTTACACACTGGTCAGGAAATAGATCTTTAATTCTGCACAGGTAAACACAAACCCATTTCATCCTCCCTTTCAAGTCCAGCTCTAGGAATTACTTGAAGTGCTTGATTAGGAAAGATAGAACACATTATCTCTTTGAATCATCTCAGCTCCTACCTGAAAGCTAACGATCTTTATTTAGCCTTATGCTGAAGGGCATGATCCACTCAGCACCCTCATTTATCACCATCCACTACTAAAAAATCAGCCTATTCTCCTGATCAAAAGGTACCCTAAAACCACAAAGCTGTCTGAGCTGCGTCCATCCATTGTCCCTTCCACTCTGTGAGCCTAAAACACCCAAAACCCTTGAAAACATCTGAAGTGCAGCTTGAGGAGACAAAGTTAAAAACGGTGAACAAAGTCATGTTTCAAGCCCCATGAAGTGTGTTAAGCCAAAGGGAATCCCAAGAGTGTTCTGAGAAAAAGCTAGGGATGGGTATACATCTAGGCTGGTTTGCTCCGCAGGGTGCTCCTCACACAGCACTGGGAACTACATGGAAATGACCAAGGGGAGAGTAAAAACCTCCACATGAACCTGGCTGTTCATGCAGAGCAGAGCTGTGCATGCTCAAGAGCTCGCAGGCAGTTTTTAGGAAGATCCTCCTTTCCAGCCTCCTGGTACCACGTAAGCCACCACCAATTCTGAACTGAAATCACATCACCCTGAAGCACAAGCATTTCAACCATTGATCCGAGACAGATTCTGGCACCCAGAAATGTGAGCATTGAACAATTGATCAGACAATTCGCACTCTTATATCACAAAAGCACATTGTTATCTAGTTACAGCTGATCGAGCAGTACTGGTCACCAACTGTCCCAAAGCATATAAACACACTTTTTTTTGTGTGTTTTCAGAGCACAGTGTCAAGGTTGGGCTGTTTAAACCCTGTCCCATGAAGCTACTAACACCTTATTCAGCAAAATCAGGAAGTGCATTAATTACTCAAAAAAACAAATCATTCCAAGAAGAAAAAAATGAGAGTTGAAGACAGGTCCTCAATACAGTACCAATTATCAGTTATACCCTTTAGCAGGCATTCCAATGTATTTTCCTTTCCAGAAGTAGTACACAGTCAGACAGAATCCTAAAGTTCCTGAGACAATTAGGACCAAAAACCAGAATGGGTTTTCAGCACAAATTTTGTGACATTCTGATTATCTGCTAGAGTACCAGGAGGCAAAACCCCCATCATTGTCACACGGAATACCTTGGGAACTGAGGTACCTATCACAATGAAAAATCCAAACAAGATACACTTACACACACAAGGTGGGCATTTCACATTAATTAGAAATAACACAGATTTCTCAAAGGCTGCTTCAAACTTGTGTTGGTTCTTCCATTTTTAGAGTGATGATAATCCCACCGTAGTTCATTTTGCTGGACTGAACCCAGTTTCTCATATCTGCTCTTTGAATAAAAACAATTTTTCAAACCCCTTTACAACTAAGCCAGAACTGAATGTTTCCCCAGACAGATACCCACTGCTCCAGATAAATGCACTAGGATTTATCAACCTTCATTAGGAACTACAGCCTATATAACTTGCAGCTCTCCATCATATCAGTATAAGCACCAAGACACTAAAAATGTTCTTCTCTGCTACTTCTTCCTGTTATACCCCAAAAGCGTCATCTCTGTTTTGGGGCAGTTGGTATCAATCACCACTTGGTGCAATTTTTAATGTCACTTAGTTCTATGTCAATACAAAACAAATTGAGTTTTAAACCTACTGTTTCAGGTTCTCCCTTCAGACAGATTCACCCAACTCCTACTTCTAGATCCTCAATGGTTACATAAAAACAAGTCAGTCCATACCCAAACCTCAGGCACCACCTGAAACCATGACCCCATCTGTTTTTTCTACTTTCACATTGTATATTGGTTTCTTTCACTTCACTTCTTGAAGCAATCACAGCTCTGCAGTTGTCAGCCTGGCTAAATTTCCAGCATCCTTCAGGCAGGTGCTTCAGTGAATTCCAACTAAAAGAAACCTACCTTCTTCCTTCCATTTCCATTTTTCAGGTGGGGATGTGCAGGGATGATGGGCTTCAACCTGATAAATACTGAAGACATACTTTTATTCTGATTTTTTTATTCCCTCAGCATTATAATTCAATGTCTCTCTCTGAGCATTTCAGACTTTCCTGCCAAAAGCTACAGTGAAGCTTTCACGTGAGTTTTACAGTCACAAGATGATCCTTGATGCCCATTCTCATTATCACACTCCTCTTGATTAAGCTCCATTATCTCTCACAGACAAGGAAAACTTTGATAACCAAGCCGATATTTTTCTTCTCTAACAACCATGTAAGAACTTTTTTTGACCATCCAAGATGGTTTCCTACTCAAAAACTAAGTTTTCTGCCAAGACAGATCTTTCATTTCTTTTCAGCCTATTCTTCCCTTAGCAAGGCATTTCAGACCCTTCTGACACATTCAGTGTTTTCTGTTCAGTTAGTGTTACTCTTTTCGGTCAAGTGACAAAGCTGCAAAGGATGGAATCTTTTCCTTATGCTATCCATGAGATCTAGGTTTTCCACAGCTCCAGGAAACTAAAATCTGGAAGAGGTGATTTAACTACCTTTGAAAGCACTGCAGTTAACACATCCCGAGGTTTTTTGCACCCATTTAAAAGACTGCATACACAGAAAAGGTTTCAAGACTGAGTGTTGAGAGACTAGGATAGTTATGATCTGTCTGATGGAGTAACTTCCACAATTCTCTTCACAAAGCCCTCCTCCAATGTGCTCTCCCTAAACAGAAGCACCGTGCTGTGGAAGCTGACTTGGCAGCTTGCATGAACTGTCAGGATGCGGTGGCATCAGGGAATGTAAGAACTCCATGCCCAGAGAAGCCTTCTCAAAGAGGTGGAGACCTCCTCCCAGTTATAGCTGGGCAATTAGGAATTTCAGCATTCCAGCTGCCATTACCATTTCATAGAGGATTTCTCATTCAAACAAATTAACTTCTATGCCTTTCTCATTCCACATGTCAAACAGTGGTGACAGAAAAGGTGTGTGTAATGAAGCAGCACGTACAGTCCAACAACATTCATACTAACACCTCTCAAATCCTGAGGCAGGTACTAATCCAAGATACCTCCACATTAGAACATGAAAATTTGAGTGCAAGTTCATAAAAAGTTTAAGCGCAGACATGTTCCCTGCTATGAATTAGGAAACCTCAAACCAGGAAAAGCCATTATTCAGGACAAAGACTCCTACTCCTGTTTAAGTGGCCTCATCTAGTATTTACTTCTACACATAAATTCTAATTGAGTGAATATTGTATCAAGTATTCTCACATAAATTCTAATCCAGGACCTGTTGGATTGAGATGTGCCTGTCTCCCTTTTCCTGGCTGTGAACAGAATGGTTGTCTCAACAGCTCTACGTTCAGGCTGGTCATCATGAATTTGGACTGGGTTAATATCAGATTTTGAAACCTATTCCAAAAGCAGGAACCATAACAATGTACTTGATGCCTCTTTCTTTTACAGAGCTCTCAATAATCAGAATTACTCAGCTGGCATCTTCAAATTCATAGACTAAAATGGCTGGAAAATCTACTCCATTCAGTGACAGCAATATCAAGCCTGGAATTTAACAGAACAAGAGGCATAAGGCTGAAGAAAGAAAAATACATAAACTGAATAGAAAATGAGATACTAATGTGATCTCTGTTTTCATTTAATATGGTTGTTTATTTGCTTTTTCATCTGAGGTTACCTGGAAGATCAGGACAGACTCGGGATCACACAGCACAACTCCCAGTATTTACTACCAGTGTAGTTGGACCAGCTGCCAGACAGAAACACTTCTAGCTGAACACAGGATTATTCAGTACCTCCTGTTCCCCATCTCCTCTTTGCTGGGCCTCCAGAAATAAAATCACAGGTTCAGTTTATCTCACATTACCAGAAGATACAACCCTGAACTCACAAACACCTGCCCTCAATTCAAGATGTGCTCACAGTAAGAGCCTGATCTAGCCCAAGATTAACCCTAAGGGCATCCAAGAGTCCAAAGCAAAAAAAAAACTTAAGCCCTCCTCAAACCCCTCACTACATCCCTCATGGCTGAACCCCTCCCTGCCCTAGCAGGCAAGCTGAAGTCCCCTGCCAACCCAACACACCCCTACCACAGAAGAACCTCCTTCCCCTCAGCCACATTTAAATCACATCATACACACAGAGCCTGACAGAATTATTTTACTATGACTAAGTTTAATAAATGCTGGGGAAGCTGACAAAAAGTGTTTTAAAAAACTAAGTATCTTCTGGACTGGATGGACAATAGTTTTGTTATGAAACAAACTGCTTGAGTTATTTCTATTAACAAGTATTCCAATGGTTTTTGGAAAGGCTGTGTGCTCTGTAACAGCCAATTCTGGATTACAATGAAAGCCACCATTGAAGACATCTGCCTTTCCGAAAACACTTTGGCAAATTTTTAAATATAATTTTTTAAAAATAAAGTTCTTTGAGAGTTCTACTGGTAGCCTTACTTCAAATCTAATTCACTCAAACAAGTACTTATTGAGTGTCACTGCTTCACCCACTTAGTCCAAACCAGCAAATTATTATTATTATTGTAAGATTTTTCTAGGTCTAACTCAGGTTTTGGCCATACTCTGATGTAACTGAACAGCACTGGGCCACAAGAGCTCCAAAGCACAGGAGGAATCAGCATCCATATCAACTTTGATAACAGACAAGGCCCCTGGCACAGCTGTGCCACCAGTGCTCAGCTCCAGAGGGCACAGAGAGAGACATTCCTCGCTCTGGGCAGAGGGAAGCTGTTAAGTCAACCCATCACACCAGGCCATTCCCTAACCTAAGTATTTCTGCAGAACCCAGCTGTGGTGCAGGTAACTAGCACATTTCTAAAATCCACCTCAGCCTAAAGACACTAGTAAATTTTCTCAGCTTGAAGACACAAGGGCATTTAGAGAGTCATTTCACACAATTGTAGACACTTCCCCCCCACAATGCAACCTCCAGAAAAGCCCTTTTCAGAAGTTCAGCACAGAAAGTTGGCCACTATATTTATCCCCGAGGAGTTCTTTGATCAAGCTGATTCTCCACAAAAATACCAGCATGCTGTTATGCCAGCTTTCACTTCTGCTAGTGACAGAGACGGACAGAAGGCATATGTTCATCCATGGAGCAGACTGTAACATTCAAAGCACTTTTTCCTTTAAGCCAGCTTGGTTTTTTGTGTTATGATTCTGATCACAATTGTGACTTTTTTAGTCAGTCTCCAAGTGACTCCTTTGCTGCACTGCACTAAGCGACACAAAAGTGATGGTGATAAACCAAAAGGCTGCAGTATTTTAATAAAATCCTGCTTAATTACTCTCTTTCTTCCTATCCTTAATACACTGCTTTCAAGAACTTGAACAAATACCAGAGACAAAAGTCAGTGCTGATTTTATCTGAAGAAGCTCTAAGTTTTTAAACTACACACGGAAAAAAAAAAAAAATTCTGTGTGATTTATCTGTTCCAGTAACTTCCAAGCAGAAAATCCAGAGGAAGTGTCAAGAGGACTTGTTTGCCCTTAAAGACAAGAATTCTCACTGATCTGCACCATTTTTACCAATTGGAGTCCTCAGAAACAATGCAAATGTTTTCTGTGACAGGGATTTAAACGAATTATCCCACCGAAAGAGGCAGTGCTCCTCCTCCTCCCTGCCCGAGTTCCTGCTCTCTGCTGTGTCAGCACAAGCTCTTGTGCCTGACAAACTGGATCCAGGAACTGATCAACTGGAAATGTGTTTTTTCTCTGAGGTTTTTTTTTTTCAACGACATAATTTCCCAAGTGGCTGGGAGGAGCACTGAACGCCTTTTTTTTTTTCCTTGCTCCAAGCCCAACTCCCCCAACTTCAGTGGGATTAGTACCCACGCTGATGCAGGGGCTGAACAGCACTGAGCACTTGAGGAAAAAAACTAAGTCACATCATGACTTGAACATTTCAACTTCATTAAAGCATTGTTCCCCATTGTGTGGAGGAGAACAATTCACACCTGCAGAACAGCATCAAGAGGAAAATTCCACTGGCAAAGCATTTCAGGACAAGACTGAACAAAAGGCAAGAATACCTGAAGTCTGGAAATGGGAGAGCTCCAGGACAGGAAAACACGTGAGTCACCTGCCAGACACAGATGCACAAGGGAGCTTCAGCTTCTCCTTCAAGTGTTTAGTTTTTTCTTATGCGTGGGAAGAAATGGGAGGTACAACTGGGAGGGTAAGAGCCATCTTCCTCCTCTTATTTCTGAATCATTCCCTGCATGAGACAGGGGGGATTTCAGATACTCCCCTTCTGCTGGGATTGTAGTCCCCAAAACTGCTCCTGCGTAGAGGTACAGACCCAGAAAGAACCATTCCTTGTACATCAGCACAAGGGAAAGCAAATCCTAGACCAAATATGAGGCAGCCCCCTTAGCAGCAGTTTGAATTCCTGAGTGCAAAATGTCTTCAGTTTGAACCTAAAAAATAAAGAATCTAGACACTTTTTTGATTGTTTCAAGTTGAACTTCAGGAGAATGGAAGCCAAAATCCCAACCTCATATTGTAAATAGCAATATTTCATCACATTTCTTAATGTTCCAACATCTTTCTAGCTCTGAGCAGCTGCTTATTTGGACACATTATCCACTCTTGATGATTAACACCACCTAAGATATTGGGGTGGGGCAGTGAAAAACATAACATAAAGGTTTACTTCAGCTAATTTCCTAGAATATACCATTATGCTCCATGAATTTGAGGATGCAGCTAAAATACAGAAGAGGAATGACTCCTGTACATCAAACACCAGTAATTTGAATTTGTCAAAAACTGCTTTGAGTAACGCCAACAGAATCATCCTAATGACAACATGCAGCCTAAAAGAAAATACTGCAAGCACAAACAAGGATGTATTAAAGACATGCTTGGCTTTGTGGCTGATTTTTAGGCTGGTGCACGACTATTATCTCATGTGAAAACAAGGTGACACAAGAGTTAAGTAATACCTCCATGTGGCTTTAGCTCTTTGCACAGTCATGAGCTTAGGACGGCCTATGAGGGATAACCCAGCTGAAAAACATCTGGAATACTGAGATAACCTCTCCCAGTACCGACTAACACAAAGCACTGCTTAGTGTGAACACACAGGAAATGCTGCCCTTCATTGGTCAACAATGGATTTTTTTCTCCAGAATTCCTGTGGACACTGCACAATGACTGGATGGAGGTCACCAGCATTCCCACAGTAACACCAAGACACACTGATACTCACTGCCAACTTTGTGTTAAGGAAGACTTTTCCCCTAAGTACACACGTCAGCTCAATGACCTTACCCAAACCATTTGCCAGCATTAGTCCTTCCTCACCAACAGTTTTCTTACTCAATAGATCCAAAGTTATGGACATGACAAAATAAGTCCCACACAGGTGCAGAAGCTCTACGGACACCGCACATCTTCAGGATGTCATTTCAGCTGAGTCACCTACAGAGCCACACCACCAAGAAACCAAAAGCACAGCATTTCAGGAAAAAACACACAATGTCTACCTAGGCAGCCATGGATTCTGTTCAGATGGCCCAAAGCCACTAACAGCAAATTTAGGCAATTTTTATTTAACACCAAGTTAAAAGGGCTTGTTCCCTTAACCTCCAAAGCAAAGGCTTCTTACTTACCTTGGATCGGCAGCATTGATTTTTCAATTCCCAAATCCAATTGCAAATCACCTATATCCTAAATAAGCACCAACAGTTTTGGTTTTAAAACACAGATAGAGGGGGAAAAAAACAAACACACATAATCCCATTTGCCTTCAGCCTTGACAGATGAGGAAATTCTCTCAGCTAAACCTCTTCCAGAGAAACCAGTCTCTTTACAGAACTGAATTACTGGTTAAAAATATGAGGTGTTTGGCTCCAGCCTGCATATGGGAATTATGTTTATAAGGACATTTCCTGAAGAAATATCTAAGGACGTAAACAAATACACATGGTGCCGCCAATACTGAACTCCACCTTCTGCAATGGTCATTTTCTGCTGGGGGGGTTTCTTTTTTTTTTTTTTTTCCAACCCAGATATTCACTGATTACTTGAATTAAATAAAGCACACAAAAATACAGTCATATTAAACAATTAAAAAAAATAAAAAGCATTAGGTCTAACCAATCTGATTTTGCTGGAACCTAGTCCAGGAACACTAAGAAAGGGATATTAAACAGTTTTGGCTAATGCTTCCTGGGGTCAACTACAGCAGGTTTCACTACTGTGAAAGCTGGCTGTAGGATTCCCCAAGCAACAGCCCTGGGATAAACCTTGAGATTTCACAGATTTTTGAGAACCATCCTACAGTATTTCTCTCGTTTCCTCTTTTGAGTGGAAGAAACTAAGTGGTACAGGCAAAACACAGCTGAAACAGACTGGGAAAAAAAAAAAAATTAGAAGATAAACAAAGCAGCAGAATCTGAGCCTGAACTGCAGATGTCACACACTCCCAAGGACAGGGCCCTGTCAGCTGCATGCTCAGTCATGTCTGTGAGGACCCAAGGACCTGAAAGCAATGGCAGTGAAGGGTACACATCACACAGTGGTCAAGCCAGGCATGGTGACCCTGAAGAATCTAAAGGCCTTATTCCAGGCTTCTGATGAAGATTGTTAGAGTTAAAAAAAGGAAACAGGTTTCTAAAATAAATTCTGTGCTTCAAATCAGCTCGTTTGAACACTTAAGCTCTTCAAGTATTTTCCAATTTAAATTACAACCATGTGCCTGTGATGCTCTTGAAACCACACCAGGATGCCCAAGTTTTCATATTAACTTTGCCTTAAATCTGAATCCAAGGAATTCAGAGTAGCTTCTTCTGAATTAAGAAATTTTAGAGGACTGGTGGTGTTGTGTCATTCTACTTACTTCATCTTAGTAGCTCAGTTCAATTACTATTTCAATTGCAGCTGAAAAAACAAAAATGAGCTTTTATTTCCAGGAGGCTCAAGTGAACCAAGAATGCTTAAAAAACAGCCAAAACATCTCAAGAAGTATCCTTTGCACAGGGCAGCGTTTTCAGGTATAGTTAACTGAGGATTACATTATGGAAGGCTAATTTGCACAGCATCTAAGAATCCAGTAACAGAAAAGGTAATAAATATACACAAATCCAAGCTGCATCTACACCTTGGATTATCACAGGATTCATGGACAAGATGAAACCTACAAATTCCTAAGATGGATCTAAAGGGCAATTATAAATTTCACTGCCAGCAGCAAACCTCCTCCAAGTTCAAAGACTTGAAATAAGCTTGTAAATAATTTTTATTACACAACTAAACCTTTCAGTGTTAAATAAGAGAAGCCCTAATGCAGTCTGGACATCAGGTTTCTAAGCAGCAACCTGCTATGAGGACCTGCTCATTTTTTACCCTTTTCACCATGAATGGAAGCGTTGAACAAAATTTGTACGTACAAGAACACTTGGAAGGAACCTGCAAGCTGACCTCCCCTGCTATGTAACTCCTACTGTCATTCTTCTCATACTTCAAGATTGCTCTTCCTGTATACTGAGAAAAGCTGCCATTTTTTAACAACTATTTTTTAGGAAAAAGGCAATTTACCTTTTACAGACAATAGTGGACCCCACTACCTAAAGTCTTGGGGTTTTGCAGTAATTTGCTGCGATTTCAAAGATCAGCCTTGGAGGTTGCTATGAACAGTGTCACTGGAGCTCATGAGGTTGTTGGTATGACATTTCCCTTAAACTGCTCCCAAAGCTCTCCACAGTGCCTGTGTTTCCACACTGAGATCTGATGGAGTTTAGACATGGACATGAAAACAGCTGATCATAACTCTCGATTCCTTTCCATCAGCTCAGCAACAACTAAGCTGAACAACGTCTTTTTCAATTCCTGGGGTTTCTGTGACTCAGGATGTGACAGCTTTCCCTTAGAACTCCTTGGACTTGTTGCCACTGTACTCCTGAATTTTAGAAGCAGTCTCATTAGCAGTCAAATCTAGAAGCACTTTGCTTCAGAGATTAGAGAAGTCTTAATGTATTAAGCATGGGAAGGGCAAAAAATAGCCTAAGACAAACTATCTTAAGTTTACAGAGATAATGAAGGGGAGGGAACACCAGCTTCTGCAGCATTCCCACAGCAGTTTCCATTTACAGCAAAACCAGCAACTTACATTTCTTTGTGTTTTTCACTTCATGTGCTTTCCACACTGCCCGTGGTCAGAAGACCACAATCCAACGGCAGAGCTGGACACAACTCAAGAAAATGTGAAATAAAATAAAATTTTAACCCCCAAACAACTAAAAACCCTTTGTTCCTACAGTGGGATTTGTCTTGAGCTTCTAAAAGCCAAAAATAACCATCGGGTTCCTTGCAGACAAGGAAACCTCCCTTTCACTGAGAACACTCCAAACACTTTCCCTCCCCAGGAGCTGCTGGGAATGACATTCAAGTTGGATGCTCTGCTCCATTATCAGGCCATCCTCATGCTCACATTCCTAAAAACTGCAACTTCAGCTGTGCATATTCTACCAGCTGCATCACTTCATCCTGAAGTCACTAGGAGAAAGACTAGAACAGATTTTTGCATGATCAAGAACAATTATAAATGAAGCATGTGGCATATATTTTGTTGTGAATCCTGAATGTCATCATGTCAGTATTATTCACTTGCTTATTTAGCCCTGCTTGATATTTAATCCCAGACCACCCAGCCTGGGAAAGTCCTCACTTAGGATAAGATGAAACCACTGGGGAAGCTTCCAGATACCCAAACTGCCTGCACAAATTGCCTAAATCAGTATCTACAGCACATGTCACTCTATCAAAGAAAAAGAAAATCAACTATTCTGCTGCCTCATGATATTTAATGATCACTGGCATTTCTTCCTCTCTGCAGCTCCCAAAGAATGTGAAATAGGCACCTATGGCTCTGAGGGCACAACAAGCAGGCAAAGCTCACCTCACCCACCACCAGTACTCCTCAGCTGTCTCTGCCCTTCCCATCCTGCTGCACACAGGATTGCACCTGGAAGCTCCCAGTGTAAGAAGCCATTGGGAAGAACGGCTGTGGACCACTAAATAAAACCTGCCCGTGACTTCACCAGCAGGTCTGGCTTGACACAAACTCTGTTGGATGTTTCCATCACACGCAACTGATCTCAGAGCTTGTTAACTGATACACTGAAGTCACTCCAGGGCCTCCATCCCTTCACCACACAGCACCCCAGCAAATTCCTAAGGCTTTTGCTCAACAGAGCTCTCCAAGCATCTGTAGGACTGCTGGACAACATAGTTCAGCAGCAAACTAGCTTTCCTACAAGCCTTACACCATAAAAACTTCTACCTACACAATGATATCGATTTTCCTAAAAATCAACACCACAGAAACAAGCGTACAGACTCCCTGGGACATGCTCACTGCGTGCAATTTATCTCAAAGAGCTGGATGAAATGCTTCTTGTATCAACTTCAGCAGGAATAAAATGCAGACTGCTGCCTAACCGTGGAAAAAGCTATCATCATCCTAGCCCAGCCCTTCCTTGAACCTATCAGACTCTTTCTTCCTGCCCCATTTCTAACAGAACTGTAGATATATCACTTGAAAGCCAAACCACTTAGAAACCAAGTTCAAAGAAAAGCTAAAAAACTTCAAGTGGACTTTTCTGTGGGCACTACTCAAAAAAAAAAAAAAACCAAAAAAACAAAGCAGAAGTGAATGTTCAGCTGGGGAGGTTACAGAATTAAAGCCATTAAACAAAGCAAGCCTGTGTGACTACATATGCAAATAAGGGGCTCCCAGCCTTACCGGCCTTTTCCAGCAATACCTACCTGAAAATCCTATCACCAGACAAAACCGTGTTATTAATGCTTCCCTGGACTTCTTTTTGCATTGCATGGATTCAGGGCGGCTTTCAGCTTCGCATTAAACGTCACTCAACGGTTCAACGCCCTGGGCACTCCGGGAGCTTTCGCCTGGCTGCACCTTCACCTGCTTTACCTGCACACTCTCTCCAAGACGACCTATTCCCACCACTGGGCGCGCCAACACCTTTCCAGCCACGCAGCCAGCGCTCCGGCCTGCCTCCGGAGCCCCATCCCGGGCTTGCCAGCAGCATTCCCACCGCTCGGCTCTACCTCTCCCGGCTCCCACATCCACCGCGATATAGCACACAGCACCTGCAGCAGCCCCTGGGCCTTTCCCTTCGGGATAAAGCCACACCGGGGATGAAGGCTGCCGCTGGGGAAAACCGGGGGGCGCCGGCCCCGCATCCCGGCGAGCAGGGGGGTACGGCAAAGCTCCCCGAGGCGGGGGTGACCAGAGGCCGCGATCGGCCGTGCCCCGCCACGAGGTGCTGCCCCTTCCCGGCTCTGCCGCAGGGCCGAGGGCGGGGGGAGCCGGGAGCGAGCTGGAATTATGAAACCGGATCAGCAGGGAAACCCCCGGGGCCTCCCCCGCGCCGTACCTCGGAGACCTCCTCTTCCTCCTCCTCCTCCTCCTCGTCTTCCTCCTCCTCCTCCTCCTCTTCCTCGTCGTCGCTGCCGTTGTTGCTGCTCTCGCTGCCGCCGCCGCCGCTCTCGCTGCTGCTGGCCGGCCGGGCCGCCTGCCCGCCGCGCTTCGCCTTGCCCGGCACCGCCTTCTTCTTCAGCAGGAGGTCGCACACCCGCACCAGCCCGGCCGCCCCGGGCCCGCACGGCGACGGGGGCGCGGCGGGGCCGCTCGGCCCCTCCGGGGGACCGGGCCCTGCTGTGGCGCTGCCGGCCTCGCCGCCGCCGCCCTCACCGCCTCCCTCCTCCGCCGTCACCGCTACCGCCGCGCCGACCGCCTTCTCCATGGCCGGAGAGGAAGGAAAAGGAGGAGAAGGAGGAGGAGGAGGAGGAGGAAAAAGAGGAGGAGGCGCCCGCGGCCGCCGCTGCCTCGGTCACCTCTAGCGCCGGCGCCGCCGCCGCGCCAACTCTCGCGATACTTCCGGCGGCCGCCGCTCGCGCCGCTCTGGCTCCCCTGGCGCGGCGCGCGCTCGCGCTCTCCCCTCACGCCGCCCGCTCCCGCTCCCCTCACGACCCTTCCCCGTTCCCAGCACCGGGACCGCGGCGGCGGCGGCCGGACACCGCTTTCCCCCCCGCCGCCTTCCTTTCCTTCCGCCCGCGCCGCCGCCTCGATCACCGCCCCGGCGCCGGAACCGCCGCTTGCGTCATCACCCTCAGCCTTCAGCGCGCTGCGCCTCGGTAAGGGCGGCGGGTAACCTCGGCCTGGCCTCCGTCGGGAACTTTCCCCGAGAGCCGCCCGTGGGCGCGGAGGAGCCGAGTCACCCCGCCAGGGCCCGGCGGGACCCCGCGGCCTGAGGGAGCGCGCCTAGAGCGGGAAATCCCCTGAGGGAAGGCCCGCGGTGAAACCCCGCAACACTCAGAATTTCACTTAAAAGAGATGGTTTCTCACGCAGTGCGGACAATATGCATTAAAAAGCAATCTCCAAACGCCTCTTATAATAGAAATTGCGGGGGGTGTTGGGGGCGTCGCTAGAAGGATCAGGAAATAAATAGGTGGAGTATCGCTGAAGGTAATGGTCAGTGAAACTGCAGAGCGCAGAATTCCAGTTAAAAGCGATGTCCAGGGAACAACTGGACATGGCAGTCAGTGGTGATCTGTCAAAGGCTGAAGTCAGTAGTCTTTCCCAACCTGTTTTTGGGGTTCTGTGTTCTTCCACACAGCTGGTTCCCACCAGGCACTCCACATTCAAGAGTGACCTCCAAATCCCCGTTTTACAACAGTTTTCATACAATTTCACTTAAAATGACAAACATTAAGACGCCCGTGTCAGTTCGATCATATTTCTTTAATGAAACCCTTTGAATATGTCATCATGCCCTGATTCAGCCCTCAGGCCCCCTACCCCAGATTTTCATCCCCAAAGTGTACTTGGGATATTAATACTGTTGTCTCCCTTAGGGCAGGCTAAGTCCTGCAGTAACCAAAGTTAAATCTAAGTTAAATGTGTTAAATATTTAAAGTGTGGCTTCCTCACCGAAGAAGTGGGCTTTTTCCATTTTACTTTTTAGAACTGTTGAAAATAAAAATTAATCACAGAAACACACAGTTGTAAAGATCAGTAATGGCTCTATGCACTGGTACACTATGGATGTTTGGGAACTGGTGTTTCAAACCAACAATGCCTGTTCTGGTTATATTTTATAGAAAAGAAAAGAGACCCTTGTTATTTGCCTACTTAGTTTGACTGATGTTGTAGAGCCCCGGTCAGATCTGCAGCTCCTCTGAAATCACACATGACTTTTTAAATAAATCCTCAACTGGCGCTCATCGTGGAGTCTGCACAGTTCTCCCCAAATCCTCGTGTTGCTGAAATCCCACCAAAACATCCTGATACATGCCTCTGTATGTTCTTAATAAAAGGCCTGCCTTGGTTGTAAGAGCCCCACTGTTAAATTATTTCCAAGTCAGCTGGAAATAACTGACACAGACTCTTAACCTTCCAATTCAGAAGATTAATCTTCAGGTACAAGGTCTATATATTATTATATATATTAGATATCTATATATTATTATTTATTCCTTTATAAATAACTCAGCAGATGACAGCTGATGTGATCCAGGAGGAATAAACTGAATACTCTAGCCACCTACTTCCAACTTCCTGGTGTGACTGCACAGGAATCCCAAACCACACCAGCATGAGATGTGTCCTGGCAGATCAGTGACAATAATACTTTTGTCCTCTTACATTTTTTTTGGCATTAAAATGAAGTCAAGTGCTTTGATTTTTACTAGTTTTTATTGGGGTGCAAGCAGAGACTAAACCTTTGTTATTTGTTATTTAGCATTTATTTCTTGTATTATTTGTTGTGATCACAAGAGGCAGAAAAGAGAACTGTAAGTGAGTATAGGTAATCTCAGCCCTACAATGGTGTAGAAGGATGGCTGCAGAGCTGAGTTTTATACCCTTGGAGCTGTTCGCTGCCCTCTCTGTCCCCTCCCAGGATGGTGTGAGGCGGGGAATGGCCTCGAGTGAAGGCTTCAGGCGTGGAGCTCGGGCTGCGGTTACTCTCAGCTACCTCGTATCACAAATCTGCCTTTGATACTGGGTGCGTTCGCACCTCATTCCAGGCGTCCACTCCGGTTGTTAGACTTGGAAAGGCTCCAGCCTCTTGCTAATGAAGGCAGCCGTACTATTTTATCTCTGTGTGTCCTACTCCCCAGCCCAGGGTCAGATGGAGCACAGTGAGCAGCGCCGCTTGTGTTAGCACAGGCAGAGCGGCCTGTCGGAGACTGTTTGTTCCATTTCTTTTATGCAGGTGACCTCTGTTCTGCTCAAAGAGTGGCGCCTCCTCATTCGGCACTGCAGAGCAAGTCCTTTTCCTCCATTTCACAGCAGCCCGGTTACCCCCCTCTCCCTGCCGCCCTCACTTGAGCCTTTTGTGCTGGAGCCTTTCCAAAGAAGGGCAGTGGAGCTGGGAACGGGTCTGGAGAGGAAATAATGAGGAGCGGCTGAGGGAGCTGGGGGCTCAGCCTGGAGTAAGGAAGGCTCAGGGAACTTCAGAACTCCCCCTAGAGAGGAGGGTGCAGCCAGGTAGAGGTCAGGCTCTCCTCCCAGGTCACAAGCAATAGGACAAGAAGAAACAAGCCTCAAGTTGTGCCAGGGGAGGTTCAGGTTGGAAATGAAGAATTTATTTGCAGAAAGGGTTGTCAAGCACTGGGATTGCTCAGGGAAGGGGTGGAGTTACCATCCCTGGAGATGTTCAAGAGACCGCTGGACAGGGCACTCAGTGCTCTGGTCTGGTCGACAAGCTGGAGATTGATCACAGGTTGGACTCAAGGGTCCCAGAGGTGTTTCCCAACCTAAAATGACTCTGAGATTCTGTGAGTGCAACAGCGAGCAAAGCGCTTCTTCAGAGAAACTCAGTTTTAGACCCATGGGGCTTATAAGATTTGATTTTGTTGTGGGCAAAAGCTGCTAACACAAGTCTGCTCCTAATCTTGGGATGGTTTGAATGCCATGGGAAGGTGTGCCACTTCTCCAGCACTTTGTATTTTAGAAACCCAAACGAAAACATTCTTGTAAATACTATGATAATCATCAAGACATAATGAAGGAGTAAATAATCCATATTTTTTTACTTAGTTTTTTTTTTTTGTGTCCCAGTTTCCACCAGGGTGTATGACCTATAGCTGTCTTTCCTGTTTATAGGGTTCTTAGGGAATGGATTGCATATCACTGAAAAGCCAGTGTAGACTGTAAATAGGGCAGTAATAACTGAAAAACACATTTCCTTCCCTGATGAGTCTGTGAAGTTGGTTAACTTTGGACACTTGGGTTTACTGGTAGCATAAAGCTGCAGGAAATCATGGAATCATAGAACCACAAACTGGTTTGGGTTGAAACGGATGTTAAAGATCACCCAGTTCCAGCTTCCTGCCATGGGCAAGGACACCCTTCATTATCCCAGGTTGCTAAAAGCCCTCTCCAACCTGGCCCTGGACACTTCCAAGCACAGGGCAGCCACAGGTTCTCTGGGCAACCTGTGCCAGGGCCTCACCACCCTCCTAAACATGGAGAAAAATGACAATCCTTTGTTATCTCTTTCATCAGTGATTTCTGCTTCTGTATTTATGCTATTTCTTCCAGGTTATTGATCATTCCACTAAGCACTCCGTAGGCATAGTGAGAAAGCTTGGGGTCTGTGTTGCTATAGGACACGAGAAAGCACAACGCGAGCCACCTGCTATTTTGCAAGGTAAAAGAGGAAGTTTATTTTCTGACTCCAACTTTTGTACTTTTCCAAAGGTGACAGTGGATTGGAGAGTGAATGGGCCACCTCTCCAAAGACATTGGACAAACTACTAGTACATCAAGTTTCTCCACCCCCATGAAGGAATGCAAAACAATATGTTGTTTACAGAAATTGTGTGGGAAAGTTTTCCAACAGAATTTAAACTCAGAAGGCTTTAGAAAAACTTAAGAATCAGGGCGACAGGTCTGGATTCAGTGAATACTTTCAGGAACTGTCTCCTTGTGTGCCAGAGTCCTTAAAAAGTTCTACAGGACAAACAATGTGTTGAAACCTCTGCTGTGGTTTAATTAGGCTCCAAGATCTGCTTTCAGTTTCATTTACAGCTGCTGGAAGCATTGTCATTGTCAAGGTCAGGGAGCAAGGGAGCATGACTTTTGTTTGCAATTAATACAAGGACTGAAAAAAGTTCGTAACTTCTTGAATTTTTAACCTGAACTCAGGACTGCTGCAACTTCCACAAGGCTAACAAGCTGATCATCCAAATAAACTTTAATCCAAACCCCAAGCCTGCCATTCTCATTGGTGAATGCTTTCGTTGTCTTTGATATGTGCAGTTTTGTCATCTTTGCAGCTTCTATATGTGCTGGAATGTTTTTATTTGTATCATTCAGGGAACTGTGAACCCCAGATTGTATCATCTCAACACACATACCAAAGGGACTTGCTCACTGGACCTCCTTGGTGCCTAGCATGGAAGATCCATGTGAAATGGGAGGTAAGATAAACTACAATTAGACCACCATGACTGACTTTAAACAGGAGTAACAGAACTGAAGTTGTTCAGCAGGTATGCAATGACTGCTGTCCAAGGCAAAGGGAGAAAGAAGAAAAAACACAAACGTTTGAACATTCAGAGAAGTGCAGTTGTCCGTGATACACATTTTAAGCCCTGTCTAAACCACTCATTTTTAATCCCAGTAAATTGCACATGGAAAAGAATCGTATGAAACAGATTTTATGTAGCCATATAATTTGCTTTAAATTACATTTTTTAACTATCTTTATTTCTTCAATACAGCGAGTTTCCTGTGAGCATCTCAGGTGGTGTGGCCTTGTGATTAAAGAAAATAAAACAGTCCAGACAGATGGAGAATTTAAGAGAAGAAGCACTAGCCCAGGAGAAGTGCATAGAGTTACAGCAGAAGGTAAATTTACATTACTGTTCACACTCAAACCCCTCCAGTCTGAAAGCCCCTTTGGGATCAACTTCTGCCTCTTTGGTGCAGCAAGTCAGGAGATTTTGCCTTGGCTGTCCTTACCCGTGATCAATTCATTGGAAACACACAGACATATCCCGCTCAAGTGCCTTGTGAATCATTTGTGTTCTCTCAGATACTGACGGTGCATGTTCTATGAGTGGCTCTTACAACATCATGCCAGCTTTGACCACTTCCTCACAGGGGGAACTGTGAAAGGAAAAACAAGTCCAGAAAGCAAAACCTTTCAACAATTGATTCAATTAATAAATCTGCTAGTGCTCCGTTAAAAAACATTTGTTCTATAATATATTTAGTACTTTGGGAGTCTTAGTGAAGAAATGGCTTAAGCACTTGAAATCCTAAAATGCATTAGTACTCTGTGACCCTTACATTTTAACATGCATAAATTATTCCAAAGGTGTGTTTCAGGCTCCTAATTTGCTTGATAAGCTTTCAAAATGATTATCCTTTGTGAGTATAAACCTGAAAAACACCATGGCAAATAGAGGCAAATGGCATCTGGACAAGATTCTGGATTCTTTCTCATTCTCTTCAAGTGTAGACACGGGTAACATAAAACAAAAGCAGTACAAATCATAAGATAAAATGAATTTTTTTTGTGTATTGCATGTATAAGGGATCTGTAACCCAAAACTCTAAATGAGACCTCTCAAGCCAAAGCCGCATCACCTATATTTGAATATTAAAGTTTACTTGTCAAATTTATGTTTTGCTGGTTGTTTTTTTCTCCTTTTTTAATTGCTGACATTTAAGCAAGCATCAGTTGTAGGATGCACAGAAGTCAGCTAGAAGGATCAACATTTCTTACACTTTGTGTTTTGCCTGGGTTCAGCCAATCCATAATGATAATTTCTATAGTAACCACTTTTTTAAGTAAACAATTGATTTGTTCTGAAATTAGTCCTTAAAACGGCTTCTCCTGGAGCAGCTTGGAAGATCTCTATGCAAGTAGCCTTCTGCTGGCATGCAAAACAACAAGGCTCAGGTTGTTTTTTCTCTCCTCATATAGAGTGTGCCTTGAAAATATTTATCCTCTGGGGGTAGTTTTATCTCATGATAAGGAAGGGAGTGGGAATCTCTGTGTAAAACTCTGTAAGACCTTGGACTCAGTGAAGGCAGTATAAGAAATGCCTTTGATATCTCAGAAAGGCACTTCAAGTGAAAAAAGATATTTTTTACAGTTCAAAGAAGAACTAGAAAAACTGTCTACAAGTTTTTGATGGTCTAAAATTCCCTAACCCCCAAGGTCCTTTGGAGCCTCTGTTTTCAAACAGAACCTGCCCTCACACTTGCTCCCTGTGTGCTGTTTCACTTATCAGCTACATATTGTGGGTTCCTGCTCTGCTTTAGGGGCCCTTGGGACAGGGTTTTTTAAAAACAGAGGAGAGCTCAGTGTTTCTGTTATTTCAGTTGCACACAGCAGGTGGAGCTAAAAGCCGGCAACACACCTGCAGCGAAAACTAGTCTGATTTTAATTCTTTCCAATGCTTTGGAAATTAATTTTTACTAAAGCATTTGATTCTTAAATATGTATGTCCCGAATTTTTTTTTTTAGTGGACAAGTAAATATTAAGTGATTATTTTGTGTGTAATTTATTTCCAGCAGGCTAAACAAGCATTTCTATCTGTGTGTGGCATTTACAATGCCATTGACTCTACTGCTAGCTAGTTACAAAGTTAGGAGCTACCCTGAAGAGCTCTGTGTTCCTCAATTAGTGACCTTTTCAATAAAGAGAAAAAGTGCTGGTGGGATTAATTTTCTTTTTGTCACTTATTATCCTCTTACTTTCTTCTTTATGACTCTGAGTTCATTTATACTTTTTAAAATATCTCAAATGTCAAACTTAGAACTGTCCGGTGAGTGAGCCTGTGAATGTCTTGAAAGGTAAATCTGGATCTTTTATTCTCATTCATGAATTTTGATGCACAGCCTCAACTCCGTTTTCTCAAGAGTGCAATTTTCAATTATAGACAATATAATAATTTCCAATACTTAACTTTCCAGAACTCAGTCTTAATACAAATTACCAAGCTTACCTTCAGACATCACTACAGTCTCCATGTACACCAAAGCTCTTAAATGCTGCTTAATTTTTAGTGAGTGTTAAACTTGGATTCAGCAAAGCACTTTACATGTAGCATTTACGTATCCTAATTCCAAATCCTGCGTATCTCTTTGTTAGATAGTGACTGTCACAAGCCAGAAAAGCAGTCCAGATTTTTGGAGTGCTTTATCAACACTACATCATATCTTAAGGAACTTCTCACATTCTGTATTTCTGATGCATTTTTTAAATTTAAAAAGACTCCCGCAAGGACAAGGCAAATATTCTTCAAGAAAAGTGCCTCCATAAGCACTACACAAATAATATGCAATAAGAGCACCAAATAAATCACACATCATTACTAATCAACAAGCTGAGTTTTCTCTCCATTATTAATCCAATCCCAGTGAGGGCTGATCTCTTTTTTTAGACACATCATTGTGGCAATTCTCTACGATTGTCACTTTCTTTGCCCACAGGAACACAAAATTTTTCTCAGTTTTGAGGTCTGGGGCTTCTTTGTGCAAATAGTTTTGCTAACAGTAGATGGCAGATTTCTCCTGCCTGAGAGCTTCATCGGGCTAGTTCTTATGGAATGCTGATACCCGTTTATTCAGGACACACCATAGCATCCCCTCTCAGAGCTCTCTTTTAGGAAAAGGTTAGGCTTGAACATCATTTTTAGAGTCATCTCAATATTACCTGAGCTAGACCTGCTTTTGCAGGTACGTGTCCTACTCATCCACTAACCAATCTAAAAACATTGCTGTGATTTGGTGTGAAATAACTTCCTTAAAATATTGTAGGGAGGGTTGAAAATCTTCATGGAAAGATCCAAGACACGACCTCCCTTTTATCGAGCTCGCTTTCCAGAGAAATCAGGTAACATTTGGCACTGGCTTTGACATTACCGGAATTAGGACAATGCTGAATATATTTCAAAATCCAACACAGAGGACCTGGTAACCTTAGTGAGTTGCCAAAAAGCTCGTTAAGCAATATCAGTGCCCAAGAGACAGGAGTCTCTGCCTAAAGTGCAGTCATATACTAAAAGCAGGAAGGGAAAACCTGATTTTCCTTTCAGAAGGGGAAGCAGATAGGTTGCCTAGCTGATAACAAATAATCAAATGAAATAATCTTCCTTTTCTTTGAACACTAACTAACTAACATAATACACAGAAGTTCCTTGGCAAGCCTAGTTCCAATTTCAATTTCTCCACACAATAATTTTGAATTCCGATGTTATGTTGTTCTGGATTGAATTTTACGACCAGCTGGAGTGTGAAGTTTTCTTCTTGTGGGTGGGCAGGCAAAATAACCTAAGACCATGTCAGTGGAGTTTCTGTTTTGTGATAGTGGGAATGACATGGAACATTCTATAGCCATGAGTCTCTGATGACACACATTCCAAGGTCCTGGGGGAACCGCTGATGTGGTGTCCAAGCCACTCTTCATCATCTTGGAACAGTCACAGCCATCAAGTGAAGTCCCCAGTGACTGGGAAAAGGGAAATTTTTTATAAGAGGGGTAGAAAGCAAGACCCATGGAACTACAGACCGGTGAGCCTTACCTCTGTGCCGGGGAAGACCTTGGAGCAAATCTTAATGGAAGCAATGTTGAGGCACATGCAAGACAGGAGTGATCCAGGACAGCTCCTCTAAGGGCAAATTGTGTCTGACCAAACTGGTCCCTTCATGATCATCAAATCCAACCAATAACCCAGCACTGGCAAGTGCACCAATAAAGCATGTAAATTAACTGAATCCAAAATGTTTCAGTGGAAACATCAGAATACTGATAAACTTTCATAAGATCCATAGTTATATTTCCATATTGGCTCTGACAAACCTGCAGGGAGGGCAGGCTCTGTACTTGAAAGATTTCTGTCAAGTGATACAAGAACATTTGTATTCTGGGATGTCAAAGGATCCATCCCAAAACTCCTCCTTGCTGACAGCAAAGAGGCTGCAGTGCCCAACAGTGCAGCAGGACCTCAGAAGCCATGAGATTTGTGTTCATATCAGACTCTCAGCAATTTAAGGCTTCCTGGGCTCACCAGGAACAGTGTTCTCAGTCTTGACTTAGCATTAGGCTGTCCTCTCTGTCAGCAGGAATTGTGAAAAATTGCCCAGCTTCCAACCTCCCAGTCCAGGGAGCCAGGAATCTGCCTAGATCTGCACTGACTTTAAGGGAAGGCTTCAGCTTCTTTGTGCTGGGAATAGCTCCAGTGCCTTGACACCCACTGTTTTCCAGAATCAAGGAGCAAGCCTAAAGTGAAGGTACCAGAGAAGGGTACTACTACATTAATTGTTATCATTGAATTTCCTGAGTTATTTTTGAGACCTGTGGATAGGCTGTGGATATATGCCTGGCTGGCAATATTGAAGCACTGTCAATATGAGCAAAAAAGGCCTTTGGGCAGAAAGCAAATGTCAAGGACTGTCAGCATGGGGTTAGAGAGCACCACAGAGGAATGGCCTTGGGAACGTAGCCTCTGCCTAATTGATCCAAAAGACAACACCAGAAGCTTAATGTGCAAAGAGTTTGTTAATATTTCTTTGCATGGCTTGAGAAGGATTCTCAGCTTAGTGGTCAAATTTAAAAATACCCCAAACCTAACATCATAGCTATCTGGGCTTTGCACAGCCACAGATCTACCTGATAGATCTCCTTAGTTCCTCTGATGTATGGGCCAATCTTTTGATAACTTATTTAAGAGAACCACATGAACCATATAGCTCTTTGCTAAGCTCAATCGCAGTTTTTGGTCTCTGACACAAGTTTCTGATTCTGGGAACGTACTGAGGAACCTTTCTTCTAAAATCAGGTCTTCCTGAAGGCCCTCAAATTCAGAGAGACTGAATTTCAAACCCCAATTATTCACCTCTTCAAAAATCAGAGTTTATAAGCACTACTCTAAAGAAAAAGAAACAAATAAACCAAGCAACAGTTCCTCAGTTTTGTATTATTTCTAGTCACTTCCTTAACTCTGGGAATCCCAGGTTTCCGATAATCCATGTCATAGTGCAAGAAACCCAGGTAAAGGAGAACAAGGGAAGGAAAACAGCAACCTGAAGAAAGGCCATCTTTTGTTGCTGCTGCTGCAAATCCAGTTCTCTTCTAAGGATTATTACATCCTAGTAATATCACTGGCAATCTGATTCACATTGAAGGAAGTACTGAATCTGGAACTACAAGCCAGAGCTCACCTAATAAATGTGGTCTGGTTGAATGCTGCTTGAAAAACAATTGATTTTGACAACAGAAGAGTACAGGTACTTGGATTTGACTAACTGAACTTTCTTTCACAGGCTATGGCAGAAATCTCGAAATATTTCACCATGCCTTTGGATTTCACTTGTGGGGAAAGGATGCTTCACATTTCATTTGTGGAGCCTCAGAATTCGTAATTGCAGCATAATATGGAGAAGTGGACTATCCTTTTATGTCAGCAAGTAAATGGCAGTGACAAAATTTAAAATGTCTTGTACTGCCTGCTCCAGTAACAAGGACCTAAAAATGGCTCTACAAACTTTTCTTCTCCTGCTGAGGTGCCACCTCAGGCCCTGACACTGAGCTAAAGAAATTCCAAAGACAGTAGGGGATATTCAAGGTGGGAAATGCTATTCTTGCTCCAGGACTTCATTTAAAATTACTATATTTTCCTTTTTCAAAGTTCCGAGAGCTTTATCTTAAGAAATCATTTGCTCAGGAATAAAGGAAAGGCTGAGAAAATAATCACTCCATTTATCTCCTTAACACTTGAGCATTTACAACTTGTCTCAAAGAGATGAATTAGGACCTTCCCTAAGAAAGAAACCAACAAAAAAACCCCCAAGGGCCTAACAGAAAAAAACAGCACAAGAGAACAATTATAGCAGTAACAAAGATTCTGTTTCTATGGAGATGGACATGAAGGAGAAAATATTTACCAGCCTGGAAGTTTTTAGGCCAGGATGGGAAAACCCTAAGTTTACAATAAAACTAAATGAAAAATAAAAAATAAGGCAAGTAAGAGTGTCAGCACTGCCAGGTGATGCAGTGACATTGTGGGGGGCAGCTGCAGAATGGCAAAAAATTTCCACAAGTCATAAAGCCCCTCTAGACATACAGGATTTTTTTCAACTCTTAAAGAAGTGTTTCAAGTTGAGAGCAAACCCAGTGGCTCCCAGAATCACTAGCTCATTTTACACATGCTTGTTTCTGATTTTAGCAAATACACCTGCTTACAGTTACAAAAAAAGTCTGTAGCCATATTTTTTTCAAAAACTGAAGGTTATGGATCAACAGCCTAAAGAAATTCAAAGCAAAAAGATGCTCCAAACATTTCCTGACGTTCCTCAAAAGTTTTCATTATTTCTTTTATTGCTAAAGCTGAAGCACATCAAACTTAGGGAAGAAATTTTAACAATCTCTTGCCAAACAGAAGTTTTCAGCTTTGGCCCTTGACTGTACCATATTAAATGGCTCTTCTCTCCTGACAAAGGCCATCAGGTAGTATAGCAGAGCAGCACAGAAATTGGAAACTGAGTGCCAAAAAGTTTCTAGGGCACAAGTGAATGCACTGGATTCCAAAGGTCTCTGACACTTATGTAAGAGGAAGAAAAAAAAGATCTCCACCAACAGTTCTATCATAAGCCAACACCAAACACAGCACCACAACAATTTCAGTTCCATAGACAATTATCAAAGGCAATTATCAATAATTATCTTATAATTATAAGAAACAATGAAGAAAAAATATTCCTGAGAAGGACTTCTTGAATAGAGCAATGCTGCACCTCGAGTATTTCTTTCCCACATCTATTTTGTATTTAGATACAACAGTTAGATAGGCCCATACCAAGATATAACACTGATTTTTGTTGAGGGACCTCAGAAATGGACAATAGATGAAGCCAATACTCAGTTATCTTGTGGATTACCTACTTGAACTGGCAGAGCAAAATGTCATGGGGACATAGAAAGCAGAGACAAGTTCTGAGAAGTCTCAGAATTGATAACCTCATAAGCACTGAAGGCTGTATATTTGGATATATTCAGGCAATCGAATGTTTAATAAGCAAAGCAAAACTGTTCTTGTTCCTGCTGCCAAAGGCATGATTTTGGCAAATGGTCATTAATAAGGAAAACAGCTACATCACTACACTGTGGACTTGTGAGACAAAGGGGTAGGGATGCTAGAATGGCCCAGGGATCAAGTGCACAGGATCAGCAAGAATAGCCATTCTTGTCGATTCAAAAATCCTTATTTGAATGATCAGGAACTCAATAGCACTAGCACAGCTGAGAATCAGAACTCACTGATGATATGCCCATGAGATACACCTGACATGGAATGCTATTAGCTACACCTAAGCAGGTCTCTGCCTGCTCTGCCACAGTGATCGAACCCCTTCTGTCTTTATGTTTGTTATGTATTGATGAGTCCATCTCTGTTCAAACAAAAGACATATATCTGAGATGTCTGACTCGTTCTGCACAGGAGCCAGACATCAGTGATAAGAATGGCAAACATCCTGAACCAGAGCAGCAAAACAAAGCAATGTCTGATACCTGTGTCCATATGTCCAGAGCTAGACATTTATTTAGAAATATACTAATCATTACAGTCATTGAAAAAATAGCTACTCACTGCAGATACTGGCACAGGGATGTCTTGTCTCTAGGCTTGGTGTGTGTCTCAGGGTCCAATCCCACAAACAGAACTACAGGTCTTGGAAAAAAAAGCAAGAAACAGCAGTAAATAAAATGGAGGGCCACAAAAGTAAAGGGTTTCTTGATGTCCTTTGGGCTGTGAGAGATCATTTCAAGAAGTACTTACTTCCCAAAAGGGCTCTGACAGCTGTTCTTACGATCACATTTGTTTCTCAAGAGCCTTATTCCATATTAGTACATCTCAGTCCACTTTGTTTCTACTCTTCCACTTTGCACAGGTTGGTATGATGAAATATTTTAAAACTATGCATCTTTTTTATTTCCAGGTCAATTACTCTTGGAATTATTGTCCTTTGGTTCCCCACACCTGGAATAAAACTAGTTATCATATGTAACTTTAGATATAAATGAGTGTGAAAATGGACTATCGTAAAATGCAATTGATAAATTCCTTTTTCTAATACCAGAACAACTTTGTTGGAGTGAACTCAAAGCAGTAGAAAGTACCAAGAAACAAGAAACTCAGTATACTATTTAATATTGTTAAACAAATATAAGCATTGGAGTTCAGCTCTCAGCAGTTATGGGAACCACTGGCATGAAGCACAGGACAGACAACAGAAGATATCTAGAAATAAACATGGACCCTGTATTCCAAACTTACATATTAACTCCAGGGGACCAGGAGTGTTCTTGCTAACACTGCACAATGCTGCAAGGGAAAATTCCAGAGAGCTTTCAGGATGCAACACTGCAATTGTGGTGCTGAATTTCAGCTTTGCTCTCCCAGCCATTAGCTGTAGTTTTCTGGAGACTTCTCTGGTACAGCCTGACAGCATCTCAAGAGCTGTACTAAGACATCATTCATCAATATCACAGTTTTTTACTGCCTTATAGATATCCACAAAATACCTAAATGTGCGTTTTTGTCCACTGAAAGCTCTCTTAAGATTTGAAAGGAGATGGCTCTTCTCTCACAGAGGGATATGGTCAGTAAAATAATTACATGCTGAATTAACAAGCTCTTTCCCTATCTGTTGTTAGGCTAAAGCAGCCCAGAGCTGAAAGGCCCAGATTGTTCATCAGTTCCCAGAATTCTCCAGAAATGTGGGATTTTGCTACAACCACCTGAAAACAATCCTAATGTCTAACATTATGACATTTCTAACGCTGCTCTTCTGCCAACCTGGCTTTCCTGCACCATCCTTCATGTAAGAGTTATCCAAATAACCTTTTAACTCCCAAAATAGAGTCTTGTTAATTTAAATCACTAACAGAATGCTGCCTTTCACCCACGAAAATATCAGGAGCAGACTCAGGAAAATGCAGAATTTTTTTGGAACAGCAGCAGACTGTAGAAATTTCATTGTATCAAACTATTCTGTCAACTCATCTCAGTTTTATGTAGTTATTCCTGGAGACAAGAACAGCCTTTCTGGAACACAAGATGTATTGCCTAGGCATTTTCCTGAATGGAAACTGCCTGCAAATATTTTGAGCTTAGACATGTCATTTGCTTTATTTCAAGTGTATTTAAAAGCTCACACTCAGAAACAAAAGGAAGGATTATGCGTGTACTTACTTAGTCAAATTTCCAGAAAACCATTCATGGAATTGTTCTTACTATCCCCCTTAGGATTAATACAGAGTTATGGCAGAACTGCCCACCTGAGGAAGAAAAACAGAGTAAACAAAGGGAACCTTAAAGACTAAGGAAGGATTTGGAGACTACATGCTTGGCTCTACCACGTGGGTACTCACAAAGCAGAGTTGCAAGGCAGCACACAACCTCCAGTTGGGTGGGTTGATATCCCCACACTGGGGACATAAATTAATTAAAATAAATCATAGTCTGGGAAGCTACATCACTTTGCACTCAGCAAAGATACAACCTTGTACTTGTTTAGGAATTTTTGAAGCATCTCACTGGGTGTCCTAGAGAAGTAATTTTGATTTATTCCATTTCCTGGGGCTCTGTGCAAACTGCACATTTTTCCTGTGTCTAATCTTCTAAATTACTGGCTAATCAATGGGAAATTTTCCAGAGATGAGAGCAATGTTTAATTAAGAGATTTTTCTTGGGAGGATGTCAGTACAAATGAGAAATTGCTAAAATTCTGGAAATTAGAGCTCTTGCATATATTTACCCATGTGTTTGGCTGGTTTCCGGATATCAGTGAACAGCAGTACCCACAGAAAACCAGAGCAGGACCTAACAAATTCAGGTGCTCAAATCAGCCATAGCTGTCTAGATTAGCCAGCTCATCTCAATAAAGTGATTTAAAATTAAAATTCTCTAATTTCAAGTGGACTGAGTCCTCTCTGGGTGCACTGTTGCTATACAATAACAACATGCTTTACTTTTGAACAAATAGTAGCAAAAAAAAAAGTCTATAGGATTAGCCCTGATGACCTTTTTGTCTGATGCCTTGAACTCCTTGTTTGTCATTTGATAAGGAAATTTACGCAAGACTTTATCTTTTTTGGGTGCTGAGAGGTTCAACCTCTTCAGGACGAACAGGCCCATAGTGACAACACAGAATAAATAACTAATATCAAATTAATTTTTTGTCAAGGTGAAGTTTCGTAATCTTCTTCAGGCCAAATGGCACGCCACAAATGCCAGCTCAAGGGTTAATATTTTACAAGCACAGGTAGTGAAGGGTATATAAGCAAATGTTCTTCCCTCAATCTTCCTAGCATTTTTGAGCAGCTTTGCTCACATCATAATCCGAAACCATGAAGTGGCTAGGATTCATTTCGTTAATTCTTCTCCTGAGCTCTGCCAGATCCAGGAATCTGCAAAGAACTGCACGAGATGCAGGTAAGAAAGAACTAATTAGTTCTCTTGGAAGTCTTTGTTCTATTAATTTAATGTCTTGAATACGGTTTCACAAACGATTTGTGGGATCCTGATCTATACTGAATAGAAAAATATGATTGACTAGAAAAGAAAGAGACAGTGGGGAGATGAGTAGGACACTTAGGACAATTGAACTGGGCAAGTTAAGTGTGGTGCCATCCCTCAGCAACATCTGTGTGGTGCATGAACAATGTCAATGAGTCAGGATCTGTTCCTTTCAAGCATGGAAAAAGGAGCTGCACTGTGCTTTTGGAAGTTTTGTCTTTTGACAAGTTAGTAACTTAGCATTCAGAAGAAGAAGGTTTGCTCTAATCAAACTGCAGCTGCACTGCTTTATTTGCAGCATCTGGGGGTGGTGGTTACCCAAAGGACACCTCTGCTAACCCTAAATATTAAGTCCCAACAGTCATTTTGAATATCTGAATTAAGCAGCTGCTTACAGAGGTAAATATTCTATTAGGACCATAAAATTCACAGGCTTGGGTTCCCTCAGAAAGAGAAGCAAACCTAAGAGTTAGGTACCTGTAGACAAATGAACAAGAAAAAGTTCTATTTCTTAAGTTTTTAAATACAAAAGTCGGGTGAATGCTGAACACTTGTGAAAATCTTGCCCATGGTGCCCAGAATATATTTCTCAGGGTCCAGCACAGCCAGTGTGACAGTGAGCATCACTGCTCCCTTTGTTTTTCTTCCTAGACCACAAGAGTCCGATTGCCCACCGCTTCAATGACCTGAAGGAAGAGACATTTAAGGCAGTGTAAGTGAACGTTCAGCTTCCACCTTCCGATTGGGTTTTTTTGTCTCTCTTGATATTGTACCAAAAAGGGAAAGTAAGACACACTGTATGAGCTCGCAGTGAGTGTGTATGTCTCACTAAAACACTGACTTAGCCTTTTACTGCTACTGCAAAACCTAGAAATATTTTAAGACCTGCAAACGTCACAAGGACTTTCTTGCTCTCTGGGAAACGAGCTCCTTGCGAACTTTGTGAAAAAGCTTCTGTTCCTTCTCTGAAAATAAAATAGGCATGAGGGATACAGGTTTGATATGCCTAGAATGAAGAGAAATTATACTGCATTGGCAATATTGCCAGAAAAAAACACAAACCACTAACCTCGAAAAACAAGGCTGTGACAGGCTTTCTGAGACAATTTAGTGATCTTCATTTGATACTGGTTTTGGAAAAGACAGAGGGCCCTGACAGACACCTAAGTGCTGACAGAAGGCAGTCTGAAGATCATAATTCGTAACAGTGGCCAAATCCAGCTTAGGTCATGGCATTTATGAGTTTGCTGGTGTAAGTGACAGAAAACTCCAGTCACAGTCTCTTTTGGTTTGTTCATAATTTAATATTCAAGACTTCTTTAATTGGGAAGGTAAAAAGGTTATTGGGAAGGTTAAAAAACATGTTCAGAAAGAAGGAGAGAGCAAGACAGATGTGGGATCTGGCACTATGCTCTGCAAGGTATTCTGGTTAACCCTTGTGCAAATCATTTGAACAAACCATTTCAATTCAGAGGCACCTTGAAAATATTGCCTGATGTTTCTCAGTCTCATATTCCAAACTGTGCCTTGTGTTTCAGGGCCATGATCACATTTGCCCAGTACCTCCAGAGATGCTCCTACGATGGACTGTCTAAGCTGGTGAAGGATGTGGTTGATTTGGCACATAAGTGTGTGGCCAAGGAGGACGCTCCCGACTGCTCAAAACCACTGGTAGGCAGCGAACCCTTCACTACTGTATTTCTCCTCTCTCTGTGGAGCTGCCACGATCACCCTCCTTGAGGACTTACCTGAACCTTTCCGGTGTGGCTGTTGTCACAGCCAGTGCTCAGATCTTAGTGCTTAAACAAAGAATTTGGTTTTGTCAGGTTTTAAACCTCTGCCTTTAAGAAGTGCCTAATGATCCATGGATCCCTATGTTGGATACCAAATACCACACTTTGGCACATTCAGCTAAGCATTGCCTGAAAATTAATGGTAGCACTGAGTACAAAACCCCAGCTGTGAAGTACTGGCCTAATTCTAGGTATTAAAGTGACCCGAGTGTGATTTTCACACTGGGATGACTTGAAAAGGTGTGTGTGCTAATTTAAGGCATTTAGTTTATGAGGGTTTTAAAAAATTCCTCTAAAATGAGGTAACGAACGAAGTTTGCAGGTATTTAGGATTGCTGGACATCTAACACTTTGAGCTAGACATAAGTTCTCCCTCAAGGTTTTCATCAAATCCCGCTTCAATTCATCTGAAAATTCAGTTTAGTCAGATTATAAGTAAACGGAGATCACTGTCTTGCACAGAGTATTTTAAATTATAATTAACTTTTTTCAGTAAAGCACTGAAACCGTTTTGATATTGGACTACATAAAATAAAATTTTATTAAATTAATGAAAAACAGTAGACTAATTTGATTTATGGTCTAAATCTTCTTCAGTAACAATGTATTTATTATTCAGCCTGGCTTTTCTTTTGCAGATAAACAGACAACACATTGCACGGTCTATGTATAAGCACTAGTTCTGACCCTCACATCTCCCTTTACAGCCCGCCGTTTTCCTGGATGAAATCTGCAAAGTGGAAAAGCTCCGCGACTCATACGGTGACATGGCTGACTGCTGTGGTAAAGCTGATCCCGAAAGAAACCAGTGCTTCCTGTCTTTCAAAGTTCAGCAACCAGACTTCGTTGCACCCTACCAGAGACCAGCTGCTGATGTGATCTGCAAAGACTACAAGGACAATCGGGTGCAGCTCCTGGGAAAGTAAGGAAAATGGCCACTGGTACAGGTTTTTGCATTCCCAACAGGGGTTAAGGATCACATTTTATACAACTTGGATGACCTTTCTTCCCCAAACCTGCTGAAAAATTACAGTGTTTCCAATATTGATTTAATAACTTATTTGCTCCAGCTTCCCACTACTCTTAGTGTAATTGGCAAAAAGGAGGAAAGATAAGAGCGAAAAGAATAAAAATTGGCAATAAAATGTTGGTGAAAGGGCCATAGATGAATTTTTCACACTAAAATCCAGAACTTTCAAATATTTGACAACACAGTTTTAAAAAGCAGATGGCCATCAAACCAGATGGCTGACAACATCAGGAGTTCACCCTTCCCTGACAGTTACCGAGTCCTGCCTTGGGAAGGGTGGGATTTAGCAGAGCATTTCCAAACAGCAAGCATTATGTCTCAAAAGCAGATTACTAAACTAGATTTCTAAAGTAAATTTCTAAACTAGAAAAAAAGTTAGAGAAGTTGCAAGAGGTTTAAGGCCATGTGCTGTTGTCACTGGAACATGGAACTAATGCTTCCCTTTTCCTTCTAGTTTCGTCTATACTGTTGCAAGAAGAAACCCCTTCCTGCACGCCCCAGCAGTCCTGGGTCTGGCTGCTGAGTATGAAAAGGCACTTAAAACCTGTTGCACAGAGAGTGATGTTGGTGCTTGCTTGGATGAAAAGGTACAGCAGCTTTGTCTCTGTGGATAAACACTAAGCAACTGAGTGAGAAACAGGCAGAATTTTCCTGTTCATGCAAAGCTTTGCATGAAGAACTTGGAGAGACAGGTCAGGATTAATCCTATCCATTGGATGTAATCAGTTTAATGTGACAATGTGTGTCCTGTTACCACAGGCAGCTGTCATCAAGGAAAGAGCCAAGAAGATTAATGTGCACCAGCAGCATGGATGTAGAGTCCTCCACAAGTATGGCGAGAGGACTTTCCAAGCAAGGTAAGTTCCCATCACTTTTTTTGATAAAATGTAGGCTTGTCAGCCTGTGAGAGAGACCTAGCTCAGCTGTGAAAGTTGCAGAGCAATTAAACCATCTCTGGAACCAGTCCAGAAGATGGAGAATTAAATGTTGGAATGTCCCTCAGAACCAGAGATCACAGTGTACTTAACCCACACTTTTGCCAAAGCTGTACCCCATTCCAGTGCCTACAGGTTTCAGTGATGGACACATCACTTCTCAGCAGAGTAAGGTGCTAGTTTGAACCTTTAGCCAACCAAAAAGATTTGGCAGAATCCCAGTTGTTAAAACATTTGCTTGTAAGATAAAGAAAAACTTTTACAATTTAATAACTGGATCAGCTGTTAGGGCACAGAGAGGTGCTTTGATTCTGTGGCCAGTCTGATACACTAACATTTACTGGGATTATCTTATAGACATAGTCAGCTTTCACTTAAAGGTATAATCAGGACTACATCTATCTGTGCCAAGCAATTTGGAGCACTGACCAGTTATTCAACAGTGATGGGGAATACTACGTGTGATTCTTACAGTTCAGGCAGAACAGAAGAACCACAGACTTGCTCCTTGCTGGCTTTACTCGTGCAGATGTTGATGCCCTTTTTTTCTTTAGCCACCAGAAATTGGATGAGAAGAATGAGTATTTTCTTGAAACAATCCTAACCTACCTTATCATGTGTTAGTGACTTGCAAGGTTTCTGTTCCCTACAGTGCTTTAGAACAAGTGTCTTTTTCTCCTTTTCTGTGCAGTAAACTTGTTCGTATGAGCCAGAAGTACCCCAAGGCTCCATTTGCAGAACTTGTTAAGATGGTCCAAAAAGTGAAGGATGTCCACAAAGAGTGCTGTGACGGGGACATGGTGGAATGCGTAGATGACTGGGTGAGCTCACTGCTTTAAAACAATGTTGACACATTTGAAAAATGTTCAGAAATATAGTAATTTGTGCAGCTATACATTCACAGTCCAGGGAACTTAAACTTGTACTCAGCACTGCTGAAAGGTTCCTCAAGCACTGAAAAGCTCAGGACCAGCACAGTTGACTCACATTGGAAGCAGTTTTTGGCCCAGCTCTGGATCTAGCCCTGCCTAATCATAGGGACAAGAAGCCCTATGACTTAAACTTTATCCAGTGTGTTTGGCCAAAATCAGAATATTTAACAGGGAGGTTGTTTGATGGTATGTATTCACTTCAACTCAATCATAAATATAGGGGAAAAAAATGCAGAGACAAAAAGGCTGCAATTTTTTCTCCAGTCCTGTCAAGTGTACTGCCACTAATCCAGCCTTCCTGTAGTGCCAATGAATGCCAGAGAACAGAGTAACAAACCTCTGCAATAGTGAGATTATTTCATTATTGCCTGGCTGACTCAAACTTGGACACTTGTTGACCCAGCTCTTTCCAGTGCTCTGGGGTTATATCATATGTTGTCCCTCTATCAGAGCTGGGCATCTTGTCAGGACTTACAAGATCCATCAGGCATCCTCGTGACAGAGCACTCAGTGATGTGCCCTGGCTTTCCAGAGTTTGGGTTCTCAGAGTGTCCAGGATCAGGGAGGGAACCACTCACCCTGCACATGCCCCAGTTATTTCTCTTTGTGTGAAGACCGCATTTTTTTACCAAAGTGCTAAGTAAATAGGTGACCTGAGTGAAAAGAGTCTGAAGCAGAGAGAACAGATTAATTAATCTGTCTTTAAATTATTTCATAGCTTGTCTGACACTATGTATTAATTTTACAGTCAGAGCTGGTGGCCTCTCTGTGCGCTAAACAAGAAGTTTTCTCAAGTAAACTCAAGCCCTGCTGCGAGCTGCCAGCTGTGGAACAGACCAAGTGCATCATGGAGGCAGAGTTTGATGACAAACCTGACAATCTTCCTTCGCTGGTTGAAAAATACGTTAAAGATAAGGAAGTGTGTAAAAGCTATGAGCCAGACCATGATGCATTCCTGTCAGAGTAAGTAGTGCCAACAGCATTCCAAGCTCTTTGTCCACCTGAGGAAATGTCCTTGTTATTACTGCACTGTGCTGATGAAAGAAGTACATTATTCAGGAACTCTGTCTGCTCCTGTGCCTTTCAGGTTTGTTTATGAATATTCACGAAGACACCCCGAGTACTCCACACAGCTGGTCATGAGGGTTACTAAGGGATATGAAGCACTCCTGGATAAGTGCTGCAAGACAGACAAACCTGCTGAGTGCTACGGAAACGCTGTAGGTGCAAAGCTTTGTTTGCAGATGACTAGAATGCTTGGTTAATACCTGTCATGAAAGAATTGTGTTGAGAAGCTCCTATGGAAGAGCAGGCAGAAAGCTTTTGGAGAGGCTAATTCCAGGGGAGGTTAATGTCCTGGTGGGAGATGAAGCAGTCCATGGCCCATGGCAAGGATACAGGCTTATCTCGGATCACAGAGTAATTTAATTTGTCACATCACATTATTTCAGAGTAGTCTCACCCAACTGTCTGATGCCCCTGTATCTCAATTGTGATTCTGCTTGTCCCGAGGCCGACAATTCGCAGCTCAGTTATTCTCTGAGCTCCACTCATACACTGAGTATGGCTGCTCATGGATCGTGCTGGGAGTGTGCATGACCAGCACAGAGACACCTCAGCTTAGGTCTGATCCACAACTCAGTCACACAAAAGACACAGCATAAGCTGAGTTCCTGAAAGCTTTGGCCATGAGATGTTGATGTTGATAACAATTTGAAATATTTACTTGATTTAAGCAAATAAATATAAACCCCCACTGCTTAGAAAGTAAGTCCAACAGGTTATTAATTTAAATTAAATTTGTAAAATGTGGCTGCCTTTTTCAAGGTAATTTCTGTTAGAACTTAAGACCCACTAGGGAATCAAATCCTGCCTACACCCTCCTGGCTATACAGAAGTGATCAACCTTGCAATATGAGTATTCTGTAGTTAAGGTTTCTGAAGTGGTCAGAAGTCACATTTGTATGACTGCTACCAGCAAGTCCTGCTCTAATATTTCAAATAAATCTGTACTTGTTTTCAGCAAGAGGAACTGAACAAGCACATCAAGGAAACCGAGGATGTTGTGAAGACCAACTGTGAGCTGTTCAAGACCCACGGCGAGGCAGACTTCCTTAAAGAGTGAGTGATCCCTGATAAATATTCTGGAGTGTAATGAATTATACTGGCTGCTTTGGGCAGATTGACTTGGTCTTCACTTCCATTTTCCCTTCAGTGGGCTACATGTGCTTGTCTTGGAAGAATGCTCTACTAACAGTCATTTTCATTTGACTTTGTCAGACTTCTGGTCCGCTACACTAAGAAAATGCCTCAGGTATCAACTGACACCTTGCTTGAAATTGGGAAGAAAATGACAGCTGTTGGCAAGAAATGCTGCAACCTTCCTGAGAACAAACGCATGTCCTGTTCTGAGTACTATGTGAGTACATGGAGTTATCCTTTTCCCTTGTCTTGGGATATTTTTCCTGTTCGCAAAAATACTGAATTATGGTGAGATAGCAAACGCACTGATTTTTCATAAAACACCACACTAAGCATCCACCTAACAGAATTCCAAGTATGTTCATTTTCTAATGGATGTGAGAGTCTAAATAGCTATCTGATAGTATCTTGTGAGAATTTTAGTTAAACTGGACTTCCCCTCAGGAAGCAGAAGTGAGTTCATAGAATTGGGTATCATAGAACCATAGAATGGCCTGGGTTGGAGGGAACCTTAAAGATCATCCAGTTCCAAAATCCTGCCATGAGCAGGGACACCTTCCACTGGACCAGGCTGCCCAGAGCTCCACAACTGAGACTGTGGCAGGTTGCATTTGGCAAAGCAAAATAGCGTCCTAAAACCCTCAAACCTACTGATTGTAGCCCAATGCCCATACTGTTTGCAGATGAAGAAACACCTTAGTCTAGGAATACCAATATATTTTAAATTTTAAACATGCACCATATCCCAGCAGGTTTACATTCAAAAGCTTCCACTTCCAGCTATGCTATTGTGATACAAGCATCACCTAGTTGCTGTGTTTTTTGGAAGATGTAACTAACCTTTGCCCTTTCCTTTTCAGCTGACCGTCATCATTGAAGACATGTGCAAGAAACAGGAGAGCACCCCTGTCAATGACCAGGTTTCACAGTGCTGCAATGACCTCTACTCTGACAAGAGACCATGCTTCACTGCCATGGGCACAGATACCAAATACGTGCCTCCAGCATTTGACCCCACGCTGTTCGATTTTGATGAGAAAATGTGCAAGGCTCCTCCGGCTGAGCGCGAAGCAGGGGAGCTGAAGTAAGCTCCAAGAAATACCTTGTAGGGAAGCTTTTGAAGTGTAGCACTTTGGGGAGTGCAGAAGGAAGCTACTACAGCCTCTTTTGTAACCTGACTGGGGCTCCCCTAGTGACAGAGAAAACCAGATGGAACTATGTGTGTGCACTGACCTGGTCAGCATACAACATTCAAGTAGTTTGGAAGAGGCAAAAGAGAATTTTTTCTTCACTTAAAATCACTCTCTTTCATCTAGGCCCACTGCCAGTGCAAATCTTGAGATGTACTTAATTAAGACGACATACAGAACATCTCTCTAAGTTTTTATCCAGCTGTAACTGAGTTAACACAAAAGAAACAGATGGTTCTGTTAGACTGGGAGTTTGGAGTCACCAACAGGCACAGGTTCATCTAGGCATGACAAAAAATCCCTCAAATGAGCTGTGCCTGGGGGGAATGGTGTCTTGTAAAGCAGGACTCTGACTACAGCAGGCAAGATTAATTGTGTCTCGTGGCTCTGTTTTCAGATTGCTCGTCAACCTCGTCAAGCGCAAGCCCCAGATGACAGAAGAACAACTAAAGAAAATTACTGAGGGTTTCACTGCCATGATGGAAAAGTGCTGCAAGAAGCCAGATGTTGAGGGGTGTCTTGGGGAAGAGGTACTTTCTATCTCCTTTTAAAAACAAACAAACACAAATTATACACACACACACACAAAAAAAAAGCCAAAACAAAAAAAAAAAAAACCCCAAACCACATATACAGAAACCTGGAAACTGAGCACTAGAAAGTTTTTCAGCAAAGTGCTGTGGTCACCTGTCCATGTGCCCTTACAATAAGTGGCCAGAGCTTACTGTGTATCTTGGCTGCACAGATTATAGTCACTGAGCAATTTCACATGGAGAAGTTGTCTAGAGGCAATTTCATCAAACCACCTGCTCAAAGCACATCTCCATCCTAGATTAGATGAAGTTCTCTCAGGCCTTGTCAGAAGAGCCAAGCACCTACAAGCCACAGTTGACAAATATCCATGTGTAGAATTGAACTTTAGCATACATAAACTTCCTTTTGTGCTACAGATCCTTACAAAACTCTGGGATTACCAGCAAAAAGTGCATCTGGATCAATTCTCAGAACTGCCCAGCAAATACAGATATACTGGGAGTTTGGCTGATCATGTCACAGAAAAGGTTTATCTGGAGCCACATGGCATTGCCTGGAAGTACAAATGACAATTTGCAGTAGCAACCTCATCATATGTAGGGCACAGAACTATTACTAGTATCTTAAACTGCCTAATAATTGAATTATTTTTCTATTTATATCCAAAGTGTTACATAGTTAAATACATTGGGAAGACTTAGGAAAGAATGATTTTGTCTCTAATCAGTTCCAAAAGTTTCTTTCCTCCTTTGGCAAAGTTGGACGACACACAACATCAAGGGGCTCACGGGTTCTAGGGTCAGGAAGTACCATCAGAATTATCCTTTGAACTGTAATTGAGGTACTAGTTTAAGTTTCTAACAGCTCCTTCTCAAGCACACCTACTTTTCTCTTTGGTTTCTCTCTGACAACTGTTTGTGTTCCTTTTTGTAGGGTGCTGCCCTAATAGTCCAGAGCAGAGCCACATTAGGAATGGGTGTTTAACCTGAGGTAGGTATAAGCAGTAATGCACAAATACCTTTGTCTGTCAGTCTGTCTGCCCCTTCCTGCCCACCCTTCCATTCACTTAACTTCTTTACCCCCAAAAAGCATTCAGCTTCCCTTTAACCACCACCTGTGCTTTCCCTAATTGCTTTACCATCCCACTGCACAGGGCTGAAATAACTGAAGTACCACCAGTATGCTGCCATGTTACAAAATACTCCCTTTTGTCTCTCCAATCCAGGTTGCCAGTGAGAAAAACATGAAGAAACTTGCTGTGTAACTTCTGCCACCCCTTACCCTTCTTCATTTGGTACTGAATGAATATTTCATCAACCCTCTGTGTTTTGTCACACCATGTGCTTTTCAAGTCTTTCATTTAAAAAAAACAAAAAAAAAGTAAATAAAGGCTTTATAAAACCGCACCTTGTCTCTGTCTGTTGGTGACCGCCATAAGACAAAGCTCAGCAGTGCTGCCTACACCAAATGGCCATTCTAAATAGAATATGTGGGCAAAGAGTCTGTATTTGTTCGTTCGTACACAAATTTGTATATGTTAGTTTTTTTCCTGTTTATTCTCTTGGAAATGTTTTATGAAAGAATATGAGAACTTGGAAAGACTTTAATACCCTGATTCAATTGCATGTTGATTTTAGACTTCAGCCATTATACTTACATATTAAGAGAAGTTTAAAAAGTACTGTTTGATCTAAAGATGATTAGCAAAGAGCTCTTGTAAAAAACAAAAAAAGGTAATATTTACACCAGTCACAAATCAAGCATCTCTTCAACTGCTAAGAGCTGCAAATGGCCATGCTTTGAGACAGTTCTTATATCTTAACTCGATTTTAAAAAAGTGTTTTAAATTTTCTCCTGAAAAGCTCACCACCTAAATCATGCCCTTCACTACAGAAAACTCCTCGGAGAGACATTTCCTTGTCCTATGCCAACAAAACCTTTCGCTACGGCACATTTCAATTCACCGGCCCGGGGAGGCTCCAGCCCCGACCCCGACCAAGCTCCCAGTCCCGGCCCCGCTCACCTGCTCCGCGCCGCCGTTCTCTGACGAGAGACTGACGAAGAACCAAACATCCTGCGACTGCTGCTTTTGTGGTCCCAGCCCCGACAGCGAACCGGCACAGCCCGGCCCGACACCCATGGCAGCCCCGCTCCCGGCGCGCCCCGCCCCGTCCCTCCAAACACCTGTGCGGGATTCCCGCCTTCCCGCTGGAGGCTCCGTGCGAGAATCCGAGGCCGGTGCTGCCCCGGGAGAGGCGGGGATGGCGCTCCCGCCGCTCTCCGTCCCGGCGCCCCGAAGGCGGAGGCTGCCTGTGAGCGGCCCGGTGTGTAACGGGAGGCGGCAGCCGCTTTCCCGAGCAGTGGCTGGGCCAGGCCCTCTTGCTGCGTGCGGCCGAACTCGGCTCAGTTCGGCTAACTCGGAGCCGCTCGCTGCCTTCGGCCATTCTCCACTCGGTTCGGCTCAACTCGGTGCCACCCCAGCGGCGCTCCCCGGTCCCGGCGCTGCCGGATCGCTCCGCCGCTCGCTGCTCCGCTCACACGCCGGGCACGGCCCCACCGCGGCTCCGCGCTGCCCGCGGCACCTGCGCCTGTGCCGGGCAGAGCGAAACAGCCCCTCCCTGCCCCGGCCCCGTGTCCCCGCAGGGCCCTGCCGCTCCCGGAATGGACCCGTGTCACCCCACAGCCCGGCAAAGTCCAAGTGCTCCTTCTTGGAGCAGCTCTTGCTGCCCCTGCGAAGCTCCAGGAAAGGCTTTGGCAGAGCTGCAGTGCTCTGCACTTGCCCTGGCAGGCTCGTGTTTCTTCTCTTTGCTGAGGGGACCTGAGCCAGTGAGGGGACTTGGTCCTGATCATGCAAACAATGACTCACGCTATCCTAGACAGCCAACTCCTCATGTGTGCTCCAGCCAGAGCACACCCACTCCATACCGGCTTTTGGCAGGGCACAGTGGCCCGGTCACACAACAGCCAAATTTGTGTCCTTGCTGCCTTAGGACACAGGCGGTGAGCACACATTGCCCAGAGCAGCACTTGCGTAGCTGCACTTTGGGACTTGCTGGCTGTGAGGGCTACAGGGCAATATGGGCTTCTGTGGGCAGGGAACTCCAGGTCCTCGGTGCCCCGTTGTACCAGTTCTGGTTTAGCCACGGGATGTCACCTCTCGGGACACTCAGGGACTCCAGAGTTAGGGACAGGCATAAAATAAAGCCTGCACTGCAACAAGGCAGCCAAGAGGAACAGTGTCAGCATCTGCAAGAGCTGCTCTAAGCTTTAATTCCTACACACAGACACTGCACTTCCCACTGTTCCCACCCTTCCGAGGGAACAGCAAGTGCTGCAGCACCATTACCAAGATGTCTCCTTTTAGGTACCGGAGCACGGGCACTGCCAGGGGAATGGGCGAGGCCTCTGCAGCACCACGCAGGTGGCTGCTTTGTGACATCCTTCAGCTGTCCTGGCATTTTCCCTTACCTCCACTACAGGCAATCATGTCAGCTCTGATGCTGACAGAAGGTGCTCTTGAACAATCTGAAGTATGCAAGACTTTGTGGCACAAGTAAAACCAGGTCCTGGCTGACTGTGGAGTTTCAGACACCATTATCTCCTGCCCTTCCCTGTTGCCCTGTTCTTTTAAACGTTTTAAAGTTCCTTTAGAAGTTTTCTATGCCTTCTGATGTTTACATATTTCTGCTGGAGTTCTCACACACTGTTCATGTAAATAATGATTGTTTTGCATTCTTCTTTGTGGGAGGAGAGAATAGATGGACTCCTGGTTTGAAGAGTGTGGTTGGAGAGGTGGTAATTTCATCCTCTAATCCATGGTCACCTCTGGAATTCTATATATTGTGAGGTCAGAAATAAAATTAACTTCCTTTTGCTCTTTTGATCTTAGTGTGAGTGCGTGAGTTATTTCATGTCGGAGTGCGACACGTCCCCTCAGCCCCAGATAACGTGAACCAGCACAATTTACCTCACAACTCAAGGCACCAAGGGCTGAATGCTGCAGGCCCTCATCGGAGGCACAGGGCATTGTGTTTCTCTGGAGATCTCTGGAGATCAGCAGATCTTGTAGCTGTGGAGGATGCTCCTCTGAGGAATTATCGGTGACTCTGGCTTTGGGACTTCTACAGGATCCAGTTTTTTCATTCCAGTATTCCAGCTCACACAATTGGACTACTTTTCAGTCACTTCCTAACTGCCTTTTATCGGGAAATATTACAGGCAAGATGTACCCTCAACAAGATACAGCCAACAGGAACTTCTGAGATTCCATGATTCGGCCACACCTTATCTATGAGCAGTTCAATAACCCTTTTACCAACCAGCCTTTCTGGGTAACTGCCAACAAACACAAGAAGTAAAAAACAGGAAAATTTTGGCAATTACTTCTGCACCATCAAAACTCAATGACACTAAAGTGGAGAGTAAGCAACTCTAGTCTGTTTGTTTTAAAGACAACTCGGCTCACATTCCTCCCAGCACCACTGCAATAACCATTTAAGCTGTATCCCGCAGCCAGATGCTGCAGCCTGGCAGGGTGTGGAGGGATCCCAGCTGGGACACGTCTGAGAGGAGCTCATATCCTCCATGGGCCACACACACACACCCCCCAAGGTGAGAGAAGCCACCAAAGTCAAACACTTCAAAGCACACGGCACTGTGCTGCTGCAGCTTTGCCACCGTCACCAGCCAGGTCAGCAATGGTGTTCTTACAAAATCTTTTCTGTGAGCGAGGGGTGCCGGGGCTCTACAGCCACCTGCATGCAAGAGAATTAGGGACATGGATAAATGCTGCAGACATCAGTAGTTTATTGGCATGTTTAGTCAAAACACATTCAGAATGGAAACTTAAAAGTAAAAATACTTTCCACCTGCAACAATTAAACTAGAATCTACTAGCATATAATGCTTGACAAGTTACAGCAATAAAGATGGTAATCCACTGTCTCGAATACCTACTAAAGTCAAGATGGTCAGCCAAGTTTGTTGAAGTAGAACCGTAATGACAAAATACTCCCACCATTCACAAATCAGCGACTAACAGTAATGGTCAGTGAATCCCTTCCTTTGCTCTAAGAGGTACATTGACTATTAAGAGGGTCAAGAACACGTAAGAGTCCACAGTACAGCAGGTGAGCTATCACCATGTAAACTTCTCTGGATGATGTTCCAAGGGTTCGTGTCACTTAAACAAGAAGCAAGCCAAAAAGCAGAATGGCTCAGGAGCTCTTTTTACTACTCCGTTTCTGTTGTCAATTATTTCCAGTGCCGTATGCCATACAAACAAATTAGGTGGCAGCAGAACACCACAGCACTACAGAAGGAAAAAAAGAACCTCCAGGCTACACAAATCACACTGGTGGCAAACTGCTAACTGATGACAGCAATTTGTCCGAGGGCTTCAAACCTAAGGAGTGGAGTTGTGTGGCGAGCAGTTCAAGTACTACAGATTTCCAGGTAACAGCTGAAATGGCAAGACCTTCAACAAAAAAACTGAAATATGAAATTGCCAAATGCTACAAATGTGTCCCAGAAAAAAAAAGTGTATGAAAATAGTGCAAGACTTACCATGGAACACAGAAGACCTCAAATCTGGGAGAGAACACACAGATGCCACTTCCCCTTGCCTAGTGTATCAGAAAAGATGAGCAAAATCTTCCACATTACTCAAAACCAGCAAATGACTGCATAATCCAGAGCCAGACTGCCAGGATGCCCTCCCTGCTTTTGCTTGAAGTTGCCCTTCTTTAAGTTGAAGTCTTCCACGTTCAGCAGCAGCTGTCAGCATCACGCTTTTGCACGGATGCACGCACCAGCACCCGCTTTGCTCCCAGCCCGCAGCCAGCACTCGCTGCAAGGCCCGGCACCGGGCCCGCCCGTGCTGCCTGCTGCAGTGGCTGTTTATGGGAATGTGCTCCGGGACATGATCCAGAAACACACCTCTCCACGGAGAACCCACCAGTCAAACTGCAGAAGAGAACGCCTCCTTTCTATCCGTCAGGCCAGAGCCACATCAGTGTCAACATCAGCTGAGAGTTATGTGCAAAATGAGTACAAGTTTTTCAAAAAGTGCAAGTGGAAAATGCAAGAACTTAAGAGCTGCTGTTTAGTTCTCTGAAAATTGCAGTATCCCCATTTGACAAGCTCACCTTTACAAAGGATGCTTACGTCTACCCATTATGAGCTGGCCAGAAGTGTCCACCATTCTGGACTGACTTCTGAAATTCAGGTCCAAGAGAGATTAGAACTCCACTTTCTTTTACTCTGACACTGATTAAAGAAAAGAGACAATCTGGAGACTACCTGGATGCCTTCATCCTCCCTTCCCCCCCGCTGCAAAAAAAACAGGCAAACTTGTTAATTGAAGAGCAAGGTGGATGATCATTATAGCAACGTTTACTCATTGAAAGATACTGCAATTTTTTAATACAATTTTCCAATTATTTAAATGCTTTGCAGCCGCTTGGCTTTGCAGCACAGTACTTCATACACTATACTGTACAAAATCACCAGCAAGACTGGAATGATGTATTCATAGAAGGCACCATCATGCTTATTACATTACCAGAGAACTCAAATACAGTCAAGACAAGTTTCACTGTACAATGCTTCTCGAAGGGGGAAGGGGAAGGAGGAGTGTGTTGAGCAGCCATCCCTGCACTGAAGAGGGGCAGATAGAAAAATCTGGTGTGAGCTATCAAACTTGTTGCATACTCAGGGCTACAACTTGGAAACTCTGGGTTCTGGTTACAGCTAACTGGATTCCTTCTGGAACAAAGGTGTAGTCTTATTAAGGTTTGTGTGTGTACAGAGGTTGGTCACAGCAAGCAGAGCAGATGCCCGCATCGTTCCCCAAGCTATTCTGTCTGAGTAAGAGGATGAAGGTTTTCCCTCCGATGCCTCCTGCAGCTGTCAGTATAAATGAGTTCAGAGGACCCATTAGTGCATTTTGATGAGTGCGTAAACACGAGTTTGTTTGGAGCCGAGTGTTCTAAGAAGGAAAAAAAAAAAAAAGCCAAGCTTCTCCAATTGCACAAATTGCACAATTTGTGTTTCCAACAGTAGTAGGCAGAAACGGTAACACTTACACAAAATGTGCAGCAGAGGGTTTTTGACTGAAAGGACCTGAATTCTACTGGGCATGTCCTTTAGTTCAACTTCTGTTGCAGATAGTTAACTGGTCTTTTCTTTTGTTTCTTTTTTCTTTATTTTTAGTCTTCAATTCTCCACGTATACATTTATAAATTAAGAGTGTGACTCCTGTTGTGAAACTGGGGAAAAAATGTCCACCTCAATTTAAACTGGAAACCAAAGGATGTTTTCACATCAAAGAAATTATCAGAAGGGCTGTGTCACATTCCAAAGCTAAAAAAAAAATTAACAAGAATGCAAACACGATGGATAATGTACCACTGCCAAGACTGTCTGCCCACAGTGGAGATCTCAACGACGCTGTCCAGTGAAACGGCCTTCCATCTGCCCGGTTCCTCGTCCAGAGCTGAGTTTTTGTGCCATGCCACCTCGTGGAGGAGGTCCTCTTCCGTCCCGGTCCCGCATCATGCCACCACCCACTATTCCACGGGGCCCCCCCGGGCCTCTCTCATTGCGGCGGATATCCCTGCGCTCGTCGCCGCCGCCGCGCGTCTCTCGCTCACGAGCGGCTCTGGTTTTTTTCTCTTCCACGTTCAGGCGCACCTCCCCACGGAACATTATGGGCTTATGGGGAAAAGCGGTCAAGGCACACGTTAGTCACCACGGCACAAAGCCCGTTCCGTACACGGCGCGTGAAAACTCTGCACCGGCTGTGGGTCCCAGCCTTCCTTCTCCAACGCGCCCGAGACAAACGTGACCTGTCAGGGGTTCCCTGCAACATGCAACCTTAGCGCTGTGGAACGCCATTTTTACATTCACTGGGGCAGGCAAGGAATTAAAGTGCTTGTCTCAAGCAAAAGCAGCACTGTCTTTAGCCTCTTCACTGCCAGCTTTAGTCCTTTCACTTCAGAGTTGAAGCTCCTGAGGAATTGCTCTACTGGGTCTCACTCCCACATCACAGAAATGAAAACTGCTGCTTTCTCCCCTCCAGCTCCTCAAAGCAAAACTGCAAATAACCCAATAACCCTGCTCCCTCCTCTCGACCCCAGGGTGCAGAATTCAGAGCTCCATGTGATGCTCTTTGAAAAGTTACCTGTTCCACTTTCAGCTAAAGGATCTCTAAAAATAAGTTCTGAGCTCTGTGTGGAGCACTTGTGTAGAGGTAAAATACCCAAATTCCACATGGTGCAGTTTGAGGAACGCTGGCAAAGCTTTTAAAGCTACACAGCACTCCCAACAGAAAGGGTATGCCGAAACTGTTTTTCTTTCAGCTGTTTTTTGTATGCCAGAGCCAATGGCAATGCAAACTAGATTGACCCACAATACATGCAGTTTAGGGCTTTTGGTCTGTCCCTGGAACAGGACACTCAGTACCCAATGCCAATACTTACTTTTGCAACCAAAATTCGCTGGACCGGCTCAGAATCGTCAAATACCACGAAACCAAAATTAGGCAGTTTTCCTCCCACTCCCTTAGTATTTATGCGAAGTTCTACCACATTTCCAAAGCCTGGAGAAACATAAGGGAAAAGACACTTCATGAAAACCCGCAGTGCCAGCTCGACCCTCTGCTCGTTCCAGACACCTGTAGGGTGTAAAAACTTACCCATGTAGTCCAAATCAGTGCTACCCGACTTTTTGACACAGTTTTCCATCTTAGACCCTGCAGCTGGAATCACTACTTACTCATGAAAAACTCTTTCAGTTCACTCTCATCAATGTCGTGTGGCAAGTTCCCAACAAAGAGCTGGTGGCTGTCTGGATAGCGAATTATCCGACGATTATCCGATTCATTCTGCTCCATGTCTCCCCTTCCTACCATCAACACAAAGAGGAAGGCAGACCCACTGAGGTTAAAAGATGTGTGTAAATCTGTGTGAATACATCTAGGAGCAGCAACAAGCACACTCACTCCAGCCAGCCTGGACTCCAAATCATACCCCCTCCTTTCTAGTTGAAGGCAGCAGGCACAGGCAGCTCATGATAAGCCAAGCAAGACACAGGGACAGACAAGGCCTCAGCAGACACCTCTCACCAACCCGTCCCAAGCAGTCACACAAGTTCCTCCACGTTACCTGGCCGAGGTCCTCGTGGTGGAAAACCTGGTCTCTCCCTGGGACGCTGCTCACGAACGCGAGGAGGTTGAGACTGAGCTTCAGGCTTAGTTTCCACTCTTGGCTAAAAGAAGAGAACGTGCATTATTTAACACTGGCCTGGTAAAAAAAAAAAACAACAAACCCCCAAAATCGCCAAAACAAAACCCCCACAACACAGGACATGGGTAAGTGGCATGCACAAAACAAACTCTGGAAGATAGACATCGGTGTCAGTGTGTTTGGGGGTGTTTTTTTCACCTGTCTAAATTCCTCTGTACCAATCCAGGACTGCAGTGTTCATTTATCACTGTTAAAAGGTGCAAAGCAAATGTCTCTCAATCAGAGCAACTCCCCAAAACTTGGCTAAGGTGAATTTTCCATGTTTGACCAGGCATTGAGACCCCAACATTCCATTATTCACACATCCCTCAGCCTGACTTAAATCATAGAGGGCATAAAGCTTCCTCAAGCCAAGCTCAAACTTCCTGGATTAGGAGGCAGTCCAAAGTGAACACAAAGAGATGGGCAAATCAAAGTTCTGTCCAAGTCCCCGAGGAATTATTTTCCTCCAGTGCAGAAGAACTATATGAAAACTATCAAAAAGAAAGAGGAGAACAAAAGCCCTCGAAAGCATAGTAAGTACTTCCTGAAATGAGTTTTTACAGACTACTCTTAGGATTCGCTTCAACTTTCCTGATGTCAAGACCATGATGCTCAAAATACACCCTTCATATTCAGGTACTAAAACACCCATTCCAATTTTTTGCAAGCTAAAAATTCGCTTCATGAGAAACAGATAGAAAAATAAAAATGTTTCTATGCAGACTGCTGGTCACTGAAGCAATTCCCAACATTTTTAAAATTCCATTTTCTGTACAACAGTTAATCAGCTGTTGGTGTGCTGGGTTCTTATCTTAGAAAAACAAAATTATCCTTAGGAGCACAAAAATACGCAAGTAGCCTGCAAGTAAGATTAAACACAAGGTGAACAGCTACAGGCCCAGACTGCTAGGGCAAAGCAGTTTATATTAAACATCTCCCTTATTTTCCTTTAAGGACTCAGGACAACTGGCGGCTCCAGACAGAGCACTTCCCGGGGGAAAAAAACCTGGATTTTACATGCAACATGCAAGTGTTACACACCAAATTAATGTCTCAGCCCTCCCATCACTTGTACTCCATACAGCTAGGCATTAGCCTGTCCCTACAACACTTCTAGGATCACTTCTGCAGTTCCAAGAACAAGCTGGGAAAATCAGCCTTCCTGTTAAATCCTGTTCTATTTCGTGAGTCACTGGAGCTCCTCTGCCATCTTTCACTCATACATCTTAAGCACATTATAAATTACATCTCAAAAGCAAAATTTGATACCTTCAGACCCCCATTTCTTATATACTCATGGCTATCAGGCTTAAACTCCCTCCTTCTGTCAGCCCCAGCCACGACCTGCTAAGTCACTGATGTCCTGCTGTTAAATCCAAGTAACAGCGACCTTGCACCTGCTTGCTTTGTGTGCCACTGATCTTCTCACCCAGCACACAAACAGCTGATCTCTCTGGTTGTTTTCTAAATAATACCATCCTTTTTCATAGAAAAAGGCTGCCTCAGTGCCTCAAGAGGAAAGCCTTTGTACAGAACTCTGCTCCCCAAAACACTGCCACAGCTGGCAGCACCACAAGACTCCAGATCAAGAGCTGCCATTTATAGCCCAAGCAGCAGCTCATTGCAACTCACATCCTCCAGCATGTTCCAGCAAGCACAGAGTGGATGGAAGGACACTGAGTAAGGAGTTCAAGAAACCCAAATTACCACAGGAGCCAAATATGCCACAAACCTCAGCTTGGCAGAGTTCTGACAGCCATTAAGGAAAAGGGGGCACTGTCTCTTCTCTTCAGGAGCTCATGTGGGGAGGAAAAGGGACTCACCCCAAAAGGCCCTTGCCTACCCTGCCCCTCTGCAGCCCTATGACAAGCAATGCAGTAATAAAAATGGGAGATAAAAAGTACCTGAAAATGCTATTAGGAAAAGTCCCAGTTTATCAACGTAGGCAGGCTGATTTCTAATCATCCACAATTAGAAAAAGAGCAAGAAATGCTGACCTGTTTCACTCCACAGTTGTAAGGAAACAGGCCTGAACCAGTTTATATCCAGAACAGCACGTATACAGTCCTTTCAGGAGTTAACACTACAGGGGCTGTATCTTTAACTTGACAGGGGTGGGGAAGAACTGGAGTAGTGCAGAGAAAAAGTGAGCAGGGCAGTTATTTCTCTGTAACATCACTGACACCAGCTGGAACAGCATCTCAAAGGAGACACCCACCCACCCAGGCATCTTCTGTCCTTGTTTACAGGCACACTGTCTGGCAGTAATGGATTCCTGAGAACAGGGAAAAGCTCCTACTGATTTGCAGCTCCTTGTACAGGTGCCTTTTCTACCCAGTTTCTACACACCATGTCTAAAATACTTTTAAGAAAAGGAGCTCAGAACTGACTAATTATGGCTACGGAAGAACTGAGAGATGAAAATCCTGCCATGTCCTGCCATGTCAGTATTGTTCAGAAACTTCCACACACCATTACTTAAGACATAAAGTCAAAGCAAAAGAAATCAAACGACCCAAAGCACAACAAGCAACAGAGGCAACACAGAGCAGTTTATGGGGACATCTATAAGCTATCTCCTGCTCTCTTGGGCAGATCATTTGAAATTATTTTTGCAGCCAGATTATAACCATCCACCTTCTCTGTGGCAAATAAATCTAAACCAATTTTGGCTTTGCATAAGGTAAATCTATCCTGCACTAGAAAACCCACAGTTTTTACAGGTTAAATACCACCTAAGTGTTCAAAGCCCTGTTTAAGCTGATGAAGACAGACAGACTTCCCAACTCATTACACAGCCTTTATGTGATGTCCGTGATAGTCCCAGCAGACCAGAAGCAACACCACGTAAGGTGTTGGGGTTTGTTTGGTTAGTTTTCTTTAACTTTTCCCTTTTTCTTCCCTGCTTTTTTTTTTTAACATGCATTTGGCTGAAGGCTAGTCCTAGACAGAGACCTCTCCGTTACCACAAAATTGAGAAGAAACCAGTGCAAGAACAACAGCTGCAGCAACCCAGCTATTCTACTGAAAACTGCAGCCTTTCAAAAAGGCACAGGACAGGAGCAACACAAGACACAGCGCTCCAGCACACCCTATCAATGCACGGGGTAAGGGACTTTTATACAGATGGAGGAAGCTGAATTGAGAGCCTCAGAATGTCTCACACCACCTTGGCATGAGCAGGACATGAGCTGCCACCAGGTCAAACTTGCTCTCCTCTTTTCCCTCCTCACCCAGACAACCTAGGAATGGGAAGATAGCATCGTCCAGGCAAGGAAATATGAATCCTTCCATTTTTCCCACAGTCATAAGTTGGTACAGGGTTCTCTGATAAGATGATTATCCATGGATAATGAAATCCAGCACAGTCCTGTGAGTGTTAGTCTTACAAGGCAATCTTGCACCTCAGAAATGGTGCACACTCTTTTTACTGCCGGGCCACTTCCACCAATGCCCTTTTCAAACACACTTCAGAAAAGTAACATTCTGTGGGGAATTGGTGTTTCCCCTTTAAACCAAACCATATGTCATTAAGTTAGGTAAAAAAACCCATGAGTGATTTCCTGTTTCCACAAGATCAGATTTTAACATTACCATCACCCAAAGTTACACCAGTTACACGTTCGTGCCTTTACTTGCAACAAGGAGGTGAGTGCATTAACATTTAAGACACAATTAATTTGTGCAATTTAAGTCAAACAAGTTGATCTGTTAATTTAAAAAACTGAAGCAGTTTGCAGAAGTAATGAGACAATCCAAGGTGTTCACAGATGGGTTACCTGTGAGACTGGTGCTTTAACATGGGGTGGAATTCCAGAGGAAGAAACAGTACCACTAGGAGGCAGGTTTTTACTGGTCACTGAAGCCCAAGAGAAAGCCTGCAGGAAATGCAACAAACCTAGGCTACTAATCACGGCAAACCACTGACATTCCTACAGGGAAACTCGTCTGCTAAAAACACACTTTTGGTTCATATCTGACTATAAAATAATGGTTGTGCAAGCATTACAATCGAGGTACAGAAGGGTTTGCAGTTCCAGCTGTCTGCGGATTCCGACGGCATGGAACAAGTGTGTACCGTGCCCACTACTGCTACTTGAGTGAGCCCAGTGCCTTCAGCATTCCCAGATAACTGCTTTCCATGATGTAACCAAACCTAGAACTGAAAACCCTGGAGTATTAAGTGTCTTTTGCATGAAGAAAGGAAGCGGATGCCTGAAGTTACAATCAAAAATGGAGAAGAGAAAAAGGATTGGGAAAAAAATACGGGAGATACACTGGAGCTAGAAAATGATCTCGCTCCAGCTCTCCCTGGCTGCTCCCAGCACTTTGCAAGCCCGCAGGTGCAAGCACACCAGAGGACACACCGTGTGCACTCTGGTTTCTAAGATTAGGCATCCTGCCCCTGGGAGACACTCAATGCCCCCAGACTGGTTTTGAACCTCTGCTGCAGCAATTTTGCGAGCATCAGTGTGTTCCATTTATTTTCAAGGAAAGAGCAGCGGTTCCCACTGTATGAGATTTTTGGCAGTAATAGCTACAGCTGTTTTCTTAACATGTTAACTGAACAGTTAAAAATGTCTACACATGCATATACCCACACACACACTTTAAAAGAGCTTAAAATCTACCATAGGTGATGAGCAGCACTTAAAAATAACATTTTTTTCCTCTTTTAGTGAAACTTCACATTTTTACAAGTTCAAAGGTCAAGCCTAGTTGTTCATACAGCATGACACTGAAGAGAGGTACCAGTTTAGCCACCCAAAAAGGCAAAGTTTAAAGGCCAATCCGGTTTCCATCTGCACTTAATAGCACAGATGTGACTTGTAACTAACCTTTGGTGGTTCTTGCGGTAGCGAAACAGGTTCTACAGGAGGTGGAGATGGAGATTTCTCTTCTAGCTCCTCAAGGGTCTTTTCTTCTACTTCAGCTTTCAGCTCCTCAGCTTTTGTTTCAGATTCCAATTCTGGCTCAGGTTCATGAGAAGATTCTTCCAGTGCCTCCTCTATCCCATTGCTACAATAGTCAAATGCATTTGATGAGCTTATCAATTGGTTTGCATTTTATCATATTTTCTAAGCTGTGCTATGGCAACAGCTCTGCTATGCAAAAGATCCTTGTGTCTCCATTTGCTACTATGTGGTTTGTATGTATACAATACAGTGAGAAGTGAAGCTGTATTCCTGTGCTGGGTACAAAACCAGATTTTACTTCTGCTGAAGCAAATACATGTTCTACAGTTCTCTGCAGAGAATCACACAGCCTTTTAACCCTGGAGAAGAGGAGCTCAACTCAAGAACTGCTGCTTCTAAAAGAACACAAACACAGTGAGGACCAACGGACGATTAAGCTCCACACATAAACAAAGCCAATTCTGGAATGAAACCTACTGTTTCTTTACCAAAATGCTACACAGCGTCCTTACCAAAGCAGCTGTGAGTCCCATTTACAGAAAATCACATGCAACTGCTTCTCTGCTCTGTGCTGTTGAAAGGCAGGGGATGTGAACATCTTCTCTCTTCAGCCACCTCAGAACCCCACCTTACCTCCAGTCACCTCTGTCTATACAGCTCCTGCCATAGGTCGCCACACACCCAAGCGACTCTATGATGAACAATGCCTTTACAGCCTCTTCCCAAAAGACACAGTAACCCCCAAACAACACCTGACCTCACGCTCTCGGGCATCCAAAAAGTACTGCATTATCTTGAGCAAGCCCCTGCTACAGTTCTAGCAGAGTCCACTTTTCCATCAGATTTCTTGTGAGAAGCATTAAGTAACTTGTGATGCACTCAGGAGGTGTTGTCTAGTGATGTCATACATGGTTTTTTTAACAGGGGAACCAGAAAGTTGATTCTGGACCTCATTATGCCACTCCTATGTTTCAAAACAAGCACAGGGTTTGGTGTTGTTTGTTTCTTTGTATTTGTGCGAGGTTATTTGGTTGTTTTTTGTATTTTTTCTTACAAAATGAAATTTTTTTTGTTTTAATCTTGCTTAGATTTGCAGACACTCAGGACAGAGACCTATTCTTCCAAGAAAGCTGTACAGCAGAATCTCAAAAAGTACATCTATCTCTCAGTTCCGAGTGCTACCCAAATTTGAGTAACGTATCAAGATGTCCCTGCTCAGTGCAGGGGGCTGGACTAGATGACCTTTAAAAGGTCCCTTCCAACTCAAACTATTCTGTGATCAACCATCCTTTTGTTAATGTACCTGTGACACAAGTCACATCATACCAAATCTACTGTTCTAAGTTTGGATTACAAAGATTCCACTAAGTGTGTACATACATGGAGGTCACTCCTTTTCGAGACCAAAAGTGAAAACAACTAACAAACATAAAAAAACACCTCATTTCTTCTCCTCAATAAAGAAGCGAAGCCTCAAAATAATGTAACATTACCTTAACACAGATCCCTAACAAGCTAAGTGTATTTTCCTAAATTACCTGTCAAATCACGGGATACAGAACCTAAAGCCAAAGCAATTCTGTCTGTGGTTTTTACTAAGAAAGAAACTTCATATAATAAAAAGGACTTCTTACGTTACAGGATGGTTTTCATAATAAGTACTGCTTGCATTCTCTTGCACAGGTTCAGGTGATGGTTGTCTTTCCTCCTGCTCTTCTTCTACCTCTTCCTCAGACTCTGACACAAAAAAAAAAAAAAGCCCTTTGTCATCTCTTATAGTTCTCCACATGTGTGTACACAAACCACAGTTAAAATAAAAGCATATTAAATTAGTAGCAATCAGATTAAAGCTTCACCAACAAAACAAGAGCTGCAAAAAAAAAATGAAAGAGGATGCCTCTCAGTCAAGAGGTTTGGCTGTTTACGATTTTCACAAAAAGAGGAAACCAGAGACATATCACTGCTAGGAGGTTCAGTTCTGGGAGGAGGTTTGGAGGATCTTTTAAAGCAGCAGGTGCTTTTCATATGGTGGCAGTGAAAGAGAAAGATTGCACTATTACCTCATGAATCTCAGTGCCTCAGACTAAGAAGATGAACCTCAAATACAGTGATGATTGCCTAAAATGCTTTGTTCCACAGAACTGAGATGAACAGATTCCAGAAAGCACCCAGTGAACATACGTACATACGTTCTGGCTACACTCTGATTTGCTCTGCCTCATTGAACAGAGAGGAAAAAGACCAAATGAGGTCCATTTCAGCCCTCAAGTAGCAATGAATTACTGAGTGTGATGATGATGTGAAAGTGAACTATATGTCATATTTGAAAACCAGTTAAGACTTTTCTTCAAATTGCATACGAATTTGACTGATCACAGAACACAAGTGTGCCTGCTGAAGCTATGGCAGCAGAAGTCCAGTTGCCCACTGCTTCCATTCTCTGTCAAGCCTCACCCTCTGTGAGTCAGTTCAGCCCTTCAGGGAACACAGCACTACTACAGGACCTTCATTTTCCAGAACCTTTTGGACCAGCAGAGCTTCAATAACAATACCTCTGTGCCCCATGGAAAGGCAACACAGTTTGCATTTCAACATCTCCACGAGGCACTTCTGCCAGCTCTGCACACAGGAAAGAGAAACAAGAATGACACAAACCCTATGCATGCAGTCCTTCTCACCTTCATCAAGTTCTCCTTCTGAATCCCCAAATACTTCATCTTCATATCTGAAGATATCATTATGGACATAGAACTTGTTTGGAACAGATCCCTGTAAAAGAGAAACGTGCAGTGTTTAGCATATATGGAGTATCAGCAGGCAACGAAAGGATGGACCACAGACCTAAGTTTCGGGATAACACCAACATTTTGCAGTAGGATTATGCCACTGAAGTTATTTTCTTCTTCTCTAAGCAAACAAGCAAATAGTACCTTCTGCCCAACTGAAAAAGGAAGTCTCAAGCAGAATAAAATCTGCTACTTTATCTAAGTCACAGCAATCATAGGTTTTAACTAAGTCTACAGCCCCCGAGTTTCATTGAGGAATTTCAATTTTCTCTACTACAAAAACTTGACAATGAAAACCCTGAACCTTTATGTGGTTTCCTATGCTTACAAGACTGTGCAGTGAAACAATCAAGAAATTCAACAGGAACCTAAAACATTAATCTCCAACCACACAATAGTTCAGGATGCAGCGGGGGGAAAGAAGTAGAAAGAACACAAGACACCTTCTACCTCTACATAGCTTTGTTCTCACCAAGGGCTAAAGTTGAGCAGTAACTTGTGCAATCCATACTCACCTTTGCCATTAGACTTGAAACACAACTGCAGCAGAGATTTGAATCTACAGAGCTGAACCTTTTTTTTCAAAAAAATTATTTGTGTCAACGGCAGCTCCCAAATGCAAGCTTCAATTTTCTTTGTATTACTGCTCTAACACTTCAAGGAAATAAAGCAGCTCAGGATGGGTCCAATACACTAGTTTCTCTGCACTCACACACTCTGACACATTTAATGATACTCTTCAGACCAAGTTTCAAAGCCAGATCCTATTTTTTGTCCCAGTATGACAAATTGTAGCTACAGGAGAGGTCAGTTTTTCCATCATTATTTGAAGTTTGACACAATCTTACATATACTTACTTCTGGAGCAAGCACAAAAGTCTGCATGAACTTCCTCATTGGTTGCCCGTTGTTTGACAGCTCTCCCATGACTTGCACGACCACCCCATCGCTCAGAGTGGCGTGAGCATCCACGTGACGGATCTTGGTATGGCACTCACTGAACTGCAGGGACATCACCTTCTTGTGTATCTCCTACAAAGAGACAGATACTTTTTCAGCTGGAGTGAATTCTGTACAAAGCTTTACACCTTTTACTGACAGTCTCAACTAACCCCAAAAGAGCACTTCCCTGAGGCTCAAAAGACAAATACAAGAACCCAGAAGTGTCTTTCACTGAGAACAGTCTTCCTGAGCTCTCTTAACTTTTAATTGAAAGTTTTTCACTAGGATTCAAGTATTTCTCAGAGTAGTCAAACAGCATACAAGTGCTATCCAAGTTTTCCAGTTGCTTGAAAATCTATTACCTATTTTAAGGCTTTAATTTTTTAAGGGCTTTTAAGGATTTAGCTTGTGTTATAAAAATAAAGAAAACCTTTAAAAATACCCCCAAAAAAAAATAACACCAGCCCCAAAACAAAAGCAAAATCCCCCCCCCCCAAAAAAAAAAACCCACAACAAAACAGAACAAAAAAAAAAAAAAACCCTAAACTCAACCTCAAACCAACCCTTTACACATTGCTGAAGTACCAAACATAACAGGAGCAAGGAACATCTGCACTGCCAAGATCTGTGTGCCACAAATGACATTCTGCCAGTGAAGGGCAGCAAGCCTGTCCTGCACAAAAAGCCACACTACTCAAAGATGTGGCTGCCAGATGAAGAGATGTCCTTGGTGACAGACAATTCTGATAATGCAGTACAACCAAAGCAATCCTCCATTCACTTCATCCATTTCTTCAGACAGTTTTGTTCCACTTCAACCAAACTCTGCTCACACAAGAATTTAATGAAACTCACAAAGATCAGTCCTTTCCTGAGGAACTACTTCTATATGAAACCAGATATATTTGTAGCTGTAACCTCTCAATTTTGTTTCCCATCCTAAAGGTATTTTCTGCAGTCCAGATGCAAAGCTGAAGAAATCACATAAAACTGCCAGTGAAAACCCCTCAAGATAACAAATTCCTATCTGTCTCTGAACAGAAGGGAGTATCACAATCCATTACTCACCAGGTAAGAAAGTCAAAGTCACTGGTAAAGAAAAAACTTTGTTTTATTCTGAACATTAACAAGGATTACAGGACAAATTTTAATACTCACAGCTTGACCATACACTGCTTCTTGTGGTTTCCCACTGGCATCCAGTCCTCCATGAACATAGGAAGAATTCCTGCCATAAAACCTGCAAGCAAAGAGATGTAAAAATCACAAAAGTGAAAAAATAGAACCAAATCCAAGAATTTTGGCCAGAAGTTATATATATATATGCTTCACAAATTTCCCCAGATTCAAGAGGCTCCAAGAATACCAGAACAAACAAACTTAATATTCAGCAGTGCAGTCTGCCCAAGGTGTTGTAGCAAACTCCACCTAAGGAAGGTGGCCAGTTTGGCTGGAAAGTTCCTCACCCTCAGAATGCCCTGTCTGACAGAGGCATCAGCCCAGTGAGGTACAACCCTCCTGCCACTCCTCTGAACGCTGTTCTCTTAAAAGCCTTGGCCAACACTGAACGTGTGGTTTTGATATTTAAATACGTACACTCGCTTCCAATATTTTTCTTATATTTCAGAGATCCTTTGGCACTTTCATTCCATTTCCAGATTTTGAGCCTAGAATAGTCTGATTTTATTTAGACTGTTACTGTCAGCTTATAAAGCATGTGACAAATGCTTTATATTTTCAGTACATTTATATTAATATAAAGAAACATTGTATTACCCTGTGTTTTTATTCAGTAGCATGCTTTGCCTTGGGGGTGATTGCCATGAGGTCCAGAGGCTAATGTGTACCTTTATTATCCACCCTTTTATGGTATACATGAAGTTGTCATGAAGTACTTCTATGAACTCAGTGTCACACAAAAGTGGCAAGAACACTGAATATTTCTCCTTAATTGAACAAACCAGTGCAGAGGGTCAGCATACAGAATTAAATCTTAGAACTTTCACATTTGCCATTTCTTGGTTTATTCTACTGAACTTAGAAACTCATTTTAGTTCTACTTTTGTGGAAATACAAACCCAAGACTTTTACTCCCCTGACTATGTCCAGAAAAAAGTCTGGGAAATATTAGATTGTTTTCTTTGGTACCAACTACATAATCATGATTTTGAGCCCGGTCCAGCACTTCCTAACAGCATGGAAATACAGCAACTTAGCTGAAGCAGAGCACAAGCAGATAGGAAAACATCTTTCCTCTAAAACATTTCCCTCTAAATTCCAATGCAATCTCTCTGAAAGTCGGCAGTTCTTACCAAGGGCCTTCAGAGGGGACCAAGAGTTTTAACTTGCTTTTAAGGAACTGCTCAAAGTCTCTGGGTGGTACAGCCCCCAACTAAATGGAATTAAACTTTTGGTTAAGGGGCCAGAAAAGCTTTACAAATTCAACTGAAATGCAACAGGCATTCAACCACATCGAGTAACACTCATTTAGAAGGCAAACTGATCTCTGCTGCTCCTAAGGCCTGAGCAAACTTTAGATAATGATCACCAAGAGGATTCTCTGTGTTCTTCTCAAGCTTTTAGTAGGATGAAACAATAACACTTGTTGTCCTAACTCCCTCGCTGCTGCAAAGAGCACATCAAGCACCAGGACACTAGGGAAACCCGAATCTTTCTGTGGCAGAGAGCAAGCTGCTGTTGAGACTAACAGCAAGATAAAGAGGAAGCATAAAACATCCTCCCTGGAGAACATAACTCAGAAGAAAGGTGCAGCCAAAGAACACAAAGACAGATGTCCTCCATATCTGAGCCTGACCAGAAGAAAGGGGCAGCAGTGGCAGAGACTGCAAGTGGCTAGAAAACATGTCATACAAGCAGCTCCAGAACTGGGTAAGACTAAACCAAACTGAATCAAAACCTCTTGGACTCTTCTCTGCAGAAGTAGTTAAGAGAAATTCCACAGATGCTGTTGTTAGTGACACTTGTGCCACCTTTCAAGTGGACAGAGAATGTTGGTGAGCACAGAGTAACACCTGCACCAGGGCAGCCTGCTCAAAAGTTCTATCCAGCCTCCCCAACCTCAGCAGGTATTTTTGGAATCTCTCCACATTACCATTTTATCACCTTAGAAGCAGCAAACTTTTCCACAAAAGAAATATCTTGATAACATGCCATACATCCACATGATCTGACTTGGTTCTAGAGCCTAGGGAGCTAGCAGTAAGATGAAACAGTTTTTCCAACAGCCCAGAAGTTAGCCAGGTCCATTTTCTCCCATACTCAGAAATGAATGTCTGATTTACAACAAATAGGACATATTTTTATTTACAAACATTATTACTTGGTGAGTGCAAGTGTTACCTGTGCAAGAAGTCAGGAGCTTTGTTTAGCAGGGTGTAGTACTGTCTCACAAATTCCCGCCCTACGAGCAGGGGACTTGGCTTCTCCATCACCATTTCTTTGGTACTCAGTGTCAAACGCTGTAATTGAAAATATTCATGTTAATTGGAAGGCACCCCTGTGAATCACAACTTGCCCATAAAAGGATAAACATTGTGATACTAGAATTGAAACAATTATGCATACAGGGCCTTAATTTGCCAGAAAATATTCAACCAACTCAGGAGACCCTCTCCCACCTCTTTTGAGTAAATAAGAAAATTTCAGTCCATTCATGTATTATCTTGATGAAAAGGGAACAATGAATATGAAGTCCCTTACAGAACAGGTATTTTGAAAAACATAAAAAACCACCCTGAATCGAACAAACAAAAACCCTGTTAAAAATCTCCTGCACCATTTACTTATCCTTTAGCTGATGAATATTTTAAAAGCCCAGTTCAACAGCCCTGAAAAGCAAACAGGAATACACTTTCTTAAGGCAGCTGGTACCTGTGCTTCAAAAGTTTACTGTCATATCTGTAAGATGAAGATGGGAGTACCAATATGAAGTAACTATGTGGGATGGATTCACATTCCATGAAGACAGGGAAGGGAAACCTTAGTGCCTCAGAGATGACCAAAGTCTTAGGTGCTACTTGTCCAACCTAACCGCATTTCACTTTTGTCATAGCATCACCTAAGTTGGAAAGGACTTCCAGGGGGTCACCTGCCTCAACCTGTTATGCTCCTACCCATCCATACTGTCCTGCAGATCATCCACGTCATAAAATAATCCTCAGTACTCTAAAACACTTTTTGATGGCTTGCCAGTACCCAACATATTGGTTTTGCCAGCTCACTTAAGACTACCCTTGTCTGAGATCATGAAATTCCCTGCAGTTCTCACACAGACACTTCATCTAATTTCTCTCTCCAAAAATTACTGTGTATGTAAGGAAACAGGCAAAAAGACCAAATCAAAAATCCAAGTTTCCAACTTGGGAGATAATGCTAGAGTAGGATTTTTGAGTTTTTACCAAAATAACCTTGACCCATCCATCTAAACCAAAGGCCAAACACAAGATTGTTTTCAATTACAGACTGACAGCACATAAAGCACATGAAGTGAAATTGGGAGATTAACCTCAGCTTAAGAAGGGCCTCTAATAAAGGCAGAACATGCATAGGAACAACGCCACAAGCATGTCAGAGTTCCATCATAATGGAACTCCAAGGAAAAAAGCCCACATACTCAGCTCAATTAGTTTACACTTCACAGACAACCAAAATTAATTCAAGCCAGTGACCCAAGCCACAAGACAATACCAAGAAATGCCCCCAAATGCAGTTAGTCAGGAACCACAGCTGAAACAAGTCTCAAAAATGTGCAGGTAAAGCAGAAGGCAAGGCCTAAAACACAAGTCTTGAACCTGGAGATAAGAAATCAGCAAACTTATGATAGGGTTATCCAAAACCCTATCACAATATAGGGTTTTTAAATAAACCCTTTGATGTAACTCAACAAGACTCTGGAACACAGTATTAGTTTTGCCTCACAGGAAGCCCCAGATGAAGTAATTGTGCTAATGACACACAAAACCAAATGTCAGAATTCTAAGGGACATCAAACATTTGAGCCCTGTTCATGCTCAAAGCAGGAACAAAGGAAAGAAAACAAAATATGAGCAATTTCAGGATCTTCCCAACACAACTCACACTACAGCAATGGCATCCACTAGGAAATTCTACTTAGAAACCAGCCTGAAGAGAACATGTCCGTTTCTACAGGTGAGACTATCCTTTTATTTTGTTCCCCTGCCTCACAGGGGAATGATGAACACAAAGCTGGTGACAGGATCTTCACCATGAGCACCTGGGAAAATACACAAAGACAGAGCTTCATCAGGATTTTTTAGAAGAACCTGTTAAAAAGCAGATGATGGCCACCACACATGACTATAGCAATAAGCAAAGTGTACTTGTTAACAAATTTCTGGCATTCCCCATGAAGACTGACAATGTCTCTGGGTAGAAAACATAATAATCTGTGACAAGTCCTTACACTACAGGAGATCTGCATCACACTGCCCCTTTTCCTCACTGGAAGCTGTCCTATTTCCTCACTGTGCACCTCTTCCGCATTTCACATGAGTGCATCATGGTGCTGGACACACATGACACCATCACATAATTTTACAGGATGTCTCTACAATTCTTCACCTGTCTCAGTATTATTTCCTTTTATTATTTCTTCAAAGATTTCAATAGGGATAGCAGAGCCTTAATAATCTGTTCAGGTCTCCCAGGTCATTAAAAGGCAGTGAAATAAAATCAGAGGTACTCCTTGCCAGCAATATGGGTGCCATGAAACCAGGTTTTCAAAATATTAAAATCTGCACGTGTCTCAATTAGTATAGCACCTCTGTAAAGTCAAGGACCTGAGCCTTAGCAGGCCCAAGGGGTTTGGAAGTAAAGACACCAGTGAAATTTAAGCCAAAAGTCGGGGCATGAGCATCAACAACTGCTCATCCACAGGCACTCCTACCTACATCCAGCTGACATAACAACTCATGGACAAGATTTAATTTCCACCTTATCCACTACTTCTGATTCTTCTGTTACCAAAAAGGTACACTGGATTTCCAATGCTTTCCTCAGCCAAGGAGAATCAGGAGCCACACAAAATATTTTGCAGTACACTCACTAGCTGAAATGCACGAAGCAACATGGAATCTCTTTCTTCTCAAGACTCAGAGGTGAGGAACCCAATTCCAAAACTAAAGAACGTGCACACGGGCCAGTGAAATACTCCTTGCAACTTCAACTGGTGTGATTCAAGTTTATAAAAATAACTTCAGCCTACAGGCAGGACTTCTTTCAAAAGAACAAAAACAATGAGAGAACTGGCACAGAAAGGAATTATTTGCAATTTGCAGGCAAAAATAAGCAAACAAACAAAAGCAGAAAAGATAATTTCCTACAAAGAGCAACTGCATAGTACTGAAATTCACCTAACACCTTCTGACAGCCATGACAAATAAAGCAAGGAATCAGCCTTTGCAATAAGGTGCCAGGGCTAATGGGATGAGGTACAGCCCACACGGAGACAACTCTGTATGTGAGAATCAACTACAATCACTTCTCATGTCCACACTCCAGGAAGAGCATGCAAAATCATTCAACCTGTAATCACCTTTATACACAAAATTCTGTTAAGCTGTCTTTGTCTCTTGTTTAAGTGAATGAAAAAAAAAAAGGAGAAACCAAACCCCAATTCATCATCCATTAGCTTGCAAGAGAGGGCAGCAGCAATTTGTTTCTGAACAAGTAGTGAAGGCTGCTACATGTTGAGTAGTGAAATGTTCCTCAGCATGCATTTTGCTCAATAAGCAGCTCTGACATTAGCAAAGCCTTTCCCCCCTATAATATATGTAAGTACTCTCATAATTATTATTATTACTATTTCCCATGCCCCGTAGAAAGCAAAAATATGACTCGTCATCTGTGGCAAAGCACTGTTACCTGAGGCCACGACTGAGCTACAGAATGGTGGCCTACATGCTCAAATTTAGGTATCCAGAGAACAAACTTTGGCACAAAGTCTTTGGTTGTGCCAAAAGAGGTATTCCAAAGCCACTTTTATCCTGTTTCAAGACAAACCAACATCCAGTGGCCTGGATGTTTCATCAATTCTACCTGGGAAAAAAGAAACAAAACCCAAACAAACCAGAACAAGGCTGAACTGAATTCTGACAATAGCTGAAGAAAGCTACCTGAATTTGAACATAACCTCCATCAAGAGAAACCTCTAAGCTTGGCAAGGGAGTTGTGGGCCTCACCAGTTGTTTTAATAAAAAACTAAAGGCAAATAACATTTTGTTCTATTGACAAGCAAATTTCATCCTCTGAACAAGTCATCCATGGAACAATTTGTCTGTAACTATAGGCACACAGACATCAAGCTATTACTTTCCATAAATCTGCAACAGCATGGCTTGTTTGTATATCCACAAGTTAGCAATTCTTGTCCAAGTTATTAATCAGATTTGACTATAACACTTAAAACAAAAATAAGTTTGAGAAAAATGTTCTTGCAAATCAGGAAGATGTTCCCCACACAGCGGGCACACTAAGCAAAAGCTACAAGTGCCACCTCGCACACCTCTGGAATTGAAGGAAAACAGAAGGGAAGGGGAGAGCAGCTTTCACAATCTTGGACACATTTGTCCTGAACCCAGATTTATCAGTTTTAATCTGTGTTTCTTACTGTAGACAAGCAAAAGATAATGCCTTGCAGGAAAGGCTTGCTCCTGCAATCCATAAGCACGAGTCTGAGAAGCCATCAGCGGCGCACATTGCGTGAGCAGCCACAGCTTGCCCTGCAGAACCCGGTGGGTACCCCATCGACAGGCAAAGCAGCACCAACTGCAAGGAGAAACATCCTGAAAGGGCAACACAAGTCCCAGACAACATGCCAGTACTGACACGACCATCCCTCTGTCATGCTCAGCAAGGTCAGGACTCAGAGCATCCTCATTCTGCAGCAAACACCAGCAACCATTCTGATAGATGTGAAATGTATCAGAATGCCTTTATGATCTCCTTTACCTGTGTGTTACATCCTCAACTGGCTGAGCTCAAAGGCAGAGCACGCAGTTCTTTCAAAGCAAGCTCTCCTGAGAGTTTGCTTTAGTTTTGGTTTGAGGTTGGGGTTTTTTGGGAGAGGTTTAACAGCACCCTGTATCTTAGGCACACAGCTGCCATAGGGGACCATCCTCTGGGCAATTTAGCTGTGCAGTCCAAAAGGGCCAACACGCACCCAAAGAGCAGTAACAACAGTGATCTGCTCTGGGAGAGCCATTCCACCTCTGTGTCACCATCCAAGAGCAGGTTCGGAGCCTTTCTCCATCTATTAGTCTGACATACCCATCTTTTCATGTTACTTGAGTTGAAACACGGCTCTTTATTTGTTAAATGATCTCAAAAGCAGCGACATCCAGCACCACAACTACTACAGCAGAAGACACAAATCCAACACTGAGCCTCTTAAGGTACAGTGATTCCCCACTGTATTTTCAGTGCTGTGAAATAATCTTAAGCGTAAGAAGAGATATTTAAATTGAATCCTCAGTTCCATGAAGGAAAACAGTTACCTGGATGATGGACATTTGATTTTTCTCTTCAGTTAATGTTAGTTTTCAGAGAAAAGCTTTTCCATTCCTAATGAAAAAAATCACCAAATACAGCTCATAATTTCACACTCTAACCCCACATCTGCCAAGCAGATAACTGTAAGAACACTTCCAATGGCAAACCAAGATTATGTTTCTGACATCCAAGCAACCAGGGCTCACAAGAAGGAATCCTTCAGAATGACAAGGTTTCCTAGGGGAGGCATGGCCCTGTACCCACAGCCACAATGGACGCAGAATGCCCCCTGCACGAGAAGTCAATGATGGAGATAAAGCAACACCACTTTGTCAGCAACCACTTCTCAGCTCACAATCCAAACTACAAATCCTATACTCACTTGCAGTGCTACAGCAACAGAGCTACATTACATTCAGAAATTGGGTATAGATTGTTACAACTTCCCCTATTTCCCAACTGTTTCAAAATACCTTGGGCATCTTTACACTTCTTTCTGCAGGAAAGTTGTTCATTTGCACACCGAACTGAAGAACATACAGAGGGCTTCAGAGTTGCCAAACCAGCACGGAAGGCCACAGTAACAATGTCTACATGACTAACCAAGACTTTCTGCTTGAAATTAAACAATAATGTCATATAATCTCATTCTCTCCTGTGATAGTCCTTTTATGCAGTGGCACCTGGAACCAAGCTCAAGATCCAGGCTCACCCAGCTACCCAAGGGCTTTAAAAGACTTGTTGTGGAGATGCTCCTGGGCACCCACACTGCAACTGCAGTGACCTCCGAGGAGAAGGGAGGCAGAAGCCTGAGAACTCAACGAGCTCAACTCAGGTGACAAATGAGAGCAGCTCAGAAAAGATCTACTCAAGGTATCCAGCTCTGCAGAATAAAAGGTGCTCACAACAACTTCTGCAATATCACTCCGTGTGCAAACAGAGTAGCCCAGGTTACGACTGAGGAAAGGGGAAGCGCAGAAAGGCGAGGACTGCAGAGCTGGGGCAGCCCTTATAGCCAGGTTACCAGAGCTGTACTAACTTCTAGGAGAGCAGAGGGGCCCGCTGAACCGAGGATGGGGAGCTGAGGGAGCTTCGGCAGCACGCCCGAGGCCGGCGCAGCATCACCCTGCCCATGCCGAAGCCCACGTACCTCTGGAGGCCCCTGCACAGGGATCGATCCATGAAGTGAGACGGGAAGCGGCGCCCGCAGGGCCCAACACCGCAGCCAGCATCGAGCACCGCGGGGCCTGGGGGCGCTTTTCCCCGGCCTCCCCGCGCCGCCCGGGGCGAGGCGGAAGAGCCGCCAAGGTGACGGCGAACAAAAGCCGCCCCCCCGCGCTGCGAGCCGAGCCGGGAGCCAGCGGCCGGGGCGGGCAGCGAAGGGCAAAGCCGGGACCCGGGGCGCTGCCCCGCTCAGCGCCCTCAGCGCCCTCAGCGGCCGCCCCCCTCACACAAACAGAGCCCGCGCCGGGGCCTACCCTGCCCCCCGCCCCCCACGCCGCTCACCTAAGGGACAAAAGTCTCGGTGCGCGGGGCCGCGGCGCGTCTTCGCCCACGCCGCCGGGAGCTGCGCGGAGCCGGGCGCGGCGAGCGTGTCCCTCGGGCGGCGCGTCCCGCGGCGCGGGCAGCACAGGGCGAGCGGGGCGCGGCGGCGGCGGCGGCGGCGGCGGTGTCACAGCCGGGCGGGCGGGGGAGGGAGGGAAGGAGGGAGGGCGGCCGCGGCTCCCGTGCGTGCTGCGTGCGCCTGCGCAGAGCCGGGGATGGGCGGGGCAGCCAGGGGAAAGGCGGGGCGTCCCCCGGCGCTCTCCGCCAATCAGCACCGGGCGGCGCGATGACGTCAGGCGGCAGCCAGGCGCGTTTATCCCGGGAGGGAGGCGGGACATGATGGATGCCGAGCGGTGCGTACGGTCGGGCCGGCCTCGCTCTTTCTCCCGCCTTAGCTCCGGCCCTTACCGCCGGTGTCTATCGTGGAGCGTGGCCGGGAGAGCTCGGTTCCTCCTGGTGCTGCCCGCCGGAGCTGTGTCGCTTGGACGGAGGCGTCTGGCGTTGGGATACAACAGGGGTCTGCGGAGAGTTGTGCCCCCCCACATTGCTCCGTTAGAGGTTTACGGCTTCTCGTTGAAACAGAAACATTTTCGATTTATGTTGAAGTAAAAAACTATCCATGATTGCAGGTAGATTATCAGGTAGCTCCTTTACTGGGGGGCAGAATTTGCCCCTTGGAGTATATTACGTTTCCAAGAGGACAGTTTGGATGTGTCAGACACATCTTTTGGAAGCAGCTCACTTTGTTTGTTGTGGTTGTCTATGTGAGGGTGGAAATACTGAAATAAATTTTGGTTTGTGGAAGAACCTGGTGTTGGTTGTTGCATGTTTTTCTGCCGGTGACCAGAATCTCATTACACCAAATTGAACGTGTCAGGTGAGTTCTGCTGTGCATCTGCACTGACCCAGAATGGGCCTTTGATCCTCACTGTGGGGAGGAGAGGGAATCATTCCTAACCTTTCAATCTCTCAAAATCTTTGGTTTGGTAGAAGGAATTTTTTTCTTTTTCTCTGGCTTGTTTTGCAGCTGGTGGGGAATGAGGGGTAGGAGGATCTGGACCTTTACAAGCTAGGGCTGTTGTGAGTGAGCTCTGGCTGGGTTTTGTAGCATTGGCATGCTGCTGGGCAGGTGGGAGAGAGGGGGGGAAAAGCATTCAGGAATGCATAGCCCGGGTATGCATGACTGTGCTCAACAAGGCTGCAGCACAGCTGGGGCTGTGTGGTGACTGCAGGCTGGAGTTGCCCTCCTCTGCATCAGGAAAGTGCTGACATGGCTATGGTTGCTATAACCACCTCATCATTTTGGTGACCAAACCTCACTGAGTAGTTCTTTGTTGCCCAAGAAGGCGAAAACCCTCTGGGCCATGTGCTGGATGGTTCATTTCATTCTATACTTGATAAGGAAAATAAAATCCTCGAAGCTCTTGATTTAGACTGTCATGTGAGAGGGGTCTCCCTGGAAGTGAACTCGTTTTTGGAACTGATGGCATTGGCCCTTTCTGTGCTGTGGTTGCAATTAAAATTGCTTTGATTGCATACGTAGAAAACTAAACACTGTCAAACCCTAGCAGAAACCATCAGGAAGGCAGCATTAGGCTGGAAGCTGGTATGTGGGTGCAGTGCACGAAAGGTTTGATGCTCCTCAGCAGGAATCCCAAATATGTTGCAGTAGCATCCAATGGGGGCATTGAGCATCTGGAAGTAATTTAAGAACTTCGTGGTGCTCTTGGACTTGAACCACCAGCCTTATCTAGGTAAGCGTTTAATTCTCACTGAGGTGACACGGTTTCAAAAGTGTTTGGACATTTTCTACTTGTATCTCAGGGTAGCTATCACCTCGCTGTTTTTCATCAGCAGCGAACGCAATTTCTGAATGCCCAGCCTGAGCGTTTGCCTAGCGGCGGTTGAGGATGCACGGGAGGGAACTGTGCTCGCGTTGTGCCCTTTTTCGCTTCTCAGACAGCTGAATGCCCCCACCGCTGCGGCTCCGCTGCTCACTGCGGGCGAACCTTCGCTCCGGAGGCGGGCACCGATCGCCGCCGGGAGGAGCAGCGGCGCTCCGGGGCCGAGCGGCGCCGGGCCCCGCCCGCGGCCGCGGCCGCGCTACGTGGCAGCGCAGGCGCGGCGGCCGCTTCCGCGGGGGGGGCGGCAGCGCCGGCCGGGCCGAGCCGCCATGAACTTCTTGCGGGGCGTCATGGGCGGCCCCAGCGCCGGCCCGCAGCCCTCGGGAGCCGACACGGTGAGCGGGGAACGCGGCCGGGCTGGGGCAGGGCCGGGGGGCCGCGACAGCCCCGGCCGGGGCCGCCCTGCCGCCGCCGCCGGTGACAGGCCCGGGTGGTGCCCGGTGCCGCTCGGGGCCGCGGGCTGCTGGCTCGGCGGGCAGGGAGCGGCTCTCCCGTGCGGTTCCCGTGTGCCGGGAGTCTCCCCTGCCGCCGCGCCGCGCTGGCTTATCCCGTGTGTTGTACGTCCCCTTCCAGATCCAGAAGCTGTGTGACCGCGTAGCTTCGTCCACGTTGCTGGATGACCGGAGGGATGCTGTCCGTGCTCTCAAGTCGTTATCCAAGGTACGTAGCCAACTTCCTGAGTAGCGGCGGACTGTCAGGTACTGTGAACCGGTCTTTCTTTGCTGTTTGGCCTCGACCGTGAACTTTTTTTGTGTGTTGTCCAAACAGAAATACCGGTTGGAGGTCGGCATACAAGCCATGGAACACCTCATCCGCGTTCTCCAGACAGACCGGTAAGCATCCTGCAGCTGCTCTGGGCTGTGGGCTGACCCTGCTCTGCCGCTGACACAGCAGATGCAGACCCGGTGCACTGTACGGACAAAGCTGGGAGGGCAGCTGCATTTCTGAGAGCTCCTCCGCCACCTTGGCTTTTTGTGCTGGTAAATGTCCTCAGAGCCTATTTGGAGGTAAAAAGAATTCCAGGAACCGGGATGAGGGACAGAAAGACAAGCTCTGGAGTGGAGGTACTACCAAAGTATGTCTTAATGCTTCTCAGGGCTATCTTTCCACTACTGTAGAGAGGTGAGTCCAAACAGATCATGTTAACTAAACACACTGTTTGGAATAACCCAGACCAAGCTGTTACTGGGCAAAAGGTGAGCTAGACAGAATTAAGAGAAAAAGAATGAAGTCAGCAGGGGGGGTGTGTTTTTGCTCATGCATGTTAAAAATAAGTTGGGTTCAGGCAAACAGGAGAGCAGGGCTCCGAGGCTGCTGCTGAGGCAGATGGCACGAGTCTGCAATGTAATACTCATGCAATCCAGTGCTTGGAATGTCTTTGTTATCCATCCTTGCAATCACTGCTGTACCTGACAGTGCCCACATGTTGTACCATGGAACCTGTTTGCAGTCCTTGCATTTCAGCTTCAAATACTGCACATACTTGGTATTTAGGTAGGCAACCGTAAGGGGATATAGTCATTCAGTCTGGACTTGAATCTCAAGCTGGTCACTTTGTAAGACAGTCATGAGCCTGTGGAATACCTGGATGGGCATAGACTGGAAGGAGGAGCATGTCCTTTGATGCTGGTACTGAGGAGAATTGGGAAAGCTGCAGTTCAGTGTCTACCAGGAGGCCTCCTGCCCCAGTTATGGATACAGGACTGGAAACTGCTGATTGAGGCCTTTCTTGCCTGGCCAGTTATGCCAGCTGGGAAAAAGGTCTGAGGCTTTTGTCTAGGCAAGTGCATGTTATTCCTATTCTGTGGGCTGGGTAGTTAAAACTGAATGTCTGACCTGGTGCAAAGAGTGAAAGGGAAGGTTGTAGGAGTAACTGTCATGGATGTGAAGGGGAAGCCCTTAAAAAAACTAGGTTAAGGAGCCTACTTTCATCCACTTATGTGCTCTGAGGGCAGATTTGAACTTTGAGAAGGGAGGCGGGGCTCTGCTGATCCAGTTGAGAAGGCAACCTGAACCCTTTAGGGCAGGAACTTGAGGCTTTGCAGTGATTTTTGGGCTCCAATTGATCCTTTGGAAATTGTGGGTGCTGCGGTTCTGCACTCATCTTGTGTGACTCAGGCTGCAGTGGAAAGAAAATAATATATATGTGGGGTTTTTTTGGGGTTTTCAGCTGAAGAAAACATGTTGCTAGATGTAATTTGCTATTTCTTGTTTGGTGGGCCAGCACATGAGCTGGGCCAAGTGTTGGTTGCTGTGGCTCCTTGGAGAAAGAGTTGTAGTGTCTGTCTGTGATCATAGCAGTTGTTACACGCTGGAGTTTGTGTTACTGTTCGGTGTCAATAATGGTAGAGGATAGATAGACGTTTCCTGGACTCTTTCAATGAAATCAAAACCAGTTGAACTGATTTAGTGGTTAAGTGAGTCACAGGCTCAGCTGTCCCCAAAGCCTAGTGTGATGGGAGGCTGCTATTCTGGTGTGGGCCCACAGGTCTGATTTTTGAACCATTCCAGTGTCCACCTGAAGTGCCCTGAAGCTTTATGCAAAAGTGGAAAATGCTCTTTTCCACCTGTTGGATTTTTTTTTTCGCCCTGCAGCTGCTTAAGAAGAGAGGCCAATGAATGACTGTAGTTGTCTTCTCACATGTCACTGTGTTGATGTAAATCCTGGGCACGTGCTGGCTTGTGGCCCATTGCATGTGTTGCTGTGAAGTTGAAGATGATGGCAGGTTTAATTTGATTAGAAAAATATAAATGCTGCCTGTGTCCAGTTCTCAGTTCCTTAGGTCCTGGAGTCTTGCTGTAAATTAGTTACAGCCTTTACCCTGAAACAGCAACATGCTACTTCTTAACTGGAAGACATCATTCCACTTGCTAAACAATTTACTTGTAGGTTGTCTGAAGCTCTGTCTCCTGGTCAAGGGCTTAAAACTTGTTTTTAGAAAATTGATTTAAGTTTTCCAGTTCTGTGAATTGGGCATCCTGGAGCCTGAGTCAGCTTTTACATGTTCCAGACTTACATACACTAGAGTTCTTATGCTATGTGTTTATTTAGTAATATGGAATAGTGATCTGGTAGAGGACTTCTACTGACTTCTTGTTGAGATGTTGCTACATCCCACCAGGGATTATTTTGAATAAAATTTGGCAGTCGACTGTAGAATGGGGCAATACCACTCAACTGTTGGTGTGGGAGAAGGCACTGGAGTGAGAAGTCAACTTGATCCTTAACTGCTTTGTTTCTACATATATTAAAAGGTTTTTGAATTTCAGTGTGACAATTGAAGGAGTTGAAAGAATTTGGAGCTTAGTATGTGGACCTAAGAGATGGCCTTTTTTTTTTTTTCCCTAAGGCACAAACCTGGGATATCCATGTGCAGGACAGGCCATGCACAGGTGCTTTCACTTCCACATGATTCTGCTCTGCTGGTTTTGGTGAACTTGGGGATCCCTGGAATTGTTTGGATGCTGTGAAAAATCACCACTAGTAGAGGCAGGTTGGCTGAGGTGCCTTGTGCTGGATTGTTGCCTTGCACAAAGGCTGCCTCTTAGGGATGCCTGAGAAGTCTTTTTTCTTGAATGGTTTTTACTGTACACTACAAGCTGGGCAGTTCAGCATGAGCAGAATAATCAGTGAGATGTGGGATGTGCTGAGCTGCAGCTGGTGGCAAGGCAGTGAACAGCAGAGGTGGGATGCTGCTGTCCTCATTTTGTGATGTCTTGTCTTTCAACTGGAGAAACAAGGCCTGCTTTTACATTTAATGTGTTTTTTCGTTTGGAGCTGCTGTAATTTCCCTATCAAAGGATGGAAAAGAACCCACCAAGCTGCAGCCTTGCTTTTCAAGTTTACAAGGAAGATTTTCTGTGTGTTTTTAGATGTGGATCTGTTTCTTTTCTATGAAAAGGGAAGTGTAGACTTTGTGGTAGTGTGTTCAAGAGCAAAAATGACGGTAAAGGGCAAGCATGAGCAGCTGGAGACGTCGTCATACCTGCAAGATGAGTCTGCCTCCGTGGAGTACAAGGTTAGGTGGTTGTTCAGGCCTCTGCTCTAAACTGGCCTAGCAGCCTCATGAAATGCAAATTTATCTCTGGTGTGGAGACCTTACTTGGAATGCCTTGGAGATCAGTGAGAGTAAATACTTAGAAGCTGGAGGGGAGAGGGTTTTTTTGACAGTCTTCTTTTTAGATGCTTGACAGAGTAACGAAAATGCTGTGAGCTGTCCTTCTGTACTTGGATATGCCTTTCTCTGTGGTTTTATGTTTTATTTTCCTTCTTTTTTTTAACCAACTGCTTTCATTCTGTTTTGCTTCAAGAGCAAGAAAGCAAGTAGCAGAAATGATGATATAGTTATATTTTGCCCCATAAACTTTTGAGCTGTCTTGGCTGTAGCATAGGGTTTACAGATGGTTCAGCCTCGGTAATGCAGAGGAAACAGGTCTTTCCTGAGAGAAGGGTTTGGGTGTGAGCAGGTGAACTAATGCTTCAGGCTTCCCTGCAGCTTCCTGGGGATGCTGGAGTTCAAAAGCCTGTAATAATTAGGTTTGGTGACACAGAGGCCACCTGTTTGTCAGAATCCACAGCAGCTGCTGCATTCCCCTGGAGCTCTGAGGTCTGGCTCTGGTTCTGCCTGACAGTGTAGCAGGGAGGGTCCCACCTGGGAAGTGCTGAGGCTTGTCTGCATCTTCACTGGGTGATCTTCTGGCAAGTCTGAAGTATTTCTAGGGATTTCTGCTGGGACAATGACTTGTCCTGTCCCTCCCTGCTGGAGGGAGTGACTCAGAAATTAAAGACACACCTACAGTGAAAAGTCCTGTGGTCATCTGGTTTCACCAGACTTCCTGAGGCTCACCTGAGGGAATGCAACTGGGAAAAGGAGTTTGTTCAGGTAGCAGATAGCTCATGGTTATGTGGTACTCCAATAAATCTGTGCTCCTTACTTGGCCTAGTGCTGCCAAGGCAACTGCCTGGGCAGAAGAGCAATGTTGTAAGAGTAGTTGGAAATAAGTCATTAAAGAAAAGTGGTTCTTTCATTTGCAGTTCAGATTCTGAAATAATTGGCTATGCTTTGGACACACTCTACAATGTTATATCGAATGACCTGGAAGAGGAGGAGCAAGGTAAGCACTTGGTAGTGATAGTTGTATTAACTGTGGCATTGCTTTCCTTGGTGCTTTGTTCAAGTTATCAGCTGTAATACTGTGATTTACTAATGCTCACCTAGACCTGCTTTGTTATTGTGTGTAACTCTTGGGACAATGCTAAAGATCTTGGATGCAGCTTGCATAGAAGTAACACTGGCTCTCTTGCTTATTAATTAAAAAATCTTTGTTCTCTGAACAGGAGCCAGGTTGGAATGGGGAACTTTTGTTCTAGTTTGTAAGTCAGGAGTCAAGTCCTTCTTTGCTGTTGGGAAAGGATAGTTCTGGCTGTTACTGTCAAATGAGACATTACCATCTCATGATTTAACAAGGATTTTGAGATATAACATCTCGGGTACCTGGATAGAGAGACTTGGAAAGATTCTACTTGTCTTTGTACAGCTGGGCTGTGAAAAATCCATGCCACTCCTACCTGTTTGATTTTTGAAGGCCATTACACCGGTCTCCAAGGCCAACGAATGTTACTCTAAACCACGTTTCAAATTGTGCTTGGCTTCTCTGGCTTTCTTTTCCGTGTTCTTCCAGTTCCCTGTCTTGATTAAAAAGGTTTAGAACAAGATCAGAGTTTCCTAGTGCTGGTGAATTCATGCTTGTGGTAGAGGCCTTGATCATGGACTGGACAAAAGTGTTGTGAAGTTTTTCCAGAGAGCCAAGAATTGTCCAGCTGGAGTTGTGTGTGAGAGATGACCAGGGTTGTAAGGGTTATAGGATGCTTCGGTTTGACCCCTTCCATCAGAACTTCCCACAGGAGTCCAGCTGCTATAGGAAGCTGGGATGGCTGCTTTGCAAACCTGAGCTTATGCTGTAATTGGTTGTGCTGTGTGGAAAGCTGTTCAACTGGTAAACCTGTCTCTTGTTTCTTTTTATTTTATCTGCACTGACAGATGACTCAGAAGGTAAAAGAACCTTTACTTATATAAATATGGCACTTTGTTTTAGCTCTAGTCACTACTCCTGCTGGTAACACTTGCTGCTGTTTAAAAAGGACACTGTAGAAACTTGCACTGGAGCTCAGGGAAGGCATTTTGCCTTCTGCTCTAACCTAACTCTTGGGAGCTCAAGTGTGTTTCCAATTTGACTTCTCCTGTGATTTGGCATGTTGAAGGCCAGCAGATTCCCAGAGAGTGCAGTAATGGTAAATTCTTGATAAGGATGTCCAAGGTGTGCAGCCCCAAACTGGTAGGATTCTCAGGGACCAAAGTTAATGAACAGAGTTTCTGTTTGCAAGAAGCCCTGAAGCTGGACACCAGTGCATCAGCTGCACGTGAGCATCCTTCACAGTGTCTCTTTTAAGCAATGCATGTTAAAATATTCACAGTATTCACTTCTACCCTAGGTTGCCACTAATGCTTTGCATGTTCTCTTTTTGAAACTGGTTTTATTTTTTAAACTAAATTCTAGTCTGCAGTGCTGCTTGGTAGTGAATTGATCTGATTTTACTGGATGGAAGCTGTTGGTTTGATTTGAGATAGCCCTGGGAATATGTAGGTTTAAGGAACAATTATGGGTGGACGGCTGGTTGCAAGATCTCTAGTGTAAGTGGAAAATAGTGTTTCCCTTTGCCTGATGGGTTTTTTGTTAAATGTAGTAGAAGAAATACTTGAACAGAAAAAAATGTGATTTGGCCCTTTCATAGGAGAATACTGGGCTAGGGTAACAAAAACCAACTACAGGCTTAGAGAGGCTGTGCGAGTTGTGTATGCTGCTCAGGTGTTGCCTTGGCACCTGGAGCTTGTGCAAGGGCAACAGTTGGCAGTAAGAGTTTAAATATTTGCTGTTTGCAGCTGAGGGTGGGACAAGGATGTTCAGTCACAGCTCATGGAAAAGTCTAAGTCAAGTATTTTGACTTAATTTTGATAGTCAAATGTTTAGGTTTTCTGGGTTCTCTCTCCTTGGCCTGCAGCCAGCTACAGGATGTGCAATCCATGTGTGATTGATTCCCAGCTAAGTTGCCTTTTATTCTACAGCAGCAAGCCCAGAAGCTGAACTTGTGTGGAGCTGTTAATCTTCGTTTTTGTAAATTAATATATGTCAGGCCTAGACTTGGTAAGCCCCTCAGCTTCAGAGAGGTCACAGTGGCACTCTGTCCTGTTAGGTGCTACGTGGCAGAGCTAGAGCTGTTTTTCACATAGTTTTGTGTGCAGACAGTCTTCCCTTTTAACTTTTCTTGTAATGTGTTGTAATTTCTGCAGCTAGAAATTTAGCGCAGAGTGGTTTTTGGAGGAGAAAATCCAAAGTCAAATTTACTTGCTTTACTGTTTATTTCTATTAAAACCAACACTTTCCCTTTGAATTAGAGTTGCTTCTGCTCAGTTTTTCAGCTGCCATTCCTTAATTATCCCAACCAGTAGTACCTACACACCACTGTTTTGTGGAACAATTATGTATATTGTCACTCAGCCTAGAAAAATAGCAGTGGTGCAGATATGTTGCTTGCATGGGATACTTTAGCATTTGTTTTTTGTTCATGCAACAGTGATGCATTAAATAATTTGGTAAGACAAAGTGCTACCCCAATTCTATTGAACTGTAGGGTGAAGAATAGAATGGCCCTCAATTTTGGCACGTTTGAAATCAATTCAGATTCCAAGAGTGAGCAGTTTTGATGCTTGTCTGTGTGATTCTTTTCCCTTGCTGATGTTTAGGTCTTTTTCTATTGCTAAACCCAATAGAATAATTAAGATATTTGGGGCAATTAGCTTTAGATAATTTATATTCCGTACCCTTCAAGGCTCTTGGTGTGGCATGTACTTTGTTTTTGCCCATCAGTGTAGGGTACTCATGAGGGGTACCCTGCATGAGTAGGGATTAGTGGAGCAATATGGGGATGTAACTGCTGAGATTGGAAAGTTACATTTAGAATAATGTAGGATTTTTGTTTTGTTAAAAGCTTGTTTTGGTGTTTGTTTTGAAAATAATTCAGTTAACATTTATAACAGTGACTCACAATTTTATGGTCACCCATGGCCTTATTTTAGTAAGAATAAAAATCACAGCTGCTGAAGTTGTTCCAGTTGCGTTGCAATATGTTGTTTTTTGCTGTTACAGAAGAAAACTCAGCAAAACAAGTTGATGATTTGGGGAGTCAGTTCACAGAGATTTTCATTAAACAGCAAGAAAATGTCACTCTGCTGTTGACTCTGGTGGAGGTGAGTAACTGTGTCATGTTCAGGCTGCTGAGAGATGGGTGGTGCTTTACCTGATGAAGAGAGCCGTGGTTTTGTCCTCATGAAGCTGGTGTCAGGGCTGAGGTGTGCCAGCAGCCAGTGAAGGTGGGGCTGGAGGTGAGTCAGGACTGACCCAGATGAACAGCATTGTTGCAGCTTTTAAAGCATGGGAGCATGGAAGAGAATCACAGAACCGTTTTGGTTGGAAAATGCCTCCAGGATCATAGAATCCAACTGTTAACCCAGCACCACCATGTTCACTGCTAAGCTATATCCCAAAGTGCCACATCCATGATTCCTGAACACTTTAGGAAGGGCTCCACTGCTGCTCTGGGCAGTCTTTGGTATGCCCAACCACCTTTGGCGATTTCCCTGAATAGGTATTCTAAACTTCCCCATGTTCTCTCATCCTGTTACTTGAGAAAGGGGTTTAGTTACTTCATTAGAATGAATAAAGATTATTGTTCCCCAAACAGCAGTGGTTGTCCCTTGTACAAGGATTACTTTTTAGATGATCATTAAATCATGAAGAGACAGTTATGTCTGAGGTGCAGTTGAAGTGGAAAGGATGACTGCTTTCCAGCAGCATGATATTTGACTCATTTTCCAATGGTTTTGTCCTCATGGACTGCCTTTTTACCTGGAGCTGTTAAAATATTTTGTTCCCAAACTAAGCATATGATTGTGCTTGAGAGAGACAACAACACAATACTCTTCTTTTTTTCCTTTCCTTTGTAGTCCAACTTCAGTAAATAGCATGATATTCTACTTTTCCTGTGTGGAACCTATGTCATGCTTGGAGCGCTATTAAGGAACTGTCAGTGTATCTAATTTAAATACTGAGGAGTTTGTTACCTAACATGCTCCTTTTCATCCTTTCAGGAATTTGATTTCCATGTTCGTTGGCCTGGAGTGAAGCTGCTGACATCTCTCTTAAAGCAGCAAGGGCCTCAAGTGCAGCAGATCATTCTGGTCAGCCCCATGGGTGAGTGTCTGAATCCATTGCTGATACACTTGGAGCTTGATGCTCAGCAGACATGGCATAGGCCTAGAAGAGTCTTGAGCAAGATGTTTTAAAGAGCTCCAGCATGAAAAAGCTGTGCTTTTTCGTGTGTATTTTTAAAAAAACTTTCTTGCAGGTGTTTCCCGCCTCATGGACTTGCTAGCAGACTCCAGGGAGGTTATCCGCAATGATGTAAGTGCAGGGCTTCTGCAGGGCCCCTGGGCATCCTCTGAGCCTGCTGTCCATGGGGGGTGTACATGTGCTGAGCTGCAGGGCGTGGGGCTGTGCCTGTCATCCTGCCAGAGGCTTGGGCTGCTGAGTCGGCATCCTCCCAGGAGCTGGGACTTGTGAAAAACAATGGACTTCTACTAAAACCCACGTTTGATTTATCTTCTTCTCCTCCTGTCAAGGGAGTCCTGTTGTTACAGCAGTTGACCAAAAGTAATGCAGCCATACAGAAGATTGTTGCCTTTGAAAATGCCTTTGAGAGACTTCTGGATATCATAACAGAGGAAGGAAACAGCGATGGAGGTACAGTGAACTCTAAGACTTAGCCTTGTGGTTCTGCAACTGTGAGCTGATGTTTCCAGGCTTACCTTAGTGGGTGGTTGGAGCTTGGTCAGGGGGTAAAAGGATCACAATTTACAGACTGGTTCTAACAAAATAAGTAAAACCATGATTATCTAGGTAGCTGTGTTTCAGAGTCTTTTGACAAGCTGATGTATTTAGTTATAACATCAGGTCACTTCTCTGAATGTGTGTGCAGGATTTAGTGTGTTCCTGCTTGACCTGGGCCTGTGGATTTACTTGCTTGGAATGGCAGTGTCAGATGCCTGTGCTGCATTTGTCACTTACCGAGTTAAGCACCTGCCTTCTTCCCACGAGGTCCTTGGATGCTTGGAGTGGCTGGAAGTAACAGCTTGCTGAGTTCTTTCAGCTGCACCAACAACTTCAGTTTTGGTCAGCTTCTTGAGGAGTCAGTCACCTGTTGGGAGGAGAAAAGACTTTTAACAAGGAGCCAAGAACAATGCAGCACTTGAGGGCTTGATATTTTTTTTTTTTTTACTCGCAATATGTGATACCTTTACTACAGTCTATTTCAGTAGTATGGCAGGTTGCTGTTCCATGACCTTTCTGTGGGCTGCAAGAGCAGTTACTGCTTCTCTCCCAGCTGTATTATTCCAGATATGTTGGCATGGAAGTGTTCAGCAAACCTTTGGTTTAAAGGTGCTATTTTAGGCAGTTAATATTTTTAGGTAACTTGTTATGTAAATTCCAATGTGCTGAGACATCTCTGCCTTCCCCCTTGCTACTTATCTGTTCCTCTGATAAGAGGAACCTTTATCTGAGTGTAATTGGAAAACTAAAAAGTAGATTAGATGTAAGTTGAAGATGGTAGCCAGTAATTGTAGAGAATGAATATGTGAGCCAGGAGGAGGTGCTGCCTCGGAATCACAATGGAGTTCAGGAGGAACTTCCAGTACATTTCACAGGGACAGTGTAGTCTGATTCTGGAACGGGTGAACTTTGGGACACGTGGTGATGGTCAGGTTTTGTTTGCAGTTTTTCCCATTTACCCACTTAACTGGTATGAGCTGTACATGCTTTGGGAATTTGCTTTGTACTTGTAATAGAAAACCAGTTCCTAGTTATTGATCCAAGCCTGATGTGTGTTAAGAAGGAAGAGTTCAGAAATGTGCGCTCTGTTCCATCTAGAACATGCTCGGTGTATGGACAAGCTAATTTGTTTCCATCTGGTGTATTTTGATTCACCTTGTGATACTTGGTCTCATCAGGTATAGTGGTGGAAGACTGTCTCATCCTGTTGCAAAACTTGTTGAAGAACAATAATTCCAATCAGAATTTCTTCAAGGAAGGTTCATACATTCAGCGTATGAAGCCTTGGTTTGAGGTTGGAGATGACAACTGTGGGTGGTCTGCACAGAAAGTAACTAATCTTCACCTGATGCTGCAGGTAAGGTGCTGTTACAGCTAATTACTGATGTCAGCTCTTGTGCTGTGGGAAGTGTCATGTCACAACTGTGAAATCCAGGTGTTCAGCTCAGAATAAGCCACCAGAGCTCGTGAGCTGTGCTGCTTTCAGCACAAACCCTGTCACAGGCGAGTCTGGGATGGCTGGCATATCACATAACTCGATGTCACCTGAGATGTAACTGATGTAAACTAAGAACAAAATTAGGTGTGTTCGATGTAAAGAATCCCCTGGTATAAAACTGAAAATCAAGCAGCCATACGTAGCAATGAGATAAACATTCTGTTCATTGTCTCCAGTCTCCATTTTAAGAAGCAATTCTGTTTTAGAGCGAAACCTCACGTGCCTTTGGTTTTGTGTTCAGAAGGTCCCAGGCTCTGTTCACATGGCCATGTTTCCTCCTCTGTAGCTTGTGCGGGTCCTGGTGTCCCCCACGAACCCTCCTGGTGCCACCAGCAGCTGTCAGAAAGCCATGTTCCACTGTGGGCTCCTGCAGCAGCTCTGCACCATCCTCATGGCAACCGGCGTTCCTGCTGATATCCTCACGGAAGTAAGGGGGCAGTGGATGGAGGGGTGGGAGTGACCAGATGGGTGATAACAGCAGTCTGCAGGGAAAACCAGCTGCTGCAGAGACTGAATATTTGCAAAGTACCTGTTGGAGATGCTAGAGGTGTCAGCTTCCTGCATGGGCAGTGTAAATGGCAGAGTCCTTTATGCTGGTGAATTTCTGGTGTTTTGCTACCAGAAGGAATTTGGGTTAGCCTATTTTTTTTCCTTTAGATTTCAGCATATCCCAGAGCAGCTGAATTGAGTAATGACTTTTCTAGGTTTGGGGGTGGGTTAATTGCTGTTTTTATTTTTTGGGAGAGTCTACAGATACTCTAATTTGATAGGTTTCCAGTGATGAGGGATTTTAGCTTGTAGAAAGCCCTGCCAGCAATGGAGGGTGAGGGATTTTTCCCTTGATAAAAGCATGTGCTTGGATTGAGTGTGGACTCCTCTGTTCCAGTTGTTAATTTCTTACAGAGTTTCACCTTTTCACTTTTTAAAGACGTGCAGTTTAGCTGTTATTTTGCTGTCATAGAAAAACTGATCTGGCATACAAAATGAAGCTGGAGGTGTCTGAGCTTTGTGTCCCTTAAGCTTTGCTCAGTATCTTTTACAGCTGTTAAATGCCTTGATTTCATGCACACTGGTTTTACTGAAGTCTCTGCGCTGAGACTTTGTATGTGCTTGTCAGTACTGAACTGTCAGGGTAAACTGGAATAGTTTTGGAAGATCTAGGTGGTAGACCTAGATTTAAACATGGATTTAACTTTCTTCTCTGCCCTTTCCCTAGACCATTAATACTGTGTCGGAGGTCATCCGAGGATGCCAGACAAATCAAGACTACTTTGCCTCTGTAAATGCACCTTCTAGTCCACCAAGGTAGAGCAAGAAAGGTGTTCTAACTCTGTTAGGTGATAAGGTATTGGTATGGGCAATCCAAAAGATTTTTTTGATTCCACACTTGGAATTGTGATCTGGAGTAACAGCTTCAAGTTCATGTAGGGTGTGTTGGTTACAGCATTAAGGTGTCAGGTGTGTTTGCAGAGAGATAAGGCCTAGAACTGGTGTTATGTGGCACCTGAAAAACAAATTAGCAGTGACTGCAAAATTCCTTGATCAGGATGAGCTGCTGTTGCTGTTAGCCAGAGGATAGTCCAAAGAGGACTTAGAGGCAAGGGAAATGGATGATCAATCTCATATTTTGTGTATAAATAACTGAAAAATTTTTAACACCTAGGGTTTTAATACGGTTGTTTGAAATAGTAATAGATGCAGTGTAGGGCACAGTATCTTTCCTTACCCTTGAAATAGATCCATATTACGTACTTGCAGCTGTTTTTATTCACAGTTCAGTTCTCACTTTGTCCTTGCTCTTAGTTCTCTGCTTTTCCTTGCTTTCCCAACAGGCCTGCAATCGTAGTGCTGCTCATGTCCATGGTAAACGAGAGGCAGCCGTTTGTGCTCCGCTGTGCTGTTCTCTACTGTTTTCAGTGCTTTCTGTACAAAAACCAAAAAGGACAAGGAGAAATTGTCTCGACTCTCCTGCCATCCACTATTGACGGTAGGCAAGGGCACCATTTCTGCAGTAGGTTCTGAGCTAGCACCTGCTCAGTGCACCACCCTATGTCTTGTCTGAAATATTTTGCCTGTTCTGTGGCTTACTTTAATCTCCCTCGTACCTCTTGGCCGCTCTGGTAGCTACAGGTAACTCTGTCTCGGCGGGTCAGCTGCTCTGCGGGGGCCTCTTCTCCACGGACTCGCTGTCCAACTGGTGTGCTGCCGTGGCCCTGGCCCACGCCCTGCAGGAGAATGCCACGCTCAAGGAGCAGCTGCTGCGGGTCCAGCTGGCCACCAGCATCGGCAACCCGCCCGTGTCGCTGCTGCAGCAGTGCACCAACATCCTCTCGCAGGTACGGCACCACCTGCCCCGCTGCAGCTCCGTGTGTCGGGGCAGCGTCCCTCCTGGGCAGGGCCATGGTGGGGACACAAGTGTTGGCTTGATAAGAAGAATTCTCTTTGGCAGGCTGTTGTTTAAAGCTCCTTCGAGGGGAGGAGAATAGCAGCAAATCTTGCTTTTCAATCAGATTGCTTCTTGATGCTGCCTCTTCTCAAGTGGCCCCAAAGCGTCCAGGTCTTAGACCTGGTTTAAAGGACAAAGCTAAGTGGCAGAATCTCCACTCATGTTTTTTGCTGAAGAAGTGCCTGTTTGGTATTTAAACTGAACCTGCTAACTGGAAACATAATATAAAAAACAGGCTGTCATGTACTGATGGCTGGCTTTGCCATGCAAAGATGAAACCTTTTTGAGCTTGTTCAACATGTTAATACTGGGCTTGGTGAATGTCAAGTGAGTGGAGTTCACCTCCTGGCCCACACCTCCTTGTGTTGGAACCATTTAAGGAAAAAGCCTACTAGCAGGGAGTTGGTTAACTCTGATGGAAATTAGATTTTGCTGCAAGTGAAAGTAATGGCTGGAATTTAGAACTCGTTCCTATGACTTTTCTCCTGCTTTAGCCAAAAATAGCCAGTATTCATTTTGATCCTATTCCTGGAATGTCTGTGGTAAGGTAAATTTGAGCCAGTAAAAATGCTTGTGATTGTTCAGCACTACATGACAAAAGGGACTCGGATATGGGGGGATGTTTCTGAAATGTTTCACTTGAAGGTTCTCAAGTAATATGTGTGTAACTTGCAGGGTGATAAGATCGACAGACGGGTATGTATTTTTTGGCACAGCTTGTGCATTTTCCTGCCAAAGGCAGGCCTTTTCCTCTTGTCTGGGGTCTGCTGGGGAGAATTGCTTTAACTGCTTTTTGATGTGTTTCCACTTACAGCTTTGTGTTGCAGTGGTTTGGGTTTTCCCTGGCATAACAAACTCTTGGTGCCTCCAGGGGAATCTCTGGGGGTGCTCCCAAAACTATGGGATATGTATCTTGGGCAACACGGGTGCTTTCTTTCTTGGGGAGCAGACTAATGGACCATCTGTTCACATAATAGTTGGGATTTCTTCTAAGGAAAACTACAACTTTTAGGAATGGTGTTTTCTGAAGGGCCTGTAGTAAATGGTGGTACCATGAGAAGTGGGGATATGCTGCTCATGTCCTGACTGCTAGAGGAAAAACCAGTTAGCCTGCCTAATTGTGAATAGCAGGGATCTTTTATGAGCAGATGATCCCTGCAGAGTTGTTTGGTTTCCAGGCTGTTAATTAAAACACAGCTGAGTTGGTTATTGGTGGCACAAAAAAAAAGTATTTCTGCTGTGGAGTTGTTGTGTTTTACCCTGTTGATCACAGCTCAGCGTTGTTACCAGCTCTGAACTGTGGAACAGCAGCCATGGGGAGCTCTCTTCTGTCAGAGTAGGTGTTATTATCATGGTATGTCTAGAAAATAGCTAGTTTTTAGAGAGGATATTTTGGGCTGTGTGAAAATCCTTAGGCAGAGCACATCAGTTTGACCTCTGAATAGCAGGCAGGGCTTGAGAATAAACGTGGTTTGCAGCTGCGTCCAGCATGTGGGTGTGCTCAAGTGTTGGGCTGCACAAGCAGAAGTAACTCCATGTTTCTCAGGAGGGAAGGGCCACTGGTACCAAGGCTGGAGAAGGCTGAGGTACAGCCTTGTGCCACAGGGGCACTGCCAGTTACAGGAGTTATTCCCAATGTGCATGGGCTGGCAAATCCTGCTGGGACACTTAGAGCCAGTGTTGGTAAGTGAGGGAGGGAACACTTTCCTTGGTTGCCATCTGTATGTTGACTGTTGGAAGAGATGGGTGCTTGTCTTAGCTCAGCTGGGCCCAAATACTTGCAGCTGAGACACAATTAGCAACAGTTGATTTGGAGATGAAAACTAATTTTGTCTGTCTAGGATAAATAAAAGGCTGCAGTTAGCATTTGGCTTGCTGGCTTAATGTGCATATTGTTTGAACCAAATGCCATTACAGGATTATTGTTCTTTACTCAGAAGATAATACTAGGAACACCTGGCAGTTTTAAGTCAGCAGGGTATGTCTTGTTGATACATCTTTTCCAGGGAATCATTATGTCACTTAATATAGACCTTGTTCCCTTTTTTTCAAGGGGGCTTTGTGTATGTTCCTTCATGTCACCCTTGTATTAAAAATGCAGAACTAACACGTTATGATTTTATATTGGTGCTGATTTGCATTGAGTAATATTTCACATTTGTGTGGCTTGCTGTTTTGCTCTGAGGACAGTTCAACGTGAATGGTTTGATCCTTGTTTTATCCAAGCATTAAAGCTGTTCAGTATAACTAACAAATGGGTGTTTGGAAAGACGTGACTTGCAGTTTATGAAAAAATAAGGTGGAAGTAGGTGAGTTCTGATCCAATACCGCTTGGGTTTGTATTTTAGTCCTCTCTGTGGAAAGGTAATGATAGGGGTGTTCATTCTTCACAGGGCAGCAAAGTACAGACCAGAGTTGGACTACTGATGTTGCTTTGTACTTGGCTGAGCAACTGCTCCATTGCTGTCACCCACTTCCTTCACAATCCAGCCAATGTGCCTTTTGTATCCTTTGACCTGCTTGCAGAGTGGAACCCCCTGCTTAGCCACGAGCTGGGTTATTCGTGTTCAATTAAATGTTTGTCTGGATCACTTTATGGGGATTCTGCAAAACAGAAAATGCACTGGGGCAAGAGACAAACTCACCCTTTAGCTGCCAGCACTCTGCATACACTGACTTGTGTGTAAGATGCACATACCTAAGTAGTTTTGAAAACTGTCTCAGTCTGCCAGCCAAGTGAATTTTTAGAGCAACAAGCCTGTTGGTATTTAGTGTGAATTAAACTTACACTCAAGAGGCAAAAAGAATGCTTTGTAATTCTGTTAACTTCTCTGCTTGCTTTTCAGGAAAAAACTAGTTAAATGCCTGAGCACATAAAGCTAAACTGGCACCTTTATCTACACTGCAGGTGTGCTCTGGAGCAACTAAATATCTCAGGTTAAACAGACAGCTACTGAGAAATTTATGGGAAACCACTGATCACCTGAGTCCTTCAAAATAGGAGTTAACTTTGCAAGGGTTTGGTCACCTCTTTAGTCTTGCTTCCTAAACAAGCTTGGGTTTGTGTGTAAATTCAAGGGATTGTGTACAGGGAGAAGTGATACATGTGTTGTAATGGTGAAATATCTCCAATATCCTTATCAAGAGTTCCAGCTCACAGGGCAGATAGCTGAAAACCTTGGAGAAGAGGAGCAGCTTGTCCAAGGCCTGTGTGCACTTTTGCTTGGCATTTCCATCTACTACAATGACAATTCCCTTGAGAATTACAGGAAGTAAGTATGAGAGAAGTAACAGGACTGTAGGGAAAAGGTTCTGTGAAAGGCAAGTGGTGGTTCAAGAGGCTTTGAAATGGCACAGCAGTGGGATTAAGACTTGAGACAGATAATAAGAGTTGTATTTGCAGAACCCAACTTGATGGAATGATGGGTTCTCTTCCTGTCCTGTTACTGCACTGGCATTGATTTGTCTGCTCCTTGTAGAGAGAAACTGAAGCAGCTGATTGAGAAGAGGATCGGCAGGGAGAACTTCATTGAGAAGCTTGGCTTCATTAGCAAACATGAACTTTATTCCAGAGCTGCTCAGAAACCACAGCCTAGTTTCTCTAGTCCAGACCACATGATGTTTGACCATGAATTTACAAAGCTGGTAAAGGAATTGGAAGGTGAGATGTTAAACTCATTTCTCTAGTTTTTGTCATAAACTGACGGATGAGTAGCTCATCCATCAGTTTGGTAGCCAAACATGTTGTGTTACTCTTGAAAATAGTGTGATGACACTAAAGGCTATGGTAAATAGCTGTGAGTAATCACATACCCAAGTTGCAGTTTAAGTGTTAACTAGATATTCTAACTGGATTACCTGGTATTCTGCAGTGAAATGATGGTCAATAGATTTTGTGAGTTGTTACACTGTCCAAGAGGTGTTTACCTGTACCGACACAGAAACTCAAGTACTGAGCACATACAATGGTCATAGAAGCTTCATTTTTTGAAGTACATAATCCAGATAGTTGCTGTTTCTAATTGATAAGTTAAAAAAGGTGAATGCTGAAATTCTTGGCTTGTTAGGAAATGGCCACTTGCTTTAGTGTGTGCTTCACTACTTGTCATCAGTCTAACATCTGACTGGTGTCCTGTTTATTAATATTGCAGTGAATTTAAATCAGTCTGGAGCAAGATAAAACCATAAAGGTGGGTTTGCCCAAGCAGTTTCATCTGCCTGTTGCTCTTGCAGTCCTAAGTCTTTAACTTATTCACAGAATGATTTGGGCTGCAGTGTAGTGGAGCCATAGTGCAAGTAGAACACTGCTTTTTTCATATGAATTACTCAAAACACCCATTTACTTACCTGGAACAGAGGAAAGCAGTAAATGTCAACTGCAATCAAGTCACCATTTCTATTAAATCTGTGACAATCCCTTTGTTAATGTGCAGGTTGAGTTTGTAATGCAATGAACTCAAACTGTGAGACTGTTTTGAGGTCAAAGATGTGAACTGGGCTCTAGCTGACAAACTGTTTTTGACAGGTGTCATAAGTAAAGCAATTTACAAGTCCAGCGAGGAAGATAAAAAGGAAGAGGAGGTCAAGAAGACACTGGAACAGCATGACAACATTGTGACTCACTACAAAAAAGTCATTAGAGAGCAGGTAAGAGGGAGCACATACATGTGCCTCTAAAAGCAGTCAGTTTTGTCTTTGTATGGTTGCTGCAGCTCAGATGGAGAAGTAGAGGAACAAAGCTAATTAAATGGCTAATAGGAAACTGAAGCAGGTGTTCTTTGTTCAGAGATCAAAGCATGGGCTATGTGAGGCATTAGGGATGCTTTGGTACTACCAGAGGCTTTAATGAACATGTGATGTCTGTAGTTAGCATGATTTCTTTAAAGACTCCTGAAGTAGTAGAGAAAACAAATGCAAGCTTTAATATGTTAGATAAAAGTTACAATCAGCAAATTTCCCACCTTTCCCTTTCTCTTGTTATTGGTATGACAGGCTGTTGCTGACGTTGCCTAGGCATAGTTAGGTAGGTTTGCAGGAGCCTTTCCTGCTTATCTGTCCTGGGTAGCACCAAGTGGTGGAGCTCAGGTTTTGCTGCTTTCCTTCACCTTCCTGGCAGAATTGTATTCCAGAGTTAATAGTATAACTATATATATATGACTACTGTATGTATATAGTATGGTGGGTTTTTTTCTTTTACAGGACCAGGAGCTTGAAGAACTAAAACAACGAATCAACACTTTAACATCTCAAAATGAACAGCTCCAGGCTACAGTCACACAGCAAGTGTCTCAGATCCAACAGCATAAGGACCAGTATAATCTCCTGAAAGTACAGCTGGGTAGGCTTCATGAGTGACAATGTAAAATCATCTTGCTTGTGCCAAGATGTTGTAGCTTCTGGCAAGTTGCAGCAGAGCTCCAGCAGAGAAAGCCTTGTGGGTGTAAGAGCTCACACTTGCTGTGGGAGCTGCTGACTGCCTGGAGAGGCTGCCTCTGCCTTGGGTCAAGTCAATCCAAACCAGTTACTGCCTGTCCAGGTTCAGAACATGACCAGATGGGCCCTGGAGTGGGCTGAAGTTTGAGTCTGGAATGCAAGTGTGAACTGGGGAAGATGGTCTGGCTGGTGTGCAAGATGCAGCCTATTATTATCACTAGGGAAATTGCAAATTTAGTGTGTAAATCAGGGCAGCATGTTCTTCTTATCCCAGAGTCAAAAGGCCTGATAAGGTATACATGACATGATTAAAAATATCTAAACTGCCTTCATGATTACTTATGATAAGTACTTCATGGTACTTATGATTAGAACATGTAAGGAATCAATTACCTTCAGAATTCGTCCATGCTGTTATTTTGGGTGAAGAGAATGGCTGAAGCAGCTGGCAGCACATAGACCTGAAGGAATGGCAAATGAGAGCTCTTCATTGTTGATTCTGTTTTATATGTAGAGAATTCTTAAGTGCTGTGCTTTGCTCCTTTAGTTAGAATGAGAAGGGCATGTGGGGCAGGAGCAGGATGGTTAACAAGTACTTAGATTGGTCTGCTGGAAACTAAGTTATGGAACTGCTTGTTTGACCTTGGTTGTAACCTCTTGCTGTTTAGGAAAGGACACCCAGCATCATAATTCCCATGGTGACACATTGCAGATGAATGGCATTCAGACAGAAGAAGTGAGCAAACTGAGAGAGGAACTGGAAGAGTGGAAAAACAAGCATGAGCTGCTGCAAGGGCAGTTAAAGGAAAAGGATTCTGTGATAGAAAAATTGGTAAGTGCTGCATTTGCACTGGTGAAAGGTCCTTCTGCACCCACCTCAGAGGGCACAACCAGCTGCTCTCATCAGAGAGCTTTGATGTGCATTGCTCAGCCTGCTTGCCACTTCTCTGCTGGGAATTTGGTAATACAAGAACAGCTGTGAGTTTTTTGACAATGTGACTACGTTTGGAGTTCTAGTACTAAAGCTGATTTTTTTCCCATTTCTCTTTCAGAATTCTTCCCAGTTGGAAATGGGAGCTACAGAGCAGTCTTTACAGACCAGCAGATTTGCTGGCTTGGAGCACAGTAATGAGCTCCAGAAGGTGAACTTGTGGTATTTAAGCATAGCTGAACGGGGGTAGCTTGGGATGGGAAGGGAGATTTACTCCTCAGGGAGGACCATTGATTCCTGAATGTGTTGCTCTTTTTCATCAGGCATCTTTGTGATGATGGTCCTAATCTTGGAGCATCAAGTTTATGCATCTGAAAATGGAATTAGTTGTTTTCAGTAAGCAGGCTTAAGCCAGCAGAAGACACTTGAACTGACTTGCAAAATGTATTTATCCAGTGCAGAATGTATGTTTAAATGTTGATATGAGAATCTGCAGCTATTAGATGTACAGCACAGAATAAATAACTGGAGATTCAGTTATTTAAGGTAGCTGTTGCTCAAAAAATAGCTGGCTGAGTTCCTCTGTTTGGAGAACGAATAGTGCCTGGATTACTAAGTCATCATGGGCTTCTGCACTGAGAGGGGCAATGCACAGAGGACACCAGTGGGAGTGCAAGTGGTATGAAACACCTATAAGTGACTGAGGCTCAGACAGGTGCCTTGCTTGGGCATTCTACAGAAGAGGGTTTATAAGAGCAGGGTGGACAATGGTGCATGTTGCTATCGAGCCTTGTCATTGCAGGAAAGAGCTGTTGTGGTCTCATTGAGAGGCAGCTTTCCTGTTACATTTGCTAGTATGAAGCAGTTAGTCTGGGAGCATTTAACCTCAGGAAAAATGTTTCATGTGAATGTGCTGTTTTATCAAATGAACTGAAAAGTTTTCTCTGTTTCCCAAAGGAGTTAGAAATGCTCAGGAGTCAGATACAACTACAGTCTGCGGAAATCTCTAAGCTTCAGATGGAGAATCAAAAGCTACAAATGATGGTACTGGTGTATTAGTTCTTTCTTCTATCTATGGGAACTAAATCTTCAAGACTTGCCTTCCTGCTACTGTCTGTACCTACCTTCCTAAACCAAGCTCCTTTTAAGTGCACTCATTGGCAAGTGATTCCAGCAGGGTTTTAAATTAAGTCATGAGTTAACCAGACAAATCCTTCATGAGCACAGAAGGGACTTTTAGTCAAGTTAGTTCTCTCTGATGGCACTGGTCATTGGCATTTTTAAACAATTATAAACTGTCTGTTCCAAGCTTATGCTCTAATTAAATAGCCTTTGTGTATGTTATCATACACGTGAGAGAGATCATTATTCTTACAAGCAGGTGAGGGTAGTGATTTGAAAGTTGATGTCTAGTTCAAGGGCAAATGATAGGGGCATCTGTCTGTGCAGGCCTTCAAATGCTGCAGAGGTTTTTTTTTGGCTGTGTACTGAACTAATGAAGCAGTAAAGCCTTGTGGCTATATAAACATGACTGTCTTCAAAACTAATAAACTACTTTAGAAAGGCCATGTTGGGCTGCAGAACCTGAACAAGTTGTCTGAAGATGTTCCAGACACTTCCAGAGCAGAGCTAACAAATGAATCATGCTGCAGGAACAGGGGCCCCAGAACCAGCTGACAAACAAGTGTTCAATGTGCACACAGTCTGGGAGAGGCAGACTCAGCTGCTGGGAGGGAAGATGCCACAGCACATGTGCTGGCCATGTGTGCTTGTGATGATGCCTTTGGAGGCAGAGGTGTGTCCCGGTGTCCCTCCAGCTGTCAGGCCACCCTACACCCTACTGCCTCCCTTCCTTGGAGGACTGGTTTAAGTGTGCTCCAACTGGAGAGGCATTGATCTCAAATTTGTGCCGTGTGGCAGTTGTATCTAACAGGCAGCTGTCACATTTTGGAAATAACTTTGTGTAGGGCTGACTGAGATGCAGCTGTTGCTATTTTTAGTAGCCTTATGCAAAGCATTGGAGCTTTAGCCTAATAAAAAGACTTCTGGGTCATTTGAGAAGTATCAGAGCAAAGGTGGGTTGCCTGTAATAGGGTCTGCCTAGAAGAAAACCTGCAAGTCTTTCAAGAGCATCTGCTATGAAACAAAGGTTTTGCTTTGTCTTCTTGGTGTGTACATGTGTGTATGAGTCTGAGACCTGAGGAAGCACACATGTGTTTGCTGATGCCTTGCAGCATGGGGTGTATGTCCTCACCACACCTTGGCTGTGCTGTAAAAAGAGAATATGCTTTGAAAAAAATGTCTGTGTAATGTCTCAGCTTGCTGTCGTAGTATGTGCAACACTGAGGGGGAATTCCTTGTCCACAGAATACAGCTGCAGATCCCCTGTTAGGAGACAGTGGTGCAACAGCAGCAACGGGCTCAGAATTGGAGGGACGACTGGAGCAAGAAATCAAAGAGCTGAAGGTAGGTAGTGGGTGGGCACCAAACCAAGCCATTGGATACTCAGCTTTCAATTAGGAGGCCTCTGCAGTAGCCAGGGCTGGTGGAAGTGGTTTGTTTCCTCAGCATCCTCGGTGTTTCAGGCTCTGGAAGGGAAGCTGGTTGTCTCTGTCATTTTTCACCTGGGAAATAGAAATTTGTCTGTCTTTAAGGCCTTGGTAAGGACAGTTTTAAGGTGTGGCTTTACTGTGACACAGACGGTCCAGTTTGAGAGGAAGGTAACCACTGTTTATATTTGTTCCTGCTTTATCCAAGCTGTTATAGTTTGTGTAAGGATGTGTAAGTGTGTGTGGGAACAAGGCCACAGGAACCAACAGTGGGCTGGAGCTGCTAAAGGTTGTGTGTAGGATGTGTTTGAAGGATACAGGGCTTCAGTTTTACCTATGCTTATATTGTAATTTGATGTGGGATTTTCCTGTTGCCAGAATCAAGTCAAATCCCTTTCTGAGGAGAAGGAAGCACTGAAGCAGCAGCTGGACTCATCCACTAGCACGGTTGCTATATTGCAAGAGAAGAACACTAAGCTGCAGCGAGAACTTGCAGAATCCAAGAAGGAACAGGATGATCTCCTGGTGCTTTTGGCTGACCAGGATCAGACAATATCTGCCCAGAAGATGAAACTGAAGGACTTTGGTGTAGCGGTAAGCGAAGGAATGGATCCAGTGAGTTCTTGGGTCTGACACAAGCCTGGGCATGGTAATCCTTGATCCAGAAAGTTGGGTGGGGCCCCTTTCTATAGAGGGTAGTTAAATCTATCAGTTTTTCAACAACTTCTGGCAGCCAGCACTGAGAGTTGACCACTGCCTGTTGTCCCCAGTGATCAGCCACTTCTCTATTCAGCAGAGAAGTAAGGAACTATGGACATTGCAAGATGACAGTTGCATTTAATAAGCATTAATTGATGTGGCATAGTTATTTTAGGTTATCTGTAAGTTTATTTGCACTCAGCATTTGTCTTGCCTTGAAAAGGTTGGATCAGAATAAGTGATGTTACTGCTCACAATAGATCTTGTATTTCAGGTTGAAGATGAAGATGATACTGAATCTGGAGATCAAGGGGATGAAGATGAGGATGGAGATGAAGAGGAACAAGATGAGAATGCTGTTTGTTACCATGAAAACTAGATTGCATTGTTTTTGGGGAAAAATCTTACTGGTGTACAAAGGAAAACATCTGCTTATGGGAAGCAGATGGGGAAATGACAACCATGGGCCTAGTTATAAGTTACTCAAGTGTTGGAAAATCCTTTGTACTAGGTAAAGCAAACAATCACAGTTTCAGTTCTACATGAATATCCCAGGTTGTACTTGTTTAGAAGTTGTTTCAGACACTGTTTAAAGCAGGGAATGACAATGTTGCTGCCTTGGTTCATTGTCATTGATGGTTCTGTGCGTTTGTCTATGGTTTTAACTTCCTTGAGCTCTTAACATAATTAAATACAAAAGTATTTGGTTTAACATCTCTCACATGGAGTCATTCCCCCTGCCTTCAGCATGGAGCTTCAGTGTAGTTTATGGCTTCCTCTCAAGAGCAGTGGGAGGCAGAAAGGTTGGGGTGGCCTCTGCCAGCCCAGGGTCTGGCTCTGGGGGTGCCAGGGGCCCTGCACTCAGGTGTGTGCCTGGACACTGCCTTGGCTGCACTTGCTCCCTCCCGGGGTGCCACAGTGCTCTGCCAACACCATGGCAGAGTTTTCATTGGAAGCTGTGCAAGAAAATGTAGCCTTGGGGTGAGGAATTGCTGTGGAAAACAAAGACCAGTACGCTCAAAGAGCTACAGTGCTACTGGGTCAGCATAAATCCAAGTGAAAATCTTATTGACTACTTCAGTAAGGAAATGAAAACTACTCTGATTTATATAACTTATTGGCTCTTTATGAGTAAATAAAAGATTAAATTTTAAAAGAAAACAGAATGAGAAATGCATCAAATTCTTTTTTTTTCTTTTTGTAATAAAGAGAATGTGTCTACTTTATCCTCATTTAATTCTCCTGTCCTAACTTAAAAACATATATTTTAATAGGCATAAGAGCATCTACAATGAGTTTACCCTGGTGGATTAAGGTAGTAATACACCACATACTGTTTATGAAAGCAAAAGGCATTTGAGTGCTGCTCTGGCCTTACCTGAAGGGCACTGGTTAATCTGGCAGCCAGACCTGGACTCCTTCCAAAAGGTGGCACTCTGCAATGTATTTTTTGTTGCCATCCTCTGCAGTGTTATGCTTAGGGAATTCTTTCTTTTGGATGCAACTTCAAAATGTTTAAAATTGCAAGAAAGGAAGGAAGAGATAATGAGGTGGGGGTAGGGAGTTCAGCAGACAGACAAACTGGTTTGAAACAGGTTGTAAAAAAGTCTGTTCAAAGTGCCTTTCCCGATTAGAAAACCTGTTTTGTGGATTATTTCATTGCACCATTCTAGTGATCTGTCTTCCTGCTGGTAGTAGGCATGTCTGGTGATAACTGTGTTACTGTCAAATGGAGGTATACACTTGTCTGCATTCTTGGCTGTGTCAGGAAAACCAGATTTATTCTTAGTTCTTTGGAATCTTTTCTTGTCCTGTTGTGACTGGGCTATCATTAGCACAGGGGGCTTTTCCTCACTCTGCACAGCATTTGGATCCCTTGCATGGGCTCTGTCAAAGCAAGCAGCTGCTGCCAGCAAGAAAGGAAATCCATCACAGATTTTTCCTTTTCCTGTTGCATGTATGCACATAGAGAGAAACAGAAGGAGGTGCTGAGCTGCAGAGAGCACCAGGAGACAAGAGCAGGAGCAAGTACCTCTGATGAGGATGTGCTAAGGGCAGAGCTGGGGCCTTACACAGCATGTCCAGACCAGGCACTGCAGGTCCCTTCCCGTCCACCCTTTCCATGACGGGATTCCAGGAGCAGTCGTGTGCTGCATGGTCTGAACACGGGAGGGCTTTGTCATTTCTTTAGCCCCTGAGAGACCTGGAGGAGAATTGGGATCTTTCCTTCTGTTCCTCATGAGTGCCCAAGTATTCAGCAAGCAGCACCTCCTTTAAAAAGAATGCTAAGTGGGTTACACCAGCTTTCTGAATTTATGTGCAGATGGACAGCAGCAGCAGGACAAACTGCCATTGAACAAGAGCAGAGCTCCTGTGAGGGGCCAGGTTTGCACTTTGCTTCTAAAGCCAAACTCTGGTGTGGAAAGAGAATTGCAATAGATTGCTAATTTGCTCACTGCCCCTCTCAGCTGTTCCTGATGGTGTGACTCTGCTGTGCCTCTTGGCTCATTTGTACCTCACACCCGCATGGCAGCCTCAAAGGGTCCCTTTGCAGGAATGGCTGTGGGGAAGTGGTTGCTACAGCTCGAGTCCCCATGCCCACCTGGGATGCTGATCCAGCTAAAATAACCTTTGAAAATCCACAGGCCCTCTCTGTGCCCGCAGGTGGTCAATCTGTCACTAGACATGTAGTTGTGGTACTTCTAAGCTGCTCTTCGCTCATTTTATAGCTCCACTGTGCAGGCTCTGGATTTTACTGTACATATCCAGCTCCTTTTCTCCATGAAGCAGCTGCTACAATGTGACATTTATTTGAACTAACATTTCAGAAACAAGAACTGGGTCTGAACAAGCTTGTGATCATGTCCTATCACTTCTATAAGAAACCAATAACCTTATGACACTGTTATTGATAAAGAACATCCTACTGGGAGCAAATGGTGATGCAATGGCTTTGCAATGGCATCTGCTGAGGCTGATGTGAAGGTCAGGCCAAGGCTGAAAATACCATTGGTGCAGTGTTGTGCCTTGAGGCTGAAAGTGTCACTGCTGGGCAAGGAGGGGACAGTCAGGGGTCATTAACGCTGCTGGCAGGCAGCACGTGTTGTACCAGACCCCAGGGCAGCCAAGCCCTCCTGACTGCAGGGAAATACTGCAATCAGTAATGCCAATCAAGAAGGGATGTGGCTCTTCGGGCTGGTGCCTCTACACAGGGGAAGGTCCTTGAGAAAAAACGTGCTCCAGGGTTAGTGTTACAGAGTGGCCTCAGAGCAACCCTGGGAAAGCAAGTGACAGATGAGCTCAGCACTAAGAAAAATGAATTAGCCCTGCTGACTGGGGAGACCTGAGGCACAGCACAGTGGCACCCCCAGCCGTGTCAGCAGGGGCAGCCCCTGCAGCCAGATCCTATCTCTGTGCTGAGATGGATGGCCAGGCTACGTGACAGACAGGGCAGAGCCAGCAGCCAGGGCTGGCACTGAGCACACAGCTCACAGCTCAGCTCTAGCTGCAGCAATGAGCCATTTCTGACTCCTCTCTTGCTGCACCTCCATTTAGACACGGGCAGAACAGCCTGGCTCTTATGCAAGTCCCTGGCTATGTCATGAAATGTCCCCATGAAAATGAGCAGAGCAGCACGGGTATGTGCCTGGCTCTGCGCTCCCAAAGTCTAAAGGATGCTTGAGGGCATCTAAGACAACACAAGAGGACTACACTCCACAGAGTGGGAAGGCTTTCATCTGAGTTTCATCACCAAAGAGGGACTCCCAGAGCTCCCCTGACAGCTTGTCAGGTGCAGCAGGGCTATAGGCAAGGCAGGAAATTCTAAACACCCTGTCTTATACCAAGGAGCCGTCTGATGAGACTGAGGAAGGCAAGTACAGCATCCACATCAGGAACACTGCTTGTTCTTGGGCTTCTTGGCTCTGCACTGGAGCCATGCTGGGTCAAAGACAGAGCTGGTGCTTATGCCTTTCTCAATCATGCTGACCCCAGATTTCCTAAACTGAGACCAGGCCAGCAGGTTTGCCCCAGGCTGCCTTCTTCTCCCAGTGGCTCGGGGACATGTGTGCAGCTGGGAGGGAGAAAGCTGCCAAGGTAATTATATAGCCCTTGTTTTATCCCCTGGTATCCATCACGGCCTGCCACACTGATCCTGGGAACGTTTTGCTACCAGCTTGCCAAGCTTGAGTATGGCCACCAGATGTCAGGGCTTACTCACGGGTGGACCAAACTGGAATGAAAGCCTTGTGGCTGCAGAGGTTATGTGAGTGGAATGGTTTCCAAGCTAACTAGATGGCTGTTTTTGGTTTTAAACAGGGCTGTCAGCAAAGAGCTATAATACAACTTACTCTCCTGCTATCTAATCCTGGTAGTCCTCATCCTAAAATAGTTCTAGCAGCTAGCTCAGTGTCAGGACATAAGTTTATTTAAAACAAAGAAAAAACATTTTCCAAGGTGGTTAAAGCAAAGAAGAGCCATTAGGATGCCTGGTGATGAGCAAAAGGGCAAAGGGCTTGTGTCCTGTCACAGCCACAAATGAGTAAGGGAATATGAGGGGTTACCAAGGCTCTGACTTACTCGATCTGCTTGTGGATCCAGCTTGGCCCAAAGCAGCAAGTGAAGACAGGAGGTATGGCATGCCAAGGTGGCAGCAGCAAGATGCTCTCCGTGGATGTAAGTTCTTCCCTGCTCCCTCCCACTGAGTTGCCCCACAAGACCAGGGGCTGCTGCAGCAGAGGCAGGGACAGAGCAGGCTCTAACACAGTATTTTTAAGGGCAACTGCTCCTTTCTCACTAGAAATTAATGAGGTTGTGTCAGCCTGCCAGATGTGCAGGCATATGCCAAAGGTAGAGTGGAAACATGCCAGACTCACTCATCACTCCAGGAAATCCGCTTGGATGAGAACAAACTTTCTCTGTTGTTTTTTTTAAAACCTCTTAGACACCTACACTCACCTTGTCATCAGCTGCCTGCAGCTGATGTTATCTCACACGCTATGTGCTTCACTGGGAACGATGGGGGCAATTGTTGGGCAAGTGATACAAGGCTTCTGCCCTGAGCACCCTCAGCTGCAGGTACCCCATTGCTCCCTGCTCTTGCTGGCAGCACCCAGCAAGACCTTGCCCTTCCTGTGAGAGGGAAACAGGCAGCCACGGGGGCTGCCACTTGCCCTCATTTATCGTGTGCTCTGCAAGTCCACAGCAGTGTCTGGACTTAATGCAGCTCCGTCAGGTGCCCTTTAGCCAAAGCTGAGTACTGGTGGTGCACCCTGAGGCTGGTTGCATCATCCCTATAATCCCTGACCTGGCCACCGAGAGTCGAGTGCCCCTGCCCTGCACACAGAGCGTGTGAGGGCCAGAGCTGGGCCCGGTGCTGGGGTGAAGTGCTCTGATGTCAGTACTGTGGGACTTGAGACAATTTCCCGGCAAAGTTTCATGTACACTTGAGTCACTCTGCCCTTTGCTCTAGAAATCTCCTGCTTTGACCTCAGCAGAGAGCAGAAAAGAACAAGGGAGAAATTGCCCCCGCATTTCTGCTTTTACCCTCGCAACACAGCTTTTACAATGGGGTGGCTGTGCAGAAATTTTCTTCAACCTTTGACTCTTGTTTGAATGTTCCTGGTGGTGCTCCTCATCAGAGGAGCAGACCTCTGATTCAGCAGATAATGTGGCTGTCATATTCCTTCTTCCCTGCTGCTTGGGAATGCAACAGGACATTAGCCAAAATATGTGCTTCTCAGGTACACGCTGTTTAACCTGTCTACAAATACCTGCTACTTGCAGATTTTTATAATTTTTTTTTTGCCTGTATTTCCCTGAAGAATGTCCCAAATGAAGTGTCAAGGATAACAGGATGGATGATGTAGCACAACTGTCCACTTGTGAGAAGATTACAGAACTGACAGGAGCTGCTTCCCAAATCCCCTCGTAATGTGCAGTCCCCTCTGCCAGCAGTGGAAAGCAGTACTGCTTTCCTTGGAGGATGCTGGCAAAGACATGCTTCCATGTGTCTGCTGTGCCTGACCCTCAGCAATGTGTGTGAGCTGCCTGGAGCCCTGCAGCTGCCTCACCAGAGGACCCCATGCTCAGGTTCTCCCTGCATCTCTGTGCTTTTCCAGGCAGATTTCCAGGGGTGCCTGTCTATGTCTTGCACCTATCTAGGACTCCAAAGAACCCCCTAAGTCCTAGACTCCTCAGGAAAGAAAGAGAGTGATGAAAATCCCCATTTCAGATGGCTTCTCTCTCAAAAGGTGTCAGCCCAAGAGACCAAGGGGCAAAGAAAACTCTAGAGGAATGCATGGCTCTGCATGGCCCGCTGGCAGCTGAACAGAAAAAATTTGGAAGCTGTAGGCTTCCATGTTGCTCCTTTTCTTTCTACTTGGTTTCCCTTTCTATATTCTCAAGGTAATTTTTGCCAAATCAAAACTGAGCAAACCCTCTGGCTTCACAGCAGGCAGAGGAAGGCACAGACTCAGCTGCCACGATAGATTCTGCCAGTTGCAGAAGGCAGGGCTCACTCCCCGGGTGGTAAAATCAGAAATGAGTTGAACATGCAGCAGGTGTTAATGGGAGGCACGAACCAGCTGGCAAACCGCAGGCCTTGGAAAAGGTACAAACCAAACGCAGACAGGAAATCCCCCACCCAGCCAGGAGCTGGAAGTTGTCTACACCTGAAGGAAAAGCAACTGGATGATTTACTTTAGATCGATTATTTGCAAATGACTGAATGTGAATGACGTTCATTCTTAGTTCTACAGTGGCATTATCAAATGAGTGAAAAACCAGCCCTTGCTATCTGCTGTGACCGGTTTCCTCTGAAGAGTAGGTTCTCTACATGCTGCAGACCTGCTCCTGACCTCCCTGAGTCACTTCATCATGACGCAAGTGCCAAAGGAGCACTGCTGCCAGCCCATCTCTCTCTATACAGCTGGGTCACAGCCTGTGTGACTGTGGATGGGCAGGGCTGGCTGAGGGATGTGCAAAGGGAGTTAAATCCATGAGGTGCAAGGAAGGCTAAATTTATTGGTAGAACCAGACTGCAATGCCTCAAGGATTGCTGCTTGCATAAAACATGTTTGCTCCCACCTTTACAATTCCTCCACAGTGATCCAAAAGCTGGAAAGATTACAGGGCAACACCTAGAGGTGGGTATTTTACAGATTAGGCAAATATAGACAACACTCACAAGGAGAGAGCTGACTGGGACAACGGGCCCATGCTTTTCTCCCTGGCATGCCATTTCACTAGGCCTGAATCTCTGCTTGAGCAGCATGCCTGTTCTGAACCCCCACTCATCCCTTCAAGTGGTCAATTTTTGATTTCCCTATTCCACCCCCTCCTCTGCCCCAGCATGCCCCTGTTAGCTCACAGTGGCTCCAGCCAACTCTACAAGTATTTATCTTTCAGAAACAATCCATCACTTACATTTTGTGGTTTATTGACCTTCTCCCATATGGCACGTGGCTCCATTACAGTTTGTCATGTTACGTGACCTCCGTGTCCTCATGGAGACACTGCCATGGCTCCCAGCTCCAGGTCAGCACCAACACCCTGGGTTAGGCCCTCCAATACAACTGGGAAGGACCGTGTCTCCCCACTGGCCAGTAATTCCTTTGCATCCACAGGTATGCTTTTGTTGGGAAATGGGAACTCATTTTAACTTTAAATTTTGTCTCCTGGCAAAGGCAGACTGTGCTGGGTGAATTTTGGGGTACTTTGGCTGTTGCTACAGATGGGACATTAAACTGGTCAGAGAGACACCCAGCATGCACACTTCCACGTGGCATTATTTCGGCACAGAAAGCACTCACTGTGAATGAAGGGAAAAGGATACCCCAAGGCCTTAGAGGGAGGCTCTGGCAGTGACAAGCTGTGCTCCTAAAAGAGCTATGAGCTTGTTATCTAATTCTTAGTGTACCAAGGGAGCATATTTACATTGCAAAGTGTTCCTCAATTAGTAAGTATTTTTAAACCTTTCCAAATAAACTTCAAAGCAGGAGCACTTCCTTTTGGTAGGGAAGGGCTGGTTAAGAGTGGGAGCTCTGAATGTCACCATTAATCACTTCCTTCCTGACATCAGGACTCTCCCCACAGGGGGGGCTTCTCTTTCCTTTGTTTCCTACCAGAAAAGCCTCATGAAATACAAGAAGGCTGTGGGGAGGGGGCTCAGAGTGGGCTGCTTATCACCTCTCTCTCAGTCAGTATGACTTGTTTCAGAAGCAGGACTACTACAAGCTGCAGGAGGCTTGGCTCCTCGGCAGCCCGAGAAAGCTGTGCTGCTTCTCAGGGCAGAGCAGCAACTACGTGCAAGGCAAGTCAGGCGTTAGGGGAGGACACCCAGGGGCACCTGGCCTGCTGTCCCCATACCCACCACATTCCCCAGCGTCAGGCTCAGATTGCAGGGCACATCCTGGATTAACTGGACACACAGTGTAATTCAGAAACACGTGTCTTTTGGAAATATGATCGACCCTTTGAAACTGATGCACCATGAAGGTGAACTTCAAAAAAGCAACAATGCACTGCAAATATTTGGGCAATTTCCTCTTGGCACATAATTGCTTGTTTTGTGACCTAAACCCCAGTATTCCTTCCAATCCTTCACAAGGGGACAGGTTACTTAAACTATTTATAGATGCTTTGATCCTTTCTGCAATCAAGGTGGATCAACCAGACGTGACAGAATTCCTGGTGCTGCCATCTTGAGGCATGCCTCGTGTGACCTAGTCCTCGGAGGTGCTATGGGCACACGTTATCAGCTCCATCTATTGCAGATATCACAGAGGTCCCTCCCTAGCACAGAGGATGCTTGGGAAATGCAGGATACCAGGCATGCTATGCCGTGTCATTGGCTCTTGAGGAGGAGGTGAGGGAAGTACTCGGCAGTACTTTTCCACTTGCTTTCCCACCCAGGAGCTGGTAACTAGGCTGATGGGACAGAGGTCAGATGTAGCTTGGAATAACTCAGTAGTTCAGCGATGCTAACACTGAGTTATTCTCATGAGAGGTCTCAGGTGTTCCTTCCTTGCAGAAAGCACCTCCCATTATCTAGGGAATGATATGTATCAATAGTCACTTGAGCCTCTTTTCAATCAGCAGTACTTTGTAGCTTTTTCCATGGTTGGGCAGGAGCAAAACTCTAGAGCTGTTGATTTCCAATGGAACAGGAATCCTGAAGAACGTGAACTTGCTGTCTCAATGCAATCGCTTTGTTGCCATAACATTAGTGTGTTTCAATTTTACAATGGTGACAATACTTTCTTTGTCAAAAGGCAATAATGATGTATTGCATATAAGATACGAGATGGTAATAAACACAACAGTGAAAGCAAATTTCAACACAAAGAAATCAATGAAAATTACATATATCTTTTTGAGTTATGCTAAGGGAAGGGGAGCAGTCCCTCTGTAAAGGAAACTTGAAGGGAAGAAAGAGGGAGAATGCCTCGCAAAAGAGTGTGGTTGGGAAGCCAAAGGGCAGATGCACCTGGCCTAGGCACTACTGGTGCTCAGGGCTGAGGATGTCAAGGATGTCTGGAGGCCTGGGACAAGCTGCAGGCTTTGTGGGCTGTGACCTACTGGAAAGAGCCAGTCAGATTTTGATCCATTTCAAAAGAAACCTGGAAAAGGCTCCTCTTCTTTAAATTTGTATCACCACTGCAATGAAAAAGCTTAACTTGGAACTTCCTCACACTGATCTTCAGCCCCTGAAATCTTAGCCTTTCAAAGTCAGCATTCCCATTTGACCCCCTTCTGTGGTTCTATTATAAAGAACTTACATACACAGGGAAATCACTCCATCCCCTGCCTAAGAAATTATGTGACATATAAGCAAAAGAACCTCCAAACAGAGATCTGAGACAAACTTCACTAAGTGGCCTGTTCCACAAAAATTCCATTTCCCATAAATATTTTCTCCTCTCATTTCCTGTGTGCTACTTGTTACGTTAATTGTTTAAGTCAAATCACCATGTGGTAATTGCTAAGATATGGAAGCTGACTGTAACTGCCCCAGGAACAAGTGGAACTCCGTGCATGAGAAGGACAAGTAAGTGAAAATGGAAATCACTGATATGGCAAAGTGCAAAGTGGTAAAAGAATAAAAAGTCCTGTCCAACCTGCAACAGCTTACTTGGTTCAACTGGCCTTTAAATATGGATGAGAGACCTGCTCTAGGAAGAGTTTTTTAAAGACCAGAGGGCACAGGTTTGGGCTGATGTGGCTATCCATGACTCAGGGCCTCTGAGGTCATTCCTGCTGCTGGCATGAAAAGAAAGGGTAGAAAGCTCATGTAGGACCAAGGCAGTTTCTCACTTAAAATGAGTGGGATGTCACCCACCAGACTGGAGGAAGGCAGTGGCATCCCAGTTGCCTCTGCATGTCTGCAAGCAAGTTCAGGGGAGACACCATCTTTAAAGTCCCTCCTTTCTCTCTTGTCTCCAAGAGGTTAGGGGTTTCTTCTCTTGTCATGCCTGCTCCCAGTGATTTCCCTTCTCCCTTTCCCATGAAGAAGCATTTTGTCCTCAGCATTGACTCATCCTCTGCAGCCTGCATACACAGCACCACAGGAACCTATGGCAAGCTGTGGCCTGTCCCTGGGAATGCCATACACAGGCACAGGGAACAGAGGGAGCAGAGGCAGGCACACGGGACTGACCTGGCTGATGGAGGCAGGGAGCTGCAGAAGATAAAATGCACCTGTTTTATTGAAGGTGTGTTTACATCAAGGATCAGATCCTGCCTTACTCTGCTAAAACCGTAAAGTGGAGCGGCTTTTCTGGAGCAGCTCCCAAATGGGCTTGTCCAAACAGCAGCCGGGGAACATCAAAAGGTAGAAGCGATCACCCACAGATAAGCACCCCAACTGTCTGATCCTGAGCTACCCCCAGGCACGGCTCAGCATCTCGTCTGCCTGCCATGAGCTCTCTCTACAGCCCTCCCTTGTACCAGAGCCTCTTTCCATGGTGACTGCTCCATACACGCGGCAGAGAGCTAACTGACTGCCAGTCAACAAGTTCTGATCTCCAAAGAAAAGAAAACCCTAAGTGTGGAGCCCTTTGAGGAGAGAAGAGGATGGGAACACAGGATTGGGCCAGTGCTCGAGCAGGAGAGTCCTCGCTGCAGTGACCGAGCCGTGGTGGGAAGTGTGTTTGCATCAACCATCGCTCAGTAATTATAGCAACAGATGACTCAAGATCAAAGTGCTTTTGTGAATGATGTGGCAAAGCAAATCGATGGAAATCTGAGCTTTTTTATCTTTGGATCTGTCTTTAATGCTGACTTTCTGCCCGGCTTTAACCTGCCCTGGGATAACATCTCTGCTCCCGGTGCTGCGGCCCTGGCCCAGGCAGAGCCCCGTGCAGCGCCCGGCTCCATCCTGGCTCCTGCCTCCAGCCTGGCAGGGATGGGAGCAGGCAGGGCAGCTCTGGGGACAGCAACCACTGGGCTTTGGGGCCTGTTCCCCACAGTGGTTCTCAGTGCAGAAGGGCACGTTTCTGTCACAGTGAGTCAACAGAGCCAGGTGCCCGGGTGCTTTGTGCTGACATGCCGAGGTGCTGCTGGTGCTGCTTCCAGGGGCTGCCCCTCCCATTATGATCACCCCAGCAGGCAGCTGCTCCTCCGCTGGATGCAGCCCAGGTGCTCCAGAGATGGCTTCTGATTCAACTGCTCCTGGCCTTGCCCACCCATAAAGATAGATCCTAAAGAGGGCTGGACAGGAAGGCCTCTTCATTCAGGTTGACACAGCAGATGAAAACCATGACTGACCAGCACGTGCCAAGGGTACCGTTCCCCTCTGAGTATATACCACGATCACCCTTCACCTAGGCTGCATCCATCTCATCTGTTTTCTGTCACATATGCTCCTAACAGCTTCTATCATGTGGTTATCCTGAAATTTGGAAAGAGTTCATTACCTTGCTAGGATGCTAAGCTCTGGTTGTTGCCACACCAAGTGTTCTCTTGGTTCCATGGATAGGTGAGTGCTCCATGGGTTCCACACACTGGTCTCTTGTGTGGTTGCACACTGGCTCCAGACATCTGTCCTGCATGGTTCCTGGCTAAAGGTGTTTGAGTCACAAGGGGCAGAGTGTGGAGAGAAGGCCAGGGTGGCTCTGGGTTGGGTGAAGAGAACAAATCCTGACTTACAAAGTGTTCCTCAGGTGTCTCTGAGACAGCCTTGATCTCTCTGGGCGATCTCTGTTGCTTTAATTTGCTGTTTTAATTCCACAGGCAGTGCCTCCTGCACAGTTATCATGTGGCAAGGAGGCCCACGTTGGATAAAGTTTTGAGCTGCCTCCTGGGACTAGGCACTAAGGCCATCTAAACATGGGATTTCCCAAATCACATCAATCATCTGGGCTTTTCCTGGCTTATGTTGGGATACTGTGCTGCTCCTACCTGCTTATTTCTCAACAGAGCAGAGAGGCTTAATTATTGGGTTACAAAATTCCCAAGGGTCTTATGAATATTGAATTGGAAAAAGGAGGTATCATGACATACTAGACCGTGATAAATTGTTATCCAAAAATGTTGTAATCCAGGGGAAGTCTGCCCCCCAAACCAGCTACCAGTGCATTGTTTTGGTTGCTGTCATCAAAGTCTACAAGATGAACAGGCAATTAATTATCATTTTGAGTAGTGCTTTGAAAGTTATCATTTGAGCTTCTTAAAAGGTTAATCTTCTGTCCCTGGGATCCCCATGAGGAACAATTAGAGTATCCTGTGGTGAAACACTGGATCATTATTAATGAAACTTGTGTTGCCCTGGAGTTTTAATTGACTCAAGTGTTTAAACACATGCCTGACTTAAAACATGTGGGCATTCTCATTCCTGCCACAGGAGCTACCAATGGGTTTCACACAATGCCAAGAAATGTTAACTGTTAAAACCATGTTTGACCATTTATTAACCTTAGCTTCTCACATGTCCCATCCAAAATCCCTCAACAGGGAGGGCTGAGCATTTAATGTGCCCTTGAGACAAAGCAGGGCTTTGAGTACATTTTTCTTTCTCATAGGAAGAAATGTCTGGATTCTGTCAAGGCAATAGGTATCCAGAACTTTTGGGTTTCTCTGAGCTATCTTCAGCTGGAGTCTGTAATATCAGGAACTATTTTTGCCAAAATTTTCAAGATGGGAGCTAAGCTTTGACATTTTCACATGAAACTAAACAATCAGGATGTTTGGCAGTGCCTGCAGCGGTGACAAGCTTTATGGGGCCTTCCATCTTTTGCTCACGTGCAGAAAGCAAAGGGAGGTTTGCTGTTTATTTAAAGGAGGTCAGGGTTTGACATCAATGTGTTCCCTCATCCTGCCCTTGCAATTCTCCTTTCCCATTGCAAGCTATCGGTTGGAGACAGACAGGTTTCAGGACCAGGCCTGGTGTGCTGCCTGTGTGTATGACCAGGATATAGCTGCATCTCGGTTCCTGCTTGGAGATTCCAACCACTCCCTCACTACTGGCTGGATTTCCTGGGCCGTGTGTTGGAGCAGATGCAAACTACTTACACAAGAGGGCACAGACCTGGCTGGATCTGGATTCAGTGGGAGCGGGCCCACAGAGAGCAAAGCACTAGATGCTGCCAGTGGCTCTCAGTGAGGAGCACTTCATGCAAGTCCCACCTGTGTCCCTGTTCAATATCATGATCTAGGAATGCAGCTATTGCTCAGGCAGTTGCCAGCTGGCCACAGCAACTACAGGTGTGTATTTCTTTATTTGTTTGTATATGTAAATCAAGTCCAAAGTCTCAAATGATTAAGTCATGCGATGCAAGGCATGTGACAGAGTGGTTAATAGTGAGGGGTAGACAAGGATGACAGGAGGAAAGCATTTCAAAGTGGCAGCGGTGAGGTAAATCATACTGGAATTGGGTAACCTGGTTTTAGGGGAGAGGTTGGAAAGGAAGGGCGTAGCACTGGGAGAGATCTTTTTTTTTTTTTTCCCTCTGGGAAGGGCACTGATCTTCAGACTTGGGCCCTGATTTTTATTTTACATCTGCTATTGTAGGGCTGATGTGCACCTACCAATCTCTGTGGAGAGGGGCCTGAATGACACTAAGAGAAGCCTGAATTTATTGGGGCTTGCTACAAATTTTGGGACATGCTTGCAACACAAGCAGTGGCTCTCCCTCTCTCTCTCCTTCTCCTGGCCTCTCTGTGGCACATGAGAAAGGGCAGAGAGGTGAATGAAATGGGCTTGTCTGCAGATGGGAGACTGTCTGCTGGACTCAGGCTGGAGCCTACGTGGAAACCTTAACCTGAGTGGAAAATGCCCACTTGAATAGCAACTGGATCTGAACCCGTAATTACCTCTGCCATCACATGTCTTTGCAGCTGTGTGCACAAACAAATGACTTGTCCGTGTGCTGCTTGTTCCTCACACCAAACGCTCCTTGGTCTTGGTCTTTCAGAAAAGAACAAAACACCTGGTCTGATCCTCATGGAGAGGAGTGGGGACCTCTGTGGGGACTTCCAGGAGAGCTGTACCCTGAGTCACAACCAGCCCTGTGGCAGACATCAAATGCTGTTGTTCCCTAGCAGTCTGCTGATGTTATCAGTGTTTCTTTGAGGAGTGAGAAACAACAATGACAAACCACAATGTCTCTTATGGTACATAAAAACGGGTTAAAAATACACCACCACCAAAAAACAACAAGAAGAAACCTTCCCAAATAATTGCCAAAAAAAGAGCATTTCATGTCCTTTGTGTTCTCAGTACCAAGCATCTTACAGACAATTAGCTCATGATCTGCCAAACAAAGGGGAGAATGGATCATCATGAAAGACAGACATAAAGCAGCTAGAAAATCAGATCTGGAGAGGAGAACAGGACTGTTCAGGGGAATCATTACTCTTATACTCAAAACTCTAAATAAGAACCACATTTACTGAGCTTTCAGGCTCACAATCCCTGGGGACAAAAAAAAGCTTATTTTACATTTATTGATATATTACTTTGCAAGATCTTCTGGTGGCTGCTGTTACCCAGAGACTAAATGCTGCTTATGGCACTGCCTCATGCAAAGCACCACAACAGCCAGAAACTGTTTCATCTATTGGCTTGGTAGAAATTAAGGATTTTCATTTTTTGCAATAAGTATTTTTTAATTTTTGAAGTATGAGGCTAATAACAAAAGAGAATGAAGGACTGGAATGGAATCTCTCATAAGCATGAGTGTCAAATTTTACAGACAGTTGTGGCCTGTATAGTTTTGCTTAATTTGTTTGGTTTTTTTCCTAAGGGATTTCCAAATTCTTAAGCTCAAACCTTCTGAGGGTCTGAGTCCATAATAAACCAGCAAGGTGATGGGAAATATGTTAAGGACAAAATTTGTGTCCAAACCCAGTTCAACAGAGAGTAAGAGGTGTGCAGCCACTAAACAGGGATGCACACTGACATCCTGATGTGATCCTTCAGCCAGGGAAGCTGCGGCACGAAACTAAGTGCTGGAAACTGGAGCATGATAAATGAATTAACTGGATTACATAAGCTATTCGTTTGCCATGCCAGTGCCTGGACTTGATGCACTGAATTACTTTCCAGTCCTGTATTCCTACACAAAAATACTTATTAAGTCCTCTAAAGAAAAGTGCTCCCTGATCTCCCTGGATGTTGCATGGGTGTGGCACAGAGGGGAAAAAAATCAAACTGTCCGTATGCAAAGTTTACTCATTAGATATTTATACTAACATCACAATTCACAGGACTGCTGTATGTAGATGCTGACCCGCATTTTGTGGTTGGATTGAAGGCACTCGCTGCAACAAGCCATTTTAGCTTGGCCATTTCCTTGCTAGATACCCTTGGCAGGTCTGCCCTAGAAAAGGAGCCACTCCAGATCTAGAAAGATGCCAAGAGGGCTGAGCAATGTGCCCCTAGACTGCTGTGTCCTGTCATCAGGAGGCCATATGATTTCATGCACTTACCAAGGCCTAGCACTCTCGTGGTCCTTTGGACTGACAGTCTGCTGCCTTTTCCAGAGCTGTTAGACAGAGGGCAAAATAGTTTTTTCAACTGGTGCTGTTTGTTTTTCCACTGTGAGCTCCCCCAACTCCCTGGTGTCAAAACACCTGGCAGGGCTGCCGTGTTGGTACTGCTTGTTTGTCCTGTTACTCCGATGCTGTGGCGGGTGGGAATTTGGTTGGCCCTGGGTACAGGAGCCACATCAAACACCTGCGCTCGGAGTCGCAGGGGGATTGTGCTGCCTCTTTATTCCCTGCTGCCATTCAAGTGGCTCAGAGCTTTGGGGAAAGATCATCCTCCAAGATGATGTCGCTGCACCAACAAGAATGATGGGAAGGATGTCCAAACATGATATGGGGTTAATGTGGGGAGCACAGTGATTCTGGATAACAGCACCAGGGTAGGAGACATCCCAGCCCCCTGGTACTGGCCACACATGGGGTCGTACAAGTCAGCTGTGAGCTTGAGGGAAGAAATACCACGTAACCTTACAGGAGTGAAGTGCTACATCCACATCTGCATCACCAGGTTTGGTTGCTCTCTTTTCAGAAGACCCACAAACTCAGCCAGGTCAGCTGCAGCCCTACTACTGTATGGCCTCACATAGAGAAGCACCTGCAAATCCAGTTCAGTCCCTAGAAAAATGTGAGTGGAGCAGTGGTACAGACCATACTTCAGGGTGGAGACTCTTCTCCCCAAACCAGCTAACTGCAATTGCTCCCTGAACCAGCTGTTTGTTGTATAATGGTGCCAGTGAAGTTTTGTAACTCCCTCACACACTGGGAGGATTCATTTGATCAAAAGAGCAATTTCACTTTCTGGCATCTACCATCCATCAAAAATTCCAGGCCAGAGCTTTAAAGAGCAGCTAATGACTTAGGATCATATGACTGCTAAACATTTCAACTGAGGCACCTCAGCTGGCATGCAGAGTCCTCCTCTCCAAACCTCTTCCTCAGAACAGACATCAAAACTGTGGGTTGCCCCAAAAGGCCTACCAAGGCTGTAATGTGGAGTTAACAGTTCACTATGAGGTACAAAAGGTCCTGCTGAACCAAAAGGTCAGCTCTAACCCCCAGATGAAGATCCCTGCTCAGGATCCCTTCAGAGAACATATGTACCCTTCCCTCAGCTACGGAAGCTTAAGGTGCAGTGGTGCCACAAGCATGAGTGGCACAGCCTAGGAACGCTCGGGGCCGTGGCAGAGCTTACGAGTCCTGGCAGTGCTGCCAGGCTTATGGCAACACCAAAACACAGCTTCATGCCAGGCTTTGAAGCTCACAAAACCAGCTGGCAACATGTGAGGGGGACGTGGACACAGGGCAGGGTTGAACACTGAGGGTCTGATGGCAGCCAGTTCTGTTCTGGACATGCTTTGGACAAGACTGGGCTTTCTTTGGGGGATCCTGCAGATAGCCCCTGCAGGGCACACTTAGCTAAGCAGCTCCAAGACCTTTCCATCCAGTGAGACTGACCCTATTTGGGAAGTGTGATTCCAGTGAAGCTTGACAACTTTTTTACATCTAAAATCTTTAGTTAAGCACTGAAAGCAGCATCCTACCTCCCCAGAACCCATCTTGAACTCTGCCCTACACCAATCCCTAGCAAAATGGTACCAGCATCTGTTCTACCGAGGCATACAATCAAACAGTGACTCACTGTCACAATCCTCATTCATGCATTTATTGCCCAGATAACTCTCCATTAAGCTAATGAGTCATTCTTTTATGCCCACCAAATGCATAGTTTGAATGCGGCTGATTTCTGCTATTCATAAATTTGAAGGAGAAGAAAGACAAGAGCCTTGATCTAGAAAATCTGCCTCTAGTGGCAAGCTCCAGGAATTCAAGGGTTTCCATGTATGTTAGCAGGAACAAGCAAGGCTCCAGTACCTTCTCCAGACAAGTGTTGGAGAGCTAATGCTCCTTGATGAAGTACCTCACACCAATCTACTTCTGGAGATGAAGGATGTTTGCCAGGGCTTCGCAGGCCTTGGGTGCCCAGGACTCGTTGGCCGTGTTTGAAGCAGCTGTGCTGAGGTGAGCAGGCAGCTTTAATCCAGGCATCGCTAAATTTTAAGCAGGGCAGGAGATAAAATATTTGACATAGCATTAACTATGTGGATGCACAACCCCTGCAGACTTTTCCAAGGTATTAAACTAAGAACTTCTAGGTGTTGCTAGTTTGACAATATTTTGAGTCATATATTTTTTTGCATGCCTGGTGTGGTCCATAACATTAAGCTGTAGCTAAATGCTCTCTTGACCTCTTTCAGCAGCGCTTTGCAGCTGAGATGAGCTGCCTGACCCCTGTAAATAAAAGAGGTGACCAGAAAAGCTCCACTGGCTTTGCCTCTGGTTTGTGCTGCCAGCACAGGCCAGGAGTGTGACAGCAGCCCTTGGTTTCACACTGACCTTCCCCGCTGCCGTGGCAGTGGTGCCCTCAGACAGGGTGCTGACAGCTGCTTATGGCAACAGCCAACCGGTTCAACTTCTTGAGGCTTATCACACTGTTTGCATAAACACTGGGATCAGAGCAAGAATGAAGGAAGCATGGGCTGAGCTTTAGAAAGGTTTTATCCTACCGTTTTCTTATCTGCTCTAATCTGTCTGTCTGTCCCCTCCATGCTTGTTTAAAGGACTTGTTCCCCAGGAACTCACGATCCCAGGTTTCCTCTGGGTTGGTGTCTAGAGCTGGAGCCTGCAGGTTCTCTGAGGCGAACTTACAGTGCTCTTGCAGTTCCATCCAACGTAGTTCCCTCTCTGGTCAGTTCAGCTTTGAATCCAAGGAGACTGTTCTGGAAGGCAGCAGGGAGTAAACCAGTCCATATGCACTCATGAGGAAGCAGGTCCTGTGGCTCCCTTCTGCCTCTGGAACACCAGACTCCCCACTGGACTGATGGAGCTTTTGAAAATATTCCATGTTTCTTCTTCTAAACAACTAGGCACATATTTAAATGCTGATCTCTTCTTTCTAGACACTGCTGCTAGTTCCCTGAATTTGCAGAGGATCCCAATACTATAATCTCTGCTAAGCAAAAAAGTTCTCCCATCTGTTCAAAAGGGGAAGGATGAAACATTGACCAATATTGAGAAATGTATTCTCCTGGTTTCAGAGGCAGTTATTGGAATTTGCTTGGTATTCAAATGATAACTTACACCTGTAGCAACTTGCTGAGTAATGCCTTGAATCAAACTGTGATAAAAGGGACATGTTTGAAGTTTTTGAAGGCAGTACCTCACTATCAGTCCCTTTCAGGGCTGTCACTCAGAGCTCTGCAGCCTTGCCTGTGTCAGCAGGTAGTCAGACTAAACTTCCCATTCATCTGAATCTAAAACTCATCTGGGCGTACTCAATCATTGATTAAAAGCAGGCACTGGATAGAACAAGGAAAACAATCTTTTCCTGAACACATTATCTTAATACAAAGAGCTATGGTGTGTTTTCCCCCAGTGAATGAGAGCTGCAGACCAAGAACCCTTCCAGCCACCCTTGCGAGCCCAGCACAGGCCATGTCACGCAGATTTTGGGGCGTTGGCTTCTCTTGTTTCGAGGCTCTCTCCTACAGAAATGGGGTTTAATTGCTGCTGCCACCAAGCCTGACAGGGGAGCGCTAACACACCCACTGGCTGTGAGCAGGCCTGTGACTGCACATCAAAGCTGATCCCACCTCACAGCAGCAGCCACGAGCACATTCCAGAGCAACAAGAGCCCTGACGAAGGTAGAGAGAGAACCCTGTGGCCTCCGAACCTCCCCACCCTCTGCCGACTTCCATTAATTAATTAACTCTGCAGCTTTGTTCCCTTATCATAATCCTCCCAGCAACAGCACGATAAATTGTACTTGCAACAGATGCCTAAATGAGATGATCCCAGGTCTTTGCAACTTGAATCAAGGGTGGGAAACTCGCAGCCTTGTGGTGATCTCCAATTCATTCATTATACAATCAGATCTTAATTGCTTTAAGAATGCAATTCTAGTAAATCTGGCCTCTAGTACCACTCCTATTAGAGACTTCTATTGCTAAATCTCTGCTGCTAAACACAGTCAGTCCATCTCTTGAAGCCTTTTTTAATTTCACTGGGCTCTGAAACATTGACTTATCTGTAGAAATTAAGACCATGTTCACCCACCCCATTTACCCACTGAATGGACAGCACCAGACACAATTTAGTTGTTCCCAGCAGCAGCAGTTTTCCACAGTTCCTGGGGGAGCCCCATGCTATGAACAGTTAATATAGAGAAACATCCTCGGGTTGCTTTTGAAGGTGATTCTTCCTTAAAAGAAAACACTGGCAATGGAGCAACCTCAACCCAAGGTCCTGCTATCCAAATGCAATATGTCTAAATACAAATACAGTGCAAGAGATTGATGCCGCTTGTGAAAATTCCAGCTCCAAGGGACCCTGACTGAGATCCTCCCCTCCAGCAGTGTGCCAGCTGGGAAACCACAAAGGCACAGCCAGGTGTCCCCAGAGCCAGCTCTGGGGACTCAGTAGGTGGCAGTCTTCTCCTTGGCTTTGCAGAGATCTGTCACCCTGAGAAAGGTGCTGGGGGATTGCTGGGCACAGAGGACACAGACAACTGAGAGGTGGGCTGGCTGCAGTTGTACTGCCTCTCTGACTCCAGTGTGTTCCAAAGGATATTTATGCACAACCAATGCAATTAAAAAGACAAAATCAATGGGTTTGGCAATTTGGAAGAGGTATGGATTAGCAGAATCACTGCTCATACATAGGGTTAGCAAGAAGAGGGAGCAGTGTAGTATTTAGTCTTTCGCTATTTTCTAGGGGACCAATTTGGTACAGGGGTGAAAATGGAACCCATGAGAGCTGTGTTTTGGGACAGAGACAGGTTGGGAAGAAAGAGAAAGTAGCAGAGCTTTATGTGGGGTATAACTCACAAGCCCACAAAGAGGGGAACACCTTCACCATGCAAATCAACATTCACTCTTTGAGGAAGATGGAAGGAGAAACTAGGGGAGTGGGATCTGACCACAGAAGAGGTGAGACAGGCTCCTGACTGTGAAGGAAATTGCTGATTTCAGCCTGCCTCCTCCTAGAGCCAAGAACAGGAACCAGCCCCAAAGGAACAGTTTGGTGAGGACCAGCATCCTCCACCTGAGTAGGATAGGGCTGAGTGACGGGGGCAGAAGCCTCTTCATGTGGTACAGCTGGAATGGCCTAGCTGATCCTAACCTTGGCCTTTGCATCCCTGCAAACCCAAGGTGTCCCTAAGCATTGTAGTTTTGAGCTGTGATACTAGACTGCTTTCCCAGAGCTCTTACTGTTTCAGGCATTGTCAAGCTGAAAATGAGAGAAGGAGCCACTGCTAATAGGAGAAAGCATCCTGGCTTCTTCAGTGGATACTGACAAAACCTGCCTTAGTTCTCAGCTTTCCACCCGCCTGCCTTTTTTCTCCCTCTGAGTGAGCTTGAAAGAAATAGCAAGCATATTTTCCCCTCACCCAAAGGCAAATGTATACTCACGCTCCTGCCATTCTCTCACAGCATCTTACATAATTTACCATTGTTTTTGGAGAGATGCCAAAACAAGTCTGAAGGAATGTGTACAAGATCTACCAGAACAGGGTTTCCCCATGTTTCTGACTCTATAATCCCTTTATTTAGAGCTAAACCAATAAGCTCAGACCTCCTAAACTGAAAGCTTTTGCCAACTCCATCCACTGCCTTTAAAAGCAAACAAGGAAACCCACAAGCTCATGCCCAGTTATTACCATGAAAGAGAAAACAAGAGACACAAAGCAAAAGAATTTGCCACATGCAGTTCTGTCCATGAGTGAGGAGACACTTGTCTTTGTTCTGTGTAGTCAAACATGTCCTAATCTTTAAAACACCTTCACTCCAAAATTGCAGCTGATTGCTTAGTCACAGGACATTTGCTATTGAAGCAAGGGCGTTTGCTCAGGCCCCAAAGTGGTGATATTACTAGACCATACATTCAAGAAATAGGCAAGGTTTAGGGAAGTAACTTCTGTGAAGAGCTGCCTGAAGTTAACAGGGGTGGTAGGACTTGCCTGGGATCCCTGTATTGCCACCACAGGTTGAAAAACTCAAAGCTGCAACTCCAAATAGGCTCCTCACAGTGAGTGCCAGGTATGGAAATAGTGGGGTATCCACTAAATGCTTTGGCAATCAGCTTTGGGGAAGGTGATGATGAAGGGCAGAGTTCCCTTCATCCTTGCAGTGGTGCAGCACTGATCTCCCTAAAGTGGAGCAGTTGGTGACACCAATAGTGACAGAATGTGGCTAAGGCTGACAACACGCTTATAAATAACAGTTTATAATAATATGGAAAAGACTACTACTACTGTAGGTCCTAAAGCAGGTAATTGGATAAAGGCAGAGTTGGGGGGCCATGCTTACAGCATGACTTTTGAAAGATGCTTCTCCTAACCCAAGGGGAACAGGCAAGAAGCAGTGGATATACTCAGGGAGTCTCCTCTAAGCACCACCTTCTACAGCATGATGTGGCAGACAGCCCTTCATGAACCTCCAAGTGCCTAACCTGCTCTGGTGCTTCAAAGACTACCCTGGCTATTCCTTCCTCCTTAAATCTCTATAGACATCCCAAACCAGCCCAGGATCCCTGGGTGGCACAGACCAAGTTATCTGTACGCAGCTAAATGTCCTTCTGCTGTCTGGCTATGGAACAGGAATGCTCAGGCTTGCAAAACACCGTGAGAACGCGTGAATGATGTCTGCAGACTTCTTCCTTGTTCCCAGTTTACTCTGGAATAATAGTTTACCCAAGCTCTTCCTGATCCATATCCACAGATCAGCGTTAGGCTCAGCATTGCAGCCTGGCATGCAGACAATGGGGCAATTTTCTCCTCAGCTCCTCTCACAGCTTTGAGGATGTCGTGGCTTTTTGATGCAAGACAACGAATCCCAAGCTGGTACTGGCTTTCAGTCACTGCCTTTCAAGCTTGAGCATCTGGCCAGCTGTTGGCCCCAAAAGTGCAGTGCCATTTTCCAGAGCAAGTGTGGCTATTCTGTGGTTTGTCCTGTTTACATGCTTGAGAACCTTGGCTTCTATTTCCTGCTCTCGTGTCTGGCCAAGAGCGTCCTGGGAATCTCCAGTGGCACCTTGCTGGTCCCAGCCTCTCCTTCCTGTGCCTGTTTAATGTGTGCCCCATGCACAGGCTGCCCCTCAGCCACAAGGCTTCCTGCAAACAAAGGAGTGACCCACCTCTGGGTGCCACCCAGAGGAAGGCTGTGCTCAGACACCCTGTCCTGATGCTAATCACCTCCCTTTGATCCAGCTGCCTTTCAACTGCACCTAACATCCTCTCCCTGTCTTCCTCCAGGCTCCCAAGGAAGCCCTGCACAGCTGCCAGGGAACACGATAGGAAGTGCCACATCCAAGCAGATCACAAATCCCAAGCCTTGGCCAGGATGCTCGATGGGAAATTGAGGGGGTTTGTGTTTTGCACCAGCAAAGTCAGTACCAGTTTGTGTGCTAAGTCCACAGCTGCACCACCGCCTAGTCTGGACGTGCAAATAGTCCTTGGTGAGAGCAAGCACAGCCTCTGGAGAGACAACACAAACCTGAGACCCAAACTTCATGCCTGCCAGTCCCAGATAACTGAGATTTACTGTGCTAGCCCAAAAACAGATAAGAAATTCAGTCACTAGAAATCAATGCTTATTTCTTGACTTCAGTGATCTATTAGAGATGGGTAAAGCTGCACTCACAGCCCCTGTAGATCTTTCTGCATTCTTCTAAGTGTATTTCCTATATAACAATATCAGAAATTTTAGCATTTGACAGTTATTTTCATTTTACTCAAAATAAGAATTTAATGAGGTTTCCATGGTAGGTTATCTTCGTGGTCTGGGGATGAATTTTATTTTGATTTTTAGTCAGTAGGTTTTAAAAAGTTGCTTTTGTCCCCTCAATTCATATATCAGGCTGGATATCAAACTCACAAGCATTTAGGAGACACTATACCTAACCAGAATCCAAATCTGATTCCAGAGGCAGCTTTATTTTTTACTTTTGAAATCCAGAGCTGAAGACCAGACCCTTGTCTGGGTTTGGATCCAGGTATCCAACAGAGGACCAAAGTACACAGTGCCACTCTGCTCCATCTAACTCCCCAAACTAATCCAAAGGAGTGCATCCCTGGGCAGGCTGTTTCTAGGAACAGTATCGGTATATGAGCCTTGTAACTCATTAATGCTAATAGCAGTTGCATAACGCGCAGCTGAAATGCGGTTGTACAGTGAGCTAAAAACATATCCCAGCTACACCAGGTAAAATTGCGAGGCAAAGCTTCTAATGGACAACTTTCCTTACCATCCCAGCTGAATTTATCTTTGATAAATGCTCTGGAGAGGCCAGATTTCCAGACATGAAAAGGTTGTGCTGCCAATTCTAGCATAATTCTCCACTTAAACACTGTGTGAGTATCCATGGCTTGGGAGGAGGTGTGAGCTCACCTTGTCTTTGCTCTCTGTACAAAACCTCAGGAGCAAAACCTCAGATGTCCAGAAAGGCCTTGGTCAGTCACTGCATCTAACTGGAAGGGAGATCAAGCATCAAGGATGGCACGGTATCTTCAAACCCCCAGGGAGCCCTGAAGCACCAAGATACAATGGAAACCTCAACCTCTACTAAAACTGCTACAGCCTGGTGTGCTGCATGCAGGTGCAGAGTTGACTTATTTCATATTCTGCAGCTTTGGTCACTTCCCACATCTCAGAGTAGCTGTCTCATCCACAGCTGGCTTGCTGTGAGAATATTAACTATGCCTTCTTAAAGCCCTGTTTCTCTTCTGCTACTGCCTTGCAGAAATGCCCTTGGCTGTCTTTAGATAAACAAGATTTGCTCCATATTTCAAATCCAAGGCTGGCTGCATCCCAGGGCCATCAGGTAACAGCCAATGGAGCTCTGTATGTACAAGCAGGACTTAGACCCGAGTTTCTACAGCAATCACCTTTCTACTGCCTGCTCCCTGCCAGCAAAGGTGTGGCTTGGACACAGAAGTGTGTCAGGAGATGCTTGTCTTTGTCCTGACCCTTGAGCTGACCATGCCAGCTCGACACGATACAGCAATAACACACAACACAGACTTGACTGCTCGAGGATGCTCCCTACCTTCCCCCGGTCTGGGGGGCTCTGATGCCACGGTGGTGCCCAGAGGGATGTGGGGTTTATCCTGCCCTCCACTCTGGCCAGAGCCTGCCCTGACTGTGTCCCTTGCAGGGGATTCTGTCACACGTGTCCCCCTGAGATCAGGGCTCATCAGGAGGCGGCTCCCTAGCTTGCCAAGCCTTCCTGTTCTTACTCTGATCATCCTTTTGCTCTGGAGGCCAGGGTTTTGCCCAGAGCCATAGAAAATAGTGCTCAGCTGTGTTGAAGGTTGCTCCCTCCCAGTTTCTGTGCCTGCTGCAGTGTCACTTCCATTTGGGAATGTGTCCTGATTGTAACTGAGTGAAATGAATGGTGAGGCTGAATTATGAAGATGTGGGGCTGTGAGAGGATGAAGAATGCTGTTACAAATTTGAAACAACAGAAAATATTAAATAAATCTCAATTCCCTGCTGGCACATATAGGCAGTATGAATAAACATTATAACTATGTGAATAGCACACAGCTCCTAGAAGCTGGATCACCCTCTGAAAGAGCAGGCAGAGGAGTCTGCTACTCTGCAATAGAGGGATGGTGCTTGGTAAATTACTTAATTAATTTAAATTCACACGGTACAGCAACATAATTTTTGAAAACCATATTATTTGGCCCTCCACAGTGATTCCCAGAAGTTATTCCTGCGAGGAGCACACACCCAAGCCAGTCAGAATTTCTGGAATGACATTCCAGTTGCTCAACACCTGGTTATGCAGATAGAAGAGAAAACAGAGCGACGCCTTAGCCAGTATAATAGATAAGGGTGTGAGAATCCAGCTTGCTGGCTAGCACATGAAAGTGTGAATGACCTCGCCCCACGTCCAGGATTACTCAAGCCAGGGGAGATGTCAGTATCAATACACACATCTTCCTTCATAGTCACAGGACTCTCCTCAATGCTTGCTGCTGCCCTCAGATCTTAACCCCAGAACAGAAGGAAAGCACCATGCCTGTTGAACAACCAGCTTGCAAAATTATTTGCTTCTGCAAACCAAATTCAGAGAAGGATTCAGGAAATTCTCTTTATTATTCCATATTACCTTCCACCTTCTCAGATAAACTCACCTGCAATTAGAGGGAGGTCAAAGTAACGGGTTCTCCATTTTCTTTAAAATGAGGCTCATGGCTTCACTGTTTCCAGTGGTCATAGGGACTGAGCACATCCATTCTGTCCCATGGAATGGCTGGATACCCTCCCTGTACTAAATAGAAAGCACCTCCTCTGGGTCAAAACCACTGAGTGATTCCAACTTCTTTTATTAAACACCTAACAGCATGAAGTAAATACCATTTCCATCTGTGTCCTCAGTATCCATCAGATAGGATGGACAGGACTAGGCTGGTACCAATAGGATAGGATAGGTATGCTAGGACTAGGTATCAATACACATTTTTTCTTGATTTTTATCTCAATGTCAATTATTGACTATTAACAGCCTTCCACAAGACTGAAGTTGTCACACCAAGCACTCCCAATTCATAATGAACCTTCCTTCTTCCTCCTTGCACATGTGCCTCATGGAAGATCTCAAAGTATAGGCTACACCTGGCCATGCCCAGAATTTTCTTTCATCAATTTGCTTTAATTGAAGCCAGTGGCCAGACTGTTTACCCATTCAGCAGGTAAATGTCAGTGAAATACACAAAGGGGTTCATTTAATTTTGTGCACAAACTCTGTATTGGCGGGTACAACTCAGACAAAAAAGAGAAAAGCAGGTGAGAATAAAAAATTTCTGTAACAGACAGATGTGAGACACTGACCAGCTAAGTAAACCCCCTTGGTCAGCACTAGAAAGCCCCCCTGAGGTTTTTAGTGTTCATCAGCCAGCTCTCTACCCAGAAAGCAGGTAAGTGACCAAGGGTCACCAAGGGTGTTCCTTTTATCAAAATTATGCCACTGAGAAGAGATACATTACCAATTCCTTTGATTTAAAATGGAATAAAAGACATGAAGTCAATAAAAGGTCTGGGTTTACCTCAAAGCACTGCTGTGCCTGTTAGCTGAATGAGCGAGTTTCCCTTCAGTATCACTTTGGTTCTATATGCTTTTTGGGAATGGCACTGGTTTCCAGGCCTTTCCATATTTGCCTGCATGACCAATGTGTTTTCCCGCCTGCTCACGTGCACTGCTCACGTACTTTCCCCAGGAGATGGAATGTTTGCCATACCAAAATAGCAACTAAATGAATGAAAGTTCAAGCAGGGCTATAAATAGAAAGGGCACCAGCTTTTCACAGTGTACATATAAGCTACTTCACACCCACTTCCTTTTGTCTGCCATTAACTCTGAGATCTGAGGCAGAATGACCTTTCTGCACTTTGGAAGAATGAACAGCAGAGCAAATAAGAGAGCAATCTGTTATGAGGAAGTCACTGAAGTGCTGTGTAGAAAAAATGGGCAGATTATTAGAGAGATAGATAGATAGATAGACAGATAGATAGTGCTGCCTCACAACCAGAGGTAAATACCAAATAGTAAATTTTACCAAGACTTACAGGGAATCCAGCTGAATGAACTGCTTTGAGTGAAATTTCACTGTGCCTGTCCTTCTTTAGCCATTCTTCTTGTGCATCATGTGTAGCAGAGCCAGAGCTCAGGAAAGGCACAGTGGCCCCTCATGATGGACGCCAGCTTCTAGGGCTGCGGGTTGCAAGGGACAGAGCAAAACATGTGATAAGGTGTAAAATAGGACAGAAAAGTTAAAAAAAGAAAGAAATTACTTTTTTTTTTTTTTTTTAAGGACAAAACCTGCTTGCTTTTCCTACCAAAGGCAGAACACACTGGCACTATTCCAGTGTTGCTTTTCCATGTAAATAAATGACTTCTCATGTTGCCACAAGGTTTGTTTAGGACAACTATGGATGGAAAGGAGAGAGTTACAAAAGCAGAAGGGGTGGGGAGGTGCTCCAAGAAGTCGTATCAGCTCAAGTCTCGAAGTTCACAAGCCCTGCATTTTTCCATGCTCACCCTGGCCCTGGCTAGAAGTTGTCTTGTGGAAAGCTGTTAACAGTCAATAATTGACATTGAGATAAAAACCAAATAGACCTGGAAGAAAGTATCTGAGTCACGCAAGGTTAGATTAGGTGGCAATTTACTATTTCTAGTCTCAGCCGTTGGATACCAAATACAATCTCACTAAAAAGAAACACCTGCCCCAAATGTAAAATGTTACAATTAACAAGGTAACAAGTTCACAGGTCGGGTTTATTGTGGCTTCAGTGTGCAGTATGAGAAGTGTATGGATAAAGGGAGCCTTTGCTCTATTTATGGAGGTTCTTTGGAGTTTGCCATGTGGGACACTTGGCATGTTGGGACTTTGTTTCTAGGTACAAATGCAATCCTGAATAATAGAACAAAGTATCACATGTTCCACTGTGTCTCATCTGCGGAGAACTCCAGACCATTTCTGCACAGCTGTCTGAAGAGAGCTCCCAGCTGATCCTTATAATTTTGCTCCTTGAAATTGAGGTGCCTGTACTTTTTTTTTCCACTTTAAAAATGTTGAGGAAATGAGATGGAAATGCTGACAGACCAACTTCCTGCCTTTTCTTCTGAGCAACTGGATGTGCCAGATATTTGTGCACTGTGCTCAGGCTGGCTGAAAAGGGGACTGTAGATCTCCAGTGATCCCTGGTGCATTGCCACTTGTTACTCCTGGGACTACATTTACCTAGTCAAATGCACTGCCAGTCTGTTTTCTCTCTTGTCCATTCCAAAACACGCCTAAAGGGAAGGGTCTGCATGAGAAAGGAACTCTAGCTGTGTTTAGAAAAGTGCTGCAGTGCAAAGCTGCTTATGCCAGGAGTTGCACGTCTGTACACAATGTGAGCAAGGAAATAATCTGTCTGGGAAGATGCTGCTTCACATGAAAGCATCTGCCTGCAGCTAGATTCCATCAAAGAGCAGATCTGTGGATTGATTTTCCCAGTATGACATGTTCCATCTGCAGAGCACTCAAAAGTTCTTTTATTAGCTCCGCTGTTGTTCAAGATTGAAGCAACAGGACAAAACAGCTCAGGAAAAGGCACTCAGCTCCCAAACTGCCCCAGAAGCACAGAAAGTGCCAGGATGGGGTAGTGGCAGAAGCAGAGCCATGGTGCAGGGGCAAGGGAGTACCTCAGGAAACGCTATGAGCACAGACAATGGGAGTGGTGATGTCCAGGGCTGGCAACTGCATTTCCCAGTCTGTGTTTTTATGGAAGCCCACCTCATCCTCTGGGGACAAAGCCCTGTGCCAGCACAGCTCACCTGAGCGTGGCACCAGGAGCGCTGCAGCTGCCAGCACTGAAAGCTGGCACGTTCCTTTGCCTTTTCTGTCTCTCCACTCGGGCTCTCCACATGCACGGACTTGTTTTAATGCATTTTTATTTTATTTGCAATGATGTCAGAGGCAACCTTTTGATGACTTATGACCCACAGAAGGCTAGGTACCACTGGCTTATGAAACAATGAAGGAAGAAGAAAGTCAGGAAGAAAGTTGGAATAGCATTAATTAAATAAACTCAGCAACCAAAAGGACAGAAGTGGCACATAATTTCACAGTGAGCTGCCACAGACATTTCAGGAGGAGCCAGTGAATAAGGGAGGTTTCCAGAGAACCTAAGAGATCTGGACACAGCAGAATATGTTCCCTAGAGCTGAGCCTGAACAGCCACATCAAACATTTTTGGGCCATAGCACACAGCACGTCAGTTTGCTGGGGACTGGGCTCTGGCACAGGATATGTGAATACTGCACAAGTGGCCTCAATGAATCCCAGGAAGAACCACACAGATTGGCATATCCTTCTTCAGAAATGGATTTTGTTAGATGGCCTGAACAATGTATTTGGCACAAATGTGCTTTTATGTCCTCAGCCTACTGTAAAGCCCTGTTAGTTCATTATGCTGTTGAAATACAGTCCCCTTACATGTCAGAGGGAAGCTTTTTCTGGGCCATTCCCTGCACTTTTAATTGACGGGAGAGAAATATGTTGCTCTCCAAAAGCATTTCCTACTGATTCACTTCTCTTTATCATCTGATTTACAGGTCTGATCTTGACTTTTCACCACACCCAGATCTCCCATTGACTTCAAGGAACAGGCTCTGTGGAGGCAGTGTGAAAGTCACCCAATTAAGGTTTTCAAGAGGAAGCTGCTGAATTCATTAATGCCAGAATTTACATAGGTCTAACAGATGCCAGCAGGTTCTCCGTGGCAATGACAAGCTGTGTCAATGGACGTGGCCACTGCCCTGAACAGGGACAGTGGAGCAGGGCCCTTGTGTTTGCAATGATAATCCTTCCCAGTCCTGGGCAGTGTACAGCACATCCACTGCATCTCCCCCACGCCCAGAAGTGAAGGAGCTCTCAAAAACACTTTCTGTGGCTCATGAGGGCACAAACATGAGTGTACAAACTCACTGCCCCACTCCACAATACCAGAAGCCATCACCTCTAAGAGAAGCTGGAACACATTACAACGATTTCATTTTCTCCATGAAGAATTTGCCACAGACACTTAGATAATCCTCAACTCAAATTAGAGACTTCTTGTGTGAGATGCTCCATAATCACAGGAAGCACACGCTCCCTTTAGAGAATAACAAAATGGAGCACTTAAAAAGGGCCATGATGCAGTGCAGACAACCATTGGCAACGCTGCAGCAAGGCAAATGTTGACCCAGACCCCTCTCTAGGCACTGGTCTTGGAGAGGCACTGGGACACACTGAGGCTTTGCCAGCTGCACCCTTAGAATATAGTACATCCACAGCAGAGTGGTCTTGTGCCTAGATAAACCTAATACTGCAGTGATTAATTATAAATGCTGCTTCTGTAACATTTGGATGGGAAGAAATCTTTCCCTTCTGCCAGGGAGAACGAGAAATGACACCTTTGAACAGTGCTTCTTACCCACGGCTCATCTGCCAAGTTCTCTTGTTTGGGAGGAGACTGCATGTGTTTTGATGTGCAAAGTAGGATAAAGGATTACCATTATTAAAGGGCTTACAAATTGGGCAGGCAAGCCCCGGGTGAGAGGTCACTCTGACTGTACAAAGGAAAGTTTGAGCTGAGTGAGGAAGCTCGGGTTTGACTGAGAGGACAGGGAGAAGAGTTTTGTTCTGCAAGACTGTATGTCTGTCAGTCTGTCTGCAGAGAAACCAACCTCAGGCCCTTTGTTTTGTTCTGAATTTCTCCTTTACCCATTTGTAGAGGGTGCTGAGCATGTGTGACAACAGAACACATCCCACCGTGCTCCTCAAAGTCTCTCTGCTACAGAGAGGAACTGGAAACAAACTCCTCATGCTGTGGGGCTGGGGAGGGGTAGAGAACAGTAGGACAGCTGTCTGAGTGACCAGGGAAGCTTCAGCTGTCCTTCCCAGAGGCTGACATCTCCCTGGGATGGAGGTGGAGCCGCAGCTTCATTTGCTGCAGAGAAGGAGCCCAAGACAGACACGTGCTTGCCCCGGGTATTGGGCTGAAGGATGGTATCGTAACAACAGGAATGATACTTGGTTTAAGTACAGCAATGTGGCAGCTTAAAGGGATGCCCTTGGGAAAGGATCCATCCTCGTGCCAGGGAAAACAGAACTAATGAACATAGATGGGGGTGTCTGCTTACCTTACCTTGCTTGGAGCCTACTGCTACTCCCCACATGTCAGGCTGACACTGTCACCAGTTTCAGGGGTGGCTGGAAAACACAGGGCTTCAGACACAAAAGAGAAGTGTCCTGAAACAGAATGGGAAAGAGGAATCAACAACTTGTGCTTCCCAGAAGGATTAAGAGGGGCCTAGTCCAGCATTTCCCAGACAGAAGTAGTACAGAACAGTCTGTAGTGCCACTGACTATGGTGACAGTGCTCTTAGAGCAATTCTCCCATTTTACAGTTGCAACTCCAGCAATTATTTGAGACTACCACTTTTCATTTTAAGGAAAGAAAAAAAAGGAAATATCTTGATGGCCCACAGGGTTTCAGAAAGCTATTGAACTGCTTATCCCCTGAATTCTGAAGGATGATTAGCAAATAAATGCAGTGCAAAATATTTAGTCTAAGAGACCATGTTATATCAAGTTTATATCAAGCCTAAGAGTTTTTTGAGGGCTCTACTTTTGATTTCTGAGGGTTTAGTTACACTGTGCTGTAAGACAGTGTAACCGTTCTTGTTGTCCTAGAAATTTCCTATCAAATACACTTCATTTACAAGCAAAGAAATGCAAATGTAACTTGTGATTTGAGACTCCTGACTCCTTACTCTTTGGCCCAAGCTGTGCTCTGGCAGCACTAGTCTAGACAGGACAATTTGGGATGGCAGCTTTTACTGAAGGCCTCTGGAGGAGCCTGAGGTACACTTGAGCTTTTAATCCCCATTCAAGCTCTAGTGTTCAGCCCCTACCTTAGCCCAAACCAAAGAGGCTTCATTCAGTTTTTAACTCCTTCCCTTTGTGACTCTCACCCAAATGTCTTCCTAGAAAAGAGTTTTCTTTGCCCTTAGACACTGCTGTTCTCCAAGCTGCCAAAGCTTTACCTGTTCTTCCTTTATAGTTTCATCAGACTGTGGCAGTAAACTCCAAAGACCTTCCTAGAACTGTACAGCCTGGATGCAGCATAAGTCTCCCTTCCCCTACACAGTGTCCTGCAGAGGCCAAAAAGGCCAGGAGGACCACTTTAATAATGTGGTACTATCTTGAATCCACTTGCAGTCTTACCCATCCCATTGCTCTTTTTTCCCTTCAGAACTACAGAACCCTAAGGTAACACATTTAAAGTGGCTGTAGCAGCAGGTGAGTTGAAGCCCCTTTCACTTGAAAAGAAGCAACTGAAGGGGAACATGCTGGGGATCTGCAATGAAGCAAAGAATATGAAGCGGGAATGATTTCTCAGTTTGTCCTGTAATACAAGAAGTAAGCAAAAATAATCGTATTTATGAGACTGCAGGTGTGAAATGGAAGAGCTGTTTCACCCCCTGATGTGTTCTGAGGCTGCTGCCTGAATGAGGTCACAGGAGTCAGCATTCTTTTTCACCTTTTTTGTCCACCATGTGCCTGTGGAACTCACTGGCACTGTCCAAAGTGAAACTCAAAAGTATAAACTGGTTCAAAAACTACCTGAAAGCATTCAAAGACAGGTCATCAAATTCTAGAGGACATACTGGTGTGAATGTAATGTTATTGTTTCTGTGTTCTCTTTTTTCCTACTTCTTTTCCTGCCTTCCCATTTTCCTTTGTTAAACCTATATACCATCTTCTGGGCCACAGAAGTTTTCTGTGTTAGTCCTGGGCTTGAGGGGATGGCTCCTTTTCTTTGCCTTTCAGCCATAGGGTGCAACTGCATTTCACTATAGTTAGGAGTTAATAGTGAGGTTTTAGGATGTGATAAGATATTTTTTTCTCCAGAAAACAGATTTCCAGATACCAGAAAGCTTAGCAGGACCATGGATTGACAACAAATAGAGAGAATAAATTGTCCCAAACAGGTGGGCTCAACCCCAGAAGTGTTTCCTAAGGGTTGCAAGCCTTTTTTTGTTCATTGAATCCTTCTTTATTTTTCAACTTAATGCATCACTGTGTCTTGGATTTCAAGTACTGAAGATCATTAGAAAGGCATGTGACCATGTAATCGGAAAGTGCTTGGTTCTGGATCCATAAACTAATAAACATTTGCCCACTGTCTCTGCACTGAAGAGGTCATTACCAGAAGTGATCCATGGTACACAAGACACCCATGTCCAGCCCAGGGGAAACCTGCTATCTGCTGTGTGGCAACACGGCTTCCTGTGCAGAAGAGTTCTCACAGACCCACCAAAATCAACAAGGATCTTTGTTAAGTTACTAATTTATCTCTGTTTCCAGCACCCCTACAGAGTGGTTTATAGTTTGTGAAATATTAAATAAACACTGAAAGATGCTTCGGTTTTACGGTTTTACGTCAGTGACATTAACTCTTTGCCATCCCTTGCTCCCCATCATTGTCCCGTGGGTTTGCCTGAGATGGGCCCGGCTTTAGGAAGTGATAAGAGAGGGTGGAAAGGGCACAGGGAGATTGCTTGCCCCAGGGCAAAACTCTAAATCCTCCAGACAGGACAAGGAAGTAGCATGTCAAAACTGAGAAAACCCTGTAAGACCCTCAAGTGTTTTGTCTGAGACAGCACTGGAAAGCAATGCTGTTCTTTACCACAGCAGAAAGAGAAACAGGGGCGAAAGAAGAGCTTTCCACCACAAATCAGGCACAGGAGCTTTGTGAAGGACCTGCAGTGCCTGTCCTGCTTGAACAGCTCGATGCAGCAGAAAAGCCTCAGCAGTGAGAGGGGCGGACTCGATGCAGTTTCCCTCAGCTGCTGAAGGACAAGTCTGCAATCAGCACATTCAGAAGATTCTTGTGCTGTGGCTACGAGGGCAACTGTGGCTGCTGCAGCCCTGCAGCACTCAGCACGGCTCAGTCACTTTACCACTGCAGCGAGAAGGTCCCACTGGCAGGAGAGAAAACACGCACAGAGGTTTTTCTCCGGGGAAGCAGGTCCTTCAGCGCAGAAGACAAGCAAGAAAAGCAGGGAATGCAGTACCAGGCTGGCTGTGCTGGGGCGCTGCTTCCCAGCACAAATCTAAAAGGCTCTGGCAGCGGCAGCGATCCCTCGGCAAGTCAAAGGAGGAGGGAAGGCAGCTGAAGGGTGCAACTTTCCTGTCAAGGTCTCGTGGCTCTCAGGTGAGCATGAGCCTGCTTAGCCAAAAAGGTAGGAGGGAATTAGAGAGTGCTTTTACTTTGCATTTGTTGAACAAAACAAGCAAACCCTAAAATGATTCATTTATCCACAAAATGTGAGGTGTGCAACCAAAAGAAACTGCTTTGTTTTCACTGGAAGACCAGTAGAGACTTCTGCACAAACAAGCATATACAAAGTAATGCCAGATCTCTTTTTCTCTTAAATGCTATGTCATAGCCAAGATTATTATGGATATCTAGGAAGCTTCATTTATAACCTGGGTACTGTGCATCCAGCACTACAAGTCTGATGTCTAATTTATTTTATATATTCAATGCAAAACCTACATGTTGATCTTACAGGTGGTTTTGGTTACTATGTATATCAATATATTTTGTTTATGCTCTGCCAGACTTCCCAAATGGTCACAGAGCTGGATGGATCATGAGATACAATACAGAGGATATGGAGACTGCTGGACAGGCTGGAGGTTTCTGACAAAGGTCACTTTGAAGCATCTTGGAGCACCACCCACTTCTCTATCTCCTTCACCATCCTAAGCTACATCAGAGGGAATAAGACATGTTGCTAGCAGAAGTCTAAAGGAGGATGGAAGACTTAAGTTCATGGTTTTGTCTCCCCTCATGCCTAAGCAGAGATCCCAAATCTTTCTTTAATCATTCACTGTTCAAGGGCCTCTCCCTCCCTGTCAGGATGAAATACCTGCTCTTGCTGCCCTGACAGCCCACAGGTGCTGGGAGTTGCAACACACTTCAGAAGCCAGCACTGAAACCCTCGCCCCTCTGATGGTATCACTGCACCAACAGAAGAGCTGGAGGTCACACAGAGGAAGGGCACCACAACCTGGGAGGTCAGCAGCTCCATGACACTGAGAGGTGGTTCTGGGAGAGATGAAACACTTGAGACCCAAAACCAGCAGAACAAGACTTGGAAGCAGTGCTTTATCTCAGGCAGGTGCCCAGATCAATGAGCTGTAAACTGGGTCTTTTTCTCTCCCCACAGACTCTTCTGCTGGAGCTGCCCTTCCCCATAGGTGCTTAGGGGTCTATTTAACCTCTCTGCCTCCACAGTCCAACAGAGCTGCCAGGAGCATGACAGCCAGCACGGTCCCTGCTCACTACAGGATAGGACCAACTTGCTCCTTTCACAAACGCGGCGTTCTCAGGGGATTGCCTTCCAATCTAACTCTTCCTCTCCACTAATACTGAGCTGAGCTGAGGGTAACACTTCAGATACATGTGGCCCTGGTTTGAGAGAACATGGCACAAGTTACCCTGAGCCTCTTTCAAATCTCAGAAAGCAAATGACACCAAAGCAGAAGCACTTCAACAGGAGAAAAGGAGATGTGCAAGTGGCTCCCACTGTCTTAACAACCTGCAGATAAACATTCTCTCTGCAGAAACAAGAGGCAGTTCAGGCCTCAGTCTGCACATTACCAAGGACATTTTCTGGAGGGCTGACTGGCAATCCTTGCGGCCACCTAGAACATGTTGTTCCCTCTCGGATGTACCAGCACACTTGGTAGTGCATTGGAGACCAGTTACTAGAGTACAAAAAAGTAATTTTAACTGAGATTAACCCAAAGGAACATCTGCTACAGCTGCTATGATCCAGGCACACAGACTAGATTCAAGAACCAGTGGTTTGGAAGAAGCCTTTTCTAGGGCTGATCAAATTGATCCTGACACATCCTTTGACTAGTGTCCAAGCCTTTACAGTTGTGTCCCCCCGGGACAATTCACAGCACTGCTACACAAAGGTGTGACTACTGGAGGAATAGCTCAGCAGTCTGACTCAAGCACCCTCACCCACAGTGCTCATTCCCAGCTGTACAGACTGCCAAGCATACCCTAGGTTCACCTCAGAGCTGGCTGGTTTACAAATCTGTCCAAATAGGGCCCTTAAAGAGCAAATAGAAAGTTTCATTTATTTGGGTACCCTTTGGAAATAGCATGTCTGTACAACCCCCATTTGGCTGTCCTGTGTGAATGCATTATGAAACAGACTCATTACACACATAGATAATACTGTGTTTTTGCCTCCTTTCCTACACAGGACAGGGCCTGCTCCAAGGATGAATCAGAGGAGAACACTATTGTCTGTAGCATCCCAGCTTCAACATCTGTTGAAATTGGACAATAGTGTCTAAGTGAAGCAGGAAACTGTAGGAAGAGGAAGGATTAGGGCAGCCAATTGCTGCCCTGAGGATCTGGCTGCTCTCCTGCCCTGCTGTGCAAAGGAATGAACCAGAATTGTTGGGGGTTCCTCACTAAGAATGTGTGCACGCCCCCCTTTTCTGAATTTATATCTGCACAGCCTTGCACTGGTCCTGCAGAAACACAGCAAATTCAGACACCGAAAGGAAGGAATGAGTTTGGTTTTAAGCTTTGTGTGTTACCAGCCTCAGTTCAGTTTGCACTACATGGATCAGTGTCTCTGAGTTTTTCAATAAGATTTGCCAAATACACAGATATCAAGGGGTGGAGGGCTCAGAAAAGCTCAAGAACCATCTCATTGCTTTAGTTTGCAGGGTACCATTTGAAGAGTGGATTGCAGCAAGGCCTCAAGACACACTCACATGGAAAATGAGAGAACTTACACCAAAGGCTGTAAGAAGGCTCAGAGCAGCCTTTTTCCAGTAAAGCTGTGTGTTTCTCACTAGAGAATGAGAAGGAAAATCACTGGAGCACCACAGGCCTACATACATCCAGATCCACCTGCAATTTAGGTTGCTACAATAGCTGAGGAAGGGAGTGTTTTGTTTAACTGTAGCCAGGGTTACAGTCACCTATAACTGCGCACGTTTCCGTTTTGGAGCACTGGTGGGGTAACACAGGTTTCCTGGTGCCACAGGCCAGTTAAAATGCAGTACAGTTATTTAGTGCATGGGTGACATAGAACTCTCTGGCACGGCAGGCCCTATGTGTGCTAATGTGCGAAGTGAAGTCACCAGAGGTTTATGGGAGGAAGGATTCCTGCTGTGCTCGCCTCCTTAGCAAGGGCATTGGGTAAGAGGTGCTTGGCTCTCCGGTTGCCTAAGCACAAGGAGACCTACATTCCCCAGGCACGGAAACAGCCAGCCCCGAGAGCCTCTGAGGAAAAGAGCTGAGGGCAAACCACCCAGTGCCTGCAGCACTAAGCTGAGTTTCTGTTTTAAACGGGGAGTAGAATTCATTTCAGTTTGGGATCTTCAGCTGGAATTTCCTGAAGCCTTAAAAAACACAAGAAGACAACCAGCCTGGTTTGTGGCTTCTTCCTGGACTCTGTCCATGTTGAGGCCTGCTGTGGAGTTGAGGTGAGGTGAACTGCCAATGTAGAGGGGTGAAGGATACAGTAGGTAGAATATAACAACTTTATTACAGCAATGATCCATCCAGGCAATGAAATTAGTGTAAGTGGTTAGTCCTTTTCAGTATCTTTAAAGGATAACTCCTTGAGCAGGTGCAAGAGAGTGGGCGTAGGCTTTGCCCCACTGATGTCAGTAGGAACGCCCAGTTTCTTTTGAAGCATCTCCGGTGTGGAAATGCTCCTCTGCTCCCCTCCTGGGAGCGTGTGAATTCTCAACAATCCAAGCTGCTGTTTAACTGCAGAGGTGACTGATTTACACAAAACCGGATAGCAAGAACTTCCTGAGATGACCCTGTTTTGTGAGGAGATTCTAATCTCATGACAAGTTTGTCTAGCCAGATAATGACAGTAATTAGCCAGGAGGCAAGAAGGTGGATCTAGGTTATTCTGCTTCATGAGTAAGAAGGATGTTTTATGGCAGTGGAATTAGGAGGACGATGGAAACTGCTAATATGCTCCAAAATGGAGTTGGAACAAACAGCACAGTGCAGAAAACTGCACTTAGGACTCCCCAACCTGCTCTCCTCCCAGAGTGGAAAGGCTCAGTAAGGGAGAAGTCCTTTTCCAGAATAAGACGGTGCTGAGCCCATGCTGGCATTTGACATCAGCAGCATCATCTTTATCATTCCTCCTGCACAACCCAGTTCGTCTGAAACACGGAAAGTGGAACAAAGAGGACTAGTGCAATAAACAAATGCCAGCATTTCAGATATTCAAATACAATTTGTAGTGGATAAATAAGCAAATAGAAGAGGCAGCCTCTCAGTAAACACCATACTCATTCTAGGATACGATAAGCTGAAATATATCCCTGCAGTTCCTATTCTGCTTGGTAGGTGCTTGCCTGCTGCAGCAAGGGCAGACCTGTCTTATCTCTCCTAATTTCCAGTCAAATATTTGCAAAGTGCTTACATATGGGGTAGATAAAAACCCACAGGAATGGAGAGAAGAGAGGAATGAGTTCACAAGTGAACACATTTTTTTCCCTGGAAAAAAGGGTCTTCATAAAGCAAAGGTGAGATGTTCCTTGCAAACGGGTAGCTCTGGTGGTATCAAGTGATGCGCTTTTGTCTTTCTGGGGTGCTTCCAGACACCCTGAAATGATAGAGTGGAGAGGAATGTGAGATTTCCCCCTTTCATCATAATGGTTACTTTGAAGCCTAATTACAGCCATTTAAACAGCAGCCTATTAGCCATGCTACTGCTGATGGCTGCACTGAAATGCACAGCCTGGCTGGGCAGCTCAGACATCCCACTGGAGTTTGGGATGGGCATGAAGCAGCAGCAGGTATCCTGAGCCTCTGGCATGCCTGTCCCAGGGTGCTGTGGAGGACAGAAGCACTGTGGGACACGCTGCAGCGGGACCCACTGCGAGGTGATACTTGACATGCCACGAAGGCCAGTGCCTGGCAGGGACCCCAGAGGCTTGGCCACATCACCTCAGAAACTCTGCAGCTCAGGATTGTGTCAAAGGAAGGCTGAAAGAGAAAATAAAACCAAGAGGCAGCACATCAGCTGTGGTTCCTCCTGAAAGCACTAAGAGTCACACTTGGTGCTGCTTTTCTCTTGCAAGACTTGCCCCCTGGATTATGCTTCATGTTTCTGTCTCTGTGCACTCCAAAAATCAGGCAGCTCAGCTTAGACCTTGAATGTCCAAGCGCTTTGCCCTTACCCAAGAGAACTACAACTGGTAACCCAACTCTAAAATAAAGGTCTAGCATTATGGTGTGCCTTCAACAGTGGAGAAGGAACAGACAGCTGAGAACACTGACTCTCTTACAATCTCATCTTCCACTATGAGTTACAGCAACTAATTTCTGCACAGTTCCTCACGGTAGTTGTTATAGGTGGGCAACCCAGCACCAGATACTCACCTGGTGTAACTGGAATAGCTGTGTCTACTGAGGTCTGAGGGGGATATTCATGAGCTGCAGATCTGACACTAATGAAGGTCCTGTGCCTCTGGTCACACTGTAAGGTCGGTGAAACCAGCAGGGTGCCACTTGAACTTGTTTGGTTATAATCTGTGGCAGTTCAGCTGCTCTGTGACCGATGGAGACACCCCTGCAGCGGAGGCGGGATCCTCTGAGGGCTGGAGCTGGGAGCTAGGGCAGGAATAACAACAGCTGTCCCAATACACGGTGCTCCCACTTGTGAATCAAAGCCCTTGCTAAGATCCTGTCATGTCCAGACATGTTTCATTCTTATTCTTGCAGACATAATATGAAGGCAAGGATCCATCTTTTTTCAAGTGCACCTTTTTTTTCCCCCCACTCTTGCAATGGGAGAGGAAGACAAACTGAAACATGCACTTGCTGGAAGACTGGAAACAGGAAGGTCTGTTTCATTTGCACATTCCCTGTTCCTAATGAGAAGGAGGAAATATAGATCACAGTCTTTTATTCCAAATTTGGCATAAAACTTTGCCTTCAAGGCAACATCAAATAATAGACTTCACACTCCTTGGAATTAAGACTGATGAGAAGTACAAGGCAAAGGCTCACTTCTGGGAGCATTTCATTTAGTTACAGGCCCGCATTCAAATCTCGTCTTTGAGAAGGCCACAAAAATAGCTGCAGCAAGATAATAAATAATAACTATTTTACATAATTTTTACCTATAAAACGCTTTTTCCCTCCTTCTGCCTCACATCATGGGGAACACATTTGTGCTGAGGAAAAGCACTTCATTTAAATACTTTTATGGAAAGAAAATAAGCTTTCTTTTTTTTTTTAATTATTGCGTTCCCCTCTTTTGCTTTCCTCCCCTTATGTAATTTGGCCTCATTTTTAATCTTTTCTGGTCTTCTGCTATTTCCATCAAGGAACACTTCTGGTTATACTGGAAATTGAGACAAGGACACTCAGCTATAAAGAAAAAGTGTGAAGTGAGTTTATGTTTTGAATTTGAAAGAATACAATCAACTTGAACTATTCAGTGCATTGTCATGAGCCGTCTAACAAACCAGTTCGACCCTATGTCAGGTGTGTCCACAAAAGTTTTCTTGAAAAAACTGTTTTTGTTAGAAATGTTACCTCATTCACTACAGCTATTCTGGTCAAAACTATCTTATTTATCTGACACATCCTCAGACACAGAGATAAAAGATTCTTCACATAAAAACTTCATTAAATTATTCCAAATGTGTGATGCTGGCATTCAAAAGCGAGTACTTCATATTACTTCTGTTCAGTTTCCACTTCATGACTGTCACGTGTTGGCATATTTATTTGGGAATTTATAGAGCTACAGAAAGGGATAAGGTCTAGAGACCTGATTGTCTGCTGTCCTGGTAATGGCCATAGACATCTGCATGGTCCTGAGATGAGAAACTGCTCTGCAATGTGATCTGAACCTCCTCCTTGGAGCTGCAAGCTGTTGGAAGCCTTGAGCCACAGAAACAAGTTCTTTATTGTACACGGAGTGCTGTATCTACTCCACTCACATCCAAAGGAACCTCACTACAGCTGGGCTGTCTGTGCCAAGGTCCCAGCCTTGGGAAGGGCTGCTTCCATGCCTGGGAGGGCAGGGCATGGATGGCATGGCACCATCCTGCAGCTCAGCCACGACAGCCACTGCAGAGAGCAGCTCTGCAGCACTGCTCTGGGAATACCCCCTCCTTCCAAACTGACAAAGAGGAATATTGGATTTGATCTGGAGGGATGGGGCCTATACAAGTTCTGTCTAACTACAAACAGCACTCAGGATGGGCAGTTTCTAAAGACAAAGTTGTGTGGCTGCACTATCCTAAAGACCAGACTAGAAGTCCTTCCTGATGTTCCTCCTCTAACACCTCAGAGCACAACTCTCCTAACTGTCCTCTATGGAGCAGCTCATAAATTTTGATCTGATTTGGCTTCTCAAAATTTAACAAACATGTAAGTGAAAACATGCTTTGGAAAGTAAACACAAACATCCGTGTCCAGAAAGCTGAAACTGAAAGATTCGCAGGATTCCAGTAAAACATTGTGATAATCACCATATAATTGTAGGAAGGTTTAGGCCCAGTGAAAGAGCACTTCCTGAGGTTAATTCCAAACAAGCTGCTATTTGAGCTGCAGAGGAATTAATGAGTTCTAGCTCACCAAGCACCTCTGTCCTTTGTCCCTTAATCTCCCCACCACAAAAACCTCTGCCTCTGTGTCAAATGCAGATGAAATTAGTCAATGCCTTCAAAAGTTATTAAGAGGAGACTGATAAATGATGAGACAGATAATACACTCGTGCAGGCTCACCTCCTCCAGAATCCAGGCTCAAAATGACCCACACAGCTTCAGCCCAGCCTAGCAATTATCACTGCTCACAGTAAATAACAACACAATATAAACAACATAAATTCATTTGTATGTAAATATGACACTGGTGTTCCATGCACAAGTACAACTCACGTTGTTAAGGCTATAATAATCCAATGACTGATTTTAATAACTATTCCTCCTAGTGATACAGGATTTAAGTCTGCAGGGAGACCTTCCAGCATCTTCCAGTACCTAAAAGGGCTCCAAGAGAGGAGAAAAGGGACTTTGGATAAGAGCATGGAGTGAAAGGGCAAGAGGGAGTGTTGCTGTCTATGGCAGGGAGTTGGAACTGGATGGTCCTCAAAGTCCCCTGCAACCGAAACCATTCTGTGATTTTTTGATGTTTGCCAAGCCTAGTAAAGATTACAAAGAGGAAGCAGTGACCTGAAGTTTAGAGTTAAACAACAGAAGAGTTCCAGTGTCTGGCCATCTGCAAGTAACATAATGAAACTCTTGTTACAAGCTGCACATGGGTCCTCCCTTTGTACCTCGGCATTGTATGATGAATTAAGTGAGATGGAGTCACTATAAATTGTTCCCTCAATGACATTTCAACTAAAAGAAACCCACCAAAAATGAGATCTTTTTCTGAACAACTCCCATGCCTGAAACACCTAGATCATCAGCACTAGGATACGAGTATGTGGTTAGAGAGTAACTTTAATGATCTGGCTTGGCAGACCCACAAAAGGTCTCAATATATCTGAAAATCTATCTCAATAGATCAGAATTTATCTGCTCCTACGCTATGCTTCCAGCTTCTGGATGTGAAACCACCCTTCTGCGTGTCTGCTCTACCAGTGGTTGCTCAGAGGGCTTGTTTCACAGGATTTGTTGTAAAAAGCCTGCATGTTCATACCCTTCCCTTTTAACATCAGTCTAGGAGCTCTCACTTATGCAGTGCTATGGAAATGGTTGTCATGACAGAAGAACTGTGACTTCCAGAATGGAATAAATAGGAGCAGATGTCCATCAGTCTGGCCACTCCTGTAATCATCACACAAGCATGTTTCTAAGAGTTATACCACAGTTTCAGAGTTCTCAATCAAGTTTTTATGGCTGAAGTTGCTGAATTGTCCTTGTATTGAGTGGGTGATTTAAAGCACATTCCTAGCTCCAAATACCTGAGCTAAGGAAAAATTCCCTGTTTGCATATAATCCATAAGAAGACTCTGGGGTTTTGCTCCACTTGACTAGCCAAAGGCTGGTATCACTAATCACCTTCCTGCTGCTCACATTAGCAGAAACTTCTGCCCAGGTACAAGTACAGGCAAATCTTGGGCTGTGCACAGCACAGCTGGCCTTGGCCTTTCCTGCTCTAAGTCCCTGTCACATGCTGCACTCAGGCCTGAACCAAAGCCCTTCGATTAAAACAGGGTTTTCTGAGGCTTGCCTTTGGTGCACTCCACCTGCCAAGCTGAATGCAAACAAAATTTGATTCCCAGTACCAGGTAATGCTGCCCTAACACAGATCAGCCTGTGTGCAGTCAGAACTACAGCAAGTGGGGCTATTTGGTCTCCTCCAAGCCTCCTTTCCTGGCTTGGATATTGCATTTCCCTTTTCCTGTCACCCATGTAAGCGTTCACTCTGGTGGCTTAAGTGAAGACAAGCCAGAGTAAAGGGCATGAACACTTCTGCATGAACAGCTCACACTGCCCAGGTGGGAAGAGCCCCAAGTGCTCAAGAAGAGGAAGGTAAAGAAATATTAAGGCTGATCAAAACAAAGATCACACAGTAAGGAATGCTGATGTGGGCCATTCTCCCCCATGCAAGCACTTAGGTGTGTTTACAGAGGAGGAGACAGTCTTCCTAGGGCAAGAGAGCAAAAAGGATAGCTCTTAGGGTATGGATATGAAACCAGCACCCGGCAGCAAAGGGCATCTATTCCTGTGTCCCAGCACAGCCTCTGGGAGTAACTGCATCCTTGCTGCACACCAGCTGTGTTACTCCAGCATCAACAGCTCTCTGCACTCTCATCCTTTTCCTCTTCCAGGAAAGAACTTACAGGGCAAAGATGATTAATCTCATTTTGCAGGCACAGAAACTGAGGCAAAGAGGAAGCAGAAAGGAGTAATAAAACCCATGCTAGCCAGTGGGCCTGGCAGTTGTGCTTCTCCTCCTCCAGAAGGTTTTTGTGCATGGAAAATCACAAGCATGAACAAGAAGCACTCTTTCCAAGTCCCAGGAGAGAGGATGATTGGATTTCTCACTCCCAGATGGTGGAGCAGCCCAAAAACACAGAGCCACAGAGACCCAGCAGTCTTCAGAAGAAGCCTAAGGATGTCAATGGAGTCAGCTCTATCTGCAATCTCTATCTGAGTTGCTCTGATCTCCCCACACAGTCCTGTCTGCGGGGATGCCATGCGCCTCCACCATGTCCTCCAGGAACGAGTCCCCAGCTGCCAGACAGCAGAGGGCAGGCAGCAGGAAAGGGGGCAGGTGTGTCTCTGGCACAGCTGGCCTCGCTCCCTGGCCCAAATCAAACACCAAACCACACTGGACTTGCAGCCATCATCAAAGGAAACATCAGAGTCGCCAGGTCAGACTGCAAGGCACAAAAGTTGTAATATTCAGCTTCTCTCTGTTTCACTTATTCTCCTTTGTTCAGAAATTCTTAGTGGTTTTAAATGTAAAATCCTTTAGTTTCTGCAGATCCGTAAGTCATTCTTCCACAAAAATCACAAACTATTGAGTTTGGGAAAAGAAAAGACTTTTTTTCCTTTCTGAACCTTTGCCCAGCAGAGCAAACTAAGCCACTGGATTTCCCTGCTGGACTTTCCTTTAATTTAATAACATGGCAAGTCCTCATTCCCCTCTTTGAACTCCATCATCCCTAATACACCTCTTAGGGCAGCATTTCTGACTGTGCCCTGCCAATCCCTCTGCAAGGTACAGCATGGGAACAGTGATTTTGGGGACCTTATGACTGCTGTGGTCAGGTGCCTTGGGTCAGAGAGGATAGCAAGGAGGCAAGCAAGGCACATAAGGCAATGTACTGCTGTGGGAAAACCTGGCTTAATTTTGATTTGACTTGCACCAAAGTGTGTCAGGCTGGGGTAAGTGAGACACAGCAGTCTGAGTCTAGAGAGGCAGTCCAGCTGAGAGAGAATGATTTGCCTCCAAAAGCTGCATCTAAAGGAGACAAGTGGATCTGTATAAATGGGCCTTCAAGAGACGTTCATAGTAAAAAATATGAAATAGCATCTAACAGCTAGAAATACAAACACATAGGCAAGCGCTTACATATTGATGCAAGAGCTGATGGAAAAATCAAAATGGAAAAATACGGTTTCTTCAGGCTCAAGTGAGAGAGGAGCAGCTCTTGTCTTTCCTGTGCTAACAGTGCTGAGCTGTGCCTTACAGCATGCCTCAGCCGAGGATCCACGGAGCAGCTCAGCCAGCATGCTTAACCAGATTTTCCACCACACCTTTGGGCTGCAGCACACTGTCATTATATCATGCATGCCTGAAATATCTCAGTAAAGACAGAATAAAGGAACTGAGGGACCTGTTCCTGACTTTGTTCACTGGAGTTAGCAACAGCTCTGTGAGGTTCCTGGGGGCTGTTCTGGAGGGGTGAGGCCACCCAGTCCCCACACACCTCCCTGCTCATTCTCTGTAAGCAAGGCCAAGCATCTTGGCAGACCAGCAGAACCATGATAGAGCAGGAAAGTGTCCACGTTGTTACAGGGCACACAGGGCCTTTCCATCCCTGGGTTCAACCTGTGACACAGACAAGTCCTGTCTGCAGACATGTGATGGAGAGTGCCTGTAAGCATCCTGAGATACAGAGGTGCCACTGCATGCAAATCTCTTTCAGACAGATTTAGATTCAGAAAGAGAAAACAGCCCAAAACCTGGACAACTGCAGTCCTTGGCCAATGCACAAACTACTGGGCTTGGGAAAGTAAAACAGCAACAAAACCCACAGATTACTTGCAAGTAACTTCAGCACAGTCTACCTACCTGCACAGCTCAGGTGGGCCCCAGAGAGGCCAAATTCCTGTACACAGACTTGCAATAAAACAGGATTCCACAGCCTGCCTGCTCCATCACCCACACTCTGAACAGCCTCTCACTTCACAACATGTTTCAGTAACTTAGGAAAAGTTTTGGGCTCTTCCCATTGATGAGGAAAGGGGCTGGGGGTTTCACAGCTCATTCTTTGCCTAGCCCCAGCCACAATTACTAACCCATCTTATTCTTCCAAGACCCACACAGCCTCTCCAGTGGAAAAGCATGAGTCTTCCTATAGGATGGGTCCTGTCATTAATATTAGGAGATCATGGCTTGCACTTTCCTCATTCCTTTCTTCTGAGTAAGACCTTCTTTTGCAAATAGACAAGGGAGGGAGAGAAGAAAAGGAAGTCAAACAACTGCTTCACTGCCTCACAATATGCTAATGTTCACAGAATATTTGTTTGGGGTTAGTTTGAGCCCAAACAAATGGTTTTGATTGACCAGGACCAAGGCCTTATTTCAACCTGTAGCTGGGCTGACACAGAGCCTTTGATCTCCTTCTTGCAGGACATTCAGACCACTCATAGCTGCCTGGTTGCAGCACTGCCAAAAACAGCCTGGCTACATAGTTTAACCCTTAGAGCAGAGGAAAGTCAGGCAGCACCTCAGCAACACTGACACATCCAGGTTAGTCCAGCATAAACTGAATGCTTTGGCACATATAGGTGGAGCTTGCTTGTGCACAAAACACCTTCTCCTTCCACTTCCTAAATTCAAGCCAGCACAAAAGCCCAACTATGGGCTGCACAAGAGCAGCCTTGCACTGGCAGGCAGAGGCATCATTCCTAACTCTGCCCATCTCTGCAGACTCCACCTCTCCACTACCTTACTCCTTTTCCGTGGGCTGGCCTTACAGTGCTTGTTTTTGCTCCGCCTCAGATGTACTTGTGAGGTGGCTTCCCCAAGACCATACCAACTCTACTTCTGCTTTCCCTGCTTTTCAGTGGCAACCAGCCCTGGCTCAGAATCTTGACATATTTCCTCCACACCCAGACTTATGGCAGGTCCTCACTGTCTCCTGCTGAAACCAAGAGCCCATTAAAACTTCTTCTGTCCTCCCAGCCAGACTTGGTCCTCTCACTCACCACATTGCTAAAGGACATCTTAAAAACCCCAGGGATTTGTACACAGACACAATCACAGGGAAAACAAAGAACAAACAAACATCAGGACACAGTAGGCTGCAAAGTGCCCAGGTAAACCCAAACATGAGTGCAGTTATGTACCTGTATTTCCCTGCATCCCCAGTGGAGAACAAGAACTTCATGGAATGTTGACCATATTTGTTAGTAAGAGCGCCGGCCCCTTCTGCAGCTATGCTGTATACTTGTTTCCCAATGGGTATCTGTTCAGCACTTACACTGGAGGCGAGCAGAGCTGCCAGATCTTGCTGTCAGTGAGTTCACAGGAGGTGATGGCAGCAGATCCACAGCTGCAGAGCAGCATTTTCAGAAGTCTTCAGCATGGGCCCTACTCTGCCCTGTGGAGATCAATGGGGAAACACCACAATTAGTAACTTCAGGGCATGCTCCTGGCTTTGGAAAACCAAGTGTAGATTTCAGTAGGACTCCTGCTGTCATCTGTGAAACTTGGACCAAACGATGTGGTTACGCTGCACCTGTATTTTGCCTTAAAGGATCCCAAACTATTTATAGTCACTTGTGTTGTACTTTGAGGTGTGTTTGGGTGGGTAAGCAGCAAGGACAAAGCCAGGCACCCAAGTCACCTCACTGCAAACAAAGATATCTTCATTACTGTGCAGAGCAGAGAGGACGAGCAGGCAGGTACCTGCGTACACATACTTGGTGCCCTGTCCCCACCAGGCAGCCTGGAGAGCTCCCACCTCACAGCAATTATTCTCTTGTGACCTTAGCCAAGTGAAAACACTCCCAAACACAAAACTCCAGGTCAAACAACACGTTATCTTTTATTCAGAACAAATAACTCTGTGAGTGATTCTTTCTTCATTTTACAGAAAATGAAAAATAACAAAATTTAAAAACTGATCATTTAAAAAATAATTACAAGATTTTTGTATTGAAAATACTGAAATTAGACCTTACTGCAACATTTCTTTTTCCCCGGCCTAATTTCACAGATCTGCTTGACAGCCATTGTGATCAGATGAAAGAAAAAAACCTCTCACCTGTAATCACAGTCAGACCAGCAGCCACTGGTACTTTACTAAAGCCAGGTACTTTACCAATAACCCTCACTGCTGATCGTGGGACAGAATTTCCCCTGGAATCTCCCCATGGATGATGTGTTAATCATAATCAAAGAAAAACAATGCAAACATTCGCTGTTTCTCTTTACCTCTAAAACAAACACAGAAGCCTTCAGATCACACCCATTGCTTCACATACCTGAACCTTCTCACGTGAACTTTGCTGTCTCCTGCAGCTGCGTGCGCTGACAGCGGGGAGGTCACCTGGGGTCCTTGCTGCTAACCCCCAGCAGCACAGCACACTGCCTGTGCTCCCTACAAGCCTTGTGGCTGCCACATCTGACTACACTTCCTGGTTTTGTGCCACATCCCAAAGTTAGAAAGTAAGAGAAAACCCAAATGCTGCCTCAATTCTGGTACAGCAAAGGGAAAACTAAACAACAAGATCCCAACAAGCCCTTCCCTCTCCACCACAGACTTTCCAGAGTGGTACCACCTCTGAGATCCCTCTACCTTCAACATCCAAACAGCTGCTACTGCAGCAAAGGCCATTCTGAAAGCTGCCCTGGATCTCAGACATGATCCAATATGACAAAAGAAAGAGATTTTTTTTGTTGTTGTTATTTACACTAAAGGACCATGAAAAACCAGAAGAGGAAAAGTCACTTCTAGGTTAACAGAAGCAAAGTGGTACAGTCAGAGCAGTTAGTGCACATTAGGTGCCACCGATTCCCAGGGTTTCCACAGTTTGTTCCTCCTCTTCTGCTGGAAAATGGCGTCCATGCAGAATTTGAGGCCTCTGGATATTTTGCCCAGGATATCTAAATGTCCTACCAGTGAGTTAGGGCACTAGCTCTTCAGAAATCACGGCCATGTCTGTAACACACATACAAACCATCAGCCAAACTATCAGTTCCTTTGTCACTGTGAGAGACAGTACCTGTTTTATTTATGTGGCTCTCATTTGAGCGCTGGAGTCCCTTAGAAGCACAGTACTTTATTGGGTTGCAGAGTGCAGAGGTCAAAAGAGAAGCCCAGGATCCTACCCCTAATGGGGCCTGAAAGCAAAAGGGAATGGCACAGCACTGGTACAGAGCACTGGACCAGAGGCCTACACCATTCAGCATCTGCCACCCTGCATCTCAGGGTCATCTTCAGAAGGAAGCTGTACTTTGATCTTTGCAGTCACTGCCTTTTTCTGGAGTTCTTCTTTCAATGGCTCTTTGATTTTAAAGCCATGCATATTCCAAGCCAATCCGTACTAAAAATAGGATTCCTTACTAAGAATGGCACTGGCATTAATCACTTTGTGCTCCGTTCTCATCTCATGCTACCTTGCCACGCCTCCGGCTGGAGGAGTGTGCTGCAGTAATCATCCACAACTATGTGCTTCTGTGAGCAAGTTTTGAACCTTTGCCATCCTTTGGAAGCTCCCACCGTTTTTTCTTTCAAGTGCTAATATAGTTCAGTGGCTTATCTCCTTTCGAATCCTTGGGGCACACCTCTTTCAGACTGTACACTGACAACCCAACCAAGTGGAAAAAACACACAGGAGATAGAGCAGTCCCCTTCCTCCCCTTTGCAGCTCGAGCCAAAATGCAGCTCTCAGCTGAAAGGGATGCTGTTCTTACTTGCATCCAGGAGGAAACAATTTGCTCTCCTGGGAAACTACTGCATCCTTTGGCTTGGAGCATCAGCTACACCCCTGCAAGTACTCATCAGTTACTAGCAAGGAGGCTTTCAGGCTTTCCTAGTGGGAGGGACACTTTTCCAGATGAGTTTCACCAGATGCTAAGCAGATGCAGGGTATCCCTCCTCCTCAGTATGTCTGGAAAGGGTTTGGGAGATGGGACATAGCTCTGGCCTGGTACAGTTTCATACTTAACCTCCCTACATGGGTGCTTGAGGGTTCTTTTCAGCTTTCTTTTGCATTTTGCACATCACTTCCAAATGCAAGAACATGTTTCCTCCTGGCCATCCATGACAGAGGCACAGCCAGTGCCAGAAATTACTGTGACTTACTTGCTCTGATAAGGGGTTAAATACGTACAGGTAAACCTGGGCGTATGTTCATAATGCAGGTGGCAGTGATACTTTAAAGGAGGCACCTTTCTTTGTTCCCTTAATGATTCATTCATTGGGAGTGTGGGAATTAACCTATATAAATTTCTGCTACTAAGTAGATACACCTAGATCCTGAAATAGTGGATGGGTGAGAACCAGTTGCAGAGCCTCTACACATTGTCCTGGTAGCACAGAGAGAAACAAACCCACAGCAGTAGGCTAGGAATAGATGACTGCATGGCATTCCTCACAGCAAATTCTCCTTACCTCCCATTTTCCAGTGACTCACCAAAAATCCCACAGGGCTGCAGGAGACACCCCTGAGAAAGGCCAGAGCTGACTGAGACCTTCACCTGGGCTCTCTCTTCTGGGGGCTAAATTCTGACAGCTGGACCTTTTTAAGGAATACGGCTCAGACTAGCAGGCAGCCACACTTTGTCCACAGCAGCACTGGGAAGAAGGATTGCGTCAGGAAGACAATAAGAACAGGGAGGTCGGCTTTCCAAGCCTGGCTCAGTGCCTCCTTTGTACACTGCAGCTCACATCTCATCTGCTGGGAGGTGAAGAAACAGTTCTGTATTGAAGGCATGTCAGTCATGGAGAATTTGGCTCCCACCTGGCCAGAGGAGGATAGAAACCTTTCTGGAAGGCTGTGCAGAGCAGGCTCAAATCTCCAGACAAACTCCTGTACCCCTAGTATCTTCTGATTCTGTTGGAAAAACCTTTAAGGCTCAATAGTTGATCAGCCTAATACTGCTTAGAGAGGACAACCTAGTGCTAGTTTGTGCACTGGAAGTTATAAATTCCATGAGAACCATGGAGCCGTGCAGGCTGACAGAAGCATGAGGCAATGGTCATTGTCCTGCTGCTGGTTTCCTACTGCTTTGAAACATCACAAAGCGCTCCTGTTGCAGTGTGGCGAGGTCTTGGTCGCTCAACCACTTCAAGAAGGGCTCCACAGGGAGAAGTAATGCCTCAGACACTGCAAGACACTGCCTACACTTTGCTGGAACCTCCAGCCAAACATCCCTCACCACAACAGCCAAGAGCACACAGCTTTGGATAAAAAGCCAGGAATAGCTTAGAGAGCACTATCCTGAAGGAGACAGTAAAGAGATCCTGGAGAGGCATCATCATCCCACTGCAGTTGAGCCAGGACATGAGAGCAGTGCTGCTACACTAATAGGACTCTCAATGGCCACAAATTAATCACAGCAGTTAGAAATGTGCAAACAGACCTGAGGCTCACAGGATATCCTGCAAGAACCAGGTCTTTGTGCCAGGGATGAATTCCCCACTCAGCTGTGCTGATTCTCTGAGAAGAGCACAGCACATTTCATATATCTGACAGGGGTACCGAGAAAAAGGATGATTAAAAGTGTGAAGTACCACCAATCTCAGCTTCTTAGCAAAGGGAAAGCAGAAGGTCAGGGTTCCTAAGGAAACCCAGCTTAGAAGGGCACATGTATTGGGGGGAACAGCTATTCACACAAAGAGTGCCCACAGAGGGACACAGCAAGCAAGAACAAGAGGTACCAGGAGGTTACACTCTAAACAGGCTGAAACCTTCACAGCAGAGCGAGCGCACTCGGAGAGGCCAGGCAGACACACCACGCCAGGTCACGCAGAAGGTGTGTGGGCACAGCAGCCCAATGCAAAGTACTCTCTTGTGTGGCATATCCTGTTTCTCCCCAAGACATGTACAAGCCACACTCAGCTGTGCTCATGGGTGATACCATCTGTTTAATCACTGTTCTCTGTGCTACAAAGTCATCCCAGATGCTTTGCATTGGAGAAAGCTTTTCCAGCAGTCATTAGCGAGGTAGGGGGGTGAAGAAGGGATTGTCAGGCTTATTTTTGCATAGGTCGTGGCTTCAGTTAACAAGCCCTGCTTCCTGCTCCCCTCTCCCCTGGTAACTATGAGTCTCCCCACACTTCACTTTGGGAGCTACTGCACAGGAATATTTCATAAACAGGCCTGAGGGTTTGTCTGCTGCCTGTCCTACTTCCTTCAGAGCACACGAGATCAGCTGGGCTGGAATGTCAGCCCATATCCTGCTCCCGTGCCGACTGGATGAGAGATGGAAACTTTGCTGCTGCTGCTATTGCCTTCTCACTCATGGTCTCTGGCTCCCAGCTTAAGCCACGTTACAGCTGGCAGACAGACCTCCCAAATCACGACACTGATTCAAAATTAGGAGAGGAAACAAAGTTAAGTCTTGCTATTTTCTAAAGTCTTTATAGCAATATTTAGGTCATACACTGAACTCCATCCTCTCCATTCTTACTGGTCCTAGGGGCCAGAAATGCCCTTGCTCCAAAGAAATACGTAAAACTTCAGGTTCCCAGGCCATGCTTCCATGCCAGAAGTCAGTCCTTTGTGTAAATAAACATCTCCAGGGACTGGGCCCTGAAGGGGGTGCCTCACGGTACCAGGCAACTGTACACACTCAGACCTGATGTGCACAAGCAAAAAACCCAAAACTTCAAGCTCCCATAAAGCTTCACACCAAAACACTGTTTGAGCTACAATTGTTTCCTCACTGAAGCACCATGGCTGATAGAAAGGTTCACAGTAAAGTCATGAGCACTGATAACCCTGCACAAAGCAGTTGGTCCGAGACAGCCCTTCTGAAAGGCTGGAGTGCTTTCCATAAAATTATCTGCAGCATCAACTGTTAATCATCACAGACCAATTGATCTAATCTTCTACTAAACAAGGGCCTGGCTCATCCTTGTTTTGATAGATGCTAGTTTGTGATAGTCCTACAGTTAAGACAGTATGGCTTGACAGCACTTTTGTGCTGTTTCACGTGTCACTTTGTGCTGTCCCCAGCTTCAGAGCCCAGAGAAAGGTTAACCTTCTCTGCTTTTGCCAGGTAACAGCTGCTCTACTTTCATGATGGTCGGATCACCCAGGTTTTGGTGAGGTAAGTGGATGTCCTTGCAGGAGCTCTTGTGGGAGGAGCTTTGGAAAACCAGTTAGGACAGGTCCTGGCTGCCCTGGGAGCATTCCTGCTCCCATGCTGATGCAACTGGATCCAATCTCCTGGCAGACCAGCTGGCTGCTTTCCAAAGAGCTCCCTCCAGACTGGCTTGCACACTGAGCCCAGGGGATGGATGTGATGAAATTTGAGCTAGGGGACAAGAGGTTTTCAGCCTTCATTAATGGTAGGAACACATGATGAAGATCATGTTGTTATTAATTGGCCCCTCCCAAGAAAACACAAGCTGCCTAGTTCTGCTCTGAGTTTACCATTCTCTGTAGCATCTCCCCAGCACCAGCAAGGCCGTGGATGTTGAATCTTAGTGTTGAACCATAGTGCAGTCACTTGGGATATCTGAGTGGGATTCATTTAGAGACTTGTGCAACACTGGTGTGAGATGGAAAAGCACAGAGTTATTTCAGTGGCAGCACTCGCCCTACTCCCACTCAGGATTCAATGTGTAACAGCTTTATGTCACATGCTCTGCACCAGAATAGGGACTGAAACACATCCTGAAGATGAAATGGCCTAACAAGTGAACAGTGTTCAAGTACACTCAGAATCAGATAAAAGCAGAAACAAGGTTTTAGCAGAGAGAAAGATGCAAATTCAAGCCATGTGTTCAAACAATATTCTCGATGCACTGACAAGGCCTCAGTTACCTATGGATGCCTTCTGAATGAAAGGTCCTTTTGGCACAAGCCAAGATCATCTCAATAAAAAGAATTATGAAATGCTTTAGTCATGTCTTAAAGCAGAATTTTTCAGACCCCAGCAAAAAGATGGGATCTTCTGAACTTGCTGTTTTCCTAGAGTTCCCACTAAATCCATGACAAAACTCAGGCTGATGTTCCTAGGACCCAGGTGAGATAGGGCTGATGATGACCAAGAACCTCATCATCACTGCTGGACCCCTGTACCAACTTTTCCTGTGACAGTTTTGCTAACAGATACACATTGTTGAGTCATGCACTGCTTGCTCATTAGCATTGCAGTAAGTGATTTCTCATGTAAATTGTGTCAGCCCAGAGAAAAACCAGTTCAATTCCAGTCTGCATTGCTGGGATGGACATAGAGCAGAGGAGAAGTGCTAATGTTCTTTTTCTTTTTTTAATAGAAAACCAAGGACCAAGCGTAAAATCAGTCATTGTCTATCTGCTATAAGCAGAAATCCCCTCACATCTGCAGAAAGATGATACCAAATACAAAATTCCACGGGCTGTCTTTTTGCAGGTACTGTCACCAAGCTTGCACCTACAACAGCAAACAGTAGTTTCTGTGCACCTAATTAGAGGTTTGAAAAACCAATGAGCTTTTTTGTCTGTAGATATCAGGTCTTCTTTCAAATCTTAACTTTACCTTTTAAAGGCATGGCTACACAGCTAACAGCACCTTATCTTTCCTATGTGATGTCTCATAACCTTATAAGACTGTAAATGTGACTGAGAAAAATAAGTGTGCAGCCATGCTAAGAGGAACCTTTTCTTCCTACTGCTGCAAAGGCAAGGTTCCCCAAGGTCTGGGAATGATTTCTGGCTTTATCCCTGACACAGCACACATCATTCTATCAGTTTCCCCTGTTGTCTTTCCCCTGGTACAGAAAGGGAAGAGAGGCTTCCTGCTGAGCCTGTGAAAGGCCCTGGAACTGGGATGCACTGGCACTATGAGGTGGACTTAGCACAGGGGTCATTCCTTAATATGCCTCGATATGCCTTAGTATTCCTTGCTATGCCTGTGGTATGAGAGAAGTGGTTCAAATCCTGGCCTTACTCTGGTCCACTTTGCTCAACCCTGCTACCCTGTCCCTCCACTTCACTCCTCTTTCAGGCTGATAATCCCAACTGCTGCTGTCTTTACCAGGCAATATGATATAGGCTTCCCTAGAACATCTCACAGGACTGACACACGTCACTACTGTGCATGTATTTGAAAGGCTTTCATCATAAATGAGGGGGACCGAGACCTGTGAGAACGTTTGTTGCCCTAAGCCCTGGTTTGGTTTTGCTGTGCTCTGCTCCACCCAGGAGGTGTCTGCCTTTCTTCCCCAACAGTAATCATCCCGAGGCATAAGGCAGGGAAGTGCCTTTTAACTGCAAGGAGCCAGATATGGTCTGAAAGCAATGCAGACAAGTATCAATGGGAGCCACAGTAACTCTCTACCTACCCAAATTACACTTGGAAGATTGACTTGAAACTCTTCACCTGCAATTGGTGTGTGGACCTCCAATAACTTCTGAACATAAATGACCTAGAAAGGTGAAGGCAAACAATGCAAGAAAAGGGCGGTCTTACGGGTAAAACCTGGGACAGCCACCAGGCTCAGTCTTTGTTCAGTTGCCAACAATTCCTATTACCATCCCAGCAGGGATGCAAGGAGAGGAGGGAGGCCTGACAAGACACTGGTCTGCCTGAGATTTTGCTGAGATGCTGTGATCCTGCACTGACAGGAACTGTGGACGCTCTAATAGAGACATTTTAAATTATGTTCCTCACTTTAAGGTTCTAAAAGTAATTTATGTTTCCACTTTTTTTTTTAACTGGTTACCTTCAGCGCTGAAATGATTTCCTTTCCTAAGCAAAAAGAATGTAACTAATGGCACAACATCAGCAGCACTTTTTTATCCTCTTGAAGAAGAGCAGGTTTCCAGCACCACTTACAAACCAATGCAGCCTCTGACTGCTGTCTGATGCCCAAATACAAGTTCACTGCAGCAATGTAAGGAAAAAAACACACCCAAAGAAGGAAACTGTTTTCCAAGTTCTGGAACAAAGCATCAAAAGGCAGGAACCCAAAGGCAGTTAGAAGTGATGACAGTGGTCTCTGACTTAGGGCACATGGTGTTGGAATGAGGGTAGCACGTCTAGGTTAAGACATTGGAAATGGTGGATTAGATCAGACTCCCTGACTGTTGAGCTTTGCTTTTTGTCCCAATATGCAAAGAGAATAGAATCTACTATTTGAGTCAAAAGATGCTGAGCTGAGAATTGGCTATTTTTCTGAACCATATGCAAAAAGATACATCTTAATGACACAAAAACCCTATAAATGAAAACTTGTTCTTTCTCAAAAAAAGATGCACTGACAATCATTACTAGGAAAATACATTTTGAAATATTTTCTCTGCTTTGGACTTCAGATGTGCTACCTCACAGATCTTCTTACCTGAAAAAGGCACAAATCCTGCTTCCTTGGCTGTGGGCCTCTAGAGAAATCAAACAACAGCTGTTTCCCTCTGACACTCACAGGCGTAGCTGGCTCAGCTGAGCGACTCCCAAGTCATAGACAAAGCCAGACCTGCAGCAAGCAAGGATTACTGGCTCAGGAAAGGTGTAACCAGCAGAGGAATGATAGGTATGCACATCTTTACTCACAAAATGAGAAGGAAGCTAGGTTTGCTTATTAAGAACTGTCTGACCCTTCTGTCCACTGATCTGTCCATGTGAACAGAGTCCAACAGTGACAGCAAAAAGCAGCCCTTGCTCCTTGCACATGCTCACTCACTGCATTCAGCACTCACCAAGGACACGCAGCCATGGCTCCCTATCCAAGAGAATGTTCAAGAGCCAAGTGAGTGCAGCACTGCTCCTTGAAGCAGGACATACTGTTAGCACTTCAAGAAACCACCTCCCAGGACAGGCAAGCATCTGTCCCAGTTCACAGCCTTGCTTTCAGGCATACTTGCTCAGGGAGTTTCCTGAAGTATCAGTAGTGCTAGGTAAGTATATTGCTATAAAAACACCCAAAGTCTTTTAAGGACTCAAACCTTTACAGCAGTTATTGGAAATGGCATCAAACAACTCAAATGTGTGTGAAGCAAACCACTGCACAGCTACCTGGGATCGCTGACAGTACAAACACATCTATAGATGTCCACATACATCTGAATTTACCAAGGAAAATTTCTTAAATTCAGACTAACATCTGCAACTGCTCTGAGAGAAAAGGGGCGTACTGGGAGGTGGGCAGGAGGAGGGAAGCCAAGTCCAGAAGCAGACAGGAAGCTCTCCGGTCACAGACAACTGCAAACACTCAAAAGCTCCATTGAGTGCACAATAGAAAACACCACGATGAGCTATCATTCTTTCTACAACACTCACAGAGAACAAAACACTCAGGAACGATGAAGGAATTGTGCAAGAAGGCATGACCATCACATTATCCCTGGATACTGATCTGGATATCAAAAATACCTTGCCACATCAGCCCTGTGTGCAGAAAATTGTGCAAGCACATCAGGTTCCTCCCTCAGGTTCTACCTGAAGCAGCTACAAGTGAGAAAGACACAGATGCACTCCTCTCAATCCAGCATTGTCAATGGAAGGTCAAGAAAAATCTGGAGGCATAACTCATTAATAAGATGTGCGACCAGAAATCCAGGCATGCTCATTGAAACCAAGGTAACTCCATGGTGAGGGGAAAAGGTCAAAGGCCAGGTGATGTACATCCTGAAGAGCAGACCTTGCTGTGGAGGATCAACAGTAAAAATGATCTTAGCCCTTACCTTGCAGCAAATCAGATTTTCTTGTCACACAAGCACAGCATCCTTGGACAGCAAGACTTCCAGACACACAGCTCCACCTGTCTATTGTGGGTTCTTTCAAGCAACCAACCCACTGGACACTGTAGGTCTAGGCAGTGCTTGTGCATCATATTTCTGTTCAGAAGCTTGAAGCAGGCTGTTATTAGCCAGGGCCATAGCATAAAAAACACATTATTGCTTGCCAGAACTTGTAATTGATTAAAGCATAAAGAAGGGAATTTTTACTTTCTTACATAGATCAGTTCTGGATTTATAATTATCTATGCCTCTCCAGTTCCCATCTCCTCATCTTTGGAAAATGCTTTCCAGCCCACTCAGTAACCAGGCTATTAAGAGTATACTACATATGGAATCTACAACTTACAGTGGTAGCTTCACTCCTGTCAGGCTTAAAAGTTGAGGAGGAAAGAGGGAGAACAGCTCTGTCTCCCATGCTAGTGTTGGTTTAGTTTAATAAGTGAAAAACTTGTTACTTTCCCCAAAATGCAGACTGTAGAGAGAAAAGTTTCTGGAAAAGAGTCTAATGGCTTTTAAAAGGGAGTTATAATCCATCCCCAGTCTCACTAGGCCATGGCTTCGTTACCACTGAGATGAAGCTTGTTTACTCCAAAGCAAAAAAAAAAAAAAAACAAAAACAAAAAAATCTTGGCAGGACTGACAGAAACAGCTTTTCTTGCCAGAGCTCTAATAGCAAATGTTTGTGGAAAAGCCACTTGGAGAAATGCTGTTTACTTTGGTAATGAAGCAAGTTCCCTGGAATGAAGTCTTGCCATCTTCCCAAGAGGTGTTGCAATACCTTACCTGTACCTCAGCTACATACCATACAGGCTGCTCTCAGAGCCTGAGAACTCCCTGGCGAGCTCAGGAGGCCAAGGCATCTCAGCAGCTCCAGGCAGGACTAAGCTCTAGTCCTACACTGGATATACAGCCCGCATCCTAATTAAAACTGATGGCTGGGGTTTTTCTTCAGCTCTGCTTCAAGTTAAGTCCCAGCCATCAACACCTCTTGAAGATGCTTATGAAAAAAGGGCCTCAACACAGTCTTCTCCATCCCCTTCTTTTTAACTGTATAAAGCCAAACTCTCCTCCTTGAAACTTTTTTAGGCAACTCTGAACTTAAACCCCAGCTCACTGCTAGAAGTGCTTAGATAGAACATTAACACAAAGTTGGACTAATAAATACCAAGGAAGAAAAGAAATTCCAAGCAGACAGTGGAGGCAAAGGCTCCCTTTCTGCTTAGGGAGTAACTGACCTGAGGCTATGCTGCTTTTCCTCATTTATTTAGGACCAGGTTTCAAGCTGCTGTCCAAATTCTCTCTGTCTACACAGAGATGAAAGGCTCTTGCCATTCAGTACTCTGACTCTTGACTCAAGTGCAAAGGGCTACATTTGCTCAAAGCTCAGTTTGAAGTTTCACTGCCAATGAGAGAGCTGACTTAGCCTCGCCCTAATTCAAGAACTAGAAGATCCCTCGTAGCTGAATGAAATGCATTTCTTACCCAAACAGGTACTTGCATTTATACTTTTTGTTTACAAACAGCTTGCACTCTTGTAAGAGCACCAAGCCCATTCCTGGCACACCACTGCAGTTCTTCGTGCTCCCAAGTGTTGAAATTCTTGCTTTGAGGAGAAACCAAGCTCTAATTTTCAAGTGTTTACATGTACTCCTGAGAGCAAGAAAAAAACCCTTACCATTATTAGGTTATGTAAAAAGTTTAATTATAAAATAAATAAGTTTGTTATGGAAACATTAAATATTAAATATAGTAATAAATATTTACACATTTACAGATACAACTTGACAATTAATGGTGTTTCTCTGCTACCAGAAGAATTATGCTCTGTTTATACAGAAAACAGTCACTCTTCCAAGAAGAAACTGAACTCAAGTAATACTCTGTACTCAAGACTGCATGGACAGTTAAGAAACCAAGGACACCTGGGTCAGAAAAGATTGAGGTAAGATGAGTTCTTCATGCCTGAAGGTAGAGCACAGGAGGCCCACTGCTTGCAAAGCATCAGTGCCTGAATTAAATTCTTCAAGGGAACAGGTTCTTAGTCAAGTTAAGCTGATGGGATCTGATGTGAATCATTTTGTATTTAAGTGCTGCTTAAAGCAGCAACAAGTATCTGTTTCACAGAAGTAGCTTTGTGTTTAAAAGAGATGGGTCCAACCTTATCAGTTGGTTGGAGCACGGATCTTTTCCTGTAGATGCAAAGCTTCCGATCTTGCATCCACTGTCCAGCATCCTGAGGACACTAATATTAACTTGGGCTAGCACACACGCAAATGGACAGCTCCACTCACACCACGAGTCCCACAGAACTCAGAAGGATTACTTCCACACACACAGTAACACAGCCCAGGTGCGGCTGACAAAGATCTGTCACCAACGCCCTGCAAGTCACAACTACAGATGAAGCTCTTGGAAGCCAATATGGACAGGGAGCACAGTGACAACAGAATTAGGTTTTTCATCCGCTGAGGTCTAGGGAGAGAAGCCATCCCAACCTCTTCCCTTTCTCACTTTGGCAGAGGGAAGGAAGGGAATTTTCTCCCTTCTACCCGGTCCTGAAAGCAGTAACAGGTTCTCCCCCTCAGAGTTACAGCTGCCAAAGGAGACTTGCTAAGAGAACAAAGTCCATCCACACAACCGCTGAGACTGGTGCTCTAGCAGAGAGAGAAGGCTCAGTAGCAGTAGTCTCCAGCAGGTTTTGATAACAAGTACTGTCCTCCAATGAGCCAGCTCCTTCCACATCGTTGTGCCAAGATGCAGTGAAAACTGGTCTCCTCAGCAAGTGATTCAGCAGCAAGTGGCCTGTTGACATCTCCTTGCAGCAGCCTCTCTCTTGATGAATCAGGGCTTAGTGGCAACAGCTCCAGCCCACAGTGTCCAGGTGGATGTGTCAGGTAGCCAGAGGTACCCTGCAGCTTGGCAATGGCCACTTCAGAATTGCTCTGTAACGGGCAGACCAGGCACATTAATCACCACCCAAGACACAAGCACCCTGTGCTAGCACCATGGCAAACCACTGAGCAAAGCAGGTAGTTTAAGGATGTGCAGCCACCTAAGGACACTGCCAGACACTCTTCAGCTTCAAGTAAGCTTTGAGCAAAACCCTCCAGTTGTCACTGGACAAAGCTAGAAAACATCTATAGCTGGCATGTGGCAAAGCAAAACTTCAGAGATCTGGCAGAATTTTTCAGGACTATCTCTGATGGCTTCCTCCTCAGCTTGTAGTGTAACTCCTTTCCAGTTATGGTCCTTGAGTCTGCTGTTACATACGCCTGGCCTCAGAAAAGACCAACTTGCCTGCTCAGTAAAATCCACTAGATCACACCCAGGAGCAATCCATATATGCCAATGAGCTTTGGGCCTCAGTCACTGTGATAGTATGAAACTTGACTCAGAGGCTATCTGTGGTGCTCACAGAACTCACAGCTTCTTTTTGGTCTGCAGCTTCTGAGCACCAGAAACTTCCTGAAACTCTCATTGCAGAAAAGGTATGAAAATGCTCAGTACTTTTCTTCTAAGAGGTGATGATGCTGTGGCACCATCTTCCATTACTGAAGTCTACCACTGTTTCCTGCACTACATCTGCCTCTGTCCAGATATTCAGAACTTTTTCTTCACAGCTCCACTTATCTCAATACAGCTTCCCAGCCTCACCTGGTCTTTAACACAGTCAGAAATTTAACAGAGCTGTTGAACAACTTGTACAACTCAAGGTGGTTTTGAGAAAACCAAGCCACCTGGAGCATGAAAAGCAAACACTAGCTTTGCAAAACAAGCATGCAATTCCCATACAAGCTGGAAGGACTGAAAGGTGTTTGAAGTCAGCATTCATACCTGTTTTCTCCCCATTTACACACCAACATGGCCATTTCTGTTTTCTTGTCGGAGTTTTTTCCTTTCTTCTTTCTCTTCATACTGAGGACACTTTTTCCTGACCCTGTGGAATTATGGCATGTTAGAGATAATTTTGAACCCTGATGCACATCCTGTTGTCACCAGCTACCCCATTCTCTGCAGCATTTAGACTGATGTTTTGAATCCTCAAGCAACTCCTTGGCACCAGGGAGTTTCAAGCAAGACAGTTTTTAAGCATTCAGCATCAAACAGTATCCTCTGATAAAATCAAGGAACCCCCGAACTAGATGTCAACACTTGTGCCTCACAAAGATAGAACTTCTTGGCTTAAACTAGATTAGGGAGCAAGCTGAAGAGAAGTTATTGCTGGGACTGAGCAAAGCACCAGGAGACTTTTTGGGTGACAGATTTCCTAGCAGCTTGAATTTATAGCTGCAGAGACCACACTGCCTTCCTCCTTTCCACAGCAGAGCCCTGCAGGCTCAAATCTGGTCCCCGTCCCTTGAATACGTAATAAGGAAGCTCCTTACTGATTTCCTCCCAGTTTCTTCAGTGTTTTCTAATGACTATTCCAAGCAGCTTCTCTGGAGAGGGTACAGATTAGCATGCTCCCACCTTGTGAGAGTTCAGAACATGAAGCAAATGCACTTCAGAAACTACCAATAATCATTGGCTCTTAGAGCACTACAGAACTGGTTATCTCTCCTAGCAGCAAGGAATGAGGCAGTGTTCAGAGAACAAGTGTTCATCCCAGCATTCTTCAAGTTCAGAGTTAAATATGAAGCAACACTGAAATGACAAAGCATACCTTGTTTCCTGAATTGCAGGAAAAGGTACAGCATGTACCCAATTCAGATGATGTGCTTCATCAAGATCTAAATTTAGACTGAACCTTGGAGTTACTATAATATCCCAAGCTCTATGGTGCTGGAGCTGCAGTGACAGAACTGCAGGACTGCTTATATTTAGTTTGTTATATGGTTTGAGACACATACCCAGGAAAGCTCTTTGAATTTATTTTCACCAGGACCCCAGATTCTGACAACCCACCACACTGACCTGCAGCAGCTGGTTCAGCTGAAATAGTGTTCCCTTCCTATTAACAGCAAGCAGAATTTGGGGCCACCAGCATTTGCCTCCCCACTTGCTTCCCCTCCAAGTGTAAGCATTTAAGCCCAGCAACATCCATTAACAGATGGACTCTCCAAGCACCATTTCCTACCCTCCACCTGTGCATGCAGCTGCTGGCTAATAGCCATGCATGAGGCTATCACATTGCTGCTTGCAGGTTTCTCCATCAGGATTAGGGAAGGTAATGCTGTGTCAGCATTAATTCTCCTTCTGGGCTTCCTGCTGTTGTTCTGCAGCACACTAACTACCCTGGCAAGAGCAGAAAGGCTCTTGGTTTACAATATAAGTGTCACAGACCTTGCTTCTACCCTTCAGACATATCCAAGCTGGGATAAGAACTCATCCTTTCCAGCTGCTTTTCACAAAGGTAATTCAAATGAGCCATGCGCATTCTGGGGTTATTGGGCACAGGCCCCACTCACACTTAAGGAAGACAGACACCAAAGAGGATAATACTTACTGCACTATCACGATGATAAGTACAGTAATGAAGCTGACGCTTGAGAGCAGCACAGCTACCACTACCAACACAGTCTTTGAGTAGTCTGCCACATCATTCTTCTTTTGAGTCTTCATGAACTGTTCACCACAGCGCTCACCAAAAAAATCCTGATGACACCTGCAAGTAAATATTAACACAAGTTCTTATCAGCTCTTGTGCTGTCTGGAGCCAAGGACACCCACACATACTCAGACCTGACTTAGACATGATCCGAGTTTCCCATGAATCTTAAGGTGTTCACTTCAGAGCAGGTTCGTGAAATGCAGTCACTGCTCTAGCACAAGGTTTGTCAGCATTTCAACAAGTCGAGATTAGTTTGGGTGTGATGTTCCAGAAAGACACGCCTTTTCATTCTTTTGGTTTGAGTTTATGACCAACTGATGAGTTCAGTGGCTTGTTATGCATCTCAGATTCCATCATCACTTAATTTACACGGCAGAAAGATTCTCAGTCAAAATACGGCAGGAGACGGACCTATACCAAGTTGACACTGATTTTTTTCCTGTGAGCCCTCATATGCCTCTGTCTCATGGCAATGACACCTAACTCACAAGCTACAAGTAACTTACTTGCAGGTCACCATCTGGAGATGTTCTCGGTATATGCATTCTCCATGGATGCAAAAGTTTTTAAATTCCATTTCACAGGGTGTCCCTTTCTTCTTGTTTTTCCCTCTGTTTTTCTTTCTTCTTGATTTGCCAGCATTCTTCTCTCCCCCCCTCTTTGCTGGCTTGGGTTTAACCACAGGTTCAACTGAAAAGAGGACAACGATGACTTGGTATAGAAGTGCTAGAAAGCACAATTCTGAGAAAATTGAATCGAAGAATTTGGTGAGAGCAAGGAGAACCATCACCACAGGAGAATCTGTGACCAGGAAGCATAGGATGCAAGTGAGAATGCTGCTGGGCATCTCACACCCAGCACAAAGGCAGCAAGCTCAGCAACTCACTGAAGCACAACTCTGCTACCCTTAAGTCCTGTGCCATGCAGACCAGAGGCAGTAGGAGCAGATGAACCAAGAGCCACCAAAGATGAAAAGCAGCAGAGATGCAGGACCGCAGCATTTCCATAGCTTAAGACGCTTGAGAGCACCAGCACAATTTCAAGCAAAGGCCTGTAAAGAACAGGGAGTTCGTGGTAAGCCAAGCCATCCTCTAGTTTTGTATGGACTCAGGTGCCTGGCTAATGTCTCTAAACTCTCCATTTGCATCAGTGATGAAAGGCACTGTAACTCGCTAGATAGTCCTGGGCACTTGCCGAGGCAAAGCAGCTTGCTATCCCGGTTGGCATACTCGCTCCTCCTAAACAACCTGCCGTGCTGTCTTCAGAAGGAGAGAGCTCCTTTCCAGTTCTCCTACTTTGTGAGAGATGCTGAGTGCAGGGAAGGAGTGAAGGCAAGAATCTGCAACAGTCAGACTATTTATTCTGCCGCTTACTGCTGCCCCTCATTATCTCAATTAGGACAAACCTCTAGAAGAGTGTGGTTTAAAATCCTGGTGACTTAGTAGCCCTTGGATTTAAGGAAGGGCAATCACGTTCCTTTCGCTGAGGAGAACAAACCAGCCGCTGACTGAGGGTCAGAAGCTCCAGAGTTGTCCCATTCAGCAATCCAAGTTCAACAGCACTACTTTGGACTAATGGCACAGCAAGCTTTTCCAAGAACCCTCCCCCTGCACTTCTAGCCCTAAACCAGCCCTGGCAGTGCAGCAGGGCTGCTCAGGAGCAACAGTTACCTGGGGGATTTAAACAGGGCCTAGGAAACAGCAGAGCTATTTACAACAAGCTTCAGTTTTGCTCTTGTGCTCTGAAGACCTAATGAAAATCATTTTTGGGTGATTAATATTTGAGCCACAGCTCTATGCATACAGGCAGTCACCACAATAGGGCACAACTGGATCTAACTACTTCCTAACCCTGTATTTCTGGTGCTGAGAGCCCATTCAAAGAAACAAGGTGTAGGTCACTGTTGTCTAGACAGCTGATCATTTTCACTTCTAGAGCAACAAGCCTGGCTTGAAGTTACTTAAAAGCAAAAATGCCTTCAGCAACCAGAAGTCTGATTAAAACGGTATGAGCTATATTAATATGCAAACAAGGTACACCGTTCCTGCAGCAAGGTTTCCTGTGCCTGGAAGTGTGAGCCGACTCCTGACAGTCAAAGGCCCCTGTTCCATCCCGTCTGACTTGATCTTTAGGTTCTCGCTTTCATAATTGAGGCTGCTTCCCTGCCTCCCTCTCCCAGGCTCAGCTTGTCAGCTCCATCTCTGTGTCCCTGTCTGCAGGCTGCATGGCCAGGAAAGCCATCCACAGCTGAATCATAACAGCTTCAAGGTTTATCCACAGATAAACCTCACGCCAAGCAGAGAAGCTGGTCTACAAACCAACCACCTTAGGTAACAAGTCTGGTTTCTGTGCAGTTAAGTCAACACTTCAGTCACCAAGCCAGTAGTTTGACAGGCTAAGCTGCTAGATCACACCAACAGGTGCGGCTCCCCAGAGACCTTCACAAGGAACTTCAGCAGAAGTCCACCAATTCCCTTAAGTGACCACAGAGAGCGTGTTCTCACTTAATTTAAGAGGTCCTTTAGTCACATTCAAGTCTCAGGGTGCCTCTGCAGGAAAATCAGTAGTCAGATTCACCCTGGAGGCAATGGGACCAGCCTACTCACACCTATTGAGGTTCAAATCACTTGTAGATACCTGGCTTGTACTGCATCTACACTCAGCCCAGAACCAACAAAATACTCCCATTCCCACAGTAAGGTGGAATGCTCAGATCTCCTCACAGCTCAGCAAGTGGGAAAATTACAATAAATACACACAACAGCTATTGACAGTGAAGCATTGGCCTAAAGATGCTTAACAAACTTTCCTGTGGCCACTTAAGGGATTTAAGTATCTGCTTTCCCAAGAAAACTTCAGTTGACTCTAACCCAAATAAGCCACCATCAAAAATTACCCAGAAAAATTCTTGCAGCAAGACAGACAACTTGATGTAAAACAAACCTTTAGGGCCAAAGAGCACCTATAAATTCCACGGATGCTTCTACACTAAGCAGGTGGTCGCTACAGTCCTCCTGTGAGGTTTATCAGAAATACAGCTTCACACAGCAACCTACCGGCTGGCCGATAGCTTCCACACACCCTGGGTACATGATGGAAACGCTAGGTTTCCACCCCTGACAGCTATTTCCAAAGCAGCAGCTTCAAGCACAAGCACTTTTTTTTGCTCCAAAGTCGACGAGCTAAGCATAGCAGCGCTTACAAGAAAAGGCGTAAGCTGGGACTCGCAAGTTGCGAGATCCCAGTCCCAGGGCCGCCGACTCACCACGGATCAAGTCGTCCACGATGTACTGGTGGACGGGCGGCGCCTCCTCGTACTCCTCCTCATCCTCCTCGTAGTCAGGACCCGGCACGGGCTCGCCCTCGCGGCTCCCGGGCTCCCGCTCCTCGTGCCGCTGCGGCTCCGTAGCGTTGGGCGAGGACCCGGCGGCCGCTCGGTTCGCTTTGAGGGAAGGGAAGAGGACGCCGTGAGCGGGACGGGGGCGGGCAGAGGGGTCGCCGCCGAGCGCGGCACCGCGGGGTCCCTCAGCCGCGCCGCGGGGACCCTCAGCCGCACCGCGGGGACCCTCAGCGGCACCGCGGGGGTCCCTCAGCGGCACCGCGGGGGTCCCTCAGCCGCGCCGCGGGGACCCTCAGCCGCACCGCGGGGACCCTCAGCGGCACCGCGGGGACCCTCAGCGGCACCGCGGGGGTCCCTCAGCCGCGCCGCGGCGCCGCGGGGGTCCCTCAGCCGCGCCGCCGGGTCCCTCAGCGGCACCGCGGGGTCCCTCAGCGGCACCGCCGGGTCCCTCAGCGGCACCGCCGGGTCCCTCAGCGGCACCGCGGGGTCCCTCAGCGGCACCGCGGGGTCCCTCAGCGGCACCGCGGGGACCCTCAGCGGCCGCGGCGTCCCTCACGCGCCTCAGCGCTTTCCCGCCCACGGCCGCCGCGCGCGGGCTGCCCTCAGGCGCGAGCCCCCCCCCACAAGCCCTCAGGGTCTCCCCCGAATCCCGGTCTCCCCCCAAATCCCGCACCTGCCAGCACGGCCAGCGCCGCCATCAGCACCACGGCCCTCATCGTCCGTCCCGGGGCGGGTGGCGACTGAGACACTGAGAGAAGGAGGGGGAAAAAGGAGTCGCCGTAGCACAACAGGTGCCGGCGGCGCACTGCGCTCCATGAGGAGCCGCCTGCCGCCGCCGCCCACTTTATGGGCGGCTGGAGCTGGGGGCGCGGACGTGGAGCGGCGTCAGAGGGGCGGGGCGGGGCGGGATCGTAGAATCCCAGAATCACAGGCTGATAGAAACACCGAATCTCACAATAATTTTTTTTTTTTGTTGTTGTTGCAAAGGACATTGAATACCACCTCATCCCACCCCCTGCCACGGGCAAGGACACCTTCTACTAGACCAGGTCGCTCCAAACCCCGTCCGACCAGCCTGGCCTTGAGCACCTCCAGGGATCGGGCGCCCACAGCTTCCCTGGGCAGCCTGGATCCCGCGGGGAGCACGGAGTCGGGACAGCGCCGAGTTATTGCGGGCACACCCGTCTGTCGGCTGGCTCCGTGCTCCTTGCTCTCCCGCATCTCCCCGAGAAGTGTTTTCCAGCGATAAACCCGGTAATGAACACCACCTTCCCCCCCCTCGCCTCGCTGGTTGCGTCTCTCTGAGCGGCTCATGAGTAAGGGCTGAGTAAGCGGCAGCACCCACCCATCGGGCAGGGTCAAATGTGCTCCTCGGGGGCACTGCCACTCACAGCTGCCCGCAGGACACCTGCCCCGAGGTGCACTCCCCGGAGGGCACCTCCCCACGGACACCTCTCCGGGCTGCTGTGTGAAGAAGCGGGAAGCAGACCTGCTGAAAGATCCCCAAACTACCAAGGTTGGAAGGGACCTGTAACACCACCGAGTCCAACCATCAACCCAGCACTGCCACTGTAAACCCCAAACCACTGAACCATATTGCCCAGCGCCAGATCCAGATGCTTCTTGAACACCTCCAGGGATGGTGAGTCCACCACCTCCCTGGGTGAACAATTCCAGTGCCTGAGCACCTAAACGGTGAAAACATTATTCTAGTATCCAATCTGGTCTCTCTTAAGGCCACTTATTTTAGTACTCTCACTGCAGGCACAGCAGAAGAGACCAGGTGCTCAACATCGCTACAACCTCCTTTCAGGTAGTTGTAGAAGGAACTGCTGCTTTGAGGGGAGAAGAACTGGGGCAGCAGGTTGTAACGTGCTGGTCTAGCATAGGAACCCAGAGAAGCCCAGGGAGTCAAGGATGAAGGCACTGGTACCCCCTGCTTCGGTCTCATGGCACAGCAAGCTGGGAGAGCAGCAGGCAGCAATTCTGCCTTGGGAAAGCAGGATTTGGACCTTTTAACTGAAAGAGGACAGAATGTTACTCACAGCTCAGGAAGCTGATGGAGCCTTTGCTCGAGGTGGCAGAGATCCAAGTGGTTCAGTCATTGAACCTTCTCCCTTCTTCCACGGGCACACACACGATATGTGGTTCCTGGTGCCTTTGCCATGTCACGCCAATTCTGAGAGGCAATGCCAAAGAGGTCTGGAAAAGGAGATGCTGAATCAGTCACTCAGTTGTTAAGATGACAGAGACAGCTCCAGCAAACCTTTGACTGTCCTTTTGCGCAACAGACACTGTCTGAAAGCGCTGGCATAAGCTGACACTTTACTTCTGGGGTTTTTGTCGTGTATCCCCTTTGTTGTCTGTCCTCAGAGGCACAGCAGAGAAAAGGCAAATCCTCACTGCAACCCCACGTCAGAGAGCTCTGCAGGCAGTCAACAAGCAGCTCCTGGGCTATTTGGGGGACAGTCAGGGGATTCACAGGGTTCCTCCTTTCCCCCTTGGACTGGAATTTCCCTTCCTGCAAGACCTTTGTAAGTCTCAGTGCTTGGAGTTCACAGAGATCATTTGCATGTGAGGGGAGTTTCTCCAGAGGCAGAGACTTTGGGGTCTCTTCTGCTGAAACATGAGGTTGGTGATTTGAGAATGGCCAAAGCAAGGTTTGTCAGCCAGGAATCCTCTCTCTCTTCCTCCCTCTTCCTGGTGTGCTCAAGCCTGGCTTCCTCAGCCAGGCACCACAGCTTTCCCCACAAATTTTCTTTTTTTCAGCTGTTAAAACAAAATATTTCTCCCATTCTTTATATCAGAGATTCACTGGAAACATTTTAGTTTTTTTAAGCCCAGTCTGAGAAATATACTGAGCACTGAACACTCCAGTCCCATTTGCTGCACTTGGCAAACTGCTGAGCAATTGGAAGAGGCTTAGCGGGGGAAAGGTTGCATGTCCCAAGTGCAATTGCCCGTGTTACCTGCACTGTTTGGAGACCAAACACAGCATATCCAGCAGCTGACTCACCGTGTTCCCTCTCTTCTCCAGTCTCCAGCTGATAGCTCCATCTCACTGACTGCCAGCAGCGAGGAGTTTGGCTTGCCATGTTTTGAAGTTGCCATTTCATCAACTTCCTCCTGCTAGTCCTCCCTGTGAGCTTGAAGAAGAAGGGGCAGCCTGGTATCAACCAGCACAACTCCCCAAAGTCCAGAAAGTGCAGCCAGATGGTGATGGGTACCCAGTTATGCATGGAGAGGTTCCAGTAGGACATCAGGGGAGCTCTTCCCAAATGGCAGCCTCCTGGGCAAGCCCTGCTTGGCTGTTTCTTGGAGAGAACACCCTCCAGATACCACACATTTCAGGGCATTCTGAGTGGGATCTGCCACAAGCCCCAGTTCTGTGTGCTGTGAAGTAAAGGCACTAACCTTGGCCGTTGCCCTCTTCCAGGACTGGAAGGACATTTGGATTCTGTTCCCAGGATGAACTTCCAGAGGGTAACCCCAGATGTGGTGCAAGGAGGAGCAGCCTTGAGGGGGGCTGCAAGGCTCAGCCCCCCGGGCTGCCCCACTGCACGGGGGCCTTGTGGTTGCTGGGGCTGCAAGGGCAGGGCTCACCTTTGGGAAGGTGCTGGCTCCCTGTGGATGCAGAGTGCCACCTACTGAGCCACCGCTCGCTCCCGGCAGCACCCGGGGTTTTCTGGCAGGACACCCAGGCTGGAGCTGCTGCTCAGAGAGTCCTTGTTTCGGCTCTTCCATGAGGTTGGTCCCAGGGAACAGCCCCAAAGGCTGGCGAGATCAAACGGGTACAGCTTACAGATGAGCGGGGAACCTGTGCAGGGGGCTGTGTGCTCAGGCACAGCTCCTGGCACCTGCCCTGAGCCAGACCTGATTTTCCATAGGCTGGCAGTGAAGTGAGACGAGATGGGCTCAGGAGCCTGGCTAGTCCTCCCTGGGCCTCGACCATCGTTTTGAAAACCTTCAGCACAGACTGGGCTCAGACAGCACCTGGCAGCACCCAGTGCAGGTGACATAGTTGATATCTTCTTGCCCCTCAGATCCCTGTTTGTGGAACAGGGGGTGGGCAGCTCACAGCCATCACTTCCCAGCTGTGCCGTGATCATCCAGGGCATAGGCATGGACTTGTGGAGAAGCTGTGCCACCCATGCTGACAGCTGCCAGGCCTTGGACATCATTGCTTCCAGCAGAGTCTGAGTGCCTTCTGGGATCTTATTCACTCTCTTTACTTTTGATAAAACCCCTGAGAAATGCGTGAAGGGAAAGGAAGTACCTGAAATACCATCCCATTAATGTTCTTCACTGACATCAAATGTTTATTTTGCAAGGGCAGGCACAGCTGACCTGGTGTTTGAACATGAGTTATCCTTTTTCATCCATCCAGCTGAGAACAGGTGGAAAAGGGTAATGACTCAAACCGGAGTGGTGTCTGTCTGGGCAGCTCACCAGACTTTCACTTCACTTGTGAGCTGCAGACACCACTATCTGCTGCTATCAGCAGCTCCCTCACAGGCAGGGAGGGAGCTTTGAAGTGAGGCATGTGTGACTCCGGTTCCTGCTGATGTAAATCAAGATTGCTGTAATAAAGAGCATGCAAGTACACAGCCAGGGTGTAGGGGAGGAAGGAAGGGAAAGGCCTGGATATTGCTTTTCTGGATATTGGTAGAGTTTGTTGGCCTGCAGGTGTTGAGGTGGCTGTGCTTCCCTGCTGAGAAAGCCCTCAGCTAAGAACCATTTTGCTAAGACGGTGACTTCTCCCTGTGCTCTGCTCCTTTCCTGGGGACTTAAATGAAGCAGGGGTTGCCTGAGTAAAACATGTCCAGAAAGAGAAGAATTTATACATTGTTCTCCCAGGAAAGTCTGCCCACTGCTCTGTATTTTCCAACATTCCACATTTGAGCATGTCTTTTGGAGCATGTCTAAGGAGAAAAAACAAAAGGAACAGAATCTGTTGGCCCTGTGATGACAAGATTTCGTAAAATTTTCTGTCCCTTACAGCAATACAAATGGAAAAAGTCCCTCCTGAAAATCTAAGGGGTACCTTCTCAGACAACATCAACTCCTGGGACCCAGAGCACCCCTGCTTAATCTGATGAAACGCACAGCAGTGCTAAGGAATGCGATGCTACCAAATGACAGCAGTGGGACTTTACTCTTGCTTTCCACAGGCTTTCCTGAATGGCAGGCAGTGGGGAACTCAGCCTGATCATTTGCAAAGCACCCTGTGCCATGTGGCTCCAGTTGCTGCATCTCACTGGCACTGGGCAGAGGTCAGCAGGACATGCCCAGCTTCAGGGATGGGATAAACGTGCTGCAAACCTGCCCAGGACAGCCATCCTGCTGCCTGCTAGGAAGACTTCTGGGAAGTTGCCTGTCCTGGGCTTCAGAGGCTCCATTTTTCACACAGCATGCACTGAGCAGCTCTCCTTTGACCAAACACATCCTCCAGCACTCACCCACTCATTTTTGTGCACTGGCTCAACCTGCAAATGCTTGGGGGCACATGCTGACCCCAGCAGTAATTTTAAGGGCCTGAAGCCAGGACGTGGGTGAAGCAATACTGGATTTACACTAGAATGAGGAGCTGCCCCTCAGCTAACAATCTTCTTCTCTAAAATACCACATCCTGCCATGCTGAACTGAAAATTGCTGCCCTTTCTTCTATTTCCCTGAGGCAATTAGCAAGAAGTTCTCCCAGGACGCTCTGAAGAGGGCAAGCTCGTGGCTATCCCCGTGTGCAGCCCAAGTCAGGCTCCCCAGTGGTACCCCAGTGCAAAGCCACCCTGCTGACAGCACTGCACAGAAGAGAGAAGATGCTTTAGATAGGAATCTCTAAGGACACAAAGGCTCAGCTGCTGTAGCCAGTGCCTGACACTCATTTACCTGGCAACATTACTGTAGCCCTTTACCTTCAGAATGACAGCTCTTCACCTGCAGTGCACACTATTTTACATATTCAGCTTACCACACCATTCTTAGATGAGCAAAATCATCCAGTCATCTCTCTAGCATCTCCACATTGCAGCCCACAACAGTGCCTGGCTGAGGAGAGCACCCAGCTCATCACCTCCCAAAGGTGTATGGAGCTACTGGATCATTCTGCAAGGGCTCAAGGGGTCCTCATTCTAAAGAGAAGAGAAAAAAAAAAAAAAGTTAAAATGTGAAGTGTGCTCAAGGTAGCAGAAGCTGTGTGACTATTGTTCATTGAGTTTGGAGATCTACCAGTTCAGTCCCAGGATGCACTGACTTGGAGACCACGTGTAGTTGTGTGAGCAGGGTGGCTGCTGGAAAAATTATGCCTATACTTGGAAAACAGAGATGGTTTTGCCCTAGTGTCTTAGAGACTGAGCTGAAAAAGAGCCAGAGCAGAAATCTTTAAATTAAGAGAAGCCTTCCCAAATCAAAATGCCACTGTATGGCATTTTGGCAACAATCTGGGCCTACCTTTAAGGGTCTTGGCCACAGAAGTCTGGCTAACCTCAAGTGTGTTGGTGCTGATGGGAGCTGCAGCAGGGATTCTGACTGAGTTTGTTATGTCCCTTTCCTCACCTTGGGGAATGGGGTATGAAGTCACCTGGGAGATGTTTATCACAGCTCATTTGAGAGCACAGATCCTGTGAGCAAATTATACAGTACTGCTTGTTTTGGGGAATGCAACCTCCCATTAGGACTAGGAGCACATGACAGAGACTTGCACATTATTTCCAGTTGTGTCCAGAGCAGCAGAGAAATAAAGGACATGTGAGGATTGTTTGGGAATTTTCTCCTGGAAGTGCAGCTTCTGTCATAGCTTTTTTGCTTTGAGATCTTCCTAGTGCCTTCACATTAGGTGCATCAGGTGGTGAATATTCTTCACCTATTTGAAATCATTTGGTATGTGGAGAAAGAATGAATCACAGGAGAAGCCTACAGCAATTATCAACTCCTTTCCTCTCACCTTTGCCATAGATAAGTTTTTTCCCTAGCACAAAGCCCAGGCAAGGCTTCCTACGCACAACAATGATTACGTAGATCTCTCTGGATTTTGATTTTTTTCACAGGCCATGAGCAAGCAAAGAAGCTTGGGAGAACACTCCATTTCACAGGCATGCTAGTTATGCTCCCTTGGAAATCCCATTGTTTGCTGGCGTGCCTGCTTTTGACTACTGGTGCTGTGCCCTCGTGACTCCAGCTGCCTTGAACCGGGCCGGAGCGCCAGCAAAGGGGCATGAAATTTGGCAAACTAGAAAGGTGCTGCTGGAATCAGTCAGTCCTGGCAGCTGGAGCGTGCTGAAGCCGGGGCCAGTGAGGGCTTTGGAAGCTGCTTCCCTCCCTCAGAGGAACCTGAGCAGGTAGAGTGCCTGGTGTCCCCCCTTCCCCACGTGTGTCCCGTGTGTCCCAGCAGCGTGGGGCCAGCGTGTTCCCAGGACAGGGCTGCTGAGACACCTCGTGAGTAAGGGCTATTTGCATAAAGATTGCACACTCATGCTGCCAAGGAGGTTTCCTAGGCACAGGCTCATTTCCTCCTATAGGTGGGTTTGCTTTCACGTAGGAAAAACACTGTTCTTGAAAGCCTTGGACAGGACCCAGTTTACACTGGCACGCCACGATGCCAGCCTGGCATGTTTGGGTCCGCCCAAGCCCAACTGTGGAGAGGCACATTCTGCCCCTCTGGAGCAAAGCCCAGTCTCTGCTCTGAGGTGCACTCACATATCCCACTCTCAGAGCTGTGCTTTGCTGACATGAGGTCTCACCACTCCTAAAATGCCCCTCAACATCACCACTGTACCAGTGTCTGCGTGGCTCTTCTCCTTGTAGGCTTCACCCAGGATGTTTCATCAGGAGCAGAGGTCTGCTTCAACAGGGAGGGAGAAACCTGGAGGTGGGAAGTGCAGGGCTGAGAGCTCAAGTTGCCTGGGACTAACATGTTTCTGTGTAAAAAGAGGAAGAAAATTCAATGGTGTTTGACTACACTTCAATTATTTTAGTATTTAAAGACATTTTATCCTAACATGCATGATGTAGGCCACTAAGCCTTGCAGCCAGACAGCCATTTTTCCCTCCCATTAGCAGAGTGGTGGCAAATAAAATGAAAAACACTTAAAAGGAGCTGAACTGAAAAAAAGGCATAAGACTGTATGAAAATTCAGAAGTGGTCCTACAGTGACAATATTAGAATCACATTTCAAGTATCTGGACTGCCAAATTCTTCATTTCACAGGTGTTAGGCACTACACATGAAGCCACAGAGAAAGTAAACACTTGGTTTTGGAAGAAACTGAGAGGAGGAGAGCTGAGGCTGCTGGGGACCCTCCAGGCCTGCAAAAAGCAGCCTTGTTCTCAACCCCAGGCACGGTGACTCTTGCATTCTCAGACTGTGAGCCTGAGCAGCTCGCTTGGAAGGTGATGAATTTACAGGAAGGGCGGCTGTGGGGTGAATAAAATCCGTCACAGAGCTTGGCATGGCTTCCAGCCTCTGCCAAAGGCAGGCTGAGCTCAGGATTCCTGCAGAGGTGAGGGATGAGGCTGACAAACGCTCCCTGTGGCTGCACAGCTCTGAGACAGCTGATGCTCACCTTTGGTTTGCAAAGACAGGAAAACTTTGCCATAAATATCAGGAAATTGAGTCTTGCATTAGTGATTGATCACCCCAAGAACCTTCCAGAGAAACTCTGCATTTAAGATCAGCACTGACTAAGGCCATGCATCTGCCCTTTTGGGAAGTCTGGTTTTCCAGCTTCCATTTCTAATCCAAAACAGGGCATTATGCCAAAAACATGATTATTTTATCCATGCTAGGGATGGTGGTGCTCCAAATTTTGCATGAAGAAAATGCTGAGAGCCATCATTTCCACCTTTCTTTGGATGCACACAAAAATATCAGCATTCCTAAGCTCAGAACGTTCTCTGCCTTTTTTAGAATGAGCATAAAACACTGCTTTTGTCCAGGAAATTTCCCAGCTAACTCCCCAACGCTCCCGCCAAGACCTGGGGATCCGGGAGTGTAATCTTCCAGGTAGCCACTAGATGGGAACGAAAACAGCGCTAGGAATGGCACGGGACGCCGAACCTGTCAAGAATACCAGCTGATGTGGACGGATTTTTTTTTTTTTTTTTCCCTCGTCTGTTTGATACGAATTCACTGAAACAAAACAACCTGGGAGAGTTGGAAAAAATCCAACAAACTTTGACCGGCGATGAAGCAGCTGAGATGAAATACCCCGGCTCAGTTATCACAGCAGAAAGGAAATCTAAATAAATAGGTGAAGGTGCTTGGAGAAGAAACAGCCCTGAGTCTGATCACATGTCTGATTTCTGATATTTGCCCTTCCCTCTTTATATGCTCCTCTTCTCCTGGTGAGAGTTCACCGGGGCTGGGTGAGCTGACCATGACTGAGGTCCATGTGTTTGGGAGGTCGCAGGTGCTCTGATTTTGTCAGGTACTGAGTCCTGTTTCCTCCAGACTTTGCTTCTGTATCCTTTTTGCTGTCAAAACCCTTACCATCCTTTCTTGCTCTCACTCACTGAAGCTCTACTCTCTGATTTTCTGTCCGCTTATTACAATTCCTCAGTCAGGTTTCCATTGTTCCCCTCTCAGCAGTGACCTGAAGGCTTATTCCCCTGTTGTTGTGTGTATCCAGATGGATATCCACTCCCAACAGCCAGTTTTCTCTCCTAAAATTAATTTCCCTGTTCTGCACAAATGACAGCAGCTCTGGGAGAGGCAGCTGAACTGACCTCTCTTCATCTTCATGTGGCTTTTCCAACTTCCTCAGCTTCCCATTGTAATGAAGGGCATCAATAACCAGCCCAACAAACCAGACCAGAAAAGCCACTGTCGCAGGACCATTGGGAACAAATGTCCATGGCCAAATTGTGTCCGGTGCCTGTTCACTACTGTATCTCATCTCCTAAATTCCAACTGGATTTTCCTATCAAGAGGCTGAAGCCCTCTGGTGACTGGGTCAGAAGCATAAGACAAGAATCCATTAAGGTAGGGCACAGAGATTTCTCAATATTTTTTGATCAGTTTTCTTAATCTCCAAGTTTGCTGGGAAATCTTTTAATCACGTAGGATGGGATTATATCATGGGAGTGTTGGGGTAATTTAGGTTTGGCACCGGCTTTATTAAAATAATGATGTCTATTTGTGCAAGACTAAAGTTCTACGTTTACTGATGAAACACCTTCCATCTATCCTTTCTTACGTCCATCCTTTCTTCCCTTCTTCCATGTTCATTGGTCTATCCACCCATCCTTTCTTCAGCGTAGACACAAAGGATGACTGCTACCGACCCAGGTCAGATATGCGATGAGTACATGACCTGTGAGTCTTTCCAGCCCACTTAAGCTCCTCTCTCCTCCCTGAGCTCCATCCCTGCCCTTCTCACGAGCAGCCCCGGGATGAGGTGCCAGATGCGCTGTGCAATCCCAGGCTTGCCTCAGCAGGGACAGTTGTCCAAATGTCCTCCGCCTCTGTGATGTAACCGGGACAGTCACCGAGGCTTCCTGAGCTCCACGGCTGACGCACTCCGAGGAAAGTCGCTGTGGGGAACTTGTGACTCCCAAAATGCTGTGATTGCCCAAGCTGGCGAGGCACGCCAAGGCAGCAGCCCTTGCAGGCAGCAGGCTCGGCTCTGGAGCTGGCTGCACAGCAGCTGTGGGCTGCAGGGGGCTGCTTTTAAACACTCAGGCATCCAGAGCCACCGTGCAAATGGCAGTTTCATTTGTGCTTGGGCACATCACAGGCACTGAAAGTGTTTGTTCCTCAAGAAGTGATGAAGTTGTGGCTGGCTTATGTTGCTGTGAGGACGCACACTCTAATCTCTTTGCAGTTCTGTGTTGGCGGCTGCTTTTGGAAAGGTCTTTCTTCTAATGTCCTCTTAAAACAAGTCAGCCATGTGGTGACCAGGGGAAACACCACCAGTGATGTCTGCACAAAGCCAGAGCATTTTGGAGGGTTTACAGTGAGCCTTCACAGGAGCACAATCCTTCCACGGGACACCAGGAAGGAGTTGTTGCTGTTGCTTTCTAGGTCAGACAGCCCCAGGCCTGAAAACAAGCATCAGCTGGCCTTTGCCTGTATCCCAGGAGGTTGGAATGAGTTTCTGATAAAATACACAGACCTGAGGGCAAGAATCCCAGGGCAGGGTTACCAAGAGGGCAAATCTGGGGTGAGACAGGTTTGAAAAGGATGGGAGATGTCAAACAGAGCACCCCTGCAGCTATGAGAGCTGTGGCTGCTCGGTCCTCCAGAGAGTGTCCCAGGCAGAAACCCTACACAGTGACTTGCTGGTGGTCCTGAGGACAGGCTAATGACCACCTGTCACCTACCTGCATGATGACAGGTCATCAGGTGTGTTTCTCCAGCACCAGCCTCTAGTCCCTTTCCCACACACACACACACTCCCTCTGCTGTGAATGAGTTTGTCACGGGCAGAGAAAAACTGCCCTGGCCTGTAATACTCATGCAGCAAGCAAAGCCATTGTGTGAGGAAGGCTTTGGCAAGGCCACCTGGGAGACACACCACGGGTGCTCTCACCACAGGAAAGAGGCAGCCAAAGGTGACTCTGACAGTGGGTGGTGCAGGTGAGGAAGAGCTGCACCAGAGGGACAGAGGTGGTGCCAGCAGAAACCATGGAAAGAATGAGGGAGGTTCATTCTCAGAGACAAATTATTTGGGGTGTGTCCCCAGGACCCAGCTGTGTGGTTGCTGGACTGGCAATCTCCATCCAGCCAGCACAAACTGTTGAGGTGGCAGGCTGGTATGTGGCCCTAAGCTCTGCAATTTCTCAACCCTGTGCAGGAGTGAGAAAAACACGGGTGCTGGAAGGGCTGCTGTGGGCTGGAGTCAGATGAGCAACAGGATAGGTGGAGAAAGCCCAAGCCAGATCAGGACAGTCAGCTAAAAGTCAAACAGATAAAAAACTCCAAACAAATCCTGCACAGGCCTGGAAGTGGACTGTTCCTGTTAGATATGTCTGACCCAAAAGTGTAAGGCACGATAATCCCCAGGCTGCTGCTCTTACTGCAGCTGTAACCTTCTGCAAGAGCAGCAGAAAGATGCACCTGCAGTTCCAGGGGCTGCTCAGGTCCCCTTTTGGGATTCTCCTGCCAAGTGGAGCAGAAGAGCACAAAGGTCAGTGTTTGGGGGCCAGACCTCTGGGCTGAGCCTCTCTGGGAGTCCAGGAAAAGGATAAACAGGGATGGGACAGAGTAGTTCACAGACAGGCAGGGAAGCCTGAGGGGGAAAAAGGATGTGTCACCACATATTCTAACTGGGTCACAGCATGAATGGAAGGAGGCTCCAAGAATCGATTTTTGCCGCATCTCACCACTGGGAAAGGCTGTGTAACAACGAGGCTGTGGCTGGGATTGCCATTAGCTGTCACCAGTTACCCAGCAGAACAGGTTCCTGTTTCACAACCGGATTACAGGAGAAGGAGAGAGGAAGTGAAAAGCTGAAGAGCAGCTAATGAGGACCCTGTGAGTTAACCCAGTTAACTGGGAATGACCAACTATCCTCTTCTAGTTCCATGCTGAGGGTCCAGAAGGAGCAGGGAAAACTTTACACCAACCGAACTCATCTCAACTGCTGAATGACCTGGACTGAGGGCTGGGCAAAGACAGCCCTGTAGCACTGCCAGCAATGAGCACTTAAATCACCTGAGAAGGTGGCAGAAGGTAGCCACAGGCTACCTGCACAGACCCGGCACGGCGAGCATAATCCCTACAGGATAACCCAGTGTTGCACAAGCCAAGAGATCACTGGCTTCACACCCACCTGCCTGGGTGTCTGGCAGTGACCAGGAATGACGTAATGGTTGGGCTTTTCTCACATCTTCTGAAAGTGTGAGAAGGGATGGGATTAGCAGGGGTGATTCAGGTGCTGCAAGAATCCTTCCTGTTCACAGGGAGCCAACACAGGGGTTCAGCTAAACCTCAGCAGGCTACTTTATCATTATTTTAGGAAAACAAGATATTTATGGCCAAACTCAAAATTTTTTCTTGCCCTGCTCCAAGCTGTACAATGGATGTTGTGGCAGAAACTCTGTGTGGAGGACTTGTGCTGGCTCCAAAGCAGGTGTCCTGCTGTAGCCACATTCACACCTTGAGCTGCCACGTGTTCGTGTATTCAGCTGCAGAGGCTCATCAGCTAGTGCTGCTGCCTCCCTGCTGAAATCCAAAATACAGCCAGCACAACCTTCTTGAGGGTATGGATGAGTGCTGTCATGCAGTACATGTTGGATATGCTGCACTAGGAGCTGTCCTCTGAGACTTCTTCCAGTTGTGCCAGTTAAAACTATCCATTGGAATTAAGGTGCATTGATACACTTTATTAATAGTACTGTGGTTTCCTCTCTCCAAGAATAACTGCTGAGGCTTCAAAGGCACTGCTCAGTCAAACCACGCTGGGTTTCACTCTGAGATCATAGGGTCCAAGCATTAATCCAGCACTGCCAAATCCATCAATAATCCAGCTCCCCAAGTGCCACATCAACGTGTCTGTTAAACTTCTCCAGGGATGGGGCCTCCACCGCTGCCCTGCGCAGCCTCTGCCAGGGCTGGAAGGCTCTTAGAGTGAAGAAATTTTCCCCAATATCCAATCTAAACCTCCCCAGGCACAGCTTGAGGCCGTTTTCTTTTGTTCTGTCCCTGTTCCCTGGAAGCAGATCCCCTGGCCCACCCTGGCTGCCCCCTCCTGTCAGGGAGTTGTGGAGAGACAGAAGGTTCCCTCCGGAGCCTCCTTTTCTCCAGGCTGAGCTCCCCCAGCTCCTTCAACTGCTCTTCACCAGATGTGCCCTCCAGATCCCTCCCCACCTCCCTTCTCTGGATATGCTCCAGGCTCTCAATGTCTTCCCTTTCATGAAGATTTGTTGATGAAGATACAAAACAGGTCTGGGAATATCCCCAGTGACAGGCAGCCAGCTGGAGGTAACTCCATCCACCACCACTTGCTGGAATCAGCAGACATTTTGACTTTGTCTAGAAGTTTTATTTCAAGGAATACAATTGCTTTGAGTATATTCACAAGAATAAATATAAAATTCTTCTCTCCAGAGCAAGAAGACGAGTTTTTATAAAAATATATCTCTGTCCCAAAGAACCACTTAGGTGGAATTCCCTTTAGGACATATTATTTAATAAAAAAATAAAACACTGAAAATAAAATGCTTGACCTATACTTATTGAATCACCAAACAATTGAAATTTTTTAAAGGTTATAAATATTGTAAATATTATTAATAAAAATAACATTTAAATAGACAGGTAGCCACTGAGTCAGTCCATCCAGATGAACAGAACACTGCAAGAAGTCACAGCTTCTCCTATAGGGCACCAACTTCCTTGTATTCACTGGCGTTTGTTTGTCTCCTCTTGTTGCGGTACCTGGAATAGAAGAGAGTAATCTGAGTTCTGGAAAGCCAGTTGTTGCTTTTGGAGAGTGATGGGGAGTTGGGGGCAAAGGAAAGAAGGAAAAAAAAGCTGTACGAGCTCCTCACATTTGTTTTAAATCTCTAGCAGCTGGGCTGTCTCTGTCTGTGCTCATTTCCAGGTCTGACATCACTTGAATGCAGTCTCCTTTCTCGTCTCTTCACTGACAATTCCACATCTGCATTAAAGTCTTCCTGCTGGTACTAGGCTTGTCTTTGAGAAATCCTGCTGGTTAACATCTAGCTGTCTACCAGATCTGGGAAGCTGAGCTTTCCTTCTGGACTTGTTCCACCTCCTCAGCCTTCTGACAAATGCTTACCAGCCAGTTTTCAGGCTGGAGAATGATTCCTGCTGCTTTGGATCTGTTCATGAAGAATGATTCCTGCTGCTTTGGATCTGTTCATGTCCCCCATGGTAAAGCTGATAAGGCAGTGCTCATGATATCACACTCACCACAGTAACGTACCAGATCAGCAAATCAGCTGGTAGAAATCCAGCTGCTCTTCAGCGCCTGATGCCTGAGGGAATGGCATTACCAATGAAAGAACTAGAATATTCCTATTCCCTGCCTGCTCTCTCCTTGATCTCAACACACCCTCCAAGCCAGACACGAACCAACCTACAGAGCCCCAGTGTGAGGGCAATGCTGCCTGGGCCGTGCCACGCTGCCAGCACGCTGCCTGTGCCGAGCGCTACACCAGGCTGCTCAGAGGACGTCTGCCACCTCCAGCTGGCTCAGCCTCCCAAGCCACCAGGAGCACGAGTCTCACCTTCTGCAGATGTAGTAGCTGGCGAGAGAGAGGGCAGCGAGGAAGAGCAGGACCACGATGACGGTCAGTGCCACGTACTCCTTGCTGAGGGGCTGCCGGACGAGCTCCGAGTGCACGCACCGCACTCCGGAGAAGCCCACGTCACACCTGAGGGTGAGAGGCACAGTCAGAGCGGGGTTACACCTCAGCAGCTCACACAGCATCCCATGCTGCTGGCCTGCTGTTTCCTCAGAGATGAGACAATTAAGATGTAACTCAAGCCCACGTGGTCCTAAAGAGGGCTGCAAATTGTTCAGGAAAATGAGCAATACCCTTAAAAATGCCTACAGGGTCTTTATTTCGTAGGTTGGATCAAAGGAGACACCTTGGTGCTGTGCCTGAGTTCTCGATCTCATACTAGGATAAATACAGATGGGCTGGGAAGCACATCAGAAAGAATGTCCCAAGTCTAAGCTGGGTTGGTCACTAATTTCATGTGAGACTCTCACAGAGATCACTGGAGGCAGCACATGTGCTGAACACTTCCTAAAATGCAGCTGAGCATTATAGACCTGGTGCTCCTCTTCACTTTCTTGTGAGCATTTAATACATGGCTGGATTGGTTTTTCAGCTAAGTGTCAATGGCAGGCAGAGCAAAGCTCACCTCAAAGCCCACCTCAGGGAGATATGCAGGATGAGTGGGGCCTGTCCATACCTGCAATAGTGCTCATCCAAGTCCACGATGTACACACACTGCCCATGGAAGCAGTAGTCCTTCATTTCAGGCTTGCATCTCGTTATCCCAACTTGGGCCACACGCGGGCTGTTCTCTGTCTGGACTGCAAAGATATTTCATGAGCACCTCAGGATGTGGACAATGATGCTCAGAGAAAAATGATTCCCAAGGGCACCTCAGTGAGGCTGCCAGCCCAAGGAAGATGGGAACCAAAGAGCTGTGCAGTACTTACTGAGCGCTGTTGTGCAGTTCTCCATTTCACCAGGCCCACATAACGGGATCACTGTTGTGCCCAGGACTGCTTGAAATAGGTAACCTGTAAGAGAAGAAAAACAGCAGTCAAAACTAGATGCATTTTGAGTTAACCATTTAAGATGCTGTAGTAATTAATTCAAGAAGAACAGAAGCTTCTCATCATGGTAGGAAAGACCCGAAGTTGAAACCTGAAAAAATACAGGTCTGAGTGATGTTCTGTCTACATTATATACGGCAGCCCAAAGAAACATCTCTGAAATGCAAACTTATAATTCAGAACAAAGATTCAACAGAAACCTGGTTTCTGTGACCACCTCTCGCCCACACTCTGAGTGAAACTTGGCAGGAACAGGCTTGGAGAGATCATGGGGAGAGGCAGGAATTAGGCCATTTGATGATTATGTTAGGTTTCTGACCAGTCTGGCATGGCACCTCTGCAAGGGAAATAGCCAGGCTTCCACAATTAGACATGACAGTCCAGTACTCATCACAGGAGGAGTCCTTTTGCTGATCAAAATCAAGATATCCTTGACTCACAACAGGCCACAGGAAGAGTATTTCCTAGGAATCTGCAAGTCAGTGCAGCTGGTGACTCAGCACACCAGGTCAGTGCTGAGCCAGGCTCAGCACCCCACCACTGGCTTGAGAGACCACAAACTGCTCCAGGTAGGCTTAACACAAAAGCTGCTTTCTACCAGCAAAGAACTTCCTCAGCCTCTCCTCGCTGAAGACAGCTGAAGGGCTGGACAGTTCCTGCACTGACGCCCACTCCTCTGGCAGTTCCTTGGTTAAAAGCCCGCTTGTAAAGCTGCTAACATGAGATACCAAACACTCCTCATCTGCCCACGGGCTTGGAGAGGTTAGTGACCACTTTATGGACCCTGGGTCACTGTTACTCAGCAGAACACCAGAAGAAACAGGCACAGCTTCCAGGTGTTCCACTAGTTAAATGAAGATGTGCAAACAGGATTCCAAATTCAGCACAGGTGCCTGTAGTTTCATTGCTAGTCCATGAGGAATAGTGAATGTCTGCCTCGGCTGGCCATGAAATCCACCTGGCTAAAACTCCTCCTGTGGTCACATTAACCTGCTCATGAACTGCTTAGTCATCAGCCCCATTCCACGGAAGTCTGTAATTTGTGTCTTTGGGCTGTTTGCCTCTATTAACTTGTCAGGTCATGCATGTCTAATGGAGGGAGTGTGCCTCCATAATTTCCTGATCGCTCTAATTCAACTCCAGTTATTAGAAAGTGTCATTACATCTCAGGGTTAAATCTAGTAGTGGTAATTTATGGATTTCCGGCAGCTCATCTGCTTCTGGGTGATCAGCAGGCTTCCTTTGTCTTTCATTCCAGCTACACACAAAACCAGCAGGAATATCTAAGAGGGACAGGGCTTCTCCTGCGTTTGCATTTTTAAAAACATCATTCCTCCTTCTCACCTCTCTCTGCAAAGCTAATAAACCAGACTTCCACCAAGCTCTAGCAGAAAGAACAAAGTCCAGGTCCCCCAGAGTAACAGATCCATGATGCCAGCACCTGTACCAGCTGGAGCTGGCATGACTCAGCTGGACCTGCCTTTCCCTCCAATGGGGAAGGACATGCAAGTTTACTTTCAGGGTGGGATTTTTTTTTAAGCGGCAGTGTGCTCACTGTAGACTGCCTCAGCAGCAGCAGCAGTTTAACACTTCTGTGAGGCCAGTCTCAGTTGCTAAAACATAAGTTCAAGTGTGTGAAAGGAGAGGCCACCAGCTGTCAGACAGTGGCAGCCCAGGAACCTGGGGTCCCAAAAGATGCTGAAAAAGATTTGCCAGGCCAGTTCTTCTTCCCAGGAACTAGGGGGACATTTGAAGAGTGCTCCATGGACTAAGCTGCTCCCTTGGAAGGGAGGAGCTGTGGCATAGGACAGCAGTGTCCCACTGGACATCATGACACATCATGTCACAGAAAGAATTAAGGACAAAAATTAACAGAAGTCAAGGCTAAACCTGCCAGAGGTATCCCAGATACACACTAGTTAAGCAGATGGATTAAGCCAGCTGAGGCTCTCATGCAGCCTGCTCATTTCTGTCACAGTTTGCATGCTTCCTTGATCTGGGCATAACCCGAGCAGCTGCTTTTTAAGCTGAAGTTCCCAGTTGGAGACTTAGCAGAACCCAGCTTTCACATGTAAGAAGACTCCAAGCAAAAGGCCCATGGAAGAGACAGGTCAGCTCTGCTCTTGGAGAAACTTCCTTTCAAGAAGGAAACATGGCTTTCCAGTTAAAGCCCACAACCCAGACATCTATGGAGGACAAATTAAAAATAATCTCCTCCTCCAACACTGCTCAAGGGCTTTCCCAGTCCCAGCCATGTGCAGGTGCCTCCTCTATCTGACTGCAGGCTCTCAGGGCCGGAAAGGCTGGACTGCAGGTGTGGATATTTGCTGACACCCAGCAGTATTTGCTGCTTTTGGGCAAAGTTCTTCCTGTTCTGCACTGCTCTGTTTTGCCCTTTCCCCCATGCACATATTTCCCCTCTGACATCACTGGGAGGATAAGGGATCTGCACACAGCAATGGCAAAGGAGAGCATTTCCCAGGATATTTATCAGATGATGCATACTAAACACAGCACCTGGGAGAGGTTATATTTTTATTCCTTCACTGTTCATTAAGCAAACACAGGGTACAAGATAAGGGTAATGAGGTGGTGGATTTTCATCTGTGTCTTGCAGGAATGAGTGTTACATGTCGTATTCCTACATCATAATCCCATCCGGCTTCACAGGTATTCCTGCAAGGTTCACGCTGACAGCATTTACTGGAACAGGAATAACGCTGCTGCTTCCTTGTCCTTCCATAAGGGAAGAAAGGAAAATGAGGGCCAGTGACCAACTGCCTTCGCTTCCCACAATCCCCACCAGGACAACCTGCAAAGGGTAATCACCAGTTTGCCCACTGTGAGCCAGCTGTAGTTTCCAGTGGCAGGATGGTTGCTAAGGATAAAGGAGGCACATGCGAGATACACTAAACTGAGGACCGCTCATGGGGAACTGTCACTAGGGGAACTGTCAAGGTTCTGAGAGCTCAATCACTATTTGAGTTGTCTTCATCTGTCACCACAATTGCCAGTCCTGTACTAATTCACCTGAATGGTGCTACCTGCCATTTGGCATCTCTGGTGTCTCTCTGTCGCAGCAGCAGCACCTACACCCTCTGCATGGGTTTGGCTTCCAAAGCAGAGGTGCTCAGGTGACATGCACCTGTAGGATCTCAGCCCATTTTGACTGCAAAGACAGATCAAGATGCATCCCCATCACCTGATTTTGGACATCCAGGGAATGTCTTAACTGTCTTCTGTCTTCTTTGGGCAAACCAAGTAGGGAACATGGAAGTTAGCCAGTCTGTCACACTGGTTTTGTGAGCATCCCTACTACCACAGTTTAATTCCAGAACCACAGACTCACAGCCGTGGATATCCAGGATCAGCAGCTATATGGCAGCCCTGGAAACACCAGTCTGTTATGGGAGGACTGGTGCTCCAAAACTGCTACAGGCCCATAGGATCATCTTCAGCATTGTACCAGGACTTGCCCTTAGGCAGAGATAATGCAGTTATGTACACCCAGTCATCCCAGCAGTGCTTCCACCCCTCTGGAGACATAGGCACCTAAGTACCACTGATCTTACTCACATGCTGCCCCTGTGCTCAGCCACAATGCTTCCCACCACTTGCATGAGGGCTGAGGTTCCTATGCCACAAAAGCAGAAATCCCCTATTACTTCCAGCCAGACACATTGGCCACTAACACTTTCCCCACTGTCAGACACAGTGATCTTTATGCTGAGCCAATTCTCTGAGAGACAGGAGAATTTGACACAGGAAAACATAAGGACAGCAGGTCCTGGAACTGCCTGGTGAGTCTGGAGGTCCAACACCTGCTGTCCCCACTGAGTGGGCATTACAGTGAGCACAAGATCAGTGCCAAGGCTCCTGCAGCAACTCCCAGAAAAGGCAGGGCCCTGGCTTGTCCCCATCACCACCACCTCTGCGTGTGGCTGGCATAGCACCGTGTCCCCTCAGGAGTGAGTAATATCTCTCTCCCACCACTGCCTTGCTGCTGCCCAGTCCCAAGCCCACAATAGCCAGGATATGAACCTGGCAAGGACTGTCACTTCAGTAAGGCTTCAGCCATTCAGCAGGGAACCTCCTCCAGTCTGGCATAACACCAATGCCAGTCTTCCCAGAAGCACCAAGTTCTGCTTACACTCCTGCCCTGGGAGGGGAAGGCAGTAAAGTGCTCATAGCACTTGTTATGATGCCACCTAGCTATGACTAACCCATCCCTTACTATTAGATGTTGTGCCTGCCCCGGAAACAGAGAAATTCATATACAGATCCATGAAGACATACCAGTTCCTACCAGAGTCATTTTTGTACAAAGCATGGCTGACTCACGAACTACAAGATGTTTAGCCTGCTGTCCTGGCAAGTGAGATGCTGTGCAGCAGCTGCTCCATCAACTGTTATGGAAATACCTGGCTACGATGAAAGACACAAACTCATACTGCAGTGGGCTTAGAAGGTGAGGAAAATATCTGTCCCAAAAGAGAAGTCTTGGAGTTTATCCATCAACTACGACCTCGAGCCCAACATCACGAGTGTGAGAATATGCTTTGTCATTAAAGCAAGGTGTGAATGTGCCAGGTCTCAGGACTTTGCTGCCCACAGAGCTCAAGTTGCCCAACAGGGTCAGCTCTCAGCAGTCGCCACCTGTCAGTGCCAGCGCCCCGTGGAGGTGTGTGACAAGGATCGGCTCTTGCATCACAGCACACCCAGGCCCCAGGACTCTAGATGCTCTAAGGATACACGTGTTCACTTGAGACTTTCAGGTAGCTTATGTCATACAATGGAGTAACACACTCCCAGCGAGGAGGAGGAGAAGTGTCAAGCAGCAGGAGGCCACAACCTGTTTTGTTATGATCAGGAAGTCTCTGCTGCTTTGAGGATTCACCCACTGAGCTCGCCCAGAGCATGGCCTGGGCAAAGGCAGCAGGACCGGGCGACAAACAGGACAGGTCAAGGTGAAAGAGAGCAGACTGCACCGGGAGCAGAGCCGAAGAGAAGGGAAAGAATGTCCACCTTCACTCAGTCACAGGACACACCTGGGCATCACACAAGCAACAAAACATCCTGTAACAACCCACCACGGAGTGCGGTGTGTGCTCCACTCCTCAGCTCATACAATCCACCCGGGTACACCTGTCAGTGCCTGGGACTTCATCTCGGAGAGACACCCATGGGCTTCACCTGAAGGCAAACCTGAACGCTATGCTTTGAGGCAGATTTCCCAGCAGCCCAGGACGCAGCACCCGATGCCCTTCCAGCCCTTGCCCGCGGGAAGGGGAACCTCGCCGCTTACCGAGGAAGAGCAGCAGGCTGCGGCCCCACAGGCAGCCGGCGTCCATCGCCTCGGTCCCCAGGGAGCAGAGGAGGCGGCAGAAAGGGAGACGGCGGCAGAAAGGGAGACAGCGGCGGCAGAAAGGGAGACAGCGGCGGCAGGAGCAGTGCAGCGCTGTGCAATCCCGGCCGGCCGCACTTTTATGTGCCCGAGGAGAGGCGGGGCCGGCCCGGTGACAGCCGGCCCGCCCGGCTGAGGGCAGCGGCCCGGCGCGGCCTCCGCGCTTCCTGCCTCGCCCCCCGGCCCTCAGGCCGGACCGGGCCGGGCCGCCCCCTGCAGAGCAGTGAGGGCGCCCCGGCCCGGCTTTTCCAGGGAGCGGGGGCGGGGGGCACCTCTGCCCCCTCCGGCCGTCAGCAGGTGCCCGGGTACATTAAGGTGCCCCTGGTTCCAGCAAGTAGTACTGCAAATACTACCTGGGGCCGTAATATTACCCGAGCCCTCTGAGCAGTCTAGCCCATGCGCTGACCTCCCGGGGCTGTGGATGCCCTCGGCACCGCTGTGTTTGCTTGCCATCCAAGCATCCATGCGATGTGCAGTGGCATGAGGCCTTATCTCCCATCTCCTGGCATTTCTGAAGTGACCCTCAACACACACGAGCAGCTGCCAGGGAGCCCCGGAGCTAGGGGCAGAAATGGCTTATTAAGTTACATCACAGGTACCAGGAACGCCAACGCCTCACCCGGCACCTGGGCTGGCCGCAATGGTCACGTTCCCTCTGTTCCCTCTCCAGCCCCCGGCCTCACCACGGCCCAGTAGCACAGGCAGTTCCTGGAAGCAACACCTCTATCAGTAATAAGATCTTTGAAAGACCAGCCAACAGCTACTTTTTTAAAAATTCCTTTCAAGCATCCTGTTGAAGCCCACGCTCTCTGTTGCTATATTAGGCAAGACCTCATTTGGCAGTTACATCCCACTGTGGGATGACTGAGGGATCCCACCCACCAAATCCCTACTGCACACATTTGCCTAAAATATGAAGCGTGTTTCATCTCAACAAGCTGCTCAGCAATGATGATTTACTCCTTTTCCTTTTAAAGGAAAAATCATCTTCCCCTGCCTTACCACTCTCCATAAAGGCACATTGATACCCCAGTTTATTGTGGCACTGATAAGCCTTGTGTTCCTTTCTCACAGTGAAAGGAACCTGAACATTGACACTGAGCTGCACTGCACCAGCTGATGACTCAAGTATCCCTAATTTCTGTTTTACAAGCAGTTATTGATACTGATATTGAAGAGAAGTAACTATAGAAATTACTGTAGAATTCCATATACCACAACTCCATGTTCAGAATGCAGTTCTAAGTAATCAAGACATTCATTCAGGGGGCTGCAATAAATCTGATACTTACAAATCATACTCCTTATTTTCAGAGCATTTTCTTAGGTCTAGAGTGGCATAGAGATGCTGAAGTGAAAAAAGGCAGCATGTTGCTACAGAATTGTGTGTCAGCACCACTTATTAATTACCTAAATGGTATGAGAGTTGGCAAGATAAATGTAATAAAGCTCTGTGTGAAAGTGGCATTTAGAAGGATGCCCTCCACAGCAAGTGGGACATGATATAGCTGGAATCTTTTTCTAAGTCCCCTTCTTTCCCCCTCTAATTAGTCATACCATGCAGATGGTGTCTTTTTTGATGCCACATGACTGTTTTGGTTGCTTCTTTAATTTGTGCTGATCTCCCTCATTAAGGATTTTATTGTCTGCTCGTTCAGGGAACATAATGAGTAAAGGAAGGAATTGCAATTATTAGCAACGTGTTTCTGTGTGTGGGCTCACAGATGCCTTAAAAAGCGGCATCACCGAAGAACTTCCACTTTATAATTAATTTTACCCTTAAATTCCTGTGTGATTTATCCTCTGAAGGGCAACATTTAATTATAGCTTTGTACATCGGTACCCAGATACCAAGTAACGCTGACACAATTGGAGCAATTCATTGGAATTTCCTCTTTCAGATCTGAATATATGGAAAACAAGTATCACGGACACATCTTTGTTTCATCTTTCTGTAATGCTCTTTGTTTCACAGCACCTGATTTCGCATCCGGCATCCCCGCGTGCGGCTTTCACCATTCCCTCCCCCACGTGGACGCTGCCGCTTGGGGTAAGGCTGGCACGCACCTTAAGAGCCAGTTTTCCAAGAGGCCTTGCAGCATCAATGGGGTAAGGCAGGCTCATTGCATCCCACAGGTCCCGGTAGGAGCGACAAGTCTGTGCAATGCTCTGTTGGGCAACAGAGCATCACGGGTGCATCTCTGCTGCTGGCCTCGATTTCAGCCGGGGTGAACCGGCACGCCCAGGGCAAGGCGCCCGTGGATTTGTGCCCCTTGGCACCCCACCAGCTAGGAGCCCCCTGAATGCCTTGATTTGGGGATTTTTTTCTTTACAAAGTGTAACGAGAATATGAGGAAGTACCTTCGGAACCTATGTGGAAACTTGCTTGCTTTTATTACCTTGCACTGCCTTAATAACCACCTTTAAAAGAAAACCTCTCTTAACAACGTACAGAGGCTCAGCTGAAGTCCTTGCTTCAGTCCCTTGCAATGTCTCAAGCATCCATCTCCCCTTCTGGGACAGAGCAGCAGATTCACAGCAGTGATTATTGCACAGGTACAGACTGAGCCTTGTCTGTCAGTATTCTGCAGTCCATCAGTGATGGCACACAGCACTTTCTATGAACAACATGCTCTTTTTGATTTAAGGAGGAAAAAACACAGCTTAAGTGTATATTTTTCTGGAGTGTCTGTTTTCCTCACAGGGACTCGCTGTGGAAGAATATATGTGTTCACAGCAATGAACACAGCCACTTTATCTGTGTGTTCTTACATACCTAAAACCATACATGGTGAGTGTCTGTACCACTTACTTTAGCTGCCTTCTGTAGGGCTTGCACCTAGTTTTATGCATTGCTGATGTGGGCATGGATCTGCATAGGTTTCATCTCCTGAAAACAAGACAAATTAGCAAAATCAACATATTTTCTTGCTAGAAAGTATTTTTGAAATGGAAAGAAAATCACTCCTTGTCTTGCGCTGATGCACTCATCACTGTTACGAACACATGCAGAGTAACAAAAAGCAGCAATTTCATAAATTCTCGGGAAAATCATCCAGAATTTTTCAAACACCATGACTGCACGTCAGTACATCCATAAGCAGACTTACATACAGCAAGTTCTCATTGCACAAAATGAGAGATGCTCAAGAAATACTCTCAGAAGGTCAGACATCAATTGGAATACACCTCACTCTTGACAGCACTTTCATTTGAACTACACAAGATTAATATTAAGTTCCCAAAGGGGTATAAAAGGCAAGTAGATGTGGCATTGAAGTCACAGTTCAGCAGTGAGCTTTGCAGTGGTGGGGGGAATGGTTGGACTCAGTGATCTTAGAGGGCCTTTCCAATCAAGATGATTCCATGATTTTGTGAAAATCATAAATGGTAAAAATCTTGAGACTCATGGGAACACAAATGCCCTAAGAAGGCAATGTGTTTTTAACTGGAATATGTAGACGCAACCAGCTGGAGGAAATGGAGAAAAGAAAAACCTTGAACCAAATTACTCTGGTTAAAGGTCAGTTTCAAATTTGCTGTGAATGCAAGGGATGAATTAAACAACCACTCTCTCCTATAAACTACAAGAGTTCAAATTCTGCACCCAGGGCTGGAAGTGGCTGATGCCTTTTCCTGTAAACAGAGCAAGAGGACAACATCGTTACTGGACAACATAGATGTTGTGTTATTAAAAATAAAGAACAATTCCCCAAATTCACTGACTTGGGTCAGCATTAACCAGCAATTTACAAAAGAAAGGGGAAAAAAAAAAAACCCAAGCAGCTAATTCTCATCCATCTCAGAAGATGGCATTGAAAAGGGAGACAGGTCTCCCAGTTCATGCTGCATTCCTCCCTAAAGGACAGTTTTTAAAACTTCATTCTCCTGGCTTGTATGACTTTGCCATTACTCTCCCCTGGGCAAATCCTGAATGGCTCAACACATCTCACGGGCAGCAAGAACTTCTTAATGCTCAGCTGGTGATTTCCCTTTCCTAATTACAGCCCAGTGCTCCATGCTGAGTGATTTCTTAGCCTCTGAGGGGTTGCAGCCTTTCTCATTTGTGGAGTCTTTCCATGGTTTCTGCTTTTACTTGGTGCTAAACAAACCCACGCCCTTGCTGAAAGTGGTATCAAGCCAGGTCTCCCCCACATCACTGTCCCTATATCTATTAGCTGTTTCTCCTTGCTTTGGGTGAACTGTTTAGAACAATTACATAGAATAGAATAATAGGATAAAGCTTGAAACAAAGGGATTTCCCCAAAGCATGTAGTACGTTGCAAACAAGCTGGGAGAACACTAGCCCCTTACCCATCAGTCCTGTGTGCTGTTCTGTCCATCAGCAGCTCTTTGTGTTTATAAAGTCATCTCTTCCACAGAATTTCTCATTCTCCAGGGACAAGGATTAACCACTGAGATAGAACATATGCAAAGGTGAAGATTGCCTTCTCGGACAAGTCACCATGTGCACACATGGGTGCATCATTCATGCCCCTGATCAGTGGCCAGTAGAACTGAAATTTCTAAATGGCAGCATGCCCCTGGTGGATGACCATATGGCCCACACACTCTATGGCTCTGCCCAGAGAGGGACATCCACCTGAGGACAGTGAAATGGAGGCAAACCCACTGCGATGGGGACCGGTGCAACTCACCAGCTGCTCTCACATTTTCTGCACAGCAGTCTCTCTTGGCTGTGGGCTCTCCACCTCGACCTTCCATGCCTCTCCTGTACCTCCCATGGTGCCAGCATGGGGAAGACAAGAGGAAGACACTATCAGTGAGAAGCACAGACCTGCTGAAGCACAGCACTAGCCTCTAAGGCCTGTACTAAAGCCTGAGAAATATGTGCTGCACACATACCATCAATAGAGCCCCTGACTCTCCACTGCTCCATCTGGGAATCTTGGCCGTCACAGGCCTCAGATGCATTGGCTTCAATCCCTTTGGCAAGTTTATTTTGGCCCTTGATGAATATTTTGCTCTAATATCTCAAGCATATATGAGCAGAGGAGAGGCTGACTAGCTGGCTGTTTCCCTGCCTGTGCTTGGCCTGCTAAATCCAAAGCCACACTGAGCTGTGACTCACCCCAGGCCCTGCTCCACCACTGGAACTTCAGCTTTCCACAGACTCCACGTTTTGGCTGCAGCACAGCAGTGACTGTCACCTGCACACGGGAGCTGGGGCACCCTGGACAGGAGGAGTGTGTCATTAGGGATGATGGAGTAAACAGCAATCCACCTGAAACCAGCTCAGCCAGCACATGTTCCAGAAACCAAATCTAGGAAAGAGCCACAGGTCTCCGGTATTTGTTTGGCCTGGTAACCAGCACTAAGCACTGTAGCAGATGCACTTAGTGGAATTCCCCCATCCACTAGTATTATGGGACACTCCCACTACTGTTCTGATAATTACTGTTAATCATTACTATTACTGAAGTGACCAAAAAAAAAAGGCCGTGAGGATCAGACCTTTATTGTGCTGGCTGTTGTCATGCAGAGGTGATGAGACAGTCTGCCCCAGGGAGCCTATAAACACAGGTGCCCAATTCATCGTTTCAGTCATGTTCCAAACTAGGACACTCTGGTCCCCAGTGAAGCTCTCCTACAACTCCAGCAAAAATAATGTGTGGCACTCCCTGCAGCTCACATCAGCTGGGAGCCAGGCTGGATATCATGCTCTCTGCCTGCAGGCAGATGCAGGTAGAAAGGAAAGAAGCTGATCAGGAAGACTTTGATGTTGCAACACCCAGCAACACATTTCCATTCGGTGTTTTCCCTGACTGGGCCCAACCTGCTATAAAACTCCATATTCTTTGATCTCCAGTGAATTCAGTACCACCAACTCTTGAGAGCCCATGAGTCACATGGTATGTGGAAACCTCTGGGCTTTGGTTTGGGAATGACCAAGACTACGCGAAATCATCCTCTAGTCACCTTCTCCTCCCATCAACGATCTGAACATCATCTCAGGTATCCAAGTCTCCTTGGACACTGTTCCTAGGTTACACACGGAAGAAACGGATTAGCCAACTGGGTACTGACTGGAAGCCACAGGGAAGGACTGTAGGCCTCACTGAGGCTGAGAAGGGCAGGGAGAGCTCCTGCACAGGTGGACACCATCTGCCTACAATGATGATTCTTCCTCCCATTTATGCAGGTCAGGCTTCCTCCAGGAAAGGAGACAGACCCCAGTTCTCTGGTCAGAGCTGGCTGTTCCCCAATCTGTCTCCAGAGTGCAGTCTGGATTCCTCCCACACTAAAAAAGCAAACTAAAAGGTGTTCAGCGCCTTCACGTTTCTCTGGTCTCTCAGCAAGGAGCTGTGGGTTTGCCCAAGGGCCAAGGGGAGGCGAAGGCCCAGGCCCCAGGGAACTTGTCCTGTCTCTCCATCCATGGGTACAGAGGGTGCCGATTGTTTGAGGTGCAAGTAGCAGATGGGACAAAACAGAAATCTGCAACTGGATGTCCTGGGGGCAAGGTGGCAGTGGCCAGTTGGCTGAGTGTGCCACTTGCCACATAACTCCTCTATCCACCCCCTCGTCCTCGTTCCCACAGCTTAGCATTATTTAAGAGAGGCAGGAGATTTCCTTTATGACACTGGAAGCGCATGCGTGTAAATCAAGTGGGACAGGACAAAGGCCAGGGCTGGGTTCAATTAGATCAGAGATGTTATTAAATTAACAACAGCACTGAGCTATGGCTGGCAGTTCTTGATCGATCCTCCTGCAGCCAGCGTCTCTGTCCTTCACAAAGGAATGTAAGGGCTAGGGAACAAGGATGAATTAGCCAAGGCTGCCAACCAAAAATTTGGTCTCTGAACCTCGTTAAACTTCTGAACAACAGTAGTTTCTCTATAGGATTTTTAACAGATATCCCTGCGAACCCCTTTGTTGTGAGACTGCACATCAGATGCTCAGGATGAGACACCTTTGGCCCCTGACTTGCAGCTTGCCTACAGTCGAGGTCACCCCCTCAAGCATCACATGCTCACTTTCCAGCTCCACATCCAGATTAAGCTCCCCTGTCCAAACCTCCAAACCCAGCACACAAGCAGCCTGACATCAGCCTGAAGCCCACTAAGCACAGGACAGGATCTTTCTCAGGTGAAACATGCCAGACCTGAGAGCCTGTGCGGAACACAGCTCTGCTCTTCTGTCTCCATCCTGCCTCCTCAACCCTTCCCCGTTTTGTTCCCGTAACATTCCCCTTTGTGAACCAGGAGAGAGATTTCCAGGAAGAGCTACAGCACACAAAGCTCATTACCCATTTTTCCAAACCGGACACTTTAAAGGGCGCACAGGTTAACTAAACTAAACCAGAGGTCTCTCTGCAAGCCCTTTCCCAGCATCTTACACTGCACCTTATGCAACGCGCTGCGCATCACTGCGCGCATTTAATTACAGCGGAGCAGCTTTGATTGCCGTGTCACATCATCGGAGTGCCGGCTGCATTGCTCGTGTCAGAACTGTCTTTTACGCACATCTGAGTAACAGTGGAGCCTCTGGGCAATGGCCTTTGATTGTTTATGTGGCTCCCATAAACAGGATATCACCAATTTGTAAATATCCTGTCAGAAGCCCCTCAGCTGCACTTGGCCAGTTTGATATATGCCCGTCTGCAGCGAGTCTGCCTCTCTCTCCTTCACTGGTAATGTTGCACAACCCCTACTGACCATGCATTGCCTCTCGTGGTATGTACCAAGACTTCTACTTCATGGCTTCTACAAATTGTTTGGAGAGTTGGTGCACTTGGGGAGCATTTGTTGGGGAATTTAAAGTGAAAGGAATGATGTGTTACTCTTGGCATTATTTCCCAGAGGCTTATGCTGTGTAGTTATCGCTCAGGTAGAGAAGGCAAGGGAGTTACACTGATGGAATGCTTGTTACTACATCTTACCTAAAGGTAGGGCATTTTCTCTTTCATATAAATAATCCATTCCAGCTAAATGAAGACAGTGACACATGGAGAAAAATCTAAATTTTCTTGTGAGTTTCTTCAGTGTTGCAATGGTCAATAATTAAGATACTTGTCTGTAATCTGCAAATTTTGTGCAGTAAATCCAAAGATAGCTTTCAAAAAGAAGTCATAACACCAAAGTCTTATGTTTTGGCAGTGCATCTCAGGACAGAACTTCCTATCAGAGCTAGAAAGAAGCTCAAAGTTCCCTGTCAGCTAAATACTTTATTAAAAGCAACACACACCTATCCTGGTTGGCTCATATTTGACTAATTGGGTAGCCAGCTCTGAGGGATGGAGGAATTGCTTTCATGCAGAGGGAAGCTCCAGCTTGGAAGAAAACAGAAGAGCAACACTAAGAACTCTTGGTGTGCAAGTAGAAGCACCGAGTTGAGTCACTGCTCATTCACATGCGAACAACACACTACTGGGAGTGTGTTGATGCCAAGTAGTCTGACAGCACATCCCTAGCTCCAAAAACAAGTGCCTTGAAGAACTGTAACTCCAGGCTACAATCATGGTACCATCAGGTCAGACGCCAGCAAAGCATTCAGCTTCTTCCCCCAGACTTTGGCTAAAAGGACAAGACTCATGCTATGTCACAAGCAAGAAAAAACTAGAACCAGTCTCATTTCAGTCTAATTCCCAGCATAACCTCAGTGGTATTCCCAAAACCTTCCCAGACAGGACAGCATTTTCTTCTCCTCTGCTCCTGTGAATGGCACAGACTGCTCTGGTGTCATCCCTACTGCACCTGGAAATGTCAGGCCTGTGTTATGCCCCTCTAACCCAGCATTAGCACCACTGGAACAGCGACAGCCGCACCTGAAATAGATGTAAGCTGTAAAGGAAATCATCAGGAACTTGTTTAATTTAAAACAAGGGGCAAAGGAAGCACTGTGAAGTCCTGACCCTACTTGTTCTAAAGTAGATCACTGCATACTGCACTATGAACTCAGCTGGGATCCAGATTGCTTTGCAGATAGAACAGGAGGAAGCTGTAACTTACACCCACTACTACTGTACCTCCAGCCAAGGAGCAAGATAACTAAATGCCCTTGGGGAGATATGAGAGGCATTTGAAGCATAAAAATTGCTTACCTTTCCCTTACCAGGTAGGCAGATAAACACAAATGTCTCTGTTCAATAGTGCCTGACAGTCTTATGCAAGCCCTCAAAAGCATAGAAAATTTAGGCATAGAGTAAACTATGGTGCAAGGATGCGCATCCCCAGTGACAGAACATTCCCCATCATCTCCAAAATAAGCAATTCCAGAGAACCACCTGAGTTGGCAGAGATCATGGGCCCAGAAAGCGTGGGAGAGCAGAGGCTGGTGCTTCTGTGCAGGGCACGGAGCCTGCATGCTTCACACGAACTTCCCAGGTGCTGCGCCGTGTTCAGACTTTCAGTCACATGGCTGCTGGGACACACACAGCTTACCACATGCTAAGGGAGGGTGGGGGCAATTTGCTTTACTGCTCCTGCCAAAAGCCTCTATTACTGTATGTTATGAAAGCTCCGGAGAGGCAAAACATTCCTAAAACCACTTTATTAAAATTAGTAACACCCGAAACTCCCCCCAGTTGTTTATGGATGGCAGGGCTGAAGAAGGCAAGAAGCAAAAGCAAAAGCAGAGGCAGACAAGGCTTCACTTTCTCTGCAGCGTGACAGGTGAAGGGAGTCTTCAAATAATTTCAGCTGGCTGCTGAAATGTTGTCCTCTTCCCCCAGAGGTCATGCTGGGAGCAAGACTAGTTTTCCATCCACAGACACAAAGTGTTACCTATGGACTAAGTGTTGGTTTTCCATACCCCAGCATCTCTGAACTACTATCAAAGGTTGTAACACTTTCACCCCCGTGGCATCCTTGTAGCTATTTGGATATTTATGTGATGATAGCACAGAAGCAAGCACAGGGCCTGCAACTTATTGAGCGTGTGCAGAGGCAGGGGATACTACTACCTCTGTCCCTGTGCTCCACTCCTGCCCTTCTCATGGATCACCTCCTCTGTGGATGCTGAGCCAGAGAAGCACTCCTGACTCCCAGGCTCCTGTTCCTTATGCCGCAATCCTGATCCATACTACAGGAGAAGGGGAATTTAAACACAACCACAGAGAGATTTAAGCATGGAAAACTACCAGGTCATTATATTGCCATGCCATGACTGCTGTCCCTTGAGGCTCCTTCTCCCAGGACATGTCAGACCCTATGCATGGCAGGCTCAGCCCAGCAATCCATGCTATTCCCTTTGCTCATCCTTAGCACAGGCTAAATCAACGTTTGCTCCTGCCTGACACCCTGCTAGCTCGTTGCTTTACAAGAGACAGGAGCCACATTCAAGCTCGAGCCTCTGAACTAACAGGCCACCTGAAGCAGATCAAGCTGCTTTTGCACCATCTCATTCTTGGTGATATGTGGAAACCTCTGCTTGGACTTCTTTGGCAGTGACTTGCATTGAATAGTATGTAATTGTAATTTTGTCTTATTTATATTACTTGTAATTTCTATCAATCATCATTTCTATCTATTGTCATTTTTGCATTCTGCACAGGACCATAGACCCTGGGGGAATTTCTGTGTGGAAAGGACTGGACTAAAGCTCTGGTGCAGAATAATAATAAGATGCAGCGGGCCCTGATCTGCACCTTTTGCATACAGACCTGCCCCTGAGCCAGGGGAGAGGCCCTCACTCCAAACCCTCCACGGGCCACAGGAGGGACACGGCCCCGGGGCTCAGGGGGTCCAACTCTCCCCCACAGTGATGGGGTTTGGGTTTCCCTGAGTTCTTTGAAGGATAATGGAATGTTTTCTGCAGGGCTTTCTGCACATGTACTGATCTGCATGAACCCAAGCTCTGGGTCAATAAAGATTATTTTTATGAGAAATAAAGACAAACTTTCTGTTCAACATTACCAAACCACCTGGTATCTAGGGCAGAGCCTCAGCTCTTCATCAGCACAAGGTATGGTATGCACATTAAAGTCTGAGATTTTTTATCAGATGCATGCAGGACACCTCTGTCAATATTTGACCATGTCACCTGGACACTGATCACAGAAAATATCGTTTGGCATAATAGGAATTAAGCACACAGCTTAAGTGCTGAAGGAAGGATGTGAAAATAATGAAGCAATGCACAGTCTCAAACAAATGTATTCCAGTATTTGGAAGACAAAGAGAACTCATCTCCCACCTCTGTCATGTTTTCTTTCAATGCACCTGTGCAGAACTATTTGTATTGAGAGAGGAGTAGCCTCACTCCAATTCATTGAAATTATGGACAATGCACAGTCCCCAGAAACCCTGTGGCAGCCCAGGACTTCAAGAGGCTTTACCCAAAATGTGCCTATACACACACACACACACTGGGCCAAGTGACTCTGAGTTTCCTCCTCCACCCACGGTTTTTAACCTTCAAGTAGCACTCAAAGTACATGCTGTTACTGTTGTGTTACTGTTGTCACATTGGCTTGCATCTCTCACTTTGTTCTTATGTATCATGGTGCTTCTCACTCAAGAAACCACCAAAAGCAAATAGGAATTTTAAGAATCCCACAGCAGTCAAAAGCCATAAACGCCTAAATAGCCACAGACTGAAGGCAGTGGAAGTAGCCTGTGTCTGCACCCACTGAAGACAACAAATGCTTTATTACAGCCTGCAGCAGGGCTTGGGGTTAGGCCAGAACTGATTGGGAAAATCTCAGAACCCTACTTTATGATTAATTGTCTTGAAAAGCCGTCAGTGGAGCCATTCCACCAGCACATTTCACAAATCCTTAATGGTTTAAAAAGGAACCAAACTAACCCGTACTTGGCATCATCCTAAAAACCCTTTTAAAGTCCTTTCAGGCTGCGGTTTGAATGTGGCACCTGAATTATACGGGGGCACCTGCTCCTGGCTGGGATGCACCTCTTTTGGGTAGGCCAGGAAGGATGAGTCTGAAAGGAACTCTGCTGGGCCAAAAGGAAAAGGTCAGGGAGGAATGCAAAGGGACACCCAAATGGGTCAGACCACCCCCAAATTCCTCACTGTCATGCTGAGGTCACGGACACTTCTGTGGAGGTCTTGGAGCGTGTTTGTGTTGGTGTAAGGTCGTGACCTTCCCCTGCGTCACTCTCCATTCTTCTTGGGAACAATCAGGAAGAAACTCCTAGTGTTTCTTGGCTCTTGCACACACTTTTCACGCACAGGGGAGCACCTAGCCCATAGAGAACATTTTTTTCCTGCTGTAATCTTGATGGAAAATGTCGTTAGTGATGGAGAAAGGAATTCAGGAGACGGCTGAGAATTGCCTGAGGGAGAACTTTCATATCTATTTGCACAAGAGACATCGTGAACATGCCACCAAAGAAATCAAGAGAAGCATTAACAAGGCAAGGGGGAAAAGCAGGAGAATTTCCTCTCTTTCAGCTTCCTGGGAGTCCTGCCTGTGTTTCAGGGCATTGGTTTGCTTTGGCAAACCTGGATGGCCTGAAAGGGCACTGCAGCAGTCATGAATCCTGAGACACAAGGCAGATCAAGCTACCAAAGTACCATGTCAGAACCACAAAGACTTATACCCAAAAACTCGGCACCCGAGATGCTGAGTTCCCAAAAATCACAAACACATGTGATGCCACTTGGAGGCCCTCCTTGACTTTGTCTGCCTTAAGAGCATCCTTCCAAGAAACGCCCATGAACACGCAATGCCATAGCCTTGAAAAGAAGGGGAAGAGCACCAAATTCTCAGCCAAACCTTGCACGTTTTGGCACGGCCAATGTCCCCCTCCCACCCCGTGTCACTGACTCATCCCGCCCTGCTTCCCCCGCCCAGAGGCAGCAGATCAGGAATGCACTCCAGGGAAGCGCTCGGGTCCTCCCTGTGGTGAGGCTGCCACAGCTCCCTGCGAGGCCCAATTTGGTGGTGGCATCCATTAAGGCAGTTCCTGGAACAGCTGCCGTGCTCTGTCAAACGGCCGGCACAAGTCAATAAAATTCCGTCCATCGTGGGATTGGCTGTAACAATGGCACACAAACAGATTTAGCCTTACGCACTGAAATGATGTCAAACAAATTAGCTTTGCCCGAGTTACTCAGACATTCTTGCAAAGCTCGGCCCTGTCCTCTCATCTCTCAAGCCTGGCTGTGCTGTTTGCCAAAGGGAGATGTGGAGCGGCCTCCCTGCACAAGAGCCTGGGAGAAGGAGGAGAAAGGAAGGGTTTTTGCATTTCCTTTGCCCCCACCAAACAAAAAAACAACCTGAATAACAACTTTTAAAAAAAGGCAAAGAGCACAACAGATTTGGAGTGCCAGGGCCCATGCCCTCACACTCCTGTAACTGGATCATATTGTTCCCCTTGGCTTGGGAACCTGAGGGTGATGGCAGATGAACTGGCATGCAGCAATAGTGCTCCAAAAATGGGCTTCCTGAGGCAGCAGCTGTGGGCACCTAGCTCTGGGCTCACAGACATACCCTGCTTAGGAAGCTGCCCCATACTGGCTCTCCTACCAGTCTGGCTCCCATCAGCCAGGGGCAATGCTGCCATGTCACATTTTTGTCAGTTCTGGCCAGGAAACACACCTGGCATTTGATATTTGAATACCTGGTATTCAAAATGCAGTAAACTGTATTTCTGCTTATTAAAGATATGAAGATATTATAAAGATATGAAGGTATTATAAAATACCCTCATAAAGAAATGCCACTAGGGAATCTATACAAGGAAATTTCCTTGCCAATATTCACCAGATAAATTCAACAAAAAGTTTTGATTATAAATTAGCATTTAAGTGACTCAGCCTTCGATATGGAATCAAAATCTCACCTTTGATACCGTGAACCTTTTTATGAATTAGCCCAGAGCTAAGGCAGGTGACCATTCACAGGTGGCCCTAATTCCACAACAGGGCAAAATCCCCAAACCATCAAACAGAAAACTCCCCCAGAATGGCTATGCAAGACATGCCTCGACTACCAAGTTAAGCTCATCCCAAACTGCTCCAGAAAATAAGCGTTTAAAGCAGTTTTAACCCTAATTTGTCTGTGAAACTCTGTCTCATGGCCTATTTTTATGTTTATACTTATGAAAAACTGAATTAGAATTTTAATTTGACTCGAGCAACCTCTCATTTAGAGGTTTGCTTGCCCACAGGCCATGGGCTTCATACCAAGACATGCCCTGCTCTCAACCAAAACCAGCCTGTGCCCCAGCTCCCAACCCCAGCAGCCACAGAGGAAGCTCTTCCCATCTGTGCAGCCAAGAGCCAGAGGGGTCTGGAGTAGCAGAGCTCCCAGAGCAGCCCATTGAACAGTTCCCTCTCGTGCACACCTCCTCCAGCTCGCCCAGGTCTGCTGCTCACAAAACCTGCTCTCACTTCCACTCAGTTCAGCGAGAGTAGGAGCAGCCCTGAATCTAGTCATAGTACAAGATTTTATTGCTGTCATGATAATTGATGACTACTTACACTGAGATTTTAATGAGTACCTGCACTTTTTTCTGTGTGTTCCTTAAATGGGTCATAAAGGAGGAGTCCCAAGCGGTTTCCTGGATTTGCAGTACAATAGGGACCTCTACAGGCGCTTCCCTGTTCGGAACAAGGCTCAGGACAGGTAAGAGCAGCCACACCAGAGCTCTGTGACACACAGACCGCAGAGCAGCCAGCACTGGGTTCATGCCAGCATTCACTGAAATCAGCAGGGCTATGAAGACCCTGCCTATGACAAGGCTGGAGCTGACTGAATCCAGCCTTCAGATTATTTATCGTGCAAATTGTCTGCTTTCAAACACTTACACTTTGCCATGATACTTCCCAGGATAGCTCTAAAAGTTAAAACACAAACAGTAAACTGGCACTCATATCACACAAGAGAGAATGGAAATGAATATTCAAAAAGAAACTCTCTCTCTTTGCATCAAACTTGCATCTTACTAAATCTGACCGATCTTTGCCCTCTCTCAATACTTACTGTGTTATTGATCTACCCAAGCATCATTTATTAAAAGAACTCAAAGAAGAATGATCCCAAGCCTTTTAAAAAGGTTTGAAGTCTGATGTCTCTCCATCATGTGGGTTTAATCCCTTCTTTCTTTATTCTCCACAGAACATCATTCTTAAAGCCTTGCTTCCTAGGGATGGTCTACAGGCAAGCCATTAAGAACTGCAGCCTTCAAAGGTGACAGGAATTATTCTGAACTAAATTATAAAATCAATTACATTGCCAAATTAGCCTTCTCCTTGTGGGATGCTACAGTGTATTTCATGGACCAGAAATAAAACAAAACATGTAACAGGTATAAAGAATTACCAAGCTTTAAAACTTGGCCGAGAGGAATATGATTTTTTGGGTTTGATTTTGGTTTTGGGGTTTTGTTGGAGGTGGAGAGGAGAGTTGGGGTGAGGGGGTGTCTTGTTTTGGTTTCTTTTCTTGCATGAAGTTGAGAGTCACCAGGAAGTGACTAGTGTCACAGCTAGCTCTTAGTACACAAACACAAGGCAGGACTGCATGCTGCAGCAGCACAAATCAGATTTGTGCTTTTACTAGAAGTGGGGTGGAGAAGAAACCCTGGTGTGTCATTATCCAAACATACTGTGGGTTACTAGGAATAAGAGAAAATCTCCAAGGAAAAACTGTCTCCTACCTGCCTGCCAGCCACCAGTGTGCCCGAGCCTGTTGCCAACAGGCTGGACAGGGACACTGCACTGGGAGCATCAATCCAGCTCCTTACACTTCCCTCCAAAATCAAATCAAGTGTCTTGAAAGCCATCTTTTCCCCAGGCTTGCATCTCACTGTTTGCAACAGACCTTGCTGGGAGCAGGGAAACTGCAGGCCACCCACACACACCTGAGCAGAAAAGGGGAGTTGAATTCAGGGAAGATGTTCCAGCAGCAACCCAGCACACCTGCACAGCAGCTGCAGACGCCAGTGAAGCCGGTTCAAGGCTGGGTGGCTCAAGGGCAACTCAGCTTGAGAGGTGTGCTGCAGGAAAAGCCAGTGTGGTTCCACCAGCTTGGATCATTGACAGGGCAAGTGCTCTGTCCTTCAGAAAGGAAGATCCCAGTCTTCAATGTCTCTGGCTTGGCCCTGCTGAGCTGCTGCCTCTCACAGCTGAGGCAGCCCTGCCTAAAAGTCACACAAACGCAGGGGCTCCTCTTGAAATGACAGGTTTTGGCACATGCAGCTGGAAAGGGAAGGAGAAGCTTACAACTCTCTTAATTATGCCACTACAGAAAGAGTCTGAGCCTGATAAATGAGCTAGGAAAGATGATCCTGATCCTCTGACAGGCCAGTTCTGCAGGAAATTCAGCACCGTAAGCAGCAACACACCATTCCAGGCTGGCAGCATCTGTCACTTATCAAGGAAGGGCTCAGCAGGACTGACTCCCTGAAGCAATCTGAGGCCATGCAGATTCCCCTCAGCCCAACTGCACTGTGAGTCAGTTCATGCAGCACACAGCTGGGGTCTGCTCTGAGGCTGTGCTTCTGCAGGGCAGGCACATGGCACCCAAGTGGCAAGGAGCTCTGTGCTGGAAGCCATGACTCCACTTGCAAAAAGAGACTAAAGCAAGCATCTTCTTTTCCTTCCTGCCTTGCCTTCTTCCCATCTTCATCTTTGCATTTTATTCTCATTCTGTCCTGACATCAAGTCTCATTTTGCATGGCACAGGCTTATCTGGTGCTTCGCTCTCCAGTTTTTCTTCCACTAGCAAAAAAATATCAGCAACCTCTCACTTCCAAAGCTACCTTGGGCTTGAAAGCCAACTAGAAAAAACATATTTTGCTATATCATCCCCTGCTAAATTGTGACTCCCTAAATACAACCGAAAAGGCACTTGCATCCTGCAGGGTACCTGCTTGGCCTCTGGTACACAAAGGGTGTAACAAACATCAGTAAGAGGACATGCAGACAAAAAGGCATCTCACTCCAACACTTCTCTTTGAGCAAGGTGAAGTCCAGTTGTTCCAAGTCGTGCCCTTAGAACTTGTGTGACAAATTCATGGACCCCCTGAGCCAGTTGTGCAGGGTGTGTGTCTGCTCCAAGACAACCTCCTCAATGGAGAAGGGCTGATCCTTGGGAAGTGAATCCAACACTGGCAGTGTGAGCACAGGAAGAGAAAGATTCACTCATATGACAAAAATCCTAAGGCTTTTCATCCTTGGGATATTCAGCTCTACAATTTTCTCCTGAGACCAAGAAGCAGGATCTCTCACCTGTGTTTTCCTAATAACATGCACATCTTCCATTTCCATGTGAGATGGGTGAAGGGAGCTTTTCATTTGCGAGGATGTGCAGACTAATTTATACCTAATTGCCCTCTCACCACATAAGTGCGACAGAAAATGACAGGGCCACCACCAAAAGCTGACTTGAGGACTATGAAGAGCCCAAGTTACCCAGCAGTGGAACCTGAGAAAAGGTCAGAAGAATGGACAGTGCAAAGATCAAAGGTTTGACTGGAGATGAAGAAGACAAAAAGGTTGTGGGTTGGAAGATACTGGTGTCAATGTACAGAGGAGAGGGTCGGTGTTCATCTACTCCTCACCAGCAATCCTTTTCGTGTGTCCATATGCTGCTTGCTCCCTCTGTTACATGGAATTCCAAGCAGTGTGTGATGTGCCATTTTATTTACTAGTATCAGAGAACCAAGATGGCTCAGATACTGATCAGGATGCCCACATGAGAAGCACCCTGAACTTCAAACCATTCAAGTGCCACATGCATCTTTACCCTTTCAAACCCCACCTTTCATACACATTTCAGCATTGCCACTGTAGTCTTACAAATACACTTTTTTTTCAACGAACAACATCCATTCTTGTTGTGAAAATTAACTCACAAAACAAAGAAACAGCTTTCAGCAGGGCACCTGAATTTAGGAGCCGATATTACTCCACAAGACCTCAAAGTACCAATTGCCTTTCTCTGGTAGATGGCCGAGCACAGCAGATGAGTCTACAATGTGCAACAGCTGAAATGAAAATCTCTGAGAGCCATCTCTAGTCACATCAGCACTGGCAAACACTCCAGCTGGCAGTGAGACGTCCCAGGTAGAGCCATCATCTTCAGAACGCATTTGCTTCCCTCTTCCTTGAACCAAATCTTTGTACCTTCCCAATTCTTTGTAGATAATATGAATGGAACCAAGCATCCAATATGCAATCTGTTAGTCCACGATGGAACCGAATCCCTAAAATAATTTCTTTCTAATTTGAGTGGTCACATTGTCTCCAGATGTGCAAATGATACAGAGAAAGTCTGTTTCCTGGGAAAAAACTGTAGTGAAGTTTCAAAACAAAATTGCAGCTTCTCTAGCAATTGAAGCCTTGTGCAGAAATCAGGGTGCAGCAAGGCAATGTTCTGCCTGAAATTCCATGGAACTAAGGAGTTGCCTTAAGATGTTTGGGAAGAGGAGAGCTCCTTGTCACAAGCACGCTCCATAATCCATTTTGAGAAAGGCGTCTGGTTGCTTTGCTTATGAAAATAATAAGAACACACCATGCCCAGAGGTGTCATGGTCTGATTTTCCATGAATTGCTTATTCTCTATATTCTAATTTAAGGATGGTTTCGAGAACCAGTCATTTTCCTCAGTCCAAAGCATTTGTTGTCCTTTATGGCACCAGAAGCCCATGCTTGGCCCAGCACACCAAAGGTAACCATTGGATTGGGAGAGGGCTGTTTATCCACATACACAGCCAGCAGACACCAAAATCAGAACCCAAACGGTCAGTGGTCAGTGCATGATGTCCAGTATACAGCTCCGCTGTGAGGGAAGTGGTGCTTATCCTCCAGAGAAAAAAAAAAAAAAAAAGGAAAAAAAACCCAAACAAAACACACAAGAGACCAAAACAAAACACTGTACAAGTGCTTGAAATGATTGAAAACCGCTAAAACCAACCAGTCCTCCCCATGGCAAACACTGGGCACAGGATAGTGCCCAGAGGCCTGCCAGTGTCCTCAGCTGCTTGGACCTCAGCATGATCCACCCTCACCCAAGAGAGCAAGTCTTTCTTCAACAACACACAGAGCCTGTCAGTCCTGCGGGAGTTCCCTTGGCGCTCCTCTGCCATTCCTTCGAGCTCATCTCCTCAGCCAGGCTGGGGTACCTGTCCGATGGTGCAGGGGGCCTTCCTCCTCAGCAGGCAACTTGGTGAGTGTTCCAGCACTGGGGCTTCACAACGCCGTCTCACCCACGCACACCTTGTAGGGTGATTTCAGTTTCCTGCATCTAAAGCAGACACCATCACATGATTTCTATTGGCCAAACCTGAAACTGCAGCAGCCTGCACAGAACCAAAACCTAACCCCCTAACTCACTTAGGCAGACCAGAGGAACCCCACGGTTCAGACAACTGCACCACTGGCCACACCAGGAGATCAGAAATAGGAGGTATAGAGAGTTAGATCCTTTAACATCACCTCAGAGATGAGAAGCAGGCAAAAACACAAACCCAGTGCCCTCAAAATGCTGCCCACTGAAATTCAGACCAATGTAATCAGAAGGCTCCAGACTTCCTGTACCTCTTTCTTATGTAGTAGTAGATGATGGCGAGTATTCCACTGGTCAGTATTCCTATACCAATCCCCACAGCAATGTAGCGCTCATAAGAATTATGTGCATATGAATTTAGTGTTAAATGTTCACACCTCTCTCCATTATAACCTGCAAGACACCTACAAAATAAATACACGTCATGCAAAAAATTATTCAGAGCTTGTTTCACTTTCTATTCCAAACACATCAGTTTTCATCAGTTTTGAACAGATCACAAAACATCTAAACAAGGGAGGGCTGAACCTGGTGCTCACTCAGAACCTCTTCCCTCCACGAAGACTACCAGTTGTCCCAGTTTATCTAGGTTAAAGCTAGCTTGAGTACTGCAGTCACAGCAGCACACAGTCTAAACATCACCTGGTTGTGCAGGGTGTGGACCAAGAGTGCTGTGCTCTGCTGATCCTCAGCTGTTGTAATGTCTCCAGAGGCCAAGACTATCCACTGTGCATCCTAGAGAATTGTAAGGACACCATGGTCCTGACTGGTATGCGGTTGTGGAATAAGGGAGTTGGAGCTGAAAGGTTGGAAGGTGCTGTTCCCTTCTTAGTACTCACTGTGAACATCTACCCATTCCTTTACTACTTACTCCAGCACCAGCTGTGATTTGAGATGGCACCAGTGACCTGCAAAGCTGTGAATTCCCCCTCTCCCTTCCTTAGTTTGACACTAGCACAGCAATACAGCGTTGTTCGCAGTCCTGAGACACCATGGCACTCAGGTCTGTCCCAAAGTTTAATCCTGCAAATACCTGACACTGTGAAGTTGCACACCCAGCACATGAAGAATCAATGCCAGTGTCATTTTTGAAGAAGGATATAATAGGCAGTTCCTTACTTGCATATGGGCTTCCTCAGTTCGCTGTGGAAGGCACAGAGCCCATTGATACAATAGCTGTGGTGTTCCTCAAGGCAGGTCTGCATCAGCTTCAAGAGCTTTGGCTGCTCTGTATAATCTACTGTGAAAGAACAAAGTCATGTTATGTTTAGGACAAAACATCATTTGAACCTATTTTCACACCTGAAGCAGAACAGACACTGTGGAGCAAACACTCCATGCATCAATTTACCGTGCAGTGTCTCGTGAGCTGATTCAGTCAGCACTGAACAGAGCAAGCTTCCCAGACAGTCCAGCACAGCTTTGAGAAAGCACAAATTGCAAATAAATCACCTGCTCTTGAGGAACAAGTACAGAAATTACTATGGGAGATCCACACAGGGTAACATCAACACTACCCATTCTGCAATCCAATCAGAACAACTATCCCAGCAAAACCAGGGGTTTAGGACACAAGGCAAGCACTGAATTATTCTCAGTATCCTTCCCGGTCTGAATTCAGTTAATGGTTAATTTTTTTCTTTTCCTTGTCCCAAGACAAACTATTGCATTTCTAGTACTCCTGCCTGCCAGCTCTGCAGCCATGAGTGAGGATGCATGGTGGGACTCCTCCCACCCTTTTCCACAGTCCAATGTTAGCCGAGTGTCCCATAAGAGTTCTAAGCTGCCAAGATTCTGTGGATAGTTTTTGCTGCGAAAAGCACAGTCCATGGCTAGTGAGGCTCTGAACTGGTGCTGAATTCTACACAACTAGGTCAGCAAGCACACTTCTTGAACAGAAAATGCTACCTTATTCCCTTATTCAGAGTGGTTCAAATGGGAATACAGAAGTCCTGGGAACACGGGCACAGCCAGTAAAGAGAAAGCTCCAAAGCTTTGCCATCGCTGCAGGCATCTGTTCCAACTGGTCTCCCTACCCAGTTCCAGCACTCACTTGGCGGGGTGGGGTGTCCAAGCAATGACTTGCTATTTCAGGGGACTGCCTCAGTGACAGCTGAAGGTGATTTCCTAACAGAGTGCATGTCAACAGCAGCTTTCAGTTATGACTACAAGAAAAATAACATCTTGCAGCAAGGTGACAAGGTCTGCTCAACAAAGGTGACTCAAAGGTAGAGCAAGCAGAAGCCTTCCTTTCTGACTAAGTGCTGAATCAAGGTCTGGAGATAGTACAATCATGGAACCACTGCCACGGACACAAGCCTCGAGCCTCCTTGAGGGCAACTTGTGCCATAACACACTTTCCAGGATTAACAGCACCAAGCCCCTAAATTCCCAATCAAATTCCAGTCTGAGCCATTTAATGGCAGGAGCCTTCTTTGTGTGCTCTTCTAAGTAGTTTTGGGGGTTTTTGTCTTCCTCCTCTCTGCAGCTTTATCAGAGGTGACAAGCAATGGCAAACAGCTGCTCTCGCTAGAGCAGCTCTCCACTTCAGCTGTGAATGATGTGGTTTGGACACCCAAAAGGCATGATGCTATCACTGACACTCAGATCAAACAATTCCTTTGAGAACAGTGTTTCTCAAACCTGACAGAGTAACCAGACTTGCAGCTTAGGAAAAGACTTAGGGAGAAGAAGTGACAATTCAGGTCTGCTTGAGAAATGACATGTTGGCTTACTGCACTTCCTCAGAAAAGCTACAGAGGTGGGAGAAGCATGTCTTGTTTTAAAATGAACTTCTAGTGGCTGAGAAAAGGATATCTTATCCATCCTTCCATGGAGAAAAAGTTACCTACAAGTTTCTCTTCACAGTGTGGGGCCTAGAAACATGAGGGAGGAAGTTGGTGCTGGCTAAATAGAAGCTCTAGTATCCAGCTTTGGCTCTGGGAATACTGCTGACAACCTCTGGAGACTGGCTTGTTGGCTAAGAGCACAGTCCTCAAAGAATCAGGCCTTAGAGAGACAGACTTAAGGAAGAAGAAAGGGCAGTTCTCATGAAGAAAAGGCAGATTTTGGGACAAGAGATGGATGACCCTACTGGCTGTACAGGAGAACTGTATGCTGTTCTCTGATGAGGAAAATGCAATGGAAAGCACACAATCAGCAGAGCTGCAGGGCTCAGCATGCCAAGGAGATCCAGGATGCTGGGGACTCACAAAAGCCCACTCTGGTTAGGTCTCAAGCACCTGCAGAACAGCTACCTAAGCTCTGCAGGGAAGAGTTACATAAAACAGACAATGGCACATCTATACTTTTCCCAGGAGCCTCCTCAAACACTTGGGCACCAACTGTTTTGAATCACCACTTCAACACAAAGTCCACGAGGAAAAATCACTGAAAATACCCTTTAATGGGAGACCTCAGCCAGCATTTCCCACTTCCCAAAAGTACCACTCTCCTGCTAGGCCCTGAGAAGATCTCTACTGCACAGGTTTTTCATTTCCATCTCTTCCATGAGGGAAAGAAAGAAAATAAACATGAGGAAGGTACAAATTCGCACCCTAGAGGCACAAAATCCCCAGCCACCTCTACCCCAACTTCGACCAGATGGGTTTCCACATCCCAAAATCTCTCCTTGCCCACACCAGCGCTGCCGAAAGGTGGCAGACTTCCACTGAACCACATCTGCAGGAAACCTGGCTTTGCACAGGCACCTCTGCCCTGAGTGCTGGTGTCACTAGAAACCCAGGTCAGCCTGGAGCAGCAGCCTGCCTAGAAAGTACTTGAGACAAACCAACACATTCCTTCGCTGCCATCAGGAGGAACAACTCGGTCCATTGTGGGTAAAATCAGCTATTAAGCCTACACACAAAAATTCCATGTGCTAATTATTTTAACATTGCAAAAGTACAAATTGCCTCTGAAAGAATGAGTCTCAAAAACAAAAAGGATGATTTCCTAGCCTGCCCCCAGAGCATTATCATACTGTCCACCTAGATACTAAATAAGCTGTTGAATAAACAGGCACATGTGCCCTTTCATGTCACGTGAAGAGAGAAACATGCCGTGTAAGCACTTGACAGCTGCCTGCAACTGAGTCATTCAAATAGATACACCTGGCAAGATCTGACATGAAGTCGGGGTTACAGGTACTTGGAAGCCTGGGCTTGCCAAAACTAACAGACTGGCGACAAAAGGAGTCAGCCAGTAAGACCATGACAGCTCAGTCCCCAAGTATGGTGCATGGGGGAGGAAAAGCAGTGGGAAAGAGGAGGCAGGAACGGCCTCAGCCCCAGGTCCAGGGCCTCCTTTTACAGGCTGTATGGAACCAGATGATGGCAATCAAGAGAGTCCATTTTTCTACTCCTGGCTGCCCCTTTTGCTACAAAGGCTGTCTGTCAGCCCCAACACCACCCAAAGTTCTTTGTCCATGCCGTGCCAGCTCCCAGCTCCTCTCCATGACCTTTCCCCCCTCTCAGCTAATCACTGAGCCTAAAATTCCAGGCCCCAGCACTGGCGACAAGTAAAGCCTATGTGACATCAAAGGAGGAAATAGGACCAGCTCCTGTAAATAGCAGGCAAAGAAATTGAGCAGAAATTAATGGTTTTCCCCAAACAGCACCTCAGTCACTGAAGGACTTGAATTCCAAAAGAAAATGACAGTTTCTCCAACGATACTGAACCAGGAATTCATGTCTTTAGAACCCAGTGTGACTGAATCCCAGCACTAAATCTTAGCACAAACTTACAGTGCACAGGAATAGAAACTACCAGGAACCTGGAGAGATTCAGTGAGTTTCCCTGTTGTCTTTTTCAGCATTTCTTTTCAATCTTCTTTCTGGAAAGGCCGTTTATTAACTTTTCACTGGCTTTGTAAGAGGTCCACCAGAATATAATTTTAACTCCCTGTATAAATGAGTGCTTGAATGTTTGTGAATTTGATTCTGCCTTTGAGTGGAATTCTCTCAAAGGAAAGTGCTGGTGTCCAGTTGACTACCACAGCTCCAGCTGCCACAAAGGGTCACGGACTACTGTAGACATGGCTATGACCCTGTAAATAAGCCTCCTCTTTGTTGAAACATGACCCACTGCTCCTGCTTTCTAGAAACAACACTAACAGGGCACTTAACAAGCCACAAGGTATTTCCATTTCATTATCCTCCTGTTTGCTGTATGCACCTCTGCAATAATCGTGTCACAGACGAAACCAGACCACAGTGCTGCACTGATAAACCAAAGTACTGCGGTCAAAAATCAACACCTTACCAATTTCACATGCATACAAGTGTGTATACATATTTTGTGTATATATATAAGGAACTCATGGATACAGAATATGTATGGATCAATGTACATATAACACTCTGCCACTATGAGACATCAGAAATGAAAATAAAACAGCTGGACTAGCTATGAGAAAATAATAAAAAGCTTATGGCTCTACTAAAAAAGGCTTGGAAGATGTTCTGTGACAACTTAGAATTAACAGAGGATTATTTGTATGCCTGATTATATGGCTTTCAAAGTACAGAAACACTAAAAATTATCGCAGTTAGATTCCTCTCCTCCTTTACTGACCTGCCAAAACCTCATTCCCAGACAGCACAGCTCTCCAAAAGCAATGACATCACCAGCATCTCAGCTAACATCAAGAACGCAGCTGGCAGGATAAACACAGCTCTGCTCTCAGAGGTTGGCAGGTAAAATAGTCTGAGCTCACATTTCAGTCAGGAAAGAGAAAGGAAGAAGGGAAAGAGCCAGCACTCTGAGGGCTGTGAAAGCCCAGACAGCCAAAAGCAAAACTGCAACAAAGACAGAAACTACTGAGTAACAACTCATGACAGGCATCGCTCAAAGTTGTGCCCATTCGTTCTCACTTCTGTGCATTAAGGTGCATGCCGAGGACAGACAGAAACCAAGCACCAGGTGAAAGTAACAGAAATTGCCATCAGAAACCCGATCACCAGCTGTAAAAAGTCTCCTTCGAATTATGACTGAACTTGAGTTAAATGATCCTTCAGCTGCTCATTGCTGAGCCTATCCCAGCTGGGTGGCAGCCCTTACACCAGACAGGTTTCAAAGGCTCCGTGAAGAAATCAGTTCATCTCACAAATCCAACAGTGTCCAAGGGATGGAGCATCACAGCAGCTAACATAACAGATTTTGGCGGAGGTTTTGGTTTGTTGGTTGTGTCTTTTTCCTAACTGATTAACAGAGATAAACAGAACAAAAAAACAGTACCTTCAGCGTTGTTTTTTGTCCAATTATTCCGTAAGTCAGTGCTGAGGGATGAAGCAGTAATAGCTGACTCTTCACTCAGCGCCCCCATTGCTGTGTAATGCAAATAGATGCTTACTGGAACAGAAAACTCAGTATATCCATTCAAGGTTCATTTCACCCAGAAAGCACTTCATACAAGATGCACTTCAAACAAACCCCTGAGAAGGCAGCAATATAATAACAATTCATTTAAAACACTCTTGCCTCAAATTTCCTTTTGACACAGCCTAATTATGATTGTGGGACAACAAACTACAGCTTGCAAATTTCCCAAAAGACAAATCCATCCTGTTTCTCATTTTATTATCTTGCACAATATACAACACAGATACCTGTAACATAGTACAACCTTACACCTCTTTACCAGTTTAAGTAGCTTATTTTCAAAATAAGTTTAAATTATACCCTATCAGTTAAAATTTCATCCAGGTTTCAAATGGCTGAAGTAGCTCTGCTTCACAAGGTCTCTGCACAGCTCCCACCCCACCGCCTATTTAAGGAGAAAGGCTTTGTTTCTGTTTAACAAAGCCCAGAAAAGCCTCTTCCAAACCTACCTTTCAGCAAAATATAGATCAGCATTCCAAATGCCATGGCAGGCAGCTGCTTTAACACCTTCTCAGGTCTTCTTTCCAGGTGGCTTGCTTGCTCTGCTTATCTGTACTCCCGTGTTTTCTCTTGCACTTATATGCCAGGAAGCGTCATCTCCTGTTCTCACCAATCACAAAAAGGTGCATCTGGTAACAACCTAACCCTCGGGGCAACCACACATTTATTTAGGAAACTGCTATTATCTAGCAATGGCATCAGGTTTTCTTTTGAAACCCTGGTTTCCTATTACCTGTGGGCATAAAGGTACAGTTTTAGAGCAAGACTCAGAATCTGACAGAGCAGAAGAACAAAAAAACAGCCAAACAAAGGTGAGCCAAACAAAACACGATGTGAAAATGTAGTGTTTCCTTCTCTTCAGAATGTAGGTCTTGTATTACTTCCAGGAGGATATTCACCCTCAGGATGCTACACTGGAGTTCAATTGCAGACACCAGTCCCTGCTCTGCTAATGTTCCTCCCCTGGTCCTCCCTGTCCCTCAGTCCCATGCAGAAGAGGAACTCCGGGAACAGCTAGTGCCCAGATTAGGAAGCGATCAGGCCCGAAGATAATGGATGGTGTTCTTCATCAGTGACTGCCAGCGGGATGCCTTTGATCCCAGGCCCTGCAAGCCTGAGGGCTGTGCTAATCACTTTCCATTCAGCCCGGGAAGCAAGGCAGCCCACTGGCCGGTGCCAGGCCTGGGATTGCTGGCTAGAGCTGCGGGGCACAAGTCCAGACCTGGCTAGGCACAGGCACTGAGGAAACACACTGAAAAAGCAGGTAAAATGTTGCCTCCTCTAGCAGCATATACCTTAATTTCTGCCAGAAAAGCCCATCTCTGCCTCTCCAAGAAGGGACTATGCTCAGCACTCAAATTTTTTACAGTGTTTGCAGGGTCTCCAGAATAGACCTGTCAAACATGCTTCTCGTACTAAACCACTCTCCACAGCTCCAAACACTGTCCAGCTTCCTTGGTCACAGGCAGCTTGGAACAGGTAGGACTGGTCTCTCTGAAGGGTACTGATGTGCCCAGACTAGAGCAGTTAATTGGAAAAGCCCAGTTCAGTAACACACTGAGACATCAACAGGCTGACTGACCAAAGAGAGCTACATAGTTCACCTCAGCAACAACTCTCACTTCCTCAACTGTGAACTCCAAGCAACAAACTCATTTCACAATTTTTAGATTTCAAAACCCAAAGTCTTTTAGTAAGTGCCCTGGTAACTCCGACCAGCTCACATCCTCCCCTCTCCACTGCATTCTCCTCAGTAATCTGTAGGATTACATCTAACCACTTCACGTGTTAAGGGAAAAACACAAGCTAGTTATGCATATTTTAATTACACCTTTTCCTGCTCATGGACTGCATTCCAGGAGGCTTTCCCCTTCCTTTGCTATCCTGAATTACTGCATGCCTGCACACTGATTGAGTGCAACTTGCACACTCCCTGGACGGACAGGAGCATTTATGCCTACCCAGATAACCTCTGCTACCAGTCCCAAGCAGGGATGAGGATTGTGAGCCTTGCTTTCAACACTCAGCTGAACAATTGCAGTTTAATCTGGCCTGAATCTGAGAGCAGGCTTTGTCATGAGGCAACACAATGGGCGTGGTAGGCCTGGGACAAAGCTGCAGTGGGCAAGGTCACGCTCTGTGCTCTGTCCGCTGCAGGGCATTTGTCTTTGGACAAACCTTGACCAGGTGGGGCATACCAGTGTGCATTCTGGGTTGTTTAATGGGCCCTTCCCTCTGGATGCTCCTTCTGGATGTTCTCCCAGCAGAGAGCACTCTCAGGGACGCCTCCAGCTGCTCTGCAGACAGCATGCAGTGGAGCCAAGCCCAGGCCTCACTGGCTGTGCTGTAATGCTAACCCAGCTACCATGGGATAAAGGGAAAGGGCTTGCAATGCACCATAACCTGCTTGTAGGGCATGACACAAGCAGGCTTGCTCAAGGGACACCAGCACGGTGCCATAAGTGGTTACTCTGCCAAAAAACACAGAGATGATCAGAGCTGAACCAAAGAAAGCAAACAGCAGTGCAAACAGATGGGTGCAGCAATGACTGAACACACAATAAACAAAGGAAAAACACAACCATGCCCCAACCACATCAACACCCTACAGCAAGACCAAGGTAGCACTGAACAAGTTTTATTCCATCTTTCAGTCATGGGTTGATGAGTCCAAGTACAGTCTCCATAGGTGCCTTTGTCTTCCAACCACTTAAATCACCACAAAAATTTATATTACCACCTACATTTAAAAAGACAAGCAAACGTCTGCACCATTGGCACTGTATATTTAGTAATAATCCTGCCAAACTTCTGCAAACACTGTGCTAAAGCAAACTCTCAAAATCCATCACAAGAACAGTCAGCACAGAAACAATGCTCCACCTTGACTTCTTTATCACAGTAAGTGCATTTTTCCCTTTGACAGCAAGAAAACTTAGCCACAGCCTTTCTCCTTCCCCTTCCAAGTTAGCCATAGCCCACTAGCAAACACCTAAGGCTCTCAATTAAAACAAATCAGTAATCCCTGCCCAGATAAAAACATGCAGAAGCCCAGTCTACCACTGCCTTCAGTGGGAATGCCACAAGTGCAGACACTCAGCTGAACTGGCATCTCAGCAGTAACTCCACTACAACTTTTACATTGCATAGGAATGTTCTAGATGCATCCAGGAAGCAACTTTGGGAATAGAAGCATACTGATCTTATCCCATATACTCTTCTCTAACCAGCAAAACTCTGTACCCATTGAAGTCAAGGCTTACAACATAGACTAAAAAAAAAAAGGCCTCTTCATGCAGTTTTGAAAAATAAGAGAATAATTAAATGGCTTAAAGTTCCAATACAAGTATTTTGTGAGGGATCAAGTTTCTCCTCCCCTTCGTCTCCTGCTGCACTAAGTATGTATATAGTACTTGAAACTACATTCCAATCAATTTAATTCTATCCCATTCAATTTCAATCAAATTCAGCCCAATCAACTGCTCAGGTTTGAGGGGTTGTTGTGAGATGGGGGTACTACACACCAAAACAATTTGCCCAGACTGCAGCCTCAATTCTAGCTACTTATTCACACTTATCTCTTGCAGATGTTTCAAGTCAGAATTTCACCAGCATTCAAGTTTATTTGACTATTTTAAAACATTTACTGAACACGTGCATTCATGTCAACATTACTACCTGGCCACTGCTGGCTTTACTTGTTAAAAAAAAAAGTATTTAAGGACTCTCAACTACATCCAGAGTGCTTAGTGACCTCAGAACCCAAATCATGTATTTGAAAGATATCTAGCACGTCTTAGTTTTTATATTGTTTGAACAGGTCCCAGGTGTTTACAAGGCCTTAATACCTGCCCCAACACATAGGTACAGTTGAAATTTATGCTCCATTCTTCACTCTGAAACACAATTGGCCACCACTACCAACATACCTATGCAGGCTGCATTCTCCAAGTCAATTTTGTTCACAATTAGTCAGTAGGAGGATTTGAACATTTTATAAACCATCAGATTTAACATACCTGACACAAAAAATAAATACAATGTAGAAATAAATAGATTTGTAGTAAAAAATAAGTGCTTTGTGTATCAATAAATAGAACAACTCAGACTCTTCTTCCAAAGTAACTCATTTTCTCTAGTAAATGAGCTTTTTAGCGACCAGGAGTGTGTTCTTCAGAAGCATCGCAACAGTCATAGGTCCTACCCCTCCCGGCACCGGAGTGATAAAGGCAGCCTTCTTCTTCACTTCTAAGAGAAAACAGAAAAAGGCATTGACTAACAATGTTTCCAAACCTTTTTTCCCCACATCTGCACGTGGGCTGTGACTGGCAGGTACTGCAGGGAAGTACCAGTCAGGGACCAGCCAAGGCAGAAGCATTACTGCAGCCACAGCAGGCATGGAACGTGGCCAGGACTGGGGCTGCGAGGTACTTCTAATCTGAATGTATCACCCAGGGCTAATTCTGGGCCAGGGCTGCACAACCTGTTCCAGCTGATCTACCTGCAGCACCTTGCCCTTTCCCCATGGCAGCACGGATGCCATTCTCTAGGTAAGGAGGTGAAACCCCCCAACTCTGTGCTCCTGAAGAACAGCATGCAGAGCACCAGCAGTAGCCAAGTCACCTAGTCAGTCTCTGTCCCACACATGACAGAGGACACACAACTGACACCACAAATAGTTTCTCAAGCATCAGCACTTTTTTATTCCCCAGTACAGCCTTTTCTACCCTGCTTCTCACATGCATGACACCTGTGTGGCCTTTTACTCTTTTGTGGTTGGTCAAAGCACCTCAACATTCCTTGCTCCTTTTCCTTTAACAATGTTCACCTGTTTTACACAGCTGCACCCCATTAGGAATTAGGCTCAGCCACAGCCCCATTCCCTATGTCCCATAATCTGTTCTCCTACAACACATCCTAAAAAGACACCCTGAAATTATAGAAAGAAACTTAAAACTGGAGAGGGAGAGAGTACAATTTTCTGTTTGAGTTGTTTTTCTGCTTCACACTACAGACAAAGACAAGAGTTTTCTTCAAGAAAAAATATTCCCATTGCAATTTCAGCCATAAACACAGAGTTCCTCCAGAAAATACTTTTTTTTTTTTAAGGATGCCTACTTTAAAACAGGATGCAAAGGGGCAAGTTCTTTGCAAAGTATCACAATGGAAAAACTTACTGATGAATTAGCTCCAACCATTAGTCAGGTTAGACTATTCAAATCCAGTGTACACCTTGAGTGCAATTAAGTTAATCTGTTTGTATGAGGAATACATATAACAGCAATAAATTCTGGCTTTATCATCTTATCTACTGTGCAAAAAGCCAGCAATTGGAATTACAGGCTGTTTGCAAAGGAATTCTGCTTGACTTTGTAGGAACTCACCTTGTTAGTTCTGACAGTCAGGGCTTTTTTAGGGCACCACCATGAGAGGTTTTGTTTGTTAGCTTGGGGTTTTTTTTGTCTAGCTCAGTAATAACTTCTCGGTAAATCATTCCCCACTTTCAGAAGCTTTGCTTTTTCAAAGGGGCACGCACACAGGAGACAACTGAGCAAGCATAACTCACACAAACACATTCAGTTCCACTGAAATCCCTACAGAGCAGACTCTGCCTGGCTATGAGAAGAGATTAAGAGATGGAAAACTAGACACCTGGCTTTGAAACAAACAAGATCACTTGCTACTGCTTGAAGTGTATTTATCTCAAATCTCTGGACTCTATGTGGTGCTTAACTGGCAGGAATAAGAAAGTCTCAAAGAACTATTACAAAAGAATTTGAAAAATTAGACACTGGAGGTTTTGGGAAATGAATTACTAGATTTGAAGAGCCGACGGTAAATGAAATTAATAAAATACTGTCTGAACCTCCCCCATGGCAGGGAACTCACGAGAGCACTTGCAAAGTTATCAGCAAATATCTCACTGAACTGAAGAACAGAAGATCAACCCTCATTGAGGAGAACTGGTAAATACAACCAGGAGGGTTTTAATTACACTGCTGACTGGCACCACCAGATACACTCAAAATATATGCAAAGGAAGTCACATTACAATGTGGTTTTTCAGATATAAAATTCAACAAATTAAGATGTCATATGACAGTAACTCTCAATATTCTCAAACACAAAAAATTAAACTTTTTAATAGTCATACTATTTTTAAGTACCTCCCATTTAGAATGGTACTTACAGTTAATACAGTTACTATGAATTCTCGGATTAATGTCATAATTATTGAAATGTATCCACATCTGAAGAAAACACAGCCATTAACACAGAAAACACTGTAGGCACTTGAAACTGAAATATGTTTCTTTCCATGGCAATGTTACCTGTCTCTTTTTGTGGTGTTATTCAAACTACTCCTGCCTTACCTCCAAAGAGGACAACCCACAATCAGACCTTGCCTTTCCTCAAGAAAGCCTTCCAAAGCCTGTCAGGCACAACATGCATTGCCTGTGGTGTTAGTAACCGTATCCAGCAGGAAACACACAGTGCACTGTTTTCCCAAGTTGTTGGCAAATTCCTCTGCCCATATTCTACCACTATGGAAATCCCTGTAGGTAGGCGTGGCAGAAGCCAAATTTTGTATCAGATAGCATAAAACCACCCAGACAGCTCGTGCACAAAAGCTGATCCAGATTTTTGAACACACAGCAGGTGTCTGTGCTGGGGAAATTACCATCTGATATGTTTCCATTGGTAAGAGTAAATACAGATACAGTGAGTGCAATTTTCCAAGATGAATGCCAGCAACCAAAGGGGGAAGATAGCTTGGCCTCAAAAACATCAATAGACTTTCCTGATCAAGTGAAATAGGCCAAAGCACAGTTCTCAGACATCATGTAAATGTGTGATTGATCTCATGTAGGCAGGTGAGGTGCTGTGCTGTCAGTTCCATCAGGTCCTGCTTCTGCTTCTCGAGAATGAAGTAACTTGGTTCACAGTTTACTCCTGCTTTCTCCAGATGGATGCTGGTCTCCCAAGCTTTCCCCTGACAATCTGGAAAATGCAAATTAGATGCCTATGGGGGAGGAGCTGCTATTTTGCAGCTTCTGTAGAACCTTGAAATCTTCCTTTGATTCTTCAGAAGAAATGTAATGTAGATTATTTCCTTGAAAAACAGGATCCACTGCCTGGGAAACAGCCCTTCATTCCTAGGTTCCTTTAAAGCTGAGGACATCAGACACCTAATAGGGTTAATCACACAAACCAATGGCAAGTCTCAACCTGAAGGCAGTTCTGGGTCTTGTGCATCTGCATTAAGTGATGCAGAGTAATTCCTGCCTAAGCACTGTTTCCACACAGCTTTACAAGTCCCTGTAAAGCTACACCAGATCCCTGCAGCGCTGCCCAAGTGTGAAATCACATGCTCAGCAGCCACACTAGATATCCCATGTTCTGCTCCACACGTTCTGGGATTCTTCTCACTGTGCACTGTGGGATATCAACCAGCAAACGCTTACCCCCATTGCTCAGAGTTCTTTCTTTTTCTCATCCTTGTTTCCCTTATTGCAGCTATTTTAACTGCAATCCAAAGGAAAACCAAGGAATTATGGCACAGTGCTGCAATTCAAACTGTGTGTATCAGTAACAGCCCTGAAAAACATCCTCTTCTGTGCAGGAGAACCTTGACTGGCCATGCAGCAGCCTTCTGGATTCTGTCACAGCCTAACACCAACCTTCTAATTGATTCCTTGAATTCACAGAACACTACAGGCAATGGTTCCCCCTAAGGTCAGCAATACCGAAATGTGATCACACAGACTGGGCTCTTCTTTGTGGCAAAATAAATACCAGATCTTCAAAATCAGCTGAGAAAGGAACTAACTAACCTTAGTTAGCAAAAGCACCTGGAACATCTACATTCTATTTTTGTGACCATTGTTTGGGAAAACTGCACAGGGAGCTAATTTGGAAAGGATTCAATGAGTGAAGAACAGCCTATAGCCAGGCAGGTACCACAATGAACGCAGAGAGGCAGCAAACACCGTCAGATGCAGTGGCTGTCACAGAGCCCAGGCTTCCTGCACACTGCTGCAAAGGTACAGCTGAAGGACCACTGCTTCCATCAATTAATTGGATTTGAAGATTGTGGTGGGCAATCTCATTCAGAGAAAATGCATAATATATAGGCCCATCACCTTGGACCCACATAAATTACTTGTTGGGGCTCTTTCTTCCGCACTGCGAATCCCTCCCTGCTCATGGTTGCACCAATTTTCCAGAATCTTTCACATTGTCAAGTCAGAAAGAAGAGTTCTCCTGTGTAAAGCCCTTCACTGATATCACAACTTCATCACCAAACCAAGATATTACACAAAGGATTTCTTTTCTACATAGGCAAATAATAAAGACTCGACAATCAGCACTGATGTTTGTCAAAAATAAGGACGGAATTGTAAAGAAATGCAAGCAACTTTGGTTTCATTGGTATTTCCAGTTCCACTTGCAAAGGTGAGCTACTACTGTGGTGTGTTACTACCCTGCTCTACCAGTTACTCCTGGAAATGATGCTCCATTCAAAAGAGCTGTTTCAGCTAAATGTTCTGGGTAAGTTGTTGCTTTATTCCATGTTCCTGGTCCTTGTAGCCCTCCTCCTCCCTTGACATTATAGCTGTGGCAACAAAAGCATCTATAACGGGGCCAAGCACACCCACACACGCACTATATGGCTCACAGAAACAGATCTCCCATTCTGTCACCAAACTTTGCTGCCCAAAAGCAGCTAAAATGGCACTGGGAATCACATACAAACACCATCACTTCTCCTTCCTGGCACTTCACTCTTCCTCCTGAGGCTCCCAGAAGCCAATACAGCCACTCCCTGGAGCACAGATTGGCGATTTCTTAACATGAACAGGTACTCTCCATGTGCTGTGGTGGTTTTACACGGAGAGATGCACATGAGGTTGGATATATCACTGCAGTATCAGGCTGGGTATCTCAGTGCTTTGCAGCTGACCCCCACATGCACAATGTTCTCCTGTCTTGTTCTTTTAGATATCTTGGAACTGCACAGTCAACTATTCCAGACCAAACCACTGTTGTTTTCTGATGCGCACACAGTTTGGAGCATCAAAATAAAGAGGACACGTGGGGACATGGGAAATGGCAAACACTGTTTAAAGGTTTAAAGGCATTCCTTTACTTTTGCAAATGTGTACGCTGTATTAACAATGAAAGACAAAAAAGAAGAGCTGAAATGTATCCTTTTGTTGTTAAAGAGATAATAACTTTTACTCCCTCACCTACCTTGCAGAGATTAGAAGATGGCATCCAAGTACTAGCAAGATAAGCAACTGAATCAAAACACCTTCCACCCACCTAATAAAATTAATTTCCACTACAGGAGCATTTCAGACAGATGACCTGGTAAAGGAAGCAATTTCCATCTATTTTTGTAATTGAAATTTGAACTCTGATTGCCCACTTAAACCTCTCTGCCCACAGCTGGATTCTTCTCCTAAAGAAGTGGATGAAGAGACAATAGATACTGATGGGCTATGTGATGTTACACAGGCACCGCATGTTATGCCAGCCATTTTTATGTACCTGTCCTCAATCTGAAAAAACTCTTTTGATTTAGGCTTAAATATAGATTCAGCCAAGTGATCAAACAGGTGAAAAGGATAAAATTATTTGCTACAGAAACATGCTAGCTTCTTCTATTTCCTAACTGCCAGATCAAGTACTTGGCAAGGGTGATTTACTTGCTAGAGTTCAGAACTGCTTTCACCAGGATGTTTTCTGTTGCTGTTAAAGATTTAGTGAAACTTTCACCGATACCAATGAACCAACAACAACTTCCCTTTGGCAATGCACAGTGAAATGCTACTTGTAACTGCTGTGGCATAATCCAAGCTGAAGTTCCTCCCTCTTTTTTGGATCTTCCCTCCCCCCAGGTAAAATCTCGAGAACAACCCACAGCAGACATGATGAGACAGATACAGCGCATTGCTGAAACTCTGAATCACAGCCTTGCCACTGAATCTACACCTTTATTGCAGGCATATGGTCCCATGTTTGAAGAGAAACAAACAAGAAGGATGCAGGTTCACATTTCTCAAAGTTACAGATTTTGCATACCCATACCTGCTAAAGCTAACCAAACACCCAAGAATTCTCTATACTTTAGTTCAGCTCTGAAAACAGAACCTTTTATTTGTGATTCCACAAATCCAGACAGGATAAAATAGAACTTTTCAAACTGTCCTCCAAAAGATTTCTTTTCCTGGAACTCTATTGCGCACATCCAGTTACACATTTCCAAACACATTCCAAGACAGTCGCTCAGCTACACTCACACAGGTAATTTCACAGACTTTAACAGACAGGTAACATGCATGATGAGTAAAAGCAGCAGGGAACTAAGTGAGTGATGTAATTACAAATACACACAAGCTGGCGAAAACCATTCTGAATATAATTAAGCTTTGAAACATTATGCCAGCCAAGATGTTAACAACTGTGGAAAAAAACCTGTGGGTGATTTTCATACTTATCAAAATAAGGAACTGTTGAGAACCATTAATAATGTGGGTAAATGCTGTCTAAGCTTCCCACACTCAACCCTGCCAATAAGTGCAACAATCCTGCTATTCCAGTTTGGAGCTCCTCCAGAGCGGAGATATTTAATGAAGTTACATTGTGAACTTGCTCTGCAACAAGTTAAACATAAGAAGATCAATATGTAACAACAATTTTTATCTGTTAGGCTTGCCTGGACCAAGATGGTAAGCCCTTTTAGATGAACCCACATTAAACTTTAGCATAAAGGGTATTTCTAAAGCCAAGTTAACATTTACACAGACAAGTGTACAGAAAAAGCACAAAAGGAGCCTTTGAGAAGCTATGGTTTAATTATAATTGCTATGAAAAGCAGGAGACCCTATGCTTGACAAAGAGCAGAAACTGTTTTCAGCGATTGCTTCCCTAACTTTTGATAAACTCAAAGGATTAAAGAAACTGGATACAAGCACCTTCTACACCATTGCCAGAAGAGCTTATCAGTATTTAGGGGTTGCTGGTACCTGTAATGGAAAGCAACACTTTATATCCTAACATACAATTTCTTGATAGCAGATAGGTTTGTGTTCCTATTTAAATAAATAAATTATACAAAGTTGCTGAAAACATTGTCTCATTTGAGACACTGCCTAGCCCAAAAATTTACCCTGAGTGAATCGTACAAACTTCAATATATTTATCCAAGAGATTTCTATAAAGAGTTTCACTGACCTTCAAAGTCCACATCCCCAACTAACTTGGTTTTTCCTGTAAGAGGATCGTGGATATGGTTGATGCCTACGTCAATCACAGCAGCACCTTCTTTGACCATATCAGTTGTAATCAACTTTGGGATACCTGGAATCAAGACATATTTAATTACCCTGGCCAGGCAGTCTGAGGTTACCAGTTTTGAATGATATCAAGGGGTGTGCATGCATAGCTATGCATGCACAAAATAGAATTCTTTCTGTTGACTATTTCTTGATACACCCCACACTGAACACAACTATTCCTCAACTGCACACAGTTTGTAACTGCTACTACTACAGGAAAGAGGGAAAAAAATGAACACAAAAACATCCCACCAGAAATTGTGCCATGGGATTGGTTTTGGATGAAAAAACATACAACGATGAGGCAATTTGAGCTGTTACAGTAATCCCAGCAGACAACACTGATCTTCCACAGGGACAAAACACCATTTCTTGCTCTTTACAGCAATTTGTGAGACCTCTGTACTTGACCTGGGAGACTCAGCCCGGGCACTGCACATCTTGTGGGCTGCATTTCTGTGGCATCCTGGGGTAGGAGTATTTTGCTATTAAGAAATTCCAGCTGAAACAACCACAACAAGCCACCTCAGCTTTTTAATATGCAATGTATTCCTTCAGCACATTTAAACATGAAGCATTTTGATATTCATCATGAATATGTGCCTCAGTCAGGACCCAGAAAACCTAGAAGGTCACTTCGAAGCCTAGATAATGAAATGTATCCATGGCCATACAACTCCAGTCAGGAATTTCTTCCCTAGCATGCAACCTCCAGCTTTCAGTAACGGGAATTTCCAAACTCAACATTACAATTCATTTTGCTTCTTGAGCATTTCCACCAGTTTTTTGTTTTGAGAGGAATGTTATAGTACCTCTAAGAAGGGAGTCTGAACTCCCCTCTCCCCATCAAAGCAGCTTTCTCTCAGGTGGGGAAAAGGCAAAAAGGAAAAGAAACCAAATCCATACAGTTTGAAACTGCAGTTTTTTGGGAGGGAAGCGCTAGTGTACAAGGCTCTGGCTCCATGTGCAGTACTAGGGCATTGGACTAAGTGTCCAAATGATACTTACTCATTTGGATACAGGCCATACTACAACATTCTTGGCTCTCCATTTCTCACTCGCCCATAAGACACCTGCTTGAAACTCTGCTTCTCATATTGAGCAAGCCAAGATCTCAAACTCTCTCCTAGCCCATTTGATAACATCTGACTGCATCGCCTTCATGCCCCTCTGATGTAACCCATGGCAACCTGGCTGGTAATTGGATAATGCCTCAGCCTTATGGGGGTAAATGATCTGTGTGTGATAGGGCTGGATGCATATTAATGGAAGCTGCACAGTTACACCCTTTGTAAAATGGTTTGATAATAAGCCAAATACTTAATAGCAACAAATGAACTAACCCCCAAACCAAATGAACGTATCTATTTACTTAAGCCTACTTTACATACCAAGTGGGAAAGGATAAACATAAGAGCACCGTTTCCTAAAATGCACTGACTGAATATGGAAAAAGCTTTCATGGGCAATTTTCGTAAAAAAATGATGAATCACATTTTAACCAAAGGAAAAACAAGGCCCTATCTAACCCAAGTTTAGGTGCAAGGACTGTGAAACAGCCAATTTCTAAGAATGCTAAGCAGAGTAAAGGGTTTGATCAACCAGCACTTCCTACAGAAGACCACCAAAGATCATGCCCCAAGAGATGGCACACGTAGTCCAAGCAGAGGCTCACCTGGCATTTAGCACTACCATTACTTTTTCTCTTTACTTCCTCCCCAAACATAGCAGGCAGATGAGCCCTGTTTCTCTCAGCAGACAGGAAAGCCCAGAGAGCAGGAGCAGCAAGCTGACTGGTTCAGGAGTCCTGCTGTTTCCACCACTGTCTCACCTGTCCTGAGGCGGCTCTAGGAGCACTGCTGGGTGAAGCTGCACTTACACTTCTGCCATGGGGCTGGGCAGATGGCAAAAAGAACAGACACCATGGGATGTCTGTATAGGCAAGGTTAGCAGGCCAAGATGGATAACCCCTGTGCTGAGATATGCATCGGGTGTGCTTAACAGGAAACAATGCCTTGGACAGAAATTCAAAAGCTGTGTGGTATTGAAAGAGATTTTAGGGAGGAGTAGGCTGGACAAGAACAGCGTTGGTGGAACTTAAGATGCAAGGAGCTGGCTAGGAACAAAAAGGAAGGAATAAACTGCATGGATAGTTACAATCCAAATAAGCAGGAAAACTGGTGCCCCAAGCCTGGGGGCAAATGAGAGACAGCAGAGACAAAAACTTCTCACATTCAGGAGTAACAGAAAAGAAGCACCTGATCTGAAGTATTACCAAAACCATGAATGCAAGTGAACAGGAAAGCACTGCACCAGATCAGAAGAGACTCACTCGAACTAGTCACCAAACAGGAGCCAGGATGCAGATGGCTCCTGTGAAAGCACTACAAAGGAAAAGGAACCTTGGTCTTCCATGCAAGCACACACAAAAAAAAGCTCTTTTCCACGTGCTTATCTTCTGCAGTGGCATGTAAAAGCATCTGTTCCAACCTGGCAAGGTACAAGTTGCAAGAAAGGTAACACCCACTGAATAGATCACCCATTTCTGGGGAGTGTGTGACCCCAAAGGTAAAATGTGCACAGTTCTCATGTAACAAAAGGAAGCTTGGAGTGATTCCACCTTTCTAAAGCACAACTTTCCCCAGAGCACCCACCAGGGCAGGGCTGTGTGCTGTTTGCATAACCTAGCCCTAGGTTTTTTCATCATTCCAAGTATATCTCAAGTTGTGTAACAAGTGCTGTATCACACTCCTGTTACAATAATGTGAAAGGTCAACATGGCTGAATTGCTACTGGGCCATTTAACTCCAAGCAAAAACAACAACAAACCATATTCAGCACAAAAATCTGAAGCAATGATTAAACTGGAAGCAGTGAATTTGGATGAAAAATTAGTGGTTTATTTTCCAGTTAGCACAACCATTGTTGCCTTTCATTCACAGTGGTGAATTCTGGTCAGGCCCACAGCTGAACAATTAGATGGGGGACAAATAAGTTGTTACTCACTCCTGGCCTGCCTTAGGAAAGAGGCAGTGAAGTTAAACCTGAAGGAAAGGGTATCTCATTTCACCAGGAAGTGACAAGCTTTAGACAGGTACCTGTCTGTCTTCATCTAGAAAATACATAAGGAAGTCCTGGGTCTTGAGGATAAGAAAGAGCAGGAAAGGGAGCAGAAAAGAGCAAAGACACAATCCTCTTGTAGTCCCTACAAAATGCTACAAGAGAAGGATGATATCCCTGAGCTGCAAAGGGACCCAGAATTTTACCAAGGTTATACTAAGCTGGGTCGTTCAATTTTGAAAAATGAATTCATAGTTCTACCTCTAATACCTGTAAACAAATAACCAAGGCTGCTTAGATGCAGAGTTCCACCGGTTTCTTTGGGACAGATTAGTTCAACTGTAAGTATATCAGTTTACATTGCTTTAAGAGTACAGGCACTGATCTTTCAGTCCCCTTCCCCTAGGCAATTACCATTATCTTTCTCTTGACATGGTAAAAGAGAAAAAAACCCAGCCATTACTAACACAGGTTACCCAAACCTCCAGTTAATTCGGCAAGGTTGGCCTTAATTCTAACAGCAGGGGAACAATACCATGGTTTTATGAAAGCAGGCTCCAGCTGATTTAAAGAAACCCTCCTGTCAAATTTTAAATGACTCATGATTTTTCCACAGCTCAGAGAATGTTTTAATTTACATAATTATACCTGTATAAACTATGCACTGACTGGTTCCCAATCTTGAGTTCACTCCAAAGTCTCCCTAAGGGAAAGGTGTCGTATGTGATGAGAAACAGTTTATGAGTCTGCAAATGTGAAGGGCAAGAACAAAGAGCCAGATCATTTGCTCTTCCTACAGTGAGAAAGACTACCCTGTGCAACACCATCAGCAAGCACAAGCACTGATTATTCAGAGAAATGTGAAACAGTGCCACAGACTGCAAAGTCTTTTTTTTAGGTTTGAAATGCTGCAATTGGAGTATTGACACCAACCAGTATTACCTGCAGCAACTATTACTATGTCAGCAAGCTGCGTATGGATCTTGAGCTGCTCTTTTGGGGTGTGTCTGTGAGTAATGGTCACTGTAGCATCACCTGAAACCAAAGAGAAAAACAATTAATTGTCAGATATGAAATGCTATTAAAAGTACATAATTTACCTTCAGGCACAAATTACTTTGGTACATTAACAATAGAACACATAATCAGATTTGTCTTGGGACATGACTTTTAAATCAGCATAGGCAGAACACTCACAACACTTGCTGCTCACATATATGAAAAAACACTTGCTCTTAAAAATTCTCCCAGGACAAATTCATTTATATACTGTGTACTGAATTCCCTTCCACAGGAAGGTAAGCCCTTGCACAGCTTCGTTATGTTCAGTGGAACTCCACAAAGCAAGCCCAGCACAGGGTCTGTTTTATCAAGCCCAGTTTGTAGAGGGCACCACAAGACTCAGCTGTCTACCACACATGAAAGCTTCAATACAAGACCACCAGCAGAAGCAAAAGAAGCACACATTCTTCTGCTCCTGCAGAATACACTCCCCTGGTTAGCCATGAAAAACTCTTGTGCTGTTTGATGGAGACACTGAGGAGGGACCACAACATGAATAGTCACAGGGAGAGGGCCCAAAGTCTCCTACTGCATCCAATAGCAGGAGTGGTACTCCCTTGAAGACTCCCCAAGCAAGCAGCAAAGAGAATGGCTCTCAAAGAAGACTCCTTCCAACGCTCTCTGCAATTATTTGTACTACACAGTGTTCAGATGTTACATTCCCCCATCTCTGCCTTCCACTCACAGACACCTAGGCCATGTTACTTGCAATTAAACAAAAACCTTTTGCCTTCTCAGACATTACCATTGTAACTGTTTCCTATGGAATGGTCTGACTGGTCAAATCTGTGCCTCTCATCTTATTAACTCCCTCAGGCATCTCATCTTCAACCTTTCTGGGCTCTGGCTTCTCTGCTCTTTCCCCTCACTTTTTACCCCTCTTCTTCAGGCTGTGCAGTGCACAGCATCTCCCCAGAGACAAGCAGATCAAAACATTTGCACATAACTGAAAAGTACAGGCTTGAAAAAAAAATAGAGGAGTCTACCAATACCTGCTTTAAGCCAAAGAACAAAAAACATGATCATTACTCAGCAGAAAAGTTGAGAAAAAAAAAAGGATAAAATCCAAAGTTATAAGGTTACCTCTGAGGAATAAAATTGGTGCTAATTTTCCTCTAAGATTTTAGTGAGGGATGTGTCTGTAGTCAACTCCTGAAACCAAGTAATTGCTTTCACTACCAAAAAGGAAAGAAGCAAAAAAGAGGGAAAAAAAAAAAAGCCCGTACCTTGACAACAGCAGTCCAGAAGCTTACAGACACCTCAGAAAGGGGAGGCTTTCCATTTATTTGTGATCATGCCCAAACAGAAAATAAACAATTATTTTTATACTGCTACTTCTGCTGAAAGAAGAGGAATATATTTAACAATTAAGATTCCACATGATACTCCCAAGTCAGTTTCCTAGCTCACAAAACAGAAATAATCTCTTGACCTGCCTACACAGAACATTATTTATTTTGGAAGTGGTTCACTTTTCCATCTGATCAGATATTGCCACCTGCAGGACATAAGTGTATCTACATGTGAAACATCACAAATTAAGACAATGCCCAATCTTGAATTTTTGTTCATAATCTATAAAGAAAATCCAACCAAAACCTACAACAAAAAAAAGTACCATACACACCCACCCCTTGCATAATTTCTCAATTAAAAAAAAAAACAAAACAAATCAACCCAGTCACTGAAAAAAATTTTCTTGATTGATAACCTGAGAAAGTTCTTTTTCAGTGTTCTATTGTAGGTCTTCTCTGGTCCCTATCACCCTAAGTTTAAAAAAAAATAAAAGAAAGCTGAAACCATGGCCTGACCTCCCTTCCTTTTTACACACCATCCAGGCCAGTCTCTTGCTGCTCACAGCAGAAGCAGAAATTAAACCCAAGTGCAGAAGATGAACCTGATCTTCAAGGAGAGCCCCATCTGTGAGTTAGGGAGGAAAATGCCACCCACCACAGAAGTATTCTGTACAGAAGTCACCCCAAATACAGAAGTATTTATCATCATGTACACAGCATACACACTTAACACCAGCTCATTATCAGAGAAGTATACATCCCCTTGTTTTCTCACTGCCAGCTGCTTTATACTGTGCCAACACACAGCAGACTGGAAAACTAGAAAACTACCTGAGAAATTAATCCAGTTCTTCAGATTAGGCAAGAATAACTCCAGTGCATTAATTCTTTCTGTATCTAGGCTCCAGTGTCAGTAAGGGACTACCTGAACATTTTTCTGTCCCTACACCACATATATGAAATACTTAAAACACTGGCAATGCCAGCAAGCAGGGTTGCAAGGGAAGTCTTCTGACATGCCAGGAAACAAAACACTGGCAGAAGACCACGAAGAACCACAAAAATCTCATGGACCAGCCCCTCAAAACAAGCTGCACTACCAGACAGCCAAACAGAAACTGGAAACCCAGGATACAAGACCAAACTGAGCCGTGGATCCAATCCACTCAAAAGCCAGAAGCTGCAAATAGTTACAGCTCAAAACTGCCCATGCAGCTGGTGAGAGTCTTGCAATAAGGTCACTAGGTCTCCTCATTTCCAAGTGGGAAACATGTAAGTAGCTTGCAACATGACTTTGTGTTCTACCAAGCCTACTTCAAACATCAGCTGCACTGTCAATAACAAATGTCATCCAGTATTTGCAGCAAATGGCAAAAATGCTACTAATTTTCGTGGGAATGAGGATGAGACCATAACTATGCACCAATGGTAATTACAATCCAGGCACTGAGAGGAGTTCCAAATAGCAACTTTCTCACAGAGGCTGAATAGAAAAACCAACTCTATGATTAGTATAAAGCTTTTAGTGTTTTATTATATTAATAACAGATTCCACTCTGCTCCAATTAAATAGGCCTGGGATCATGTTTACCTCATTTATGCACACCACATATTATACACCACAGCAGTTTCTAATATCAAAATGGAGTCAAAAGGGCAGTATTCTAGCTACATTATATTTGCTTTAATTTCTGCAGAACAATTATAGCAGCACATGTAGGCTTCTGTAATTAGAATTACTTAAAAATATTTCCTCCACAGCACTCAATTTCCAGGGGGATATAAACTGCACTGCAGAAATATCCCCCAGGCCAACAAGTAATCATGGTACTCACGCTGAAGAGTTCCTTGGTTGGTCATTCGGGTATTTTCATAAGCAACACCTCACTGACATAGCACAACACAAGGGTCATGCCACACCTTTTTTGCTTATTCCTAGATAAACATGTGTGTGCACATGTATACATAGGTGTACCTGCATGCTCATGTGTATGACCAATGAAATCAATATTGAACAAGCACAAGGATAAGTCCTATAAACAGCTACATTGTAAAAACACCATAGGAGCCTCTGCAGCTCAAGGCCTCTCTGCCAGTACAACCCTCAAGGATCACTTGAAATAGCAGCTGTTTCAAATGGAGGAGGAAGTGATGACTGAACAGCTGAATAGCAGAACAAGTCAAGTCCAGAAACTGCTCTCCTGAGAATAAGTCAGGAAACGGGTTAGCAAATTTACTTTCTTGGTCTGGTTGCAAGTACCGGCAAGAGTGGAAAGCTTTCTCTTTAACCTCAGTCCTCTAGTAAGCTTTATTTTCAGGCCTTCACAAATGGAAACACTGGAACAACATTCCTGGACTTACCTCCAGGCCTTTTGTGCTTTCCATCCGTATGTAAAAGCATTGCAATAGGCATTCCAACATTTTTGGATCTTCCAGCTACAAGAACATTTTTTCCAAATGTTTGTATTCCTTGTGGGAAAAAAAAAGGATAAAAAAATTATATCCCACTATTTTGATACATCTAAACCCTCCTTCTCAATCCCCACGACAATTATTTTGTTATTGCGCACTGCTGACATCAACACTAATTGAAAAATACACAAGACTGAATTGGAGGGATGAGCCCACACAACAGCTTTCACCTTTCACCCTGGAGAAAGAGAACTGGCAACTCATTCAGGTTACCAAAATCACTCTTAGCAAGGACTTAATTTCCTTGCTCCAGCCACAAAGGGAAGCACTTACGTCTACCAGTAAGAACATGTACATTCTAAATAAAAAATTACAACTATTCAACACATAGGCATTTCTTCCCCTTCCAGTACTGAATTAAGTGCTCCCATTTTTCATACTTGTTTTTCCCCCTTCTCGACAAGAACTTATGCATCCAATCTTCTATTTGACAAATAGAGCAGCACAGAAAACTACCTGCAAAACGATTAAATTTAGAAAGTTACTGAAGTGTTCCACCAAATACTACTGTCTACACTTTATTAATAGTTGTGATAAAGGCACAAGAGCCCATCTACTTGGCAGCTCCTTATTCAGATTAATACCCTAAACATTTGTTCTTCACTTAGCCCAATGCATTTAGATAACCTTGACCTTCTAGCTCCCACCTGAGGTCATCCCTTGTTCATCTCCCAGGACAGGCGAGTCTCTTACCCGTCCGTTTTATGATCTCCCAGACAGCAGCAGCGGTGGCAGGGATTATGGAAGGCTGATCGAGACACAGCCGTCCAACGTTCACGATATGGAACCCATCCACATCCTTGTCAGGGGCGATGGCGTCGCAGACCGTCCGCTCGTCTATGTGATCTAGGAGACACACAGCCCTCAGCTGCAGCTCCTTCGCTTGTCAGGTGCCCTCAATACCTCATGGCACTGGCAAGCCTGGATCTAGCCAGGGTCACTAATTACTGCTCTTGATCTAATGAACTACACTCGCCCTAAAGGCAATTTACCCTTTTCAAAGGGTTTACTAAAGATTAGGTCGAGGCATTTGTCACAGTGTTGATACAACAGATTCTGTCAAAATATAAAAGCCCATTACAGCTGAGAGTGAGGACAGGAAGAAGTAAAGAAGAAATGTTTAAGGAAGTCACTTCTGCAATGTAGAATTCTTAAACATGAAGGAGCTCAAAAACTCCAACAAACCACAGGAGAACAGTTATATGCATTTCTCTGGCTTCTAAGCACACAGAGCTCATTTTTAAACAAATTCATGCAAACCTCAAGCTGAAGTAACTTTGAAGGTCTAGCTTTCCTTTTCCAACAATACTATTTTTTAGTCAACTGTTAATCAGTAGAACCAAAACATATCCTACTTCATTTAAAGAAGTGAGAATACACAAAACTGTTTGATAGTGGTGATCTCAAAACATTGAATATGGCTTGAATGGCATTACCAGCACATAATTTTGTATTCATATGTACTCATACCGAATGTTTTTCATATGCAGTAATGATACAGGACAGATTTGCAACTGCTTAAAGCTTATACTGCATAAACATTAGTGTTGATTATGAAAAAAGCTGTTTGCTGGACCTCTCCCTGCAGAGTTACAAACCCAAGCATCAACCTGGAATACATAACAGCCCAGAGGAACAGCTCCACAAAAATCCCATGCTAACCCAAAAAGCAAACCGTGTTTAATGACTGACCCATGGCCTGCTCAGAGCCCCAAAACGGCACTGATTGACCCACAACCTGCATTAACCCAGACCTGCTGAAAGGTTTTGTCTGGGAGAAAGTCAAGCTGATTCCCAGAGTGGGTAGATGGGGAGAAAGCCTCTGACCCTCTGTGGTTAACGACCAGTTTGTTACTGAACCTCCTGGGAATTTGGTTGTTCCTCCCAAGCACCAGTAAGAGTGAACCAAAGTAACTTCCCCTAAACCTGACAAACAGGCAGAGGGTTTACAACTTCCATTGCAGAGCAATTGCTTTCTGCATCCCTTACATCACCCATTCTACCCACAGCCTGAACAGAATCCTGCAACTACGAGGCAAGATGTCCCACTGTCCAAGTCAGAGGGCACTACAGGAGGTTTAAAAAAACCAAATAAGGGAAAATAAGCATCAATAAGAAAATCAGATGTTGCCAGTAAAATATTTTAGAGACATAAACAGGATGGTTTAATTTAGTAGATTTTTGTGGTTTTCCATTAAAAGGAGCTAGATAATAAAAGATAAGCATGTTGTAGAACTTAAACCATGGCAGTCTGTTAAGATTTCCTATTAGAAAACCCCTAGAGTTAGACCAGGGCTGCTATGATTTGCAATTTAATTCTCCATCTTTTGACAAGAGCAAGTTTCCTTTTAAATCCTAATGAGAAAAGACTGCAGAAATTAATATATTAAGTACATTGATTAAAGAGTCTCTTCGAACTGAAACTTGCCTCACAGATACTGAAAGCAACCATAACCCTGTTTTTATGTCAACTTGGGAATTAAGAAAACAAAACCAAGAAAGAAATTTGGAGTAACCTATTAAATGGCTTTTGCAAAAGAACTTGTTACCCTTAGGCAAGTCAGTTGTTCTTCCAACACAAACTTGGCAGCCATGCTTCTCCTTGTGCCTGGGATGAGCAGAACACTGCACTGAAAAACACCTCCTCCACACTGTCTTTAGCTTCCCAAAACCAGACAGATAGACACACTTGTGTAAAAGGAAAAAAAACCCCATGCTTTACATTGATATTTACCATATTCAAAACCAATTTGCACAATTCCAGAACAGTGTTTAAAGTACTGGGAGGAAATGCAGCTGAACAGTCAGGGAGAAGTGAGCTGGGAGCCAGAGAAGAGGATCCCACATGCCTTATTTCCAGAGGAACAAAATAATTTGTTGATTATCTTACTGTCAGTCTCATAAAATATGAGCTGACACCCATACAAATTTCCTTGCTGTCATTACAGGCCACTCCCCAGGCCAAGTTCCTCTCTGCACTCCTCCTCTCCCTTTTTGGCAAAACTTGCAGGACTACACTGGGCATCACTGGCCAAGCATCCACACACAGAGAAACTCATATTTACACAACAAGTGCCTCTGGTGCTGGCACATGAAAAATAAAGACTGGTTTTCAAAAGGGAAGACTAATGAAAATAATACCATAGCACAAAACAGATGTGAAAAAAACACTGCACAGATTTTCATCTTCTGTCTCAAATAGATTAACATTTCAGGGTCACCTCCCAGGCAATTCAAACTAAGACACAGGAAGGTCTCCAGAAAACTATCACAAGTAAGGCACGCAAAAGGTGCACAGAAACAAAGTTCTCCTCAGGCAAAGACAACAATCCTCAAAATTAAGTCACCCCTGCTTACAATAGTGCAACAGAACAGAGGTACTTCTGATTCCATTTTTAACCCAATGGTGATCAAAAGCCACACTTTGTGTGGTTTACTGCAAAAAAGCTCCAAACACAACACCATCACCTCAATTCTGGAATAAGGAGTTTCCACTAATATGAGTTTTAACAATTCATGGGCTTTGTCTCCTTCCATTACAAGGCAAATAAAATTTGGAAAATGAGCTAACTTAGCTTTTGGCCCTTTAGTTTATTAAGCTCCATTGAGGAAAAAAAAAGTTATCCGAGTTACATTGTTATGGAATAACAACATAATTCATGTAAAGAGCTTACTGAGTATTTCCAGTTCATGACAAGTTGCACATTTAACTCTATTATGCAGACACTACAATATTGACAAAGTTCTGCTATTGATTAAATTGTTCTAAGGGTTTTCCTAGCACAAGCAACAGCTGTGCCTGTCTGATAGGTTGGATGGAGGCTAATTAGTCATGCAGTTATTATGACAGGTATGTCACCATTCTTGGGAGGAATCTTCAACCAAATTTAGGACTAACCCTCATTTAAGGACTTGAGCATTGCAGTGCAGAAGCATCAAACATTTAATCCGACACAGCTAGAATTACCAGCAGGCTTTTTTTCTTCTCATGTTGACCAGGTTTAAATTCACTGCATTTCAAGACTAAAAGAAGTTCTGAACTGCGCACTGATGAAAGTGGACTGCAGTGACCTGATATCCTCCCCATAAACGCATTGCAAGTGACATCTAACCATTCCCCCGAGTACCCTCACTAGCAAGACATGTGACACCTCCCACTTTTAGGGAGCACAGCACTGGACTGGAAGTCCACTGTACAAGCCTGCTTCCTTTGCTACAGGCTTCAGGCAGGATGATTCCCATCCCCAGGCTGCTCGTGCTCCCTCTTTTGCAGTTCTCATCACTACAATGAAACTTTGTTATTTACATCACCTGCTGCTGCAAATATCTGTCAGTGGGAGAGATGTTCCTCCAAAGGAAACTGATCACATTCCATCAGCTCCTACCTTGAAGGCCAGGAGGTGGCTCCTTACTTGTGTTATACTTCCACCTTGTGGCAAATTTATTTCAGTACATGGCCCATTTCAGGTATTTTTCAGGTAGCAGCACCAACTGTTTATTGCAAATACAACCAAAGCATTTTTTTTCCATCCATAACTCTCAGCACCTGCCCCCAGTTTTGCTATCTTATAAACAAAAAACATTTTCAGTTTAGTTCTTTATTTCTCTATAAGTTTTATCACTCCAAAAATACCAGTTTGCCAGCTACTCCCTGGTGATATTTCAGAACAAATCAGGAGAAGGTAAATAAAAAACCCCTAAAATTTAATCAAAGATATTAGGACCTTTGCACAAAGTTCACCTGGAACATCACAGCCAACAAAGAAAACAAATGTTTAATGTTCAAGGCAAAACTGGAATCACTATGAAAAAGGCTATAGCATCATCTGCTACATACCATATTTCTGCATGATATAGGGGATGAACACATGGAACTCAAGGCAAACCAGTGCAACACACTCAAAAAATAAAGATAATTAAACCAGATAAATTATGTGAAATGCCTTAAAATACCAGTCTAACTGATCATTAAAAAAGGCAAGTTTTACATATGAAATTACTTGCAGAATTTGGCTTCTTCTTGAAAATGAACTGCATATGCAACAAGAAAAAAACCCAGCCACCTCAGCTAACCATTCATTATGCAGGTCCTATTTCAAGAGTTTTTTAATAGCCCCAAGGTACACTTGCAGCTCAGAACTATTAAACTCTTTCCTCTTACATGGGTTTTGTATGAGGAGTGGGATAAAGACATCACACACCTGGGAGAGGTAGCTGAACTAATAAACCACTAACTCTGGAATCCTTGTTAAGTTTTACTGTCATATCCAAGAGTTCTTCCTGTGAAATGTCTTTAGGCCTCAGTATGATCTCACTAGAAATGCCTGATAAAAACAAAAGACAGAAGACATGTCAGAATAAGGATACAGAGCAATCGGCTTAGTCTTTTAGTCCAAAAATCTGTCTGATTCTTAAGAACTGTTCCCAAACACTATTTTAAAATGCAAAATGAAACTTACAGCTCCCATTCAAAACACATTAAAACTACTTTCTTCATATACCCATGCAATTCCTCAGGTTTACCAGAGAAAACATAGAAGAAATTGGTACAAAATTTAATTAAGACACTGAGGGGACTCCTCCTGCTTTATTTTTTCCTTTTAAACAAGAGTATCTTGTGCTTACCAACAGAGCACTTATATGACATACCCACAGCAGCAGCTGCTTTTATCTTGTTCCTGACATAGATGTGACTGGCTGGATTGTCTCCTACCAATATGACAGTGAGGTGAGGCCTCTGGTTCCCAGCAGATATCCACGATTCCACATCCCTTCGAACTTCTTTCAAAACCTGGTGCGCAAGTTTTGTCCCTGAGATAACGGTTGCTTCGTCGCTGAAACAACAAAAAAAGCACACGACATTTAGGCATAAAATTTTTCACCAGGAAGAAGACACCTTTAAGTGTGTGATCTACCATTTTGAACACTACCAAATTTCAAATATTAACAGGCATTTCCAATATTAGTCAAAAATCATTAACACACTACAAACCTACATGGGAAAAACGCTTTCCCACTCGTCACAGTTGAGACAGCCACAACACACAGACTGCCACCACACTATTTCATAATGCTTTCAGCATTCACCCATGCAGAGTAACACCACACCGCTTCAGAAGACTCCAAGTACTTATTCAGACGGAGGAAAATCACACCACTTCAGAAGGCTACAAGTGTGTGCTCTTTCTTACTCAACCCTTTATACCCTCATGGTTTATGCACTGCACCTGTGTGCCCTCTGTTCCCTTTGGTGATTGGTCAGCACACCTGGGCACTCCCTGCCTCCTTACCTTCAATGCTGCTCACCTGCTTGGCACAGCTGTAGCCCATTGGGGACGAGGCTTGGCAGCAGCCTCACTCCCAATTCCCACAAACTCTGTGCCTACACCAACTTTCTTATCTGAAGAGCATGGATGTGCCATCAGTGCACTTGGAAGAGGAGCTCACCAGAGGAGCCACAACTCACCTTCCCAACACACACAGCCAGCCACGTAAACGTATGTGAACTCCTGCATTTTGGAATAAAACATGAAAATGTTCTTATGCCCTTAGGTTTTACTGGTTTAAGGAAAGTTACCAACTCTCCTCCTCAAATTTCCTTAAAAATTGATTTGACATAATTTAATTGATTTGACAAAAGTTCTTGTTTATGAACCCAGTGACTTGCAGGCCACGACACAGACTAAGATCTGCACTGCTATTTTAGATCAATTTGTACTCTAAAACCCTGAGATCATATTCATCATCCCAACAGACATGTCCCACACCCTATAAAAACCTCAGGTAAATTATTAGTGCAGGAACATCTACGTTTTGCTGAACTGGAAAAGAACAGTTACTAGCAGCACAGAACAGAAGTAGGATATGCACTGGTCCAGAAATACAGCTGTTTCTCCCAAAACTGACAGAATCAATTCTCAATGCACAGAACATCCAAGGGGTCAGATGCTTATTTCAATGACTGTTCAGTTCACTTCTCTTTTCATTCTTGAAATCACAAAGATAGTGCTCTCAGAATTGGTACTTGTGATGCGCTGAATCTCTTTAGTCATCTTTCAGCCAGGTCTTAACACAATTACATATAAACGAAAAGGTTCACAAGCAGGAGCTCAGGAAGACCCTCCCATGCACACCCAGGCAAGTGCTCAGAGCTGCAGTGCTGAAAAACCAACACCAGAATCCCTTTGCAGACACTGCAATAAATTAAATGCAAGGAGTGATTACTGTCAGGACACTCATCCGCAGTGCATCAAAGCATGCCGTTTGCCACCAAGTGATGAATATATACAGTAATCCTGTATAAATCCCCTGACAGGCCCTTTAAGGTACCAGGAGAGAGCAAACTCGCAGACTCCCCTCAGGGAGGGGGCAGGAAGCTCACATTGCAAGGGCTTCTTCAATTTCAAGGGCGCTGCTTAAATCCCCGATGGATCACCAAGGCCGTGGCCCGTTCTCCCGCTGGTTCTTCCCCTTTCCCCGGGCAGAACCGCGGAACTCAGCGGGGATCGGAGGACATCCACCCCGAAGGGGATCGCGAGGGGCCCGACCCCGCTGATCCCTCAGGCGTTTCGCGCCCTCTGGACCCGCCGCGCCAGGAGGGCTGTGAGGATGAGGAGGAGGATGAGAAGGAGGGAGGAGGAGAACGAAGAGGAAAAAGATCCGATCGGCGCAAGGTACCTGGCGGCGCTGCGAGGGGAGCCGCTGATGCTGCGAATGAGGGTTCGCCACCGCCTCAGGGGCGCGCAGGCCGGGCGCAGTAGCGCGGCAGAGGAGGAAGAGGCGGAGGACAGGGAGAAGGCTGTGGTGGCCGCCGCCATTTCGGTCGGTCCCCACGGACGGAAGCGCCGCCGCAACCAAGCGACGGGCGGGCGGGGCCGGCACCGGGACCGGGATCGCGGCCAGAACGGGCGGAGCTCAGGGAAGGGCGGTGCTGAGGGGAGGGGAGGGCGGCGCTGAGGGAAGGGTGATGCTGAGGGAAGGGCGGTGCTGAGGGAAGGGCGGCGCTGAGGGGAGGGCGGTGCTGAGGGGAGGGCGGCGTGACGGGGACTCGGAGCCGCAGGGTACAGCCGGAGCCGCGCAAACAGTGCCCCAAACATGGGCTTCGGCTTCAGCCTTTGGCTCCCTGGGTGTGGGAATCCAGGGCTTCCCTCTGGCTGCCCTGGCAGGTCTGGGACCCTGGCAGGAGTCAGGAACCCCCCTGGACAGAGCCCCCAGAGACACTGTCTCTGATCTCTGTCCATGGAAAAGACTTTTAGTCTTACAGGATGAATTACCAGCTCTGAGTGTTTGATATAAGTAATAATTAAGTGTGGCACGGGTGCAAAAGTAAAATTTTAGGATTCTAGATTAGGGGTCCAAAGGGGACAAGATGGAGGAAATTGGGTGTGTCTTGTCCTTTTTCTCCTTCTTCATGCCCTCCATGTTTCACTGTAGTGTTGGCATTTTTCTGTTGGTTTAGGCTGGGGACACACTGTTCAACGTAGATGATAGATATTGCCACATTATTGTAAATATAGCACAGGTAGTTTCTGGTATATAATGTTTGTACCATCCCACTGAGGGCAGAGCCCCACACGCTGCCCTGCAGGACAGACCTGCCCAGGCAGGGCAGCAGAACATGTTACAGATAAACAGAATAAGCAGCCTGGAAACCAGCGCAGACAAATTATGGCTTCTTCTTTGGCAGCAGGGCAGAAAGACAGAGACTTTCTACAATCTCGGAATCATCAATACCCACAGATTCCGGCTGCCCCTCATAATTATTCCCTGCACGCCCGTGTTTTCTAAGGGGGAAGCCTCATAGAGTCGCTGGCAACTTGCATATTGGTGACTTCTGTCACGTCCCATGGCAGATTTTACAGTACAAAATCGCCTGTGCAGAGTGGAAGAAGAAAATGAACTAAGATCTGAAATAGCGCATAGAAAGCATGCCAAAATAATATCAGCACCCTCATTAGTCTCCTGACAGCGGGAAAAATTCCTTCATAAAGTTGGGAAAAGCTTTGGAAAGATTTGTCAATTTAGGCTTTATGTTCGGCTATGATCCTGGTGAGGTTTTTGACGAGTTAAATGTTTCCAAACGCAATGTGGCTCAGGTGCTTCCACATACAGTGCATATGATGGGTTTTAATGGCTTGACCTGTGAAAAACGCCAATCCCTTGGTTTTTAAAATTTTAAAAGTTTAATGATAATAAAATGGTTATAAAAATACTAATACAATTAGAGTAATAAAGTTTAGAGTTAGGACAATTACAAGACAATAAAAAGCATAGAATTACGGACGTCCGGATGCTCTTGGACACTAAGTCATGAAAAGCATAACTTGTGAACAAAGGAATCACCTTTAAACTAATACACTTGTTACATATTCATACATTCTTTATGGTTATGCATACATTCTATTCTAAACAAGAAACTCTGTCTGTTGTATGTCAACTGTTTTCTTTAATCCCCATGGCGTCTTTGAGTCTGAGCAAGGCCTGAAGAAATCAGCTTCTTCTGATAAGAAGCCATAAATTCCTCTCCTTTGGAAGATTTAGGTGTTCCTCAAAGCGAGTATCTCATTCCTAAAAAAAAACTTTCCCCACATACATAGTCTCTATTTTAACATTATGTTGGAACCTAAAACTACATTTAGCACACTATGTAAGAGAATTAATACAGCATAACTTTCTAACATTACGCATATAATATTCACTGTAATATTTGTGAAAAGCCAATCATAAAATATGCATTTTTCACAATTCAGATGCGTGTTTTCATGGAGAAACAAAGTAATAATTTAGATCTGATTTATCTGAAATAGCAGTTTCTGTATTATGAAATAAGTACTAGGCAATAATAACTATTCCTACTAGAAGTAGTTACAACTCTTTCTATATAGTGACAGTCTTTGAATTCTGTCATACATTTGCAGAAGTGCGTGCTATTTTGACTTTTTCACTGGTTTTCATCACTAGGCAAGAGAACAGGGATTTTCAGCTTCTCTTAAACTGGATTGACATATCTTAATTTGGTTTAACTTGTCTTCTGGGTTATTCTAAAAGAATCATTAAGAATTACAGATGTTGTCAGGAATTCTTGTGTGTGGTCTAACCACGTATTACAAATTCTGCATGTTAAGGGGATCTTCCTGTGGATCTTACATTAAAGCTTATTCTATTAAAGGGGAAAAAAAGAAAATCACAAATTATTATTTTTTTCTGATAACAAATCATCAAAATAAACACAGCATTTTATGCTGCTTTTACTTGGGTATGCAGATAAAATTAGCTCTGCTACTGAAGTCAACAAAAGATGTCTTTAGGAATTTAAAACAAATCAAACCCACAGTGCATTTCCCAGCAATCCCCATACCAGTCATGTCCCTCCTCTTGTTTCTTGCCAAACCATTCCTCAGCTGACTTTGGTTTTGATAGATCTACTCACCAGATGACTTAAAGATTTGGGATAGCACTCATTTACGGACAATCTCAGAAAATAACTTCACGCTGTGTCAGTCACATAACCTAAAAAAGCCCCAGAAATTTATGCCAGGTCACAATTTTCAATGTGCTTTTCATATTAAAAGTTCAGCAAACATGTTTGCATTGCTGATGTTATCTATATAAGCCTCTCTAAGATCTTGGCATTTTCTTTATTGAAAGTGTATTTTTCCAAAGCATCTTGAAAATTGTATAGGCTCCAAAGAGTTATGCACGTACTAGTTGTTATTCCCTTCTATATATTTGGAATTGTTCGTGGGGAATTAAGACACACTGTAGCAGTAATGTCCCACAGCTGCAAAGTCCCCAACTCTTCACATCTGTTTGATTCCTTGGTTTTTGTTTTAGGGTTTTTTTTAACAGCATAAATTTGTGTCTGAAATTTGAGAGTCTCTACCTTTCCCTTGCTGAACTTGTGTGTTTTCTAACAGTAGTACCAGAACCTTTGTGTCATGTTCGGTTTCTCCATGAAAGCATTAAGTTCCATGGTCTGCAGCTAAGGAGAACTAAGCAGTTTCCCAGTTATTCCTCCAAATATTTTATAAACTTATCAGTTCATCACGTTCATTACAATTTAGCACAAAATATGCTATTTACTCAAAGATGGAATTTACATGGAAACCAAATGCTCTTTTCAATTCCAGAGGGGAAACACAAACAAACAAACAAAAAACAACCCAACAAAAACAGACAAAACCCCAAACAATTTCAATTGTTAAATGTAGTTGTAAATGCTGTGATAGGCTTACTGTGAATTTGTACATTTGACTTATCTACAGGCTCTTATGTGAATCTCAGGGTGCTGTGAAGATGAACTTTATTCATGCTTAATATCTTGAGAATTTCAAAGAACGGATGATAACAATTCCTGAGCCTCATGAGGACTTCAAAAACCTGAGAGGCTTTTGATGTGTCCTGTTTTACTAGCATTTTTTCTTGGGAAATGTACTTTCCTGCTGAAAACTGGGTGGGAGGCAAAAATCCAGAGTTGCACAAGATATTTCCTTTGCTGTTTTAGTGTATTAACTTGCATCTGAAGAAAAACATATGACAGAGCAGAAGGGAAGAACTGTAGAAGTTTTTACTGAGCCATGGTTTTCAAAAATGGCATATTAAATAGGTATTTATTCCTGCTGGCACTTTTCAGCTTTTGAAAGGATGCAGTTATCGTCAGTGTTTTAGTCACGGCCTTTGGTGCGTACTAAGCAGGGAAAGTGAAAAATCTGCCTTGGGATTTTGCAAATATCTGCTGCTCTGGTAAAGTGAAGCAGGATGTAGCTGTCTCTGGGCTGTTCCTGAGACAGACATGGTGTAACAGGGCAGTGTGGTCATGTCACACAGACACCATTCCCAGGGGGAAAGCCATTATGTGTGCAGACACACTGCAGTTTGTTGAGAGGTGGCCAGTGCAGACAGTACTTTCTCAAGGTTCTGAAGAGGGAGCAGCAGTCTCAGGTCACCTTTAAGTGGCAAGGAAAAAACCAACTTTTTTTTTAATACAAGGAAAAAAGTTTACAAGGAAATTCACAAGGAAACGGAAGAACTTCTCATGTTCTCTACCCCTGGGTGTGTAAAGGAGACAGATTTCCATATTACCTTCATTTGTCCCATGTTCTGGGGATGAGCCAGCTTTCCTCAGGTGTCACAGGAGAACACTCATGACTCCCCCATGTCAGCAAGGCCAGGATGTGGATGTGCCTTTCAGATGAGCTTTTGTTTGATTTCATGTGGATTTCATTTCATTTCAGTAGATTTGTCTGTCAGTAAACAAGAACCATGTACCTAGTGACAGAAGAGATTGCTTGTCCTAGAAAGGTGCACCGAGGAATCCCTACAAAGGGATCCTTGGCTTTCAGAAGCACCGGAGATCCTTGTAACAGCTGGGACCTGAGCCATTTTTCTTCTGGAAACAAATTTACTGTTGCAAACTTTTACTGTTTCTTACCATAGCAAACACTGTTACTCCTTCCCACCCAGCAAAATGTGTTTGACTTTAAACACAGCCCACTTCAAGGTGGGTTGAAGAAAAGAAAGAATAAAAATTCCTGTATATTGCAGGACTGTGCCTGGGTTCCATACATCCATCCTGGGCTTAATCTCTCTTCATATCAGCAGCTCAGATCAGCTTCACATCAGAGTGCTTAAGTAATGTTCCTCTGAATATAGGAACATGTTTGTTTGGCACAAAGTGCCCCTGACACTTCAGAGAGGACTGATCTGCAGGTCTGTCAAGGAATCCCTGGGTACACAGAGGTCGCTGCTTCCCTGCATCCCACTAGCCCAACTGACACAAGTACACAGGTCCATTTAACATGGAATTCACAAAATCCCAGGATATTTTTCAACAGGAAAACACCTTTATTGCATCATATATTTTATTACATTATCATGAGAAATCCACCTCTCTACATACAATTTTCCACAGCAGAATAATGAAAATTTGTTATTCTTTATGAGTTATGACACTATGTCATACAAGTAGACATAAAATGTCTAAGTCTCTCCAGAACATTTACTGTTCCTTTAGATCTTGTGCATAAAGACCAAATATTGTAATGTAAATTAATTTAAAAACAAACCAACTAACCATCCTCAACATTATCTGGTTAAAAACCAAACCAGTCATGGCACAAACGCCCGCAATTTCATAGAAATTATTAAACTCCTCTAAGTATTGAATAGGGGAAAAAAGACTTCAGGGGGAAAATCTGTGATTGCATTAGACAGTACATTGTGCAAAAAGGTCTGAGGCGTTCTGCGTTAAAGGCTGGAGAGTTGGAGTAGGAAAAAGAGATTCAGCAAAACATTCTTGCCTGAACCAGATTTTATTCCCATGTAATCCTGAACAGGCACTGAAATATTAAGTGCCAGACAGCACTCTTGATATTCCTGATGGAAGGATTTCCCCTAATCATCGGCACAATCCATTCAAACCCTCATGTCACACTCTCTGCGGACATTTGCAAAATCATCTTCACGATGGGCCCATCTTCTTTTCAGATATTAAGGCTGTTTTATAGGAACCTATTAGCAAGCAGTATTTGGCAAGAAGGAGCTGGCACAAAGGTGGAGCAAGTTCTGAGAAGGTTGCTGAGAGGCGTCCAGCAAAGCTTCCATTGTCTTATCAAATGGATTCAATCACTTTATCTCAGTCAATAAAACCATTCATAGGATTAGGCAATAACAAATATGAGGAGAGGGAATGAAAAATAGAACATCTGATCTACAAATCCATCAAAACTAGAGAGCTGAGCTTTTGTGGTCTCATAGCATCTGTTTCCTGGTATCTTGTGGCAAGCAGGTAGCTTCATTCCAAGGTGCTCCTTCCCTCACTCAGGGCTTGTTGGATGAACTGCAATAGGCAGAATTTAAATTGTAAAGCCAGCCGGGAAAACTTTCCATAAGTTTTCTTGCATACACGAGATACTAAATCCCGTAGGAGGTGTGGAAAAGATGCCTGATGGTGATGATGGAACATACTGTGGCTAGATTTCCAATTAATCAGGCATTTCTTATGGAATGACAACCTGCTGGGCTGTCTCTTCCCCAACAAAGAAGCGCTTTCTGAACACATTTTTGGTGTAACTAACCAGAATTTTCCTACAGGAATCAATAACAGAATGTGGCTCATTACTCTGGGGTAAACCCCTCCAAAATAAGTTTGGCCCCGAGTGCTGGCGACAGCTGGCCCGGCAGGTACCTGCGGAGGATCCTGGTGACCAGGAGCTTCACCCAGGGTGCGGCGGGGTCCAGGCAGATCAGCTGTCCCTGCTTCAGCGTGGCTCTGCGGGCGAGGCGGGGAGGGGGTGAGACCGGGGCCGGTTCGGTGAGACCGGGGCCGGTTCGGTGAGACCGGGGCCGGTTCGGCGGGCCGGGGCCGGGGCTGGGGCCGGGCACTTACATGACCTCGGGCACGGCGCAGTGCGGTCCCTCGGCGAGGAACTCCAGGCGGGCCAGGCGCCGCGGCGGGATCACTTCGGACACGGTCCGCACGCAGCGGCAGCGCAGCTCCCCGGCCAGCGGCGCACCTGGCAGGCAGGAGGAACCCTCTGAGCCTCGGATCCGCGGTCCCCCGAAACCCCCGGCCCCCCGACGGTGCCACGGATGGATGGGTAACCCCTGCTCCGCCGCTTACCTTGGCATAGAGCGGCGACGGCCAGGAGGAGGAGGAGGAGGCGGAGGTGCGGTTTCATGGCTGATGCTGGCGGAGAGGGTGCAGGAGCCGGCGAGGCGGCCCCCTTTCCCTCCCGTGCTTTTATTCCCTGCCGGGAGCTGCCGGGGAATTTCCCGGAGTGGACCCGGGGGGCAGCGCCCCGTTGGCTCCTTTCCACCGGTGGGTGTGTGCCGCTGAAGGAGCGAGGCGGAGAGAGAAGAGCTTCCACTGCCGGCACAGCGGCTCCTTCAGGTTCGGGAGCGAGGGAAGCGGGGCGCTGCATCCTCCCGAGAATGGTCCAGCGTCTGCTGGGACCCCACTCTCCCAAAGGAGCGGCGGCTTTTCTGTGCGGGTTCTCCGTTAGCTTTCAGCGTGCAAGGTGCTGAGCCAAAGAGGAATTTGGGTTCTTGCTGCTGAACCCTGTGCAACCACGCACTCTTATTTAGTAGGCATTGCTCCCTTGAGCGCCCCTTTATTTGCCTAGCTTTTGAAAACCGGAAAACTTCTTTTCCTGCGACTAGGAGACCCTCAGGTTTCCATATCTATGCTTCCACTACTCTGCACGCACAAGTCAGTCTTTTTCTTACCAAGTTCAGTTATAAAGAAGCAAAATAGCAGTTTTCTATGAGCTTTTAATGAAAATGAGATGCAGGTTTTTAAAATTTTATTTACACATAGGTTCAGATTCTAGTAAGATATATAATATTGCACTTTATTTGTCATGTCTTTTGGGTTTGGCTTGGTTTTTTTGTCATTGTTTTTGTTGTTGGTTTTTTGTGTTTTGGGGGTTTTTTGGTTGTTTTGTTGTTGTTGTTTTGTTTTGTTTTGGTAGCCCATCTGTTTTCTACCAGACTTTTGTGAACATGAGTGCGGTTCAGCAAATCAATTTGTTCTAGGGTCAGGCTGCCATGTGTCTTGCTTTAGATTAGATGTACTGTCTGAGAACAAAACTGAGTCAGGACCCAAAATAGATAAGATACCACGTGTAAAGCAGTCGTAAAAAGGGATTAAGTACATAGGAAGCTGATGGGACACAAAGACTCTAATTCCTGGCCTCCATCATCTACAGCTCATACTGCTTCATACAGCTGCTGGCTTAGTCCTTCAGGAGATCAGCCTTGCAGGAATATTATATGTCACAAGCAAATGGTGATTGCCCCACATTATCAGGAAATATCTAATGACTAATTTGGACTAAGATGCAGCTTGATAATGATAGCCTTGGAAGCATCTGGCTTTTAGCTTGGTCTTAGAAGGAAGCTACATGGTCAGTTTAGGGGAAGCCACTAATCAGAAACCTTTACTGAGATCCCGTGAGATCATGGAGGTGGAATCACCATTCCTTCCGTGTCATAGCCACCCAAGCCTTGGACTGTGAGTTCCCTATATGGTTGTCCCAAGGAAGCACCGTGCTCTTTGCAGGAAGAAGGATTTGCCCAGCTGTAGCAAACTGAGGCAACGAGCAGGTAGGATGGTGCAGAGACAATCTGCTTCAGGTCAGTGCAGCTATCGTTGGCAGATCCAGCTCTGAGTGGATGTGGGGGGCAGATCATTCATTGTCACTCGTGCGCAGTCAGATTACACATTGCTCTTGGACAGTACACATGAGTAAGGACAGTTTACGTGACAGCATTTGGCTTTATGCTTGCATGACTGCTCACAAGAACTGACCCATGAGACTCATTCCACAGTGGTTACTGCTGAGGAAATTCCAGATGTCTCCTGGGGTCTGGAGTGTGAGGCTGTGTTTAGATATGGAGCAGCAATGTGTGAAACTCTGTGGCCAGCTCTCCCTCAGAGCCGTGTGCCAAAAGGAGCAGCAGTCGGGTCATGGACATGCTGCGGTGCAGCAGATGGTACAGAGCCTGGTCCTCTGAGTCAGTGCTTGCACAAACAGGCCTGGAACAAGGGAAATGGGTGTCTCCTGGGACTATTTCAACATGCAAGACTATCTGCCTGAGTGTGGCTTTGTACCTGCAGACTTCAGATTGCTTCTAGATCCCTTCTATGGGAATGTGAGTAAGGTCTCTTCAGTCCAGATGACAGCAGCAACAAGGCTGAGCTGTGGAGGAACTCTCTTGAATTATACCCATGCCCTGTATCCCTTCGCCACCTTTGGCAAAGTTCCTTTAGCAAGTATGGAAAAGATAGGGAGCAGACAGCATCACTTTAGAAAGCTGAGATTTTCCCTTGCCTGCTGCCCTATCTCTTTCATTTTAGATAAGTTTGCCATGCACTGAGTGCAGGTGGTACATATAGAATCATGGAATGGTTTGGATTGGAAGGGGACCTTGAAGGTCATCTTGAATTAAGTTTAAAGTAGTTATTGTGAGTGGTGGTGTCAGTGTAGCTGGGACAGAACTCACCACAAGGTTTGTATCTGCCTTACTGAAGTTTTCATTAAGTTACCCACCTCATTAGCAGAAACTGCTGTGTGAAGATACGCCAGAATTCCATGATTCCGTGAAATCTCTGTGTCCTTAGCATGGGTCTCGGGGTTACCGGGACACAGAAAGCAGTCCTAGCTCAGGCAGGACCTGAATAGATACGTGAAGAGAATAAACCTCATGGGTCATTTGCCTTCGCATTATCCAGTCCTTAACTGATTACATGCAGGAAGTGATTTGGTTGCTTTGTCACAGATGGCTGCACGCCTTTCTACAGCAGGTATTTGTTTGGTTTGGCACCTGTAGTGGGAGCCATTCACTGGCAGCAGGTCCAGGAGAGCTACAAGACAAACAAGAGATATCTCATTTCAACAAGTGAGGACTTCTCCTAAGTGCACAAGAATTACTTTGGTGGATGTGTCCCAGATACAAGCATAGGGTGAACTCTCATCATGGCCTAGAAACCATTTAACATGGCCAGTCTATGAAGGAGCAGTCTTATTTCCTCCAGGGTTTTGATTAGGAAAGATTTATGTTCTGATCTGTGAAATGGTGAGTCACTGCTACCTAGTACAGAGGGTATGGACTGCTGATATCCTCTCATCGTCATCATGTTACCTTTCTTACCTATACCAGTCTGCTTCATAGTATTCCTTGGCTATGATGAGGTACTGCTCCCTAGCACCTATGATTCTTCCCATGGATCCAGCTCTGTCATGAAGTACAAACATATTTGCTGGAGGCAGAAACCAAATTTCAAGCTACAGTTTCATGCAAAGTAAGTTTTATATCTATCAGATATTTTATTTCCTTCAATTTCCCTGTGTGTTTCTCAAGTTTTGAAACGTTTCCAGTCCATATACCCTTGATAATAGTACCAGAATAGATAAGAGATTGAAGTGTCCTGCTGTTTACCTTGTGTCATGGAGCATCCCAACTCCGTTTTGCCAGCTGCATCATGGCACACGTCACACATTGTTGCATGCTCATTTCTGTAATACCTTTTGAGATGTGAAAATTCACATTCAAAGTAATGACCTATAGCAAATGATGCCCAGTATCTTACCACCCTCCTTCGTGCATCTTTACCTAACTTTAACATCCAGGAACCCTTAGGTTTTTTTGTTTCCCTTCCCCAGAATTAGACGTTCTTCATCCATGCCCACTGCTGGGAATCGGAGCGTGAACACGCACACACACTGTTGATAGCTGAAAGGAATGTGTTTGTATTACTCAGGCATTACCTTGGCAAATAGAACATGTTGGCTTTGAAATCTGTGTGTTTGGCCATAATTTCTCTGGTTTTCAGTTTCAGGTGCCAGCTGACCTTTTCTGAGATCATTGATGGGACTGCAGAGGCTGTGGTTTCACTGTCACCTTTCTAAGTGGGACTCCTGCATGTACAGCAATTCCCAAAAAGTGAGTGGCTGGTGGTGCACTCACTGGTTCTGCTATTTTACACTTAACATATAAGCACAAAAAAGGCTTTATTTTGAGTTTGGGACCTAAATGTTTAAGCAATTTGTTTTTACCTCTGCTGAGGGGGAAGAATCTCCCGGCATTTTAATGGCAGATCCTGAACAAAGATTGCAACTGTATGACTCCTTCCACCATAATTGTTCAGCTGATAAGCCTTTGAGGTCATCACAGCTTCTGAAAGGCAGAAAGAGTTAATCTTGGCCTTAGCAGCAGCAGGAAATGCTCTTCATCCTACGAACTGCCTGCAAGCTTTTGTCCGAACTTTCATGAGAACTTCTTTGTAACAAAGATTTCGGCCAACTTGTAAATGATCCATTTGGAAATAAATACAATAAAATTTGTTCCATCTGCAGAGAGTTGGAAGTAAAGAAAATATGAATCTCTTAAAAAATTAATTATTCACCCCAAGAAAACCAAATCCAAGGCCCCAAAACCAACATTCCCCCTAATATGGCTTAAGGCAATTGCAGTTTTCAGACTCAGTGGAGCTGAGTAATTTTTGGGAGTGTGCTTTGGATAGTTGTGGTCTTTTGGTTAAAGTGATATCATCACTTGGGAAAACAGTGACACGAGACATCTGACCACAATAAAACGGGAATGCTCACTGGAATAATCACAAAATCTTTGGAGTCTTCTCTCATGACACTCAGACTTCAATCCTGTCTGTTACTTTCATTGCTTGTGTTGCAATGAAGGAAAAACGAAGAAGTCATACTTGACTTACACCCTAGGAGACACTAAAGCTGCCATTCAGGGAACACTTTCTTACAGCCCTTTGAGTGCCATGTGCAGATTCAGTCTCCAGAGTATTTGTACTCTGCAGTACAATGAATCGGATTGTTCCTGGTAACAAAAAATGGCTGCTATTTGTTGAAAGGAAGGAAAAATAATACCAATTAATTTGCCAACTTGTCATTGAATTATCCAAAATAATCTACAAAGTAGCAAGAGGGACATGCCTCCTTTCAGCTTGTTTTAGGGAGGTATTTAGAGAAGGAGGTGTTTGGAGGAAACACACTGATAACATTTTTTGTAAATGTGATCACCACTGTGTTTACTGTCAATGGTTTTCTTCCCTATTATCTTGTATTTCTTTCTTTTTTCCCTTCCTTTTTTTTAAAATTCTCAGACAGTGTGACTCCAAATTGCTTCAACACACGCAGGGTACAGGACTATGCCAACACATTGCGCTAAATGTTACGGCAACAAACATGAGCAAAGCATTTTTTATTTCTTAAGAACTAAGAAATTGAAATTGCTAGTGAGTGCTGCTGTCAGGAGTCTGCTGAGGTGGTAGGAGAGTAAGCATGGAAAACAAGGTACTGAAAAAAAGCAACACTTGATTTAATTGAAATTCAGCATTTTTAACTTTGGTTTTCTTCTAAACAGTGAAAGTCCCCATAAAATTAAATTGACCAGGATATTGACTGAAAAGAATAATTCTGCTTAGCTCCAAATACTGTTTTGCTGCAAGCTGAGATTGGTTTAATTTAGATTAATTTTGCCCTTAGTGCTTGAATACAAGCTTGAATTTGACAAAATCATTGCTTTCTAATGAGGTTCTTTTTGGTTTGTTCAAATCCTCATTTTTTTCTAGGAAGCACTATTCCACCAGCAGCCTTTTCATCTGGATGGCTCTGGCTTGTATTCCTGGTACCTGGTTACACCATTTGAAAAAAACCGTACAGGGTACTTTTCATGCATTTTCTTCTTCTTCTTCTTGGTTTTTTTAAATAGTCATTATAGAAGACATTTCATGCTCTCCCTCATCCTTTCCTACAAGCAGTAACAGTATTGTGAGAACTTATTGGCATGGAAATGACTCCAGCATTTGACCTGCCAACAGGTCAGGTGTGTGCAGGTAGATTGACAGCTCTTTCCCATGTTCCTTCCTCAGCTGAGTCTCCTGCTGCCTTTGGTGAAAGATTTGTGTACGCAAAAACCACTTGGGTTTTCTTCGGTGGTATCAAGGAATGGGTGAAGCTGCAGTGTTCAACACGAACCAGATACAACAAAGCCTGTTTTCTTTGGCTCTTCTCGTTGAGACTGTGCTCACGGTGATCAGTGCTTACGTCAATGGCTTCTCTTTCGCAGGATGATGGGCTTTGCTGTCAGAGGTGAAGTACCAAACAGAGAAGAAAGCAGAAAATAAGGAGCTGGTGGAATTTTTGACCACAGGGATGCAGTAAGTCAGCAAACCTAGGTTTATGTGCTTTATTATTAGTCTTCTGTTGGCAATGTCTGGCTCAGCAATGAACCAGCTGGGTGGCTGTGCATTCCTTTATTGGCTATTGATAAGTCAAACACAAAGATTTCAAAGAGTCAGGCTTTTTGATAAGTCACTTGCTCTTCACTCTTTGTATTGAGTGATTAAGAGCCTTTCATGCAAACATCTGACACCTGCATGGACAAACTCTTACTTTTCAGTAAGAGCAATGGATGGCAGGGGGTGTTTCAACTTCTGCTCTTTGGTCCTTTTCTGGGCTGAGTATATCTTGCTCTTCCTTTGCTTTCTACTTTTGCAAAAGCCTGACCAAAGGGAGAACAGGAGTCACTCATCTGTTGCTTATGATTATCTGCTGCTATGGCAGGTGGCTGTGCTTTCTGAGTACCTGTGAAAGCTGGCTTTCAGCTAGAAACCTTGCCTTTTAACTGCACTGTAATTTCTTCATCTGTGCCTGTGATTTTCCCCCACACATATTCTCGCACATTTTTATTCCTTCAAGATGTTCTGCATCAAGTAAAAAAGAAGCCCACGTGGTCCATCCTCTCATTCGCATGTCCTGTCTCACTCTTCATAAAATCTGCCACTGATGCTTTAGACACACTTTACACAGAAATGGTATTTCAAGCTTTTGCACTTTTATTTACACTTTGGCTTTAGCACAGCAGTTGAATTCTGGTTCTCCCGTCTGCTTGCAAACTTGTTAAAAATGTGACCTTGAAAACAGAAGAGGAAAAGAAGAATTGCAAGTGTCTTGGAAGTCTCCTTTTCTTGGCGTAAACCTGTAATACATGTCTTTAATAAAAGAATCAGGCTATGAGGGTGGACTTATTCATTTGCTTCTCTTTTGAGCTATGAATAATCTTTCATCATTCTGGAAAATTATTTCAAGGAAAAAGCTATAAATTGTGAATCTTAGGAGTGCAGTGAGAATGTTACTTCAGAGCTTAAAAATTATTTTTCCATTTAGCTGAGTCGAAAAAACTGCTTATCTCTCCTTCTCAAAAATTGAAGACTCCTTTGGAGGTAAGTTGATTAACTGGGTCCAAATATGCTCTCAAGCCACTTGCCTAACAACTTCTTATTTCCACAGATTTTTATAGGGTGTCTATGTATGAAAATGTTTTATGCAAAAGATAAAAAGGTTAGATTTCCCCCAGTTCACCTGACCTCTAGTAAGGAATGGGAGAAATCAACAGACTGATACTGCAGTTGCAATGTGCACTTTGAGTGGTGCAGTCTAACTTTACACTTCTGCTGGTGTCCTTGGCTGAGTCGGTGGAGATGGGTTCGGGAAAGCTTGAGCAACCCTTTTCTTTCAAAAAAATATTGATCACATTTCTCATTAATTTGAACTTACGTGAATAAGTGGGTGTATCAGAGGTCGATGCTTGTTAAAATAAATAATATTTGTTAGTGATGAAAAGTTATTCAGCATAGTTATGTTGAAATCTGCCTGCAGAAGGTTGTAGAGATGTCACACCGCTGTCTGTTTCATGAAAGGACAGAGGAAGCAGTATCAGTGAGCCTGGTTATACCTATAACCTTCCAGATTCTTCCACAGAATCTTCCTCTCCAGAATTCCACAGGAACTGTGAAGTAGGCTTTGCACTGACTGACACCAATGGTTGTTACTTGAAGTGATTTAACTGCAGGTAATATGAAAGTCAATTTTCATGACAATTTTCAAGAGCAGAGATCTCAGGCTTATTTTTGTAGGTGGCAAAATTCTTGTTTCACTTGTGCACATAGAAACAAAATGCCTATTCACTGATCCCAAAGTTTCCATGGCAATTTGTGTCATTTCCAAAGGATCCACTTCCTGTAGAGTTGCTTATGAGATCTTGTTATAAACAAGAATAAATGCTTGAAACACATCTACAATATAAAGTCTGTCCTATGTGTAATTTTCCTGGGGAAAATGGGATTTTTCCCTTGTTTTGTGATAAGAGCATAAGAAAAACAATCATTTTAGAATGGGAAGCAATCCATAATCAAAAGCAAGTAAAGCACAGATCATGCGTTTGTCATCTAAGACAAAACCAGGATGTTTATGTTAGCCAATATTCAGCACAGACAGAGAAATTGAGGCTGAGAAACTCATACTTGCATTCCCTGTACTTCTAGGAAGAGTTAGAAGTATTTTTCAGGGACTTTCCAGTATTTCTCTTCATGACTTCCTCTATAGTTTCTAGTGTTTATACGTTAGAGAGAAATATACTTTCATTATTACAAGGACAGCAACCACAGACACTCGAGGGGACAACTTGCAGTTCTCCATACAAGAGCAGAACTCCAGCAATCAGGCATGAGAAGGGGAGCTTGAGGATAGGGAAATGACCAGAAGTCATTGCTTGGTCAGTTGATAGTTGCCACTTCTCTTGCCTCCCAAATGAAAGAAGGAAATAAAAGTGGCTTGAAGGGAAGGTAAAGTAAGGGGCCAAGAGAATAACAAAGGACAGGAGGAATATGTAAAAACATCTCTGCTGCATTTCATTACATGGAAGGCACTGAAATGAAAGGGAAGGGATGAATGCAGATGGCAGCTGTAAAGTGGAATGGTTTTCTGACAGTCTTGTAGAAAGACAGTTTAGATGCTAAATGAAGTGACTGAGGGGAGCAGAATCTTTCACGAGATTGGGAAAAAGAGGAGATGGACAAGAGCACGTAGTTAGCTGCAGTGAAATCTCAGGGTCCATCCTTTCCCAGTGATGCTGATGTCCTGACCCTTAATCACCCACTGGCCAGCTGCCTTCTGTGTTCCACAGATGTGAATGTGTACCCACACAGACACTGATGTTTCTAAAGTGTGCATTTCTCCCCTGTGGCTTCTGCATGGCCGGATAGCCAGAGGGCCACAGGGCACGTTGTTTAAAGTGCCAGAACTCTTCCAGCTGATGCCAAAACAACAATGGTGAAGAAGACTGGTATCACGCTTACTGAGAAGGGTCTTCAAGAAAAAACAAGCCAGAGACAGCTGTCTTATTTTATGATCACGAAGTTACCTCTGCTGTTTTATTACTATCTAGATTGTAGATAAAAGTGAAATAAGAGTGTGCATCCCTCAAGTAAACAGTTTTACTCTAGTTAAAAACAATAGTTTTTAAACTTATGCCCTTTCTCTCTTATTCTCTGTTTCCTTCTGGAAGGTTTTTAAGAGAGGCAGGCATCATGTGTTCAGCACACTGCACTTCAGGGATCAGAATAGGAAGCAGTTGTTACACCAGGACAAGTGCTTGCTCTTTGGGTATCCAACGTAAAGGTCACAAATTCCCATTTCAGATGGTCAGATAGTGGCCTTTTGTTGTAGTAAAGATTTACAACTGCGAGGCTGAAGGGGATGCCTAGTGGTGTTTAGGCATCTGAGGGTAAAACCCTTTTATCTGCAAGGGAATTAAAGAAGGGGTCTTGCCCTAGAGCCCACCAGTCCCCATGGATTGGGAACAGCCTGAAGAGAGGAGAGTGAGCCACTTAGCCCACCTAAGAGTCTGTCAGTGTAATCAGGAATGCCAGGTTACTGTAAGAAGGGAGCTATGGCACCATGGACTTAAAAATTTTCATTTCAGTTCCAGAAATCAGTCTGGCAAAAATAAAGCAGGATTTTCAAATGAAGAAAATGAACATTTAAAAGATCAAACTGATAACAAATGAGTTTTTTATATATAAAACTTTTAATAGTACATTTTTAGGAATAATTACACTCTCATATTCAAACTCTAGGTACGTAAAATGCGATTTTTTTCCATTAGCTGATGGAGTAGCTAATTAGACATACAATCAAGTACAGAGTAATGAGATTGTGAATATTTCTCCAGAAATGAAAAAATCCAGTAGAAATTAAATAAATTATAATTGTTTGCTTTCTTACATAGCAACTCCTCAATAAATACATTTATAAATACCATGGAAATCACAATACATAAATACCAAATACAGCGTTACACATTCTGTAGGTTAGGTTTTTCAAATTAGACATTACAGTTCACAGTCTGGCCACAGGCTGACTGTGGTTCAGGAAGCTGTTGTTGACACAACATACTGGTGTGCTCCAGGGGAGCAGGAGGATTCATCAGTTTGCTGGTGAAATAGCAAAATTATCAGGCTTAGTGTAAATAAGCTGTGCTGCGGGTGCATTGCACCTCACTGCATATGTTTGGCTAAAGTGGCTGCCAAAGGTTCTCAATATCCTTCAGCAAACCACTTTTCCTTCAGTGTCACGAGCAGCATATCCCACGGACAACACTGACCATAGCAAAAGACTTCCTTAAATACACACAGTTAAATAAATAGATAAATAAATAAAACCTTCCATAATTAACATCATCACATTGATGCAGGATGTAGAAGATGGTGCACTGCTTGAATGATGCTTTTCCCAAACGTTTCTCTTGACAGAGGAGCAGAAGCAGTTCCCACATTTTTTCTGTCCCAGTGTTTCTTAGAGAGGCGAGTCAGAATTTTGTTCAGCCCTGTTAAGAGGTGAGGGAAGAGAATAATTTTAAAGGAGGTTTAAGTTACCACTGCTTAACATTGCTCAGACAATTTAGGATGTGAGGTCTCTTTCCAATTCTTTGTGCTATCTTGTGGCACAGGGAGAATAAAGTAGATGTTTCAAAAGCAACTGGTGAAATGCCAGTGCGTACATGCCTGGTGTCCAGCTGGGAAACCTCTGCAGCATGAGCTTCTGCAGTTCCTCACAGCAAGAGCCTTGTTAGCTCAAAAATAGCAACTAAGTAAGGGGAAAATGACTTTTTTAAAGCCTTTTTTCTCAAAGGGAGAAAAACATTTCTGTGCTTCCCTGCAGATGGAGTTGCTGATACTCAGAGATTTAGTACAGACATACCAGCTTGAGCAAGTACCCTGAAGCACAGCCAGAAAAACTAAGACAAATTCTATAGTTGAGCAGGAAGCTTCCTTGTTCTTTAAATCTGACTTTTAAAAAATGGGAAGTATCGCTATGGAATCCTACAAACTGGCTTTTTCTGGGAGGTTTGGCACTTAACTGCTCAGACAGACAGGGAATGGGACTTACTTGGCCAAAATTGCCTTTACAATCAGCTGTACCCAGGGAGCAGTGGGCTCCAAGCACACCTCTCTGCCATCCTTCAGAGTAGCTCTGCAAAATAGGGAATAAAGAAGAGTCAGGAAACTACTACATGCATTTGTTTTACTCACAGAATGTAATCTTGCACTTTTAGATCAGATAGTATAAATTCATCCCAGCTACTCTATGTTAGGCTTGGCTCTTTTGCTTTATGTGTTGAACAACTGAGGAGATCATCCAGAATTGTGTGAGTCTCTGTGTCTGCTCTCAAACACATTCCCAAAAATCTTTCCCTCTATATATGAATACTTATTTTGGACATGTTTATATTACTAAAACTTCCTTACACAATTGAAACCTCCAGTGGTGAAAAGGTGTTTGAACAGATAAGGATCTTAACATTTTAGTGCCTGTGTGCTGTTCAGACCAGGTTAGGCTGGTTCATTGTTTCCCTAAATCTGCTTATTGGAACTTAGTTTTTCTTCTTGAATCTGCCTGCCTCATAAATGCAGGATTCAAACTACATCATTACCTTGTGTACTAAGACCTGACAAGTCCATGAAATTCATGTTCTGCTACCAGGATGTTTCACTTAAAACCATCCCCCTCACAATAAAAGCCAAGTCTGGCTGCATGAGGTCAACATGCTGACTGTGGTACTTGTGAAACATAAAAGCCCAGCAGCAGTGTCAGTAGTGCAGGAAAAGAGGAAGGAACCTCTTGCAGAGCTACTTACATGACTTCAACATTCTTGCAGTGGGGGCCGCTCTGTGTCAGCTTCACATCTTGAATGGATTTTGGGGGAATGAACCTGGAATGAGTGGCTATGCACTGGCACCGGAGCTCGGTTCCCATCCTTGCCAGGGTCCTACCTGGGAGCAGAAAAGAGAGACTGGGATTTGACAGATGCTCTTATGGTCCATCATCAGACATAAAGCTGCTCTATTGTAACAATATTCTCATTTAAAATACTGCATTTGTCCAAGCTATCTAAATCCTCATGTTATGAGGGAGGGTTACTTAGATTTCAGGGGAGCCGATGCCCAAGTATGTTGGAAACTAAATTAACAAATCTTTTAAAAATGAACCCACATATTTTGTGGTTAGTAACCATACTGACTACACGATATGTTTAACTGCATTGTTTTAATATCTGGATCAAAAAACTTGGCCGCTCTGCAGAAGACAGAGCCCTAGATTTGTTCATTAGTTGGAGGTTTGCCCATGTTTCTGTGTTCAAATTGTTTGCTCTCCGTTTCCTTGCTTGAGGTGGCATGGCCACTAAGCAACAAATACGAGATTATAAACTGCTATTTGTGTGGAAAGGGAGAGAAACTCCAGAACAAAAATCTGTCTCTAGCCACATACACTCCGATAGAAACAGAAACAAAGCAAATGCAAGTTGCATCCTTAAAATATTTCCCACAAGATGTCAGTAACTCTTCAGTCCAAGGTCTACATAGTAGATTTATGATTGAAGAGAGGTGCTGCAAATCTCCCAAAAGAGACTAATTTAGTGAAACAAATAGAAAGTTACTCTGCAAGGACAAGCATCTCAGTTGATGCCTCGGTAAAACTGCAGCCAAGGGGACTTCAGGAAGCTTTGCTTACCTTGAGACACAGCTGCTGAGATCAGGAAAAGAGCCAGGATAGCTACGAGTTTCCCGTTCATGGTTGGACAGGAGTTGTTTGGTGGCTAGTTTAAGTCTAATTCTGTGAGCTGGAGTCCCAAAGGATTGTTGATTCCTGCTGTGTGTGGGGATTGTTGATTCCTGCTTATATACTGTTTTGTGCCCAGCCTCTGTACTCTGGTGGCATAGAGATTGCGTTAGAGGAATTTCCCAGATGCAGTAAAAATGAGTCACATGACTGTTGTGAAATCATCTTCCTAGATGACGAGGAATTATTTTGCAGATAATGATACAATGCATTAATTTATTAAAATATGTCTATAATAGTCACACATTCCAATTATTTCGGTAGATTTGTAAATTTTGTGCTTTTTCTAAAGCATATCTTATTTAATAATGCAACTTTGGAATGGTTTCAGTTACATTTATGTTGCCACATTATTATTTTCTTCAGGGTTATAACTGTTCTTTGTAGATGTATCAGGTCTACAGTGGAGATACTGAATTTCTTATTCCCACTTATGGTGACAGCTTCTGCTTACCTGATACAAGCCACCAGAGTGGAATTCAGGCAGTGCTGAAATTACTGAGAAGCTCTTTACTGGGTCAGGATTTTACCTCAGCATTATTTTGATGTAAAAGATTTTAATTTTAGTCTTTTTTCCCCTCTGTTCAAGAGGCATGATACAAAGTAAATTCATCACTAAATTTTGTGTCTAACAAGGAATTGAGGCTGCAGTATTCAAAGCTTTCTGTGGGAAGCAGATACTGAATTCTGAATGGATTTGAAAATCATGCCTGTACTTTTCAAGTTACACGGTAATGAATTATAAACAGAGGAAACTTTATATGCAAACTAATCAGTATGACCAGCTGAACACAACTGATTTTCTCTTTAAGTCCAGACATTTTTAATAAGTATTTTCTGAAATCTTTTCAGGGACAGCAACCTATGTCCTAGCAAAGGGACAAAAGAGTGAGAGTTATGGCTCTGTACAGACTTTTCTGTTAGAGAACCTTGTTTTATGAATGCTGAGCTTTCATTTGCTGTGGCTGGGGATAATACCTTGCAAGGGAGACGATTCCAAGGGAGGACGGGCTCAAATGCTGAACTTTTGCTTGAATTAAGATCTGTATTTTGAAACCCAGCTAGAATATGTGTGATCAGGAGAAAGCCTTCTGTTTCAGTGCAATAAGAACATCATCCTTTTGACATGACTAATGTTGCTACTTGTAGTCTTCAAACTCAAAGCTCTGTGGTTTTAGGATACGTGGGTTGAATGTGGTACTCTTCCCAAATTTGGGGACTTCATAAGAACTCAATAATCTTTAGCATGTAAAGTATTGCAACTTATTTACTGTAAGAATGGAATAGTTTGCCCATAATTTATTGTCGTTTCCTTGTATCACACGTCATTAACTTGGTAAAAAGACCTTTGTGATAAAAATTAATTTGTTTCCTATCACTGTGTGGGCTGCCCCAGGAAAAGATCCAGCAGCTTTTTCTCTCCTACCTCTCAGTATTAAGTTGACAAAAGATACCAATTCTGACTCCTGATGGTGCTGCTCCTTAACTGTGTCTCTTAAAGAACTTCAGTGAAAAATACATTTACTTCTCTGAAGGTGTGAACCAGGAGAGGGTTTTGCTAGGAACTTAGGGTTATGTTTTATTGCTTATGTTCTATTATGATGTATATGTTGTGTTATATTAATGTATGGTTTCACTAGTGCCAGATTGTAGATGTTGGAGTTTTAACCAGTTTACTTGGAAGGTTTTGCTGGGTTTTTTTCTTTTGATTTCTCTCTGTGTCTCCACACATGTATGCACACACACTGAGGTTAAATTAACATTTGATTAGAGATCACACTTTTCTTAGTTAATATTTGCAGCCTTATTATATCATTTTGGTGTGTGCTGAAATGTTATTAATATCAGAGGAAATAAAAGAGAAATCCCCTTCAAATCCCCAAGTGAAATCAGTGAACACTTGTGCTCGTGACCACCAGGCTCAGCTATTTCCTGAGTGTGGCAGTAAGGGATCTGCAGAAATCCCCAGGGCAAAAGTGAAGCCAAGAGCCTGCTCCACCTATGATGAGCCCTGCCCTGAACTAAGAATGAGTATCTGTCCAAAAGAGCAGTTTGTTTGTAATTGAATATAAACCCCTGCACTTTGTCACCAAACTTACCGTTTCATTGGGACTGTGTGAAGGGGGAGTAAGAGAAACAAATTGAGGCGTGAAAATGTCGAGGCATGAGATCAAGCCCAAAGGCTAGGCACTCCTAAGCTGTGTTTCTGGGAGTGCCATATTTTGCCAGAGTTCTCCCTACATCCCTTCAGCACTGTGCCCAGGATCTCGTCCAGGCTTTTGTCATGGGAACTGCAAATCCATTATGGAATTCTGGCAGCTTGTTTCCCTGACAGCTATCAGAGATGACTTGTGCAGATGGAATTGCTGCTCCTTTGGAAGGATCGCGTCACTGAGTGAGCTGATACTGCCGCGAGCAGAGACCTTCCATGCTAAACCCTGTAAAAACCACGCTGGCAGTGAACAAAACAACGCTTACACAACAGTCTGACTACTGAAAGACTGCTGAAAAGGAAGCAAATACCTCCTGTGCCTATGTTCTAAGGCAGGATATAGCTGGTGTTCCCTACGTTGCAGGATGGAAACTAGTGGTTTGTCATGACTCATCAGCTTGTCTAATAAGCACAAAAGTCAAAAGGGCATCTTTTAGGATCTTGGCTGAGATCCGTTAATCTTTGCATGTAGCAAGGGATGCCCCTGCACAAAGGACACAATAAGGGGGATTCAGGTGTACTGAGGCTGAGCTTCAGTCCATTTCTAGTTTGAGTCGCTCCAGGTCCAGAGGAATGCTCCAGCACCTGGGCTGATGAAGTTACTCTGACAACATTAAGAATCAGTCTTGTTTTAGACAAATTCCATCCTCTCCCTTGAGAACTTGTGCACACAAGACCCAGAGGCCCAGGAGGTAAAGCCTTTGCTGGAATGAGGGTTCAGCCTGTCTGTCAACTCCTGCCTCCTGCGTGTCCTCTGTTCCAGCTACTCTTGTACCCAGGGAAAATCTCACCCTGTCTTCTGAAACCACTCCTTTTCCTCACAAGGGCCTTGGCATTCAGCTGCCATTCTACTTGAGCTGCAGAGGGCTGAAGGAGCAAATACAGGAGCTGGGAAATAATTGCTTCCGCTGCTCAGAAGCTGTGCCCAGTGTTGTGCAAACACTTGTGGAAGTCTGCAATCAGGCAAATGTTAGGGAACAGACACGTAAAAAGCAAAATATCTGCTAGACATCAGAATTGCTATAGGAGGAAGTGATATCAAGGAAAGGAGAAAGGCTTAGGTCAGCTTGTGGGGTTTTTTTCAAACTTCAGTGTTTAAATATAGATGGTTATGTAGCCTTAGTCAGATCACAGTAAGTGTTGGACTTTCCTGAATCCCTCTGGAATCACAAGTAGCAGTACAGCTTTTAGGCTGATTTGCCTTTTAATATATGTATTTATAAAAACAGTAGTATGTTACTGCATATTTATTTTAGATATGTATTTCAGCTCTGCTTGAAAAGACTCAATTCTGTATCATAGCTTCCACTTAAAAAATTGTTGTGGATTAAATGAAATGTTCAATTTGCTCCAACTCAGCATGAAAATACATTGAAAATATTAATATAAGGTATAAATTCATATAAGAAAAGGATGTATTAATATCACCTGTAGTGTTAGCATAAAATACTAGAAAATATTAACAAATAAAATGCATACTACAAATAAAATTTACCTACAGACATACTATATATAAAGTTTATCTACCTGGTATGAACAGAAGAGATACTAAGTCCACCTAGAGAATTGTTAGGCACCAGCACCTGGGCTTTACCTGCCCTATAAGGCTGCATTTATTGCTTACTTGCATTTCCTCTCATCAGCTCGGCCAGAGGCATTTCCTGACTACGCAAGTAAGACCTGGAAGTGGCAGGAGGAAGCATGTGGTAAGTTTTAAGAAGTTTGTGCCAGGAACTTTTGATTAAATAGAAGCGGTTAGTGGCCATAAGACACATCCCACCTTCATCTCTGACTCTCATAAGTTAGATCTGTTTGGTATAACTACTGTAATATGTGAATTTGGTGATCCAATGGATATCAAACAGATGGACAGGTAAAACCTGGCTGCTCACCAAAACCTGATGGTGCAGGAAGGAACAGTGGATGTGTTCAGTCAGGTCATGGATTCAGGTCTGAGTCCAGAGCTGCTTTGGTGAGGGGACTGCTGGAGGTCAAACTTCAAACACAAGACTGAACCCCACAGGGCACTCATGGCATTTTTGGGATCTCCATCACTCTCACCATGTGTGTCTCATCTGATGAGTGCTGCTAGAATCTGCACTTCAGCATTTTCTACCTCAGAAATTAGATTTATATGGCCAGCCATAAACAGTGTGAAGCAAATCACTAAGATAAAGCATCTTTTTGACTATAGAAAGAAATTAACAATAAATCAATGGGATTAACACATTAACATTAATGTTCAGCCATATAAGCATGACACTGGAAAAACAACACGTAATAAATATGTAAGCTGCAAAATCCTTTTATTTAACAAAAAATGTGGTCTATTAGGGTCTCAGATAGAACATAATACCAAGGTCGCAGTTCAACCCCCATATTGGCCTTTCGCTAAGAGTTAGACTTGATAATCTTTCTGGATCCCTTCCAACTCAGATTAATCTGTGAACTAACGTGAGAGAAAAAAATTGACCTAATATTTTCTGTTATTGAAGTAAATAATGTGTTCTTTTCTTTGGAAATATGACTTCTAAACTTTTCTTGGCATCTATGTGTATGTGTGTCTCTCTGCCTGCGTCTTCCTGTCTGTGAGTGGAAACTGCAGCACATCAAATAGAAGTAACAAGGGTGATGTAGTCTCTCTATTTTTAGCTGCTCCCTTCTGAAAGCCCAGAGTTTCCAGCCTTTACCCTGAGGCTTACAGTGACTTGGAACTGTTGATGAGACAGGAGGTATTTTAGGTATCAGCCCATGATTGCTTGCACCTTCCTTAGACCCAGACAAATCCCATTCAGCTGAAGTCACTTAAAAACACTCCTCAGTCCTGATCTGATATTCCTATCATAGACCCAGCATCACCCCGAGATCTCTCTCCTGTGTGCTGATGGTCAGCCTAGAATGTTTTACTTCTACAGGAACTCTGTAATTTTTGTCTTATGTCAATCACTTTGGCTACTTCCTGCAGGGAATTTCACCTGGTAGTTTGTTGCCTAATCAATGACTCTCCCAAGGTCCTTCTGCAGTTCTTTATAGATGAGCCTTGTTTTCACATCATCATTTGGCATCACCAGAGTACTTCAGCTCATGGCAAATGACCTTCCCAGATCCCCTGTGGGAGGGCCAAACCTAACAGGACACCACACAAGGTGGTGTAAGAATCCGTGGGTGATGTCTCTTTATCAATGAAAACTGATCTTTTCATTCTGCCCTTCATCTCTATGTATTCACCTGTTACTTATCCATTTCCAAGACGTGTTTCTTAGCCTCATTATTTCCAGTGTTTAGTGAGGGCTGTGAAAGGATTTCAGAAAGGCAGTTTGACTCTACCTGTGAGAACTGCCACATCCATGTCTTGTTTTCACCTACAAATAGCTGCAACAAGGGCATGAGAGATCACTTCCTTCAAAGTGACACAGATGCTTCTTTATTATGTGTTTATTCTGTTTCTGTTTAAATCAAGCCATTTAGGGGTAACTAATGTCATCTTGTTTATTCTCATCATTACAACACTTAAACACTTTCATTAACCTTGAACTCCTCAATCTATCACAGACAGAAGTTTAGAGAGAGAAACAGCAAAGAAAATAAGATGACTCAGCAACCATCTCAGGGAAAGAAAAATAATCAACAGTAGTAATGTAGCAGAGGGGGCATTCTCATCAGAAATTATAGCATTCTCAGCAGCAATGTTTTCTCTCATTTCATATCCCTGCAGAAATCCAAGGTTTATTCTTCCTTGACTTTTCTTTGACTGGTGACTCAACATTGTCCCTGGCCCTGTAATTAGATTAAGTATAAAGTGAATTCAGAAATTAAAGAAACAATTACTATTAATACAAGCTAAGGGAGAGCAGTAAGTGCTCACCAATCATTAATTACTTATTTTTACTGTACCAACCAATTAACATTTGGAAAAAAAAAAAAAAAGAAAAAAACCAAACCCTAAACTGTTCCTGCATGAACTGCTCCAACAGAAAGAACTTCCATCTGCCTGTGTGCAAAGTAGGAATTTGATTTTCCCTGTCTACAGCAGTGAAAGCCCTTGGCAATGCCAGCTGCATGTCTGAATTATACCCATTATGAGGAAGTGAGTTTTTGAGACCTTGATTTTTGGAAGTGTCAAACACACAAAATGTGCAGCCTCTCAGCAGAGGCCTTTTGGGTGGTTTAACAACACAAGGAAGATATCAAAGGAAACTATTTCACTCAGGCATGTAGAAATATTGCTTTAGAGAGAACTGATGGAAATCATTAGCTACGCCTGAAGAGGGTGAACATTTGCATGCCAAAAATTTAAGTAGCCTTCTAAAATGAGCTTTTAGGTGCAGGTGTTCTAGGAAAGGGAACAGCTCACCTGGCTAGCAGAGCCTTTACAGTCAGCTGGATCCAGGGCGCAGTGGGCTCCACGCACACTTCCCTGCCATCTCTCAGCACAGCTCTGCCAAGAAAGGAGCAGAGAAGTTAAGGCCAGGTGTGTCCCTCAGACTTCTCCTAAAGGCTGGAAATTTCTCGTAGCCAGTAGATAAAGGACCTGTTTGCTTTTGGTTTATGTGTTTCGGGGTTTTTATGAATTATGTCAGTACAGGTGTTTATGCTTATAATGAGCCTAATGAATTTTCTATTTGGTTTCAGTTCTCTATCTGGCCATATTTTAGCAGATCTTTCAGGAACTTGATTATCTTGAAAAGTGTTTTTTTAACCAAGCCTGTCTTGAATTACCTAGTGGGGTGGAATGGGATGCCAGGCAGCGCTGCACAAACCATTATTTGCTTAAGAAACCATAGTGAAAGCATAACAGCCTGACAGTGCCCTTCTGTTTACTGACTGCACTGCCCTAGTTCCTGTGACTAGTCCCAGGAGTGGCTTTAAATGAAGCTTACTGTATCTTTTGTTTCGTACCCACATGGAGTATAATCCAAATTCCCCACTCCTCAAACAGAGAAATGCTCTACGTGAAATTCTGACACAGGAAATCACTTGGGGCCTTTCAAACTTTGCCACATGCAGGCAAAGGCAGAGGAAATTGTTTTAATTCATGTCAAGAGGATCAAATTTGTATCTTTGATTGATTTTTCAATGTGAAAGTTATTAATTGTGCTCTGTGTTGTGGGAATCTGATTCTCCCCTCTGATGTTGTTCATAAGTAAGTTAACAGCAGAAAGAGATTTAAAATACTGTCTGGAAGCTGCTTGTAACACGGGCTTGGAATAAGCTTATTCCTTTGGACATAAGGCCTCATTCCTGATACTTGATATTTCTGAGGCTTTGCTAGGGAAACATCCTGCCACTCACAGTTAATGAGTAAATAGGATGAGAAATGCTGGGTCGGTTCCTCCTGTAGGAAGCAAGGTGCTATTTAGGAAATGTGCTCACATGATTTCCACATTTTTGCAGTGAGGTCCTCTTCGGCTTAATCTAACATCCTGGACAGTCTTGGGAGGAATGAACTTGGAATGAGTACTTATGCAGTGGCATTGGGAGCCTCTTTCAACTGTCTTCTCCAGGGCCTTACCTGTAGAACAAAATTCTGTTATCTCTAGGTACATGAACAGTCTCCTTATTTGCTCCCCTGAAGCAAGCTGTATTCTTTCCTGTAACCTCATTAGTGTTCCCCAGACACTCTGATTTGCTAGATGCTGAGATAAAAGTAACTGCATCTGGACAAGACAGCAGCTGCATTTTCAGAGCTGTTGGCATGCAGGTGCATTTGAATTTAAACTTGGATTGCTACGTTTCTGCCATGATCATCTGCTCATATTCTTTATTCGTGCTTGCAAACACGATAATTCTTGCTCTGTCATCAACCTGCCTACCAAGAATAAAATCACAAAAAGGATAAAATTGTTATTTGTAAAAGAAGATCTATATGGATTTAGTTAGGGGGAAAAGTCCTGTTTTAATTCAAGCACTTATTAAAATCTAGAGACAAGTATATATTGTGGCATAGGAATAAATTCATTTGCAGACAGAAGCATATTTTACTCCTGGAAATATCCACAGCATCCTAACAGGTACAAATGATCATTTTTATTTCTGAATGACAGTTTACTGAGGAAGCACTTCTCTTGCAAAGAGTCATCATGGACATAGCGTAAGCCCACTTGCATTTGCACGTGTATACTTCGTAATTGCTTACATGATTTTTAAGAAACAATTTTCTTACCTTCTGACCCTGCCACTGAGAGCAAGTAGAGAACCAAAGTGACAGCAACAGATTTGCCACCCATTGCTGTGCACGTTTTCTTCTTGACAGAGGTACTGCTCTGGTGCTGTTTCCCATCAGGTTTTATATCTGAAAGGTGCGCTCCCAGCAGCCTGAGTGCTGAGAGGTGGGTTCTGCACATGCAGGTTTCCTAACACATGAGAGTGTTGCATAAGAAACCCAAACCTCTATGCAGTTCCATTCAGTGGTACTTCAAACTTCCCTAGCTTTTGCTGCTGTATATTTTCAGTTATTCTTTAAATGGTTATTGTTGTCCATCACTTTCTGTTTGCACTTCTTCACGGGATATTAGCCTTAGCCAACACTGCTAAGCTTGCTCTTGGAAATCAATACATTACCAGACATTTCTCAGAGCCAAAATAAAGAGACGTTTTTCCTCCTCTGTGAACATAAAACTTCTGTTCAGCTCTTTGCGTCATGCTTAAGTGACTTGTGTGAAAACATTCATCCAGCACCAGCATAATTACAAGAACTTTTCATCTCAATCTTACACACTACATTTTGGTATGAATCCAATGAAGTTATTTAGTCAGTGTTCTATGAAGACAAGACACAGCTAGTTTCTCTTGTTCTCTGAAAGGATTTTGTCTTTTTCAGTTTGGCTAAAGGGATTTAGATGATTTATTCTGTACTGAGAAGTCTCTCTAGTCATTAAGCAGGAAATTATGAGCTTAAAATGACTGAGGCATTGTCACCAAAGTCACTTAAGCTCTTCTGAAACTTTCATCTGATCAGAATATGAAAGGAGAAAGTATCTGGTTAAAATAAACACTTAGGATGTTGCTTGTTTTTCTTTCTAACCTCGTGCATTTAGAATAATCATAGGTGTTTAAGACAGCAGATAAACACATGTCATAAGTGACTTCTACTGACAAGGAAGAGCAGCCCAGTCTGGTGAAGGTAGATGCCAAGTCAAAGAGCCACAGCACTTCACTTAGCAGTCTCCAAGAGCACCAAAACACATTTTTGGAAGCATGAGAGTGGTTGTGGCGTTTCTAAGGAAGGTATTCTGTGACTGCACACAGAACAGAGATGTGGTATGTTGTCATTTCTACCCTTGGAATTGCATCCCACCAATGAGCCTATGGAGGAAGGTGCAGATGCTCTGCCCAGGGTCCTAGAAGTGCAGCCATTGCTGACATTTTGGACAGAAAAACTGATGAGAAAAGCCCTTTCTCAGTGTGGTTCAGCTCCCAGTAACTCCACTGGGATATTGCTTGTGGCAAAGGTTATGTGTATCTGTATTACACTAAAACTGATGTCAGTCCTTTTAAGATACACCCAGATTTTTATGGCTGTGCAGGTGAAATGGTCTTTCCCAACCTCTCCACATTCTTGGCTGATACTTGCAACATCCTTATCTCCAAATTACATCTCTGAAAGAAGATATCTTATAAAAATCCCTCAGGATTATTAACAGGAAGGCTTAGACTTGTAAGACAAGTCTGAACAAAACCTCTCTCTTTGAGAAACCTTAACTCCTTTCCATTCTGAGGTCTAGCAGGCTGTACAATGCTGTGCAGTGGGGCAGAGGCAAATATGGGGAGAGGGAGGTCAGAATAGTTGTCCTCTTGCACAAGAACTTGCTCAAACACTGCCAAAAACTCCCTTTATGTCTTGCACCATGAGCAAACATGAGCTGATTGTGCAGAATATGGAGTGGCTCCTTGTTGGAAAAGATCAAACCTAAACAAGTAGCAAAATATTTGCTCAACTTTCCCAAGTGTTAGCTGCTTGAATTTCAACATTCCTCTGTAAATTGCTCTTCTAGAGGTAGATGTAAGGCCATATAATGGGAGCTCTGTTTCTTAGGATATCCCCTGATGTAGTCCTCCCTCCTAACTGGAATTATGGAGGATATTCAGTGACTTCCTTATGTTTATCAGATTTCCCTGTTTCTTTAAGCTGATGAAAACCCTTGTTCATTGTCACGTTCTCAGGTTCTGCGCTGTCAGAGCAGCACACTGCTATTGCCTTGTGATTTCTGTGACTGACCAGTATTTGTTCATTACTATCTGTGAATTTTATCATCCAGACTTCTGAAAACACAGAGTCTCACAGGAAAGAGGAAGAAAGTAGATAACTTTCATAATTCCTTTAGTTGTCTACACTTTACAGAGGCAGCAATATGCCGTTTCAATTTGCTGGCCCCCACAACTCAGATCCCCTCCCCCTTGCCCTTCTTGGAACCCTTTGTGTGATACAAAATGAAAAAAAAATGCTTCCTCTTTTTTTCAGTTCTCTGTTCCAACAATGAAATTAATAACAAGCAATATTGAAGTGAAAACATTTCAATAAGCATTTATTAGGTAGGTAAACATAAACATCTTAAATAAATAAATAAATAAATAAATACATTGACAAATAAATAAATAAATATTATTCTATAAATAAATAAAGTGTGTTTTTTCTAGCCAAAAGATGGCATTAAAATATATGTTTATACCTTCACAACACTCATTCACAATAAATAATATATTGAAAATTATGAGACAAAACCTGATGTATCAGAATTTTGACGTGTTAGTTCTAGAAGCACCCCTCTTCAGCCAGTAGCCCACGGTGAGTGGCAGTGATCCAGGTACAGTTGAAGTTACCTGTCTATGCTTTTCTGGGGAGAAGTTGTTGCTGGTCTTTTCCTAAACTGTTTGCAAAAAGGGAATGAGTAGTTTAGTGAAAACTCCACTGGTCATGCACTGCACTGTTCCAGCTGTGTTTAGCAAAAATTATTCCAGAATCATCTCCATATTCCTTCACTAGCCATTTTCCCTGCCTTCTCATTGAGGTGGTAGTGGTTTCTTTCCTATATAAGGAGACCAGTTTAAAAGATTTAAAGTATTGTTGTTGACTAACTACAAAGCAGGGAATGCATATTCTAAATGCTGTGACATTATAAACGTAGGAGGCAGGAGGAGGTGAGCTGTCTTGTGAGCTGGGGGAATGTCTTCCCTATTTTTGCCTTGCTGGAGGAGTTAGGACATTTTTCTTCTTTGTTTTAGTACACTGTCTCAGGTTTGGTGTTGGCCCTAGAAAGAAAGAAGATGGAAAAGGAAACTATTAAAAATTAACCATATAACAAGTAAGACTTGCTGGTGTCAGCTGAAATCCACTTTGTGCTGCTGTGCCCAAGACCCTGAAAAACTGTGACAGAACCCAATAGACACTGGTACATCATAACATTCCCAAAATTATTCAGCAGCAGTGAATTTCTATCGTTTCATGCTTCACTTGACAAATGGAGCCTGATTTTCCCCCCACTTATCTATGTGCCAGTAGTTTGAAAAAAATTTTTTCAAACTGCTTTCTGCCACTGCAAGCATGAGAAAACTAGTCAGTTAATGATTGGATTTTCTGAGCAGCTGTGCTACAGGTTTTCAAAATGCTTGTGCCGTAGGGGAGAGGAAGGTAACTTTCCCAGAGGTGCGTGGCACAGTAAGGTTTCAGTAGCTAATGCTATAATTAAGGCTCAAAGCAATCACAGTGCTTGTCACAATTAGTGAACACAAAAGGTTGTAACTCCCCGAGGAGACAGAATTTTGGAGCGCTTCACACCTGTCTGTGTTTGGTAGCTCAATTAAAATCCCGGCTTTCAATAATCTGTGCTTATTGAGGAGAAATGACTCACTTGTCCAGAATTGCCTTGATGATAAGCTTCACCCAGGGAGCACTGGGCTCCAGGCACACTTCTCTGCCATCTCGCAGGGTAGCTCTGCAACAGGGAAAAAAGGAAGGGAAAAAGGCTGTTAAGTGAAATCCAAGGCATTGTCACCTTTCTCTCATAATAACATCATTCTAGGCATATACTGACATGTTCCACTTGAAGCTGTATAAACTGAGGCTGTAGCCTAACATAAAGAGATCTTTTTCACTAGTTTAGTGTCTTCTCACATCTGTTTGTTTGATGTATTAAACCATCTGCAGGACTCTCCCTCTTTTCAAAACTGCTTTTTTCCCCTCAACTGGCTTTGTATTGTTGTCAGTCTTTCACTGAAGAGTTAAATCTTTCCATCTTGATTCAGAAATTGTACTGCCCAGTCCAGAGGAACCACCAGTCCACAGGAACTTGGTTACTTACAGTAAAAGTTCTGGAATTATTTGTGTTCTAATGGTAGTTTGTTTTTTTTTTTTTCATTGATTTGAGCAGACGTGTGATAATTTTTTTGATCTAGCCCTTAAAAATTTTGGTTTTATCTCTTGATCAGCATGGCTCCATGCATTTTCACAAGACAGTGGAATTCAGAGTTTTAGAAAGTTATTTGCTGCCTAATGACTGTGAACTTAGGTCAAAATACTGCATGTGTTTAAAAAGTAGAGACTGGTAAAACAACACTGAGTTCCCAACAAGTAGCACGTTGTCTGTAGGAGCAGGGAATGATGCTGTTCTGCTTTCTGAGCAGCTGCTTCTGCCAGAGCACAGAGCACTTAAACCCAACTGAGAGCAAAATCTGCTTCCTTCTTGTTAAGTAATCAGGAAACTTTTGCAAGACACTTACATGACTTCAACATTCTTGCAGTGAGGTCCACTGGGGGTGAGGTTCACGTTTTGGATGAACTTGGGATGGATGAATTTGGAATGGGTGTTTATGCACTGGCACCGGAGTTCAATGGCTGAACGTGGCACTGCCTCACCTGGAAATAAAAAAAAAGGTAGAGTGGTTTGCTATTTTCACAGGAAGCACAACATGGTAAGATAGCACAGTGTCTCCCCACCAACATTTGCTCTGGCCATTAGCAGAACTTGAGGAAGGGTTTCCTTACCTTGTGTTCCAAGCGCTGAGATCAGGAGCAGGGTCAGGACAGCAGCCACAGTCTTGCCCATCATGATGTAAGAGTGTGTCTTCCTCGTGTGGCCTGGGCCTGGTTCTGTGCTGGAGGGAGCTCTGGCAGATCCCAGGGTGGCAGGTGTCTGTGCTCTGGGACAGGCTGTGTCTATTTTATACCCTGCCTGGGCCAGCTGGGGCACTCCAGCATCACGGGAGGGTCATACCCACGGAAACTCCGAACCTGCGAGATGCTGCTGAGCACTGAGTCACAGGTGAGTGGGTAAGCCCCTTTCCCTTCGTGACCACAAAACTGCTTCTCTTTAAGAGAAAGCACTTTAGGAAGTAAAGACATGTAGAGTTGCCCTGTACTGAGCTGTGTGGAGTCTGTAGGGAGTTTGTGATTTCTTGGAATAATTTTAATCTGTACTTGTGTCCTCCTTGTGACTTTCCACCACAGTTTGAAGGCATTTGCTCTCTGATTTTCCATCTCTGTGTCCTTGGACTTCAATTTCACCTTTTTTCCGGTTTTAGACATGATAGAAGTAGGAGTCAATAATTTTAGAAATTATAGGGACTAACTATCCTTGTCTTTATATTCATGTACATTAAAAAAAATTTTTTTTTATATGCTGACTTTAACACAGCTTCAACAGAAATACAGTATTCTTTTTATTAATTCAAATCTAGCTTCACTGAAATAAGCAACAGTACCACTGAGGCTCTGTAATTCCGTTGAGAACACACAGAATATGTCAATATGATACAATGAGTTGCTTTGCCTAACCTAAAGTGGATTTTGTTTTTTGAGGATGACTGCTTCTTCTGAAGCAAAAACTTCTTAGTTATTTGCTGCTTTGAATTTGGACAAAGGAAAATGCTAAAAGCTGCTGTAGGATTCTGCTTCTGAAATAAAATGAGGCACTTTTGCAAATTTAAATTTGATCCTGTAAAGAGAAGATTTCTTCCCATCATGTCTGTAGTTTAAAAACAGCCTTAGAGCACATGATCTGAACAGTAGCTATTCCAGAAGCTATGGAATTAAGCACCTGGTTTCCCTGCCACTTTACAGCTTGCAGCAAATACAGCTGGATTAGCTAATAGATAAATAGATAAACCCCTAATCCCAGCCCTTGCTTGTCTGACCTGAGGCCTGCCTAGGGATTGTCCTCTTCAACCATGGCAATCAGCAGGAATGTGTAAGAAAAGACTTTGTGTCTTTGAGACTTATCCCTAGCAGTCTGATTCTGGTTTCATTTGCTGCCTCCTGATTCTTTTACAGGATAACAAGAAGCAGATATTGATCCTTACCCCTGATTTCCACTGGCTTCAGAATTCTGTAGGCTTTTATCATATCTCCAGGTCAACTTCTTTTTGCCAAGTGCTGTCCTGTCCAACAGACTGGGTTGTTTGTTCCTAACTCTGGACTTTTTATTTTCCCCTCACACACTACTGCCATGCACAGCAAGCTGTTTACAGAAATGCAAGCTAGAGCATCAATGGAAAAGTCTTCTGGCCTGCATACAAGGAGAAAATGGAAGGATGAATTGCAGGGCCTAATGAGTGTGGGCTTTTTTTTCCAAGCATTTCCAATAAACTGTTATTCCTCTTTAATTTCACAAATTATTTGTAGTATCTCAAATAAAAAGTTTTTTTTTTCTGGGCTCTATGTGCAATGAAGCTATTGTCCTTTGTCCTCTTTGTACAAAACCATCTGCCTGTTCAGTTTTAAGGAAATGTCATTTCTGCTTTCTTGGTCCAGACAGACCAGATGTTTGTGGCTCTGTGTGTCTCTACTCAAATAAAAAGAAAGGGCTTAGGTGTTGTATGCTTATCAGAGGCAACATAATGATTACAGCATGACAAATCCTGATATGGAGCAGTGGGACAACTGAGCACTGTTCTGGAGGCTGTGCTTTGACTTGCAATCTATGATATAGGGAGCAGAGTGTTCAGGAGTGGCCTGCAAAAAACTCACAGTCCACAAAGATAAAATCTCTCCTGTGATTACAGAGAGAAGTCAGAAGAGATGAACTCTGAATGAAAAGGTCACATGTTTTATTGTAAACTGTGTGATTTGGGCCAAAGAGAGCAGCTGCTGTTCCAATTGATTTAAAAGGACCTTGTTTTGGAGACGTGAGGTGAGTGAATGAAGCCCTGCTGGAATTCTAGCTCACACACACTCTGACTGAAGAGAGCCATTGCTAAGCCTTAAATATGAGTGTCATAAATGATATCTGGCATCCTTCAGCCATATAAACACCTTTTTGTCATAAGGGTCATGAACACAGTTATTGAGAAGCTTTCATTTTCTTGGCAGGAGTGTGCCTTAACAGCTAGCAAGTGATAAGATTTCTGACACTTATCAGCAGTATATGACACACAGGAATGCATCCAACTTCTGACACTGGTGTGTGGTCCCACAGTCCCTGTCCAAATCACCTGGCAAACTGGTACATGCAGGGTTGCTTCAGATCAACCTGGAGGTGCTAGAGTAGGCATAGGATTCAGTAATTCCACTAATCAAGGCTTCCACATCAGTTATACTATAGAAAACAAAAGGCAGGAGAGAGGCTGAGGTACCCAAGTGAAAACACGGCAGTTTCTCAGATAATTTTCAGTGTGCTCCTGCCCTTCTCTGACTTGAATGCCCAGGAAATTTACATTTCCTTATGCCCACATCAGCAGTGAGGAATTTCTTTCCCCTGTGGGGATCCGTGTAGTGCCCTGTCCTCATTTCCCTCAATGACTGTTCACTACTAATTCTGCCTCATGCCTGGAATTTTGCATCCAAACATGTAAAAGATGATTTAAAAATTGCTGAGCAGCTGAGTCAGTCCATGTGACCTAACAAAGTTTTTTTGAAAGAGTGTTATGTTCCACAGGAAAGGGTAGTGCTGTTTCGCTTTGGATTTCCTTTAGGCAAACTCTTCCTCTTAATTTCTTACACTTCTGTGACCCTGTATGCAAGATCTCTCCATATTTTTTATCTGCAATAGGAAAATACTTCAACATCTTTGTGGCTTTTTCCTGGCAGCTGGGGTCTTTAGTTTCATCTGTGTTCTAGCAGTGAGATGGTCTCTTGTGTGAGCCTTTCCTGAGGAAAGTTGGCTGACTTGAGAGGGCCAAACAACGAATTAATTATAGTTGCAAATGCCATAACTCTATGTCTTTCACCACTACTATTCCTTAATTAGATATCAAGAAACTCCACAAGATTTTAAGTTTGCCAGCTTTCACACTGAATGACTTTTACATGAAAAATATAGAATAAAGGGCTGCAATTAGAAATGTAACCATGAGATTCACTTTTAGTATCTGTCTTCTGATGAGCTTCTGCAATGTCTGATCAGTCCTGTGCAAAAATATTAATTCTTTTTTATTTAGTTAATGTGCAATTCTACAAGTCCAGCTTGTTTTGCTGTGCCCTCCATTTCAGGAGAGGCTTGCTGAAATTTGTGTGGCTGTCTTCTCCCCTCTTGCTGCAACTGTTTGTGTCTGATACTTGCCTTCATTTTTAAAAAATGGAAATAGCATTAGCATTTGATCATTTTTAGAAGTGCTGGGCATGAAGTGGAGGGTCTTTGCCAAATGAGTCCTGCACCGGGCAGGTGTTACAAAGGTCACTGTGTGAGTGGTTTAAAGAAGGAGTATTAATTAGTCATGAAATTGCACAGTCTTCTGAGAGCAAGGATGAGAGGCAGAGCTCTGCTGGACCACAGCACTACTTCCTAGAGCACAGGAGATGATGATCCCTATTCCTGTATTTTCCGTGCAGCCCGTGATTCTTGCTGCAGAGAAGCACAGTTGCAGCATCTCTGCTGATGAATGGTTTTTTTCCACCTGCCCTGCTGATGAGATCTCTGGTTCAGATGCAGGTGAAGTGCCTTGGAGTTCTCTCTCGATAGCACATGGCACCTGGATGTCCCTGCTGCAGGAGTACACAATTATATCACACACCTAGAGCCATTGCTAGCACTTCTTTCTCCCTCTCTCCTGAATTTTCAGTTAGCCAGCTTGATTTTCTGGTGTTCATCCTGCTCCTGGTGCTCTGCATTTAATTCTCCACGCTTGCAGCTGCACATCTAGAATTCACTAATGGTGATGCTGAGCTTTGCTTCAGCACTCCCTGAGCTTCCAGCAGAGTATTTGTGGTTGACTCAGAACTTGATTTGCATTTTTCAGCACTTTGAAGGACTCCAGAATTGCAGTTCTTCCTTTCTGTGACCCTTGGCAGATTCACAATACAACAAAACCCAATTACTGATCAAGTTTGATGGAAAATATCTGTCTTTGTGTATTCCTGGGTTTTTCCCATGTATGTAATAACTGCATAGGAAATGAAATCATCTCCAGAAAAGGGAAGTAGTATTGGAAGGGAGCAAAAAAAAAAAAAAAAACAAAAAGAAAAAGAAGAAATGGACAGGACGCTGCCTGAAACATTGCCAGGATATTCAGGCTACTCAGCATGCAGCAACTTCTTCAAAGAAAAAAGAGCTTAATTGCATTAATTGCATTTTTAAGAAAAAAACTAATTGTGATAGGATTACTCAGGGACTTTCCAGTATTGCAATATATGGTATCATAATGTATTGTCTTTCCTATTAGATAGATACCTTTTTTCATTAATCATCACATGTAACTGAAAACCTATTACAATACATGAACAAAAGAGTTACTCAGAAAAATATTTTTCCCGGTGTGACAAAGCCAAGACTTCCAGGACTGAGCAGGAAGAGTAGTTGAGATCCTTGGGAGTAGCACTTGCTTATGCTCCCTTCCTTATTCCCTGGCCTCCTCTTTGCCAGCCTATATCCCCTCAGCTGTCCCAAAACTAGAAGCCTGTGTTCTAGGGTTTACCTGCTTGGGAGGGAAGGATAAAATAATGAAAGCTTTTCCAAAGACATAGTATTTTCAAGCACTTTATCAAAGTAGAATTTAAAACCCTATGGTTCATTCCATGGGCATTGCAATTCTGATCACCCTTACTGGTGTAAATCAGGAATAAATTAAAATCAATGGAGCCACGCTTCAGCATTGTATGTAGATCCAAAGAGAACAAGGTCCTGAACTCAGAGGAACTGAGATGGTGCAAAGCACAACAGCTATAAGCTATGAGCTATGAGAAAAGGAGCATGCATTAGCCTCAAATTCCAACATCTACTTTCCCTGCTTGGGAACACTGTGCTGAAAGATAATGATTTTCAAGGAAATCATACTGATTTTTCTTGTCACTCAATTTTCCTCTTCTTTCTTTCATTTCATGTTGTTTCATTCCCATATGAAATGGAAAGCCCCAGGGAATAATTTACATTCTATTGATTTGTTGGGAATTCCTGCTGTAGAGAACTTCCTTTAACTCCAGTGAATTTTGTAACACCGATCATGAGTTAGCAGCAGGTCAAACAAATGCTTCAGGTATGATCTGTTTGCCTTCTCCCATTCCTCACAGGTATGTAACAGCAAATCAGAATACTTGTGGGACAGGGAGAGTTTGCACCTTGGATTTTTTCCAAGCATTCACAAGTAGCTCTCTAGATTTTTAAAGACCCAGTGGTATAAAGACAGAATTCGTATTGTTTTAAGCCTCCATAGATTGCCTGAAGAATTACAGCACTTTTGGAAAGCAACACTATATGGGTATAAAGTATCTTGGATTTTGTGAATTTAGCATTTAAAATACCATTGTTCAGGAGTGCAAATCTCTGCCTAGCTATATTGGTATTTATACACTGAATCATATCTCCTCTGCACACTAATTTCCTAGTGCACTTGCAATTCACCCTGGTGCATTGGGAGAAAAGGATTAAGCTAATCTTTAACTCTTCAGAAGAAAGTGACTGGACATTTTAAAGTAGTGATTTGTAATCACTTCCCACCCAGATCAATCTTCTTCATCAAAGGTAGATCCTATCTCTCTATGACTGATTTATGTGTCTGGGCCTGATGTCTACCAAACCACCATCAGCCAAGATCTGAGCTGGCTTGGACAGTCACAGTTAGAACTGCAAGTGTGTTTATACCTTTAGCAATTCCTAAGGTGTGTTCTGAACTTTCAAAAGTTCTACTCTCCTTCTGCCATTCCCACCTTACTCTCTCTTCAGTATTAGGGTTCAGTGGCTATTTCTGGGCTTGGATTCTTTTTGCATTAAAGGCATCGCCTCCTCTTCATTTGATGAAAAGTATTTGTCATTTGGATTCAGTGAAATGCAGGAATTACTCTTGTATGTCACTGTTTGTCTTACTTTCAGCACAGAGCTAATTTCTTTTTAGAGAAAGGAATATGATTACAACTCAGAAACTGACCCACTTTTATTTAGCATAAACAGCTGCATTTACTGTGTGACACAGAACATCAGTGGTCGATACCAAATTCAAATATCTGAATATCTAACGTAGATCACGGATATAAACCTACAGGAGGGAGTTTGATTTTCCCCAGCACCTTTTTCCCGAAGGTCTGGCAATACCTGTTTGTTAGGTCCAATCAGTGGAGGTACCCAATCCCAGTACAATTAATCAGGAAACTATCCATTATGAACACAGGGCATGGAGCCGAATGTTTAATCACCCACAGAAAACCATATCCTTCCCCATTCTTCTGAAGTGCAATAACCACCCGAGAGCTTGGAAACTGCTAAGAGTCATTATGAGCTTTGGTTCCCGCCACTCTTTTATCATTTTCATTCCTGAAGCTTCATGTGTGACTGCATACCAGCTAGCAGCCTTTCATAAGGTTCGTGCCACCAATCACACATATTCTTCACAGGACATTTCTATTTCTCCTGGAAAACCCCCATGATTTCAGCAGCTTTAGAGGACAGAAATTCCTTGGCTGCTAAGATGTCCTCCACATGAGCTTCTTATAGACTGTCAGGGAGTAAATATGAAATGCAAGACACCTAGGAGCATTTCTTCCTGGTTAGACTTCATGCTTCATCTACTTTTTGGCTTATATGATGTTTTAAAGATTCTCTCCCGAAAAGGTTTTCCCCATGTGTTCTAGTTATACTCTTCTACCTGAGGCATTTTGCAGCTCCAACTCTTCTCCTACTGCAGAGGAGCTTTATTGCCACTCTCCTGTTGAGTGCACCTCTGGTGCTGATTGCATGAGGAGTGTGACAAGTGACAAAAGTCAGCATGAGCATAGCAGGCCTAGGAAGCTCCTACAGCTGGGACAGTTTTCAGGCAATAGTGCCTTAAACAACAATTACCAGGCCTGTAGCAATGGTGGTGCACAATTGTTGGTACATCAGGGTTTGGTTTGCACTTTAGTGAGGGTGATGTGGCAGTGGTTTTGATCAAAGAACAGTTACTTAACTACAGTTTGAAAACTATTTCCTTCCACCTAATGTTGCAAGATGAGCAGGATGTTCACTTGTTGACTTGAACGTCACTGTTCACCTTTCACACAAGTTCCTGAAGTACATTAGAGACATGTGGGAAAGGGAATAGCTACAGATCACACTTGAACTTGCAGCCCTTCTTATTATAAACTTCAAGTAATAAAACTTCAGTTTTAAGGTACAGAATTGGATGGGAAACAGAAAATGAGTTCTGGAGTGTGTTTGTGCAACCTCATTAAAATTTTTTGTCTTTTATGGCCGCATTCAAGATAAGCTCCATTTGTTGACCTTCAAAGCCCTGAAATATATATACACTCAGCATGAAAAAGCTGCTGAATTCTTTGTTGTTCTGGTGTAAGCAATCTCCCCATGATGGACAGTCAGATCCTGTCCAAAGCTTTCTGTCACAGTAGAATTTTTCATCATGTACTTTCTGGATTGGGTGTTTTGTGATCCCTGTTTACAAAGTTGTGTGTCACGGTCTGAACTCATCCCAGAGAACTCTGAAAGGAATCCTTGTAATTCTGTATAAGCCACTGCATGTCCTATCCTTTTCACAGCCCATTCCAAAAGGAAATGCCAAACATCATGGTAATCATTTACCAAAAGAAATTCCAGATGAAAAGCATGTGTCTGGAGCCGAAGGCCTAAGAGCAAAGCAATTTGATTTTTAACCACATTTTTTGAGTAATTATGTGATTTTTTTTCCTCAGTAAGAAACATAAGCCAAGTGGCAGAAGTTCAGACAATTAATTGCCTTCCTTCTGAAGATACAAAAAATAATTTTATTTTTTAAGCAGAACGTTAAGGGAAGTTATGTAACACCATTGTGAGTTCCTTGGAGCCCTCCTTTATTTGCTTGTCTTTATTTCTTCTCTGAATCAAAGATTGTTTCAATCTACAGCTATTGTGCTGCTTTGCTATGTTTTCAACAGATTAACCCAGAAAGGAATAGTGGTTCTCCTTAACATGCAATCACAGTGGATTTTCAGTGGAGGACTTTTGGGACTGACTTTGAGACCTGGGAATAGGATGGGCTGAAATTCCTGAGGTGCTCGTCATTACAGACAGGTTTTCTTCATTTCAGTGCTGGTCATTTTGCTTTTAGTATGATTCTTCTTTTGTGGGGGTCCATTTTATCATCTGGAAATTGACACTGGTGGTGAAATAACTGAGGAGATGGTGCAAAAGCTAGGCTGCAATGGTGGAAAGAAGAGGCCAGGACTGGAAAAAAGAAATAAAAACATCTGAGTCACTTCCCCAAAACTGTGTATCTCAATTAGTGTACACAGCACAACCTAGAAAATTATTTAGTGTGATCTGTTGCATGAAGCATCAGACACACTGTAGTAGGCAGCAGATAATATCTGAAGGATTACTGGCAATGACTCTACAGCCTTTATGAACCAAGGCAGCATGAATTTAAATTATACAACACAATGGAATTTCAACGCACAATGCCATTTTTATCACAGAACTAACCTTACTAACGTATAGGTCACTTCATTTCATGACAAGTTTGGTCACGTTTGCTCTTCCTGCTAAGAGCAGTGGGTGTAAATTAAAGAAGTGCTGGATATCTCTGATGTAGCATGCTGGATCTATGAACCTCAGCAGCAGCCAGCAAGGGTGTGAAGCACTCGGTGCTGAGCAGGAAGCAGTCAGACCATACTGGAATGATTTCCAGTGAGCATCTTCTATCCCAGCTGGAGCATTGCAGCTAAAGGATGGTGCTGCATGCGACTGTGATGGTACAGAGGGAGAACAAGCAGGCTGGAGGCACAGAAGCTGTTGTTGCCCAGAGGAATTGCAAAAGGCCAGTACATTCCACCTTGGCTGCTTTCCAGGGCTTCATCCTCAAACCTGTGAGACAGCCATCACCCATTTCGAAGTGATTAATCGCTGGGGTGTCCAAAGGGCATTTTCATGTCATTCCTGTTCTTGGAAGGAGGAACTTGGTAATGACTTCCAGCAAGACAATCAAATCCTCCCTGCATCATGTTGCAATGTCCTGGTATTGCAGTGTCATCCCGAGAGCGCCGTGTGCGGCATCAGCTCTGCACTGATGGCACGCACGCAAGGACAGGGTCATTTTGGAAGAGTTGTGGTGGTCCCTCTCTCAGGAGAGCAGGGCACCATCCTGCCTGGGAGCAGGAATTCTCCCTAAGGCTCCACCCAAGGATATGAAATTGCTTTGTGACATGCCTATTTTCTGCTGTGGAATGTGATGCAAATTTCCTCAGGCAACTTAACAGTCTGGCCTTTCACATTTAAAGTTGTACCATTAAATAACGGCCTGATTTTCACATTTTTAATTGCAGTTGAAGTCATTGGGTATCTGGGAAAGCAATAATCAAGAGAATTTCAGTATTTTGCTTTCCAAGTGCACCTGTGAAAGGACTGCAGTGGATGAAGTCCTTGCAATGCAATGTACTGCATGGACCCATTAGGGATTTTCAACTTTAGGCAAATCCAATGTGAAAGAAAATTATAAGGACTACCCAAGACAAATGCAGCAAGTAAATTATATTTATTGCATGCACATGATTCAGAAGATGGATAGATTCCGAGGAAAGATAATCACACACCTAAAGTGTTATCCTGGAACCACGGTGATTTCAGTGCAGCTCTTGGCTTTGGAACAGAGGTTTGTGACTCTGAGATAGTTGATTAAGCCAGGATTTGCCAAGTCCTCATCAAAGATGAGACTGTCATCCTCAAAGGTCCTGCCAGAGCAAATTAATTACTGCTGGAGATTGAAGCTTTATTTCCTTGTGCTTGACTTCTCCTCAACACAATTACATGGCTGTGCAGATTGAAGGTGCCTGTTTCCGAGGAGATGAGTTCGAGTTACTGAGGCTTTTAGAATCATTTCTAGAGCTTCAGAAGAGGAAACACTAAAATATACAGTATGGAGAAAGGTTAGCGGCCTTGAGAATTTAATTATGAATATTTTAATAATTATGTACCTATATATGCATTAAAAAAAAAAAAAAAAAACAAGAGTAGAGGATTGCCAAGGATTACTTGGATTAAATAAGGAATTGGCATAATTCTCAAACACGAGTAGTACAGACCTTGGACAATGTAAATGATACTGGGTTTTTTTTCTTTCAAAAGTAGGGCTTGGGAGTTACCAAGCATACTTGGAAGTATGGATTTAGAAGACCTTTGAAAGAAACATCAACTTTATTCTGTATGTCTTATGTGAAACAATACAAATTATAGGTACATAATCTTATCCTTAATGATTCAGGAACTTTAACCCTTTAAAAAGAAATCATGCCAATCTGTGACTCAGAAAAAGTGTCTTGCTTTCTTTGTTTCTGGGACAGATTTGCCTTATAATCCTTTGGAAAGGATTCAAGCAATATATTTCACCCTGAACACATTTCATAAACAAATAAACTACCACAGGATAAAGGATTTGAGGTGGATTATCATTTTGTTCCACACCTTGCAGCCAGGAAATTCAGCCACCAGTGACACACTGGTTTCAACGCAGCCCATTTTGTTTTTCTAGTAGTGCCTGTTACAGACACCACCTGAAAGCTGAATTTCCTGCTTGAAGCTGACACAGGTATCAACGCTTTAATGAAGGATGTGCATGATTTATTTCTCTTCTCTTCTGCATTATTTGTCCTAACGCATTGCTGGGAATTGCAAGAGTCTTATTCACCCCACTGAAGTCACTGAGGTGATTTCCCTAACCCACTTTCCTCTTCTGTAATCTGATTATTTTCCTCCCATCTCACATGCATTAGCAAGATCTCCAAAGTAAAAAACACTGTCAAGACTTCCTGTTGGCATGTGATGCATTTCTTTCTTGTGAGCATCATTCACCATTCTTTGGGCTTCAAAGGTTTAATGGCTCTGTTTCAGAAGGTGTGAAAGAGGTGACTATAATAAGCATCTGATCATTTAATATTTCACTTCAAAAGGTCCAGGATGAAACACCTGACCTGATAACCAGACACCAGTAAGAAGGAGATGCTATTGCAGGGTACCAACTTGTCGGAATCTGAGGTATTGATGATTCTGAGATTGTAAAAAGTCTGTCTTTCAGCCCCGCTGCCAAAGAAGCCATAATTTGTCTGTGCTGGTTTCAAGGTTGTTTATTCTGTTTATCTCTAACATGTTCTGCTGCCCTGCTGCAGCTCTGTCCTGCAGGGCAGCGTGTGGGGCTCTGCCCTCAGTGGGATGTTACAAACATTAAATACCAGAAACGACGTGTATTATATTTACAATAATGTGCGAATATCTATCATCTACGTTGAACAGTGTGTTTCCAGCCTAAACCAATAGAAAAATGCCAACACTACAGTGAAACATGGAGGGCATGGAGAAGGAGAAAAAGGACAAGACACACACAATTTCCTCCATCTTGTCCCCTCTGAACCCCTAATCTAGAATCCTAAAATTTTACTTTTGCACCTGTGTCACAGTTAATTATTACTCATATCAAACACTCAGAGCTGGTAATTCATCCTGTAAGATTGAAAACTCTTTTCCATGGACAGAGATCACAGACAGTGTCTCTGGGGGCTCTGCCCAGGGGGGTTCCTGACCCCCTGCCAGGGTCCCAGACCTGCCAGGGCAGCCAGAGGGAAGCCCTGGATTCCCACACCAACTGAGAATGTTGCTACTTGCAGCAGAACTGAATTCAGAGTATGCACTTGAAAACATCTTTATGTGCATCCCCTGCTCTTACATGAATCACAATATTTAAATTTTTCCATTTTTTTGTTTTTATTTTTCCCGATTGATTTTACACCTTCAGCGAGAGAGCACCCAGGAAATACTACCAGGAGTCAGTGCTCAAGTTGGCAGCAAGTGGGCAAGTTTTGGCCGGTGGATATTGGGGCCCAGGAAAGACCAGCTGCTCCCTAAGGCACTGGGAGCCAAACACCTGAACCCAGCAGGCTGGGCAGGCACCTCACTGCCCAGGTGTGTCCTACAGAGCCTGAGCAAGGAGATCCTGGCTGGCCTGGCTTCAACCAAGAGCCTACATCACCAGCAAAGTTCAGGGCAATGAGGTAAGTTCCAGGTCGAGCCAGAAAACCCGGTGACAGGGCAGGCACCTGGATGAGTGCCATCCATGGCCAGGAAAACGCGAAGCTGAGGCTGAACCCAACGCCAGCACTCCCCCAACAAAGCTCAAATGCAGGAAAATTGCCAAAGATCAAGCTTAAATGGACTTGTTGGCCCATGGGCGAGAGGGGACGCATGGAGAGGTCCCAGGATTATGAAGGTAAAATTGCTGGAGGGGTTTGAGGGGTCATGAAAGGATTTAGCTGGAAATACTGAAGAAGGAAAAGACTCAATGGACTTTTCTCCTTCCACTGCCTTCAGCTACAGACTGCAAACAAATTGCAGCTTTTGATACCTTCTCTGACCTTTCTGCATGTCTGATATTTTCCTAAATCCTCTGAACAAAAAAAAACCCTCAAATCTTAATCATTTCTGATACAGCAAAGGTAAAATACAGAAGTTTTTTCCTTCAAGTTACAGCACATCAGAAAACCCTTTTCTGGATCTCTTGGCCTTCCATCTTTAAATGACAACTGAGTTTTAGACATATATCTCTGAGTTTTTTTTTTTTTATTGTCTTGAATAGATGCCTCAATGTAAACTGGCCTTTACTACTTTCCTATGTGAGTTTCCTTGCTCACTGAGAGAAATTGAACAATTTTAAATCACATGTGCTTGCTCTAGGTTTCATCTTCTGTCCCTTGGCAATGGTGGCAGAAATTACCAAGTGTACTTCCTGGTCTGGTTGTTGGCTGAAAATGCTTTTGATTTTTCTGAAAGCCTGGACATGGTGTGATTTTCAGAATGAACCTTCTTTTTTTAAACCATGTATATTTGAATGTGGGGTACTCAAAGTCATGTCAGCATTTGGAAAAATCCCTGTCCATGGATTTCACTATTTTTTAGGTTTTTAATAATAATACTTCAGTCACTAATGGAGAAGTTTTAGACTAAATTTATTCATGTTCCTATACAGACAACTCCTTACTATTCATAGTTACTACACATTCTTTCCCTGGGAAATTGCTTTTACTACTCTAGCAAAAAAAGAATGAAGAAGTAGTTCCTCCTGACATCACACACAATGAGATTAAATGTTTTCCCCTATTGGTCTTGTATTTATTTTTGAGCAAGGTACTATACAATAGCAGGGCACATTAAGTGTTGTCAGTGAAATGCATGAGACGGGTATAAAACCACCAAAAATAAAATGCTTGTGTCTTGTAAAGGCTTTGAACTGCACATTCAAAAGACTTTCTATTGATTTTCGGATCTGCCACAGCACTGTCCAGACACGGACTTGAATTGTGCTCTTGGGGATTGTGTTTTACAGAAATAGAACAAACTGATGCCCACGTGACTTCCAGAAATGATGACAAAGAGATACTCATGTTTTATTTTATGAGAAACAGATTCATTTCTGAAGCTACCCTGGAAGTAACCTGCAGCAGCAAGTCCCTGCGTGCACACACAAAACCACCCAGGAAATAGCAAGCTGCTGACTGCCCAACTGGGCCTTTTCTCTTGAAGACAAATGCTGCATTGTGTTGTTAGTCTGTTTTGAGGTTTGTGCTCATAACATTTTGCTGTGACAGTTTCAGGCACACCAGCCTGTACCCAGAAATCGTCAGGTTAGCCTGGTAGGTAATAACTAATGAGAAGCTTCCCATTTGTAATGAGGTGCCATTCAGCAGCCAATGCAAACAGTGTCCAGCAGACAGGGAGAGGCAGCAGTTGGGATAAAAACCAGTTCCTACACTTCCTGTAGGTGACCCAATGCTGGTATGCCTCCCAACACCAGCATGTCAAACATTTTAGATCCAGTTGACAGGATCCCTGTTTATATATTTGCAGTGTTTGATGGGAGGGGACACTATTTCCTGTTTAGGAACTCACAAATCTGCAAGCTAAAAGAAAGGATATTTTCCTGTTCTCAACAAGGGCAGAAGCAGCATCTTGCCCTTAGGAGAGAACAGGCTACACTGGCCATGTCCATTTATTGTTTTATCCAGGACTCAGACCTTTTGGTGCAGATTTTTTTCCTTTAATAGTATTTGGCTTTTCTAGGAATATCAGGATTTCTCTTCCAAGTGCTTCTTTAACACCTTCAACCAAGCAGGAGCCCGTTGTATCATATTGTCCAGGACCAGTTATCTTTCCTGTCAGTGACCCACTGTAGAGTTTGTGATTTATTAAAAAATATGTATATTGATCCAGTACCGATATCTAACTGTGACAGACAAAAACTCTCTAACAGTTTAAAGTTAGAAAGTGTGTGTTTATTGTGTGTGGGATCGCTCCCAAATCCATACCGCAGCTTCCAGGTGATTACAGAGTCTTTTTATCCATACAAGTATTGAATACACAAAATACAAATACATATTCATCATTTTGGTACATCCCATTCCTCACTTCGTATGATAATCATTCCAAAAGCTATTAAGCATGTGTAGTCTGTCCCTTGAAATGGGTCGGTGTCCCTTTCATGGGGAGGGGTCCCAAAATGAGGAAGTAAATGAAGTCTTCCTCCTTCTGACCTTTCTACCTTTTCAATGCAAATATGACAAATGAACTCTTGGTAGAACTCCCATTCCTTGTCTTCAATTGGTTTCAGAACAGAGGAGGCCCCCAATTGTCTTATGTTCCTAAAAGCTATTTGTCAGTTCCTATATTCTTCATTATAAACCCAGCTAACTAAACATTGTGCTGACGAGCAATCAATTATTAGTTAACTACTAACTCCTAACTACATCAATGCCTACTCATTTATTTTATTTAACATTAGTAAGGCTTATTTCTAACTAAAATCTTAGCTCTTCAAAAATCTCTAAATGCCTTAAAATTTACGTTTCATTTGCGACCAAAATGGAACCTTTCCTTCCCTTTTCCTGCTCTTCCTGCTCTTCTGCGCAGGAAGATGTACCAGTATCCCTGAAGATGGATTCCTTTTTTAAGTTCCACATCCACACCTGCAGCCTCAGACCCTACAGGGAAACACTGGTGCGGGTGTTCAGCATGCGGAGGGCAGCAGCACATCCGACCTTTCTTCTCCGCTCTGCCGGGGGTCACTGCATGAAGAGCAGCGCAATAAAATGTGACAGCAGCTCTTCCTAGGGCTGGCCAGTGGGAAGTCACATTTTCCCGGTGTGTTTGAGCGAGGAGGTGCACACAGAGCTGTAAGGCAGCGCTGGGAACACGCAGCTCCCGGGACCGCGGGTGAGCAGCACCGCCTCGTGTCCGCGGTCAGCACCGCGCCCCGCCGGGGCACAGCCCGACAGCACCGCCACAATCTGGGTCTGCTATCCACCCTGGCTGGCTGGCCCCGCTCATGAATGTCGGAATCTGTGCTATTGATGATGCCGAGATTGTAAAAAGTCTCTGTCTTTCAGCCCCGTTGCCAAAGAAGAAGCCATAATTCGTCTGTGCTGGTTCCCAGGTTGTTTGTTCTGTTTATCTCTAACATGTTCTGCTGCCCTGCCGCAGCTCTGTCCTGCAGGGCAGCGTGTGGGGCTCTGCCCTCAGTGGGATCTTACAAACATTAAATACCAGAAACTACGTGTACTATATTTACAATAACATGCCAATATCTGTCATCTACGTTGAACAGTGTGTCCCCAGCCTAAACCAACAGAAAAATGCCAACACCACAGTGAAACATGGAGGGCATGAAGAAGGAGAAAAAGGACAAGACACACCAAATTTCCTCCATCTCGTCCCCTTTGGACCCTAATCTAGAAACCTAAAATTTTACTTTTGCGCCCATGACACACTTAATTATTACTCATATCAAACACTCAGAGCTGGTAATTCATCCTGTAAGATTGAAAACTCTTTTCCATGGACAGAGATCAGAGTCAGTGTCTCTGGGGGCTCTGCCCAGGGGGGTTCCTGACCCCCTGCCAGGATCCCAGACCTTCCAGGGCAGGCAGAGGGAAGCCCTGGATTCCCACAATGAACACCGAGTTCACGCCACCCGAGCTTTGTAAAGTACTGGCACACGAGAAGGTTTTGCTCTCACCTGGGAGCTGCCTCTGACATTTACTGCTCGATGCACTTCATGTTTCTGCAATCACTTAGGCATAACATTTCATGCCTGAAACCGTGTGCGTTCCTGCACCTGTTGGAACCTGTACTCTCTGCACAGACCAGGGTGAGCACAGCTTCGAGGTCACAGTCCCAAAGACGCTCTGCAGCTCTTTAGCTGACTGACCATCCTCTTGTTGGAGGTGGGCTCTGTCATCCAGCACCCTGTGGTTTCCTGTGTGCTTTTTAAAAGCAAGGGCAACATCATCTCAGAGGCTGACTCTGCATTCCCAGTGTGTTCAGACTCTTCACTTGTAAGGACATGTGTACTGGCTAGAATCAAGGTTTTGCCCATGGGGCTGAGAATGACAGTTTCAGATGGATCAAATTCCAACTTAGAAGACACACCCTCCAAAAAACTGCACAGGGAAGAATCTTTCCAGAATTTCAGCATCTCCTGAACATCTATTGACTTGTTTATATTACCTTACACAGGCACAGGCAGAGCTTGTAGCCCAAATCAGATAGGGGTTTGATACTCCACCATTTCCATGGCCCTCTCGTCTGGATTCATTTTTCCAAAGCATCTCTATGCCAGAAAGACATTCAGATGTCCTCAACAATCAAATCAAAGTTTAGCCCCCTTAATTCCCATAAAGCCTAGCATAGTTTGGTAAATGTGTGAGCCAAGCATGAAAGAGGGTTTGGCCCTTCAAATTAGAGACTCTATTGTTCCCTTCAGTGCTGCTGAAATGCCACCGCCTCTGCCCTGGAGGGGACATATAAATGCCAGCATAAGCTCTGGGACCCTAAGAATTTGGGTGTTGAATATCTGAATGAGAAGAAAAATGTGATCCATGCAATCAGACACTTGGGAGAAGGACATGAACGTGATGCAGTAAGTATATAAATGAATTTATTCTTGGCAAAATACTCAACAGCACAATACTCCAAGGGGTTATTTGATACTTTAAGGTAAAAGCAGCATTATGGAAGGCCAGGAGCAACACAGAGCAGGCAACCACAGTGTCTGCAGGGTGATTTCCAGTGAGAAGGCTGAGCTGAGTTGAGGGGTGTCTGTGTCAGAGCATGAACTTGCTTAGAGGGGAGTCACAATGGTCCCCTCAACACATCCAGCTGAGGGCAGAATCTCAGTGAGTCAGCCTGATCTCTTTTGCCTTGCACTTTCTCCTTCCCAGTGCCCTCTGGGCTCATGTTTTCATGACCAAAATTAATAAACAAGTGCCATGGATGCTTCTGGATCATCTGCTCTACCTTCTGTATAAATCTCTAATGCATAGCTATTACATAGTTCTCTCCATGAGCAATTTTACTAATGTTTCAGGGCTGTTGCTTGCCAATATTCATTACAGGAACTTGGTTTTAGGTCTCAGATGTGGCTGGTTTCACAGCTTCCTGGCAGTCTGAGGTCCCTCAGACATTTTTGGATGTTCTGGGCCCAGGTCAGAAGCATTTGAGACCCTGGCAGGCAGCTGGAAACAGCTGTGATTTTGAGTTTGAGCCATGGAATGATTTACCAACCTTGCAGGAAGAACAAGAAGTCACAAAAGTTTAGATGTTATAGTAGAAGTAGTTACAAAGTAGAGGGAAGAATTTTTTTAGTGCTGTACTGGGGGGTTTTAGCACCTGTACAGGGGAGTTTCTGTTTTGTACATGGGGGTCAGAGGTTTTAAAATGGGCTGCTCAGGCACACCGCCACTGCTGCCATCCCCCAGTGTCCACCAGCCTCCCATCCCCTGCTGCACAGGCAGAGCTACAGCAGAGAGCTGGTGATAAACACCCTTTTATTGCACTAATTGTTACAAATGTAAGGATGACTCGTGCCTATTTCAGTGTGTTTTGCTCCAGGGACAAATTGTCCTCTTGTCTGTACAGAAGCTTTGATGTGTAACACCTTTCAAATTGAAAATGCATATTTATACCTCCTCTAAATGAGAAAAAAATGACAGGTTACTTCGGAAGGATGTCCCAGCAGTAGCAGGTGAGTCTGCCCTTCCAGGAACGATGGTAACAATTTCAGTTCAGGAATTTGAATCTTTCCCAGAACTCTAGGAAGTGACTGTTCAATTGAGGGGAGTTCTGGAGAGACATTTTTAAACGAAATAGAAAATAGGAGACAGTCCACATGATGACTCACCTGCCTTAAGAGAAGATTGAAGAAAAGTAATTGCAAATGGGGAAAAGAGTCAGGTGATGCAGTCCCATGGCCTCAACTGGTCATTTCAGAGGGGTGATGGAGCATAAAAGGATCCTGTAATGCATTGGTGGGAGGTTGTGGGATTGGGAGGGTCTTGATAGCAGCTGTAAAAAGTAAGGGAGACCAAGGGTTTTGTATCTTGAAGACAGAATAATCCAGATATATACCATGACCAACAGAAAAAAAAAAAATTGAGAGATTATGTTTTGTGGATTTAAGAAAAATGCGCATCTGAAAATCTTGAGTGTGACCAAGTTACAGTTTTTAAGGGCTGTGCAAGGTGGCTGGGTGTGATGAGGCAGTGATTTTACTCCTGCCTGAGCACTAGTGGGAGTGACAATCTGTATTACTGCAGCTCTTCGCCAGGGGGAAGTCCCCTCTGGTTCTGCCCTCTTTGGTATTTTGTAGCTCCAGGCAGTAAAAATTCCTCATGTACCTCTGTGAAGTCCTGTAATATTAAATGGATGACTTCATGGGTGTGCACAGGCAATGACTGCCACGAGGCATGACTAAAGGTGTTTCAGATGCTTATGTCAGACCTGCCCATCCAGAGACCTGCAAGCTGCTTTCCACGTAGGCAAAGGTCAGAGTTTGCTAAATTCCAGTTCTTGATGTGATATTTAAAACCACAGACTTTAGTACATGTGCTGCTGCCAACTTTGGCTCTGCTTCTTTTCTGTTCCTTAAAACCTCATGGCCCTCAGATTCACCAAATGGTGTGAGTGAAGGGTTCTGGCCTATGACAGTGCATAAGCCTTGTGTGTGTTTCATTTTTCTGATGTATTTTAATATCTGAGCTAGTATCTGTTACCCATTTTCTAGTTTCTGTGCTTATCAGTTGTGGCTCCAGAACATGTACTGCTGTTGGCACTTGGTTGTGATGACAGAAAATAATCTTGCTAAGGAGTGGGAGGCCCTCTGCAGCCTAAATTCAGGTTTTAATTTCTTGATTTGTTCCTATGATCATGCCACCACTCTGGTAGCATTTGTAATGAGAATGGAAGAATTGATCACATGCGCTTTTTTGGTCAAATTAAGGTCTTTTCAGATGAGGCTCTCCTTTTGCATTAGAGTAGCTGGCTCAGAAAATCCCGGAAGAATTTTCTGTGCTTGAAGTTAATGGGTTGTCTAGAAATAAGTGTTTGCAAACAGGATTAGGGATTTTCCTTCTTACTGTGAAACAAAGGAATATTTTGTGTTTATCAAAGTCCTTCCACGGAAGTGCAGCACATGTGTGTGATGCTGCCATGGCAGCCTGCTTATTTTGATTGTCTACTACAAAAATAGAACAGGAATCTCTGTTTTTCCTGTTAGAGGTTCTCTCCTATCTTTAGCAGTGTGTTTGTTAATGGTTTGAGGCCAAGTTATGAAGTAGCTTAACTCAAATTTCCAATTACTTATTAACCTAAAATTACCTAGTTATTAATCATGCAAGGAGCAGAAATGTAACACAGTCTGTAAAGACTCCAGGATCATCACATTTTCTGCCTGTTCTAAAGAAATTATTGTTACCCTTTCACTCAAGAGGTAAAACAGTATTACCAAGTTGTGACTTGTTCATAAATTCCCAGGCCATGCAAACTATGCTGATTATGAAAGACAAAAAAATAGTCTCTGTGCATTGATTATTTAATTTCTATGAAAGGGATCAAAGCCTTCTGTTTCTTGGAGTTGACAGTAAAGTAGTTTTTGCTCTGTGGCCCTGAGGACCTGATTCCCCTCCCCATACCTGTTCCCAGCCTGCACTGACCAGTCCTTCCCAATTACTCAGCAGGTAATTTTCTGTGACTCAGATGAGGTCAAAACTTGCCCATTGGTAGGAAGAGTTCAAGGGTGAGAGAGAACTAGAAACAAACCAGAGCCACGTTGCCCAGGCCAAGGTAAGGACCAACACATCTGGTTTTATGAAAATGGGAACCGTAGTTTTTTATTACAATTAGAAATTTCTTTGCTTTATGGTAATAATTTCTTACTGAGACATCTTTGCATGAATCTAAGTACTTTAAACACTGGGTTTTCAAAACTTGGTTATAAACATTTGAGTATTTGAGTCTGTACTGCCTCTCCCTAACATCAAATTATATAAAGCAAAATTAACTTGATATGAATCAGTGGAATAAGATGGGTCTGAAGGCAAATTCAGGTTTGGCATTTTTCCTGCGCTTCCCTGTGGCCCAATAACTTCTTGTTTTGGGATTGATCTGGTGAATAAATTATTTGCTGGAAACAGACGGGCAAACGTAGGAATGGTGAAGGTGTGTCCTGGTTCAGTTCTTTTTTTCTAGTTTAAGCATCTGCTTATGCAATTTACTGCTGAGCAATTAAAGTAAGAGGCCATGCTTTCCTTCTTACAGATGCAGCTCTTGCCCAGTAATATTCATAAGGGCATTACCCAGGTCAGCAAAAATAACTGTGTGGGGTAAAGGGATCAAGCTATGCTGCCACAATTTGTCATAATGTTCTAAATCTGTGTAAAGATCGGATGGATTGTGCCACTTATTGCCCCAAACACTGAAGATGGGCATGTATCTGAGGGAAAGCATACTTTATGTTATGTTTAGTAGATATAATTTGCACCATTTCTAATATGATATATATATATATATATATATAATATTGAATATTTGTTAGAGTATACACGTTTGTATTAGGATTCCCCCCCCCACCCTCACAGGTGAGACCGGGTGTATATTAGAAACTGATTTACAAGTAAGAAGGTACAGCTGGCCAGGAGATGGGCCATGGCTGGGGAGATACAGAAACCCCAGGTGCTGATCGTTCTCCTGAACGACCTGAGATGGATATCATGGAAATACTTGGGCAGATACATGTGAATGAAGCCTTCCCGAATTCCCGTAAATTTCATTAAGGGATTCAACAAACTCTGGACAGTGATTTGTTCTCCCTCATCACCAAAAAAGAAAATCTTATTAAACTATAGACTCTGAATGGAAGAAAAGACTGACTGCCGAAATCTTGGCCTCGGGCGGAATTTTTCCTATAAAAACCGCTTGTGCCAGGATGGAGGTGTGTGGGCATAGAGGGAACCTCTGCTGAGGCTGACTCCTTGTTGCACACCCAGGGCTGACCCCGGGCTCGGCTCTGTTCTTTCCTTGTGGCTGGCTAGATAGAATTCGATTGCAAAATAAATATTTTATATTTTTCATTTTGATTTGGCTGGACAAATTTTCATTTATAACACTTTATCCAATGGATTAGGAAGCAGAAGAGGTTAAAGTGCTTTGGGCACAGGATGATTCCAGGTAGTCGGCAGGTTGCCTCCCTTGCCCAGTGAGTGATTAAAGCGTTAACCGGAGCCTCCTGGAGGTGGAACCGTGACTAAGGGCGGGCTCCTGTCAGCGCTTGGAGAAAGGAAAGTTGTGGTATAGGTAAATATTCCCGACGTGCACCGAGGTGCGGGGAGTGTCCCGGGCTTCCAGCGTTCCCAGTTTGTTAAGCCAAGTAGGAATGAGCAGCAGCAGCAGAGGTGGCGGTGCGCCCTGGCCGTGCTGCCATGCCTTTTTGGGGACTCGGGGGAAGGCGTGTGACACTCCTGCCGCGCTTCTCCTGCTCGCATATCCCGGCCAGGTGAGTGCCAAGGACGGCTGGAGCTGGGTGAGCTGCACCCCGAACTCCAGGAGCACTCCCTGGGGTCATTCCCTCCGCGGGGAAGGAGAAATGCTCGCCAGAAGTTCCTGAGGGCTTGGTGAGAGCCGGCACGGGGCGGGCACAGGTAGCGCCGCTTCCTTCGGTGCGACATCCGCGACCTTGTGCGATCCTTTCGGCGGCTGGAAAGGGCTTGTGCCGCTCGGCTGCGAGCAGAAAGTGACTTCTCCTAAAATGGGTTTGGAAGGGATGTGTGCGAGCCCGAGGGGAGAGAGCGTGTCTGCTCCTCCTGCCTTGCCCTGGGAAACTTAAGGGGCCATATTCGCATAATCCAATTTACCGCTGTTTTCTTCCAATCCCGTTCCGAGCCTGCCTAAGCAGAGGGCTTGTGCTGAGATTTGTACTCAAGGAGTGCTCTTAATGCTCTGTATTAAATTGTGAAGAAATCTGAAAGCTCAAGAAAAAAACAAAGCCCTTTTTTTTTCATGGGGAAAACACAGTTGTTCAAAGTAAGTGCTTTGTTTTAATTGCCACCTTTTTCTATGGTGGTAGGGACATCTAACTTAAACGAAAATTACAAAAAAGGGGAATGTAAAGCCCCATAATTAGAGTATATGACTAGTAAAATTATTTTGCTGATACTGAGTAGAGGGCTTGTGCTGTGATTTGTAATCAAGGAGTGCTCTTAATGCTCTGTGCTGGACAGCTAATTATCAAAATAAGTTGTGAAGAAATCTGAAAGCTCAAGAAAAAAACAAAGCCCTTTTTTTTTTCGTGGGGAAAACACAGTTGTTCAAAGTAAGTGCTTTGTTTTAATTGCCACCTTTTTCTATGGTGGTAGGGACATCTAACTTAAACGAAAATTACAAAAAAGGGGAATGTAAAGCCCAATAATTAGAGTATGTGACTAGTAAAATTATTCTGCTGATACTGAGTTTATCGACCTGAACAAATCTTAAATTCATCTTTATAGAAACCAATCAGGATCGAAAAATTTGCTGAATACCAGGCACTTGTGAGTTCAGAAGATGACTCAGCTGGACATGGTGTTGTGCCTACGTATAAAATACTCTGTGTGTGTAGTTGATAGCTGAGTTAACAGGCAGCTGAGCCTTGTGCTTTCTGTAAAAGAAATGGAAGAGTTTTGCCCTATCCTGGCTTTCTGAGGGTTTGGAAGAGCTTTGGGGAGTGCTGGGTTAAAATACCTCAGGGTCTCTGCTGAGGTTTGGGGTTTTGGTTTCTCTAGCACTGGCTCTGCGGGCCCTGTCTCAATAGATGGATGCACCAGAAAGCACATCCAGGCTGTTCCAGGAGCTGAGGTGCTGCCTTGCTGCTCCTGCTTGGCTCAGTTCTGGATCCCAGGTGTCCCTCTCCTTCCAGCCCTCCTCTGCAGCTGCCTGTCCTTCTCTAAAAATCGGTTTAGCCATTTGCTCTTAACTTCTGCTTTGTCATTCCTGCACTCTACTGTCCCTGGTCTGTCCCCTCAAGTAAGTGACTTAAATATCACTGTACTGAATAAAAGGAGCAAGTCCTCTTGCCTGCTTCTGCACGGACTCTTGGACTTTTTCTTTGGGAAAAAAAACCACATTTCAGGTAAGATATGAATCTTACAGACAAGTACAGCTCATTACCTTTGTGAAATTTGTCATGTGCCCTGACGTGTTGATGCTCTTGCAGTTTTGAAATGTGCACTGGTCTGTTTTCCCTTTGCTTTTCCTAGACTCCTCCAATAGTTGCAATCCTCCTCTAGAAATGCTCAGTTTGCAGCTTCCCCAGTTTTCATTTCCTCCTGACTTTCCCTTTGCTTTCCCTCACGACGTATTTCAGGCTTCGGTCAGTATTCCTCCAAGCATTAGGTTTCTCCTTGGCTTAGTCTCAGGCCAGCATTTTAGTCCAGCCAAGATCCTACTTTCCAGGTGTAACCTATCTGAGGAAATTCTGCCCTTCTAGTCCAGTTTAACATAATGGTAAAGACACCTGTGTGATACCAAGTAAATCAGGAGATGGCTTTGAATAAATGACACAGGCAAATATGGTTGGAGTGGCTGGAAAATTAGCATGGTTTGGTTAGTTCAAATCAAAGGGAGCAGTGGAGAAGGCATTTCACTTCTGCTTGCTTCCTCAAAAGGACTACAGGGAAGTGGCATGGAAAGCAGCAAGACAGCAGGAGGTGATGGGAAATCTAACAGCTTTGTGGATTTAGGGAGCGCCAGTGCAAACATCCTGGCATCTGTTGTGTCAGGTACTGGTGTTGGGGAAGTCACTGCGTGGTGGCAACCCACAGGTTTAGGTCTTGGCTAAAAATAAGTACAGTGTGCCCATGGGAAGGGTCCAGGGAGAAGAGGTTCATCTCTGGAGTGAGCTGGTGGTGTGGAAGTGTTTGGTACAAGGCTGATAAGCACAGCAGATCACATAACTGAGGAGAAGATAGCGAGAGCTGTGCTTCTCCCCCAGCCACAGGAGAGAAGGCTTTTTCCTGAATGTTGCAGCCATGATGGAGAGAAAGAGAAAGGTGTTGGTGAAGAATTATCCCCATCACCACCCACTCTTCCAGTTCACTTTATTTTCAGCACTTTAATGGCACCCAGCTGATTTAAAATCCGTTCAAGGTGTTTAAGGCAAATAATTTACTAGGAGCCACCCGCTGCATATGGAAACAGTGTTCATCTCTTTTGTGTGTGTGTAAAGGTCACTTCTCTCCATGTGCAGAGATCAGCTTTTTCTTTCAGATGAATCATTTTAAGGCCAAATAGTGTAGAAAAGAGTGCACCCACAAGCAGTGAAGCGGTGCTGGAGCTTGCTGGTGTGGCTGCTCTACAGCTGGTGGAGGTGGCTTGGCTATCCACTGCTCTTAACATGTTGTTTCCTGACAGGTGTGAGGAAGCTGAAGTGTACATTCATTTATTCAGGTGCCAAAGTACATAAACTCCTCTGCATCTTGTGAAAATGGCTTGAAATCACACTGACACAGGCAGCTGCTTCACTTAGAGGTCTTAAGTAAATCACATAAAATCAGATTTCAAGGTGTGGCCAGTGGTGACTCAAGTCATTTCAGAGGGAAAACCCAAGCAGTGGTATACAGCAGTGTATTCCTCACACACAGACTCGTGTCTGTACAGAAGTCCCTGGGCTTGTTTGGCTTGCAGGTATGTTTTTGTCTTGATGGATGTCACCCAAAGGACAAAGGGAGTGCTGCTCTTTTCAGTGAGGTCCTCATAGAGCACTGCTAGAAACACCAGCTGCTCGGGTAAAGTTCATTTTGGTAGGGCACTCTGGTTTTAGGGGTTATTAAATAACTTCCTTTATATTTTGTAGGGTGAAGATCATGGTTTTTATATGCAAAACTTCTCATTTGTCCACATAAGTTGTTTTTTAGAAGCTATTTATCTGTGATTATGGAAAATTGGTGACATCTAAAAAAGCAGCTCAGTAGTGCAGTACACAGAAGTGAGGTGTTTACTCTTTGCCCAGCCATGATCTGTTCAAGGTTGAATGTTCCCTAAATCGGTTTTTGGAAGGCTGCTTGTCATGGGGACTATAGACACTCAACTACTTTGCAGATATCTTTGACCAAGCCCTGTCCAATGCAGTCTGAAATCGGATTCAAGTCAATCCCCTGGCATAAGGGACAATGCACACTGGGTGCTGTGAGCCAAATTCCTCTGTCACCATGCCCAAATAAGAGAAATGGAAGTGGAATGATCAACTTTTAGTGCAGTCTTTGGAGATGTTACTGCTTTTCATGGGATTCTTTGAGGTTTTTTCCCCAGCCATGTGTGATACCACTTGTTCAGTTAACTCCTCAGTCTTGCTTTTATTCTAGTACCTGGGGGTGAAGGAAAGAGCCTAGACTCCATAATTAAGTTTATTGAGGAATGCATTGTTGAAGTCTCGTGGCTCTGGCTCTTTGCCTGCATAATAGACTTGAATCCCAACGTGGAGATCTGTAAATTGTATTGCTACCTCCCTGAAATTACCATCTTGTTCTCTCTTTGCTATTCCACTTGCTTTCTGGGTGTCCTGCAGGACAGTGCTAACCATCACCACTCCTTCCCTTGCCTAGTTTTAGGAATCTGGATGAAGGGGGTTGGCAGAGTCACAGTGTGTTTTGCTAACCCTGTGTCTATAGTGAGCACATGGATCCTGGCCAGTGCCTGGGCTGCTGTCTCAGACTGCTAACAACTCCAGCATAATCCTGGAGCTAAAGTAGTCCCAAAACTGCTTGAGAAAGTCCTGGTAGATGTAGTGCTTGGGATATAAGGTACTGTTATACACTTGACAGGAATGGCTTATGGCTTGTTTTATTAGGAGTGGGAAATACTTGGGTATTAAGGCAAAATATGAAGCAGTCAAAATATGGTCTAATGAGCCCTCAGCTTGAGTTTCCCAGCCTGTGTCACTTAGCAAACCTAAGCTTTGTGCTTGATTACTCTTCCACCTTTTGTAGTAGCAGTAGTGGATGTATTTACTTTTTTTTCACCTTTTGCTTAGATTCATCTCTTCTGAGTAAATGAAGACAGTGACTATGAAGGCACAGCATCTGCCTTCTGTTTTCATCAATGAAGAGAAGTTCGTGACCAGGTAAATTATTAAAACCCCAACTATTTAATGAGTTTGCTGCTTTCTTTCAAGCTATTCCACCTTTATTCCTTGACAGGGGATTCTGTAGACAGCTGATCCTGTAGCCACAGCAATCCCTACCACTTAAATTAGTTTAACCTGTCTACAGAACAGAGTTGGCCTTGACATGGAATTAAGAGAACAGAGCATTAAGCCTTTGGGTCTGTGGGTTTTGTTCCTTAAGGAGGACAGCCCTTCTAGACGATTCTGAAATAAAATTACAGGTTAGAGAAGAAGACCTTTCTGTCCTGGAAATCTGTTGGAATTGACCATAAGTTCCAGAGTTGAGCTCAGCTTGTCTGCAGCTGGGGGTTTGGCAGCCCCGGATTGCAGGGTATCTGTGTAGAAAGACTTTTGGGCTGCTGGCTCTCTGCTGTGGTCAGAGGAAGTGTCTCTTTCACCTACTTCTAGAAAAAGATTGGAATCTGTCATTTGTGGGATGCTTTTCCACAGTTCAGTCTCCCTGGGAGGAATTTTTCCTACTGCTGCCCAAACTCTGAGCCACCTGCAGACAGCAGATGCATCACTCCCTTTCTCTTCAAGAGTTCTTTCCTTTATACTGCTGCTACTTTGGGATGCAGTGCTTTTGTGTCAGAGGTAATTAATGTGTGTGAACTTGGCGTGCAAGAGCGTTTGGAAATGTACCAGGTGAGCCAGTGTCTCTGGGGCTTTATTCCTCTATGTACTTGCCTGTGAAATGTGCATCCCAGTTGAGACCTTTCTGCATGGCAGCCATGGTTTAAACTTTCTTCACCTTGCATCAAGGGAAATGAGTGTTTCAAGAACCACTGACATTCCATATGCACTCAGGCTTGCTTCCAATGCAATTTCCAGACTGTGATCCCTCATCTGTACATTGAATCTGCTGTTACACTACTTCTCTTCCAGTTCTATCCTGCAATCTTGCTGATGGGGCAAGCTTGCTGTTTGGGGAATTGCACAATGGCTGGATCAAAAGGCTGACCAAAGGTTGTGAGATTATTTGGCTGGCTGAACTGCTGCGTCTCCAGCATAACTGCCATAAATATTCATATAAATTGTCTGTAGGGCTTGGGCAGGAGAGAGCACAGGTGAGCTGTCCTGGCTTAGTGCTTCCAGAGAGCAGCCTGAGCTCTGTTGTGGTTTACCACTGGGGCACCTGATCTTGCAGCTCCTTTGTATCCTGCTTTTGCTACTGAACAAAGTGGTGAATCTGCAGTCCATGTTATGTTTTTGGGGCGAGTAGTTCTGCCAGTTACTTGGCTTTGGTTTCTGTTAATGGCTGTGTTTGGCTGTTGTCACAACAACTGCTGATATTCCAGATGCCAAACTCAGCAGAGATGGTATCTGTCTCTAGGTTAGGGCAGCAGGAAGATGTGTTACAGTAAGACTACTCCCGGAACTAGGCTGGGGCACATATTCCCTTCTGGGGCTGAAGGAAGGAAAATGGTTTTTTTCTTATGTTTCTACTACACAAGGACAAACAAGTCAGAGTGAGCTGCTGTTAATCTCTCCCTCTGGGCTTTTCTAATTGCTTGTGTGGTTTGTCACTGTTGGTTGCACTAATGCAAGGCTGAAACCTTGAAGGTTTACTTATGCAAACTTCTGAGGAAGGTAATGGCAAGTTTTCCTAGACAAGGCAAGAAACTCTGTGGAAATCTTGAGAGCTTGCTCTGAGAAACAGAATCTGCTTCAGAGATGATCCTTACCAGACAACTTACTGCTGTTAGTCTATTATTTTATTTGCCTTTGCAGTCAATGTGGATTAAGAGTAATAGGTGGGCCTCAGAGTGTGACCCACTTCCTTTTGTATCTCTAATCCATCTTCAGGGAGCTCACCTTCCCAACTTCCTACTTGGAAAAAACTTGTCAGATAGCAGCTGTCAATACAATAATTGCCAAATTCTGTGAAGTACAGAGACTTGAGCAGGATCAGCAGGTCTGTCACAACATCTGTCAGACAGAACTGCCTGTCTCCTACTTGTCTGGTAATCCTGAGTTGCATCTGGAGCTTGCCTGTGTGTGGGGCAAGGTGTGCTTCATCTTGCTTGCCTGTAGCCAGCGTAATCAGAACTGGGCTTGCACCTGATTCATATCCAAATCTATTTGCATTCCCTTTTGGTGGGATGACCTGAATTCAGTCCCTCACAGCTCATGAGACACAAAGAACCTGGAATGAGCTATTTCAACCTAGTGCTTTTGCTAAATTCTGAGGATTTAAGACCAAAGTATGTTGAAGTAGATGTTGGAAATCATTGTTTAGAATCCAGTTGATAAAGCTAGTTAAAAATATATTTTGTGTGGGGGATTGCAGTATTGTAAAGTAAATAATTTACATTCACAGAATTAGCAGGGAATGCAATGAACCTTGAGTTTAATGCTGCAGCCCCTGTCCTCATGTTACCTCCTAGTTGTAAAAGCCCAGCTGATCTTCTCCCTTCTCACCATGAGAAAAGGCTCTCTAAAGCAACAGGACACTGTCCTGTTTCTTAAGTGGAGAGGGAGGGATAGGTATGCCAGGGAAAGCTTTCCATGTTCATGCTCTGCACGGCCCTCTGCCCCAAGCACAGCCTGGGCGTGTTACCTGCCCTCCTGGCTGTCCCTGGTTCCTGTCTAGTGTGTGGACACCTGGGCCCAGGGGAAAAGCCATGTTCCTGGAGCCTGCCCCCACGTTGGGCTGTCAGTTCTCTGGGGCACCTCTTTATTTAAAACTGATGGAGGAGTTGTAATCGTGTTTCTGATGGTACATGAGTTCTGAATACTTTCAGCAGCTCTCTGAGGAACGTGTGCTGCAGAGTTTGCAGGTGCTATGTGCTCGATCTGTGGGCCTGCTGTTCTGTCAGAATCCGTAGGTATTGATGATTCTGAGGTTGTAAAAAGTCTGTCTTTCAGCCCCGTTGCCAAAGAAGAAGCCATAATTCATCTGTGCTGGTTTCCAGGTTGTTTATTCTGTTTATCTCTAACATGTTCTGCTGCCCTGCCGCAGCTCTGTCCTGCAGGGCAGCGTGTGGGGCTCTGCCCTCAGTGGGATGGTACAAACATTAAATACCAGAAACTACCTGTGCTGGATTTACAATAATGTGCCAATATCTGTCACCTACGTTGAACAGTGTGTCCCCAGCCTGAACCAACAGAAAAATGCCAACACCACAGTGAAACATGGAGGGCATGAAGAAGGAGAAAAAGGACAAGACACACCCAATCTCCTCCATCTTGTCCCCTTTGAACCCTTAATCTAGAATCCTAAAATTTTACTTTTGCACCCGTGCCACACTTAATTATTACTCATATCAAACACTCAGAGCTGGTAATTCATCCTGTAAGATTGAAAACTCTTTTCCATGGACAGAGATCACAGTGTCTCTGGGGGCTCTGTCCAGGGAGGTTCCTGACCCCTTGCCAGGGTCCCAGACCTGCCAGGGCAGCCAGAGGGAAGCCCTGGATTCCCACAGTGTTCCAACAGCTCCCACAAGTGTGGAAATAATAGGCACTGTTTGGAAACAAACTCGGTGTCCTCACACATGACTGTGAGGCTGGACATGAAACCATTGTAACTGTTAGTCCACAAGGAAGAATTTGTACACTTCCATGCAGTTGTTCCCTGAATTACAGTCTGAATCATCTTTAAATGGTGTGGGGAAGAGTGTTTCATTCTCGATGGCCTTGAAATGCATTTCAATTAATTCTGTCACTGTTCAGCCCTCCATAGCCTGAGCTGCAGCTGGCTTTGTCTCTATGGCTCCTTGCTTGTTGGCAGAGGTTCTCTTCATTGCCTTCCTTTCTCCTTTCAGCAAAAATGTGGTGCAAAGCTGTTTCATTTCAGGCAGAGGGAAATAGAAATGTTAGACATCCTGTGGGTGTTTGAAGATAGAAAATGTATCTGAAGCAGTATGAAAGCTGAACAGAAGCCATCATGCAGGAAAAGCCAAGTGTAGCCTAGTTAAAGTAACCTGCAGCATTGGTGGGTGCATGGGGATGTTGTTCTGTTTGCTTCTTCCTCGTGACTGCTACGGAGGTGCAAAGTGCGAGTTATGCTGGGGCAGTGCTATTAAGGTCATGTGAGACTGACTAATTAAATTTCCTCTGGGTCTTTAAAGAAGCAGCTTATGAGCAACCCAGTAACTTGACAAAACTTTACTCTCAGAAAATGATGTATGGATCATTAATAAACCTATACGAGGATGCAGTGGGTAGCACAGTTATGGGGTGTTACCCTACCACATACCACCTGCATTTTACAGAGATGTTAAAAATTTGTTTTTCATTGTGATCTTTATTCTAGAGAGCAGCTCAGTTCTCTTCTGAAGAATTATAACTCTTACTATTCAGATCAAGAGAATCTGCAACTGACTTATAATCAGGTAAGGATTTAGGGGTGAGAAACTCCACTAATCTGGACATCACAAATTAGTGCTCTCTTCTCCTCACAGCACTGGACTCCAGCTCCACTTGCTGTAGTGGTGTTATTGCACTACATGTCCCATCTAATATAATAAACCAGAACTGGTTTCCTGAACTGATCAGGTCAGCCTGCAGCTTTGGCTGTTCTGGAAATTGCTCAAAACTGAAGTTACGTGTTCTTCCAAGTAATCTGTTCCAGGGCTGTGTCAGCCTCAGCGATTTCATTGTATTCCTGTTACCTTGAGAGGAGATATATTATTAGTATTATGCATAATATTATTATTATTATGCAGCACTATTTCCCTGTTTTTCTCCAGCGAGAAGGAAGCACGCCATTCATTGAAGGAATCCTCTCGATATTCTGGGGAGTGCGCCATCCGATCCGATTAAAAATTCAGGATGAGAAGCAGATACCCTCTTTTGTAACCCTGAAGTCAACAGAGAATGTGGGGGTTTTCCCTAGTAAAAGGTAATGTATGAACTTCCCCAGGGAGGCTAGCACTGCAAGATAGCTCATGTTGTGGCTTCAATGGATATGGCTGGCTGTGCTGGATGTCCCAGCTTCCCCAAAAGTTGTGGTGGTTGCTGGACAGCAGAGCCTTTCAACAGCTTCCTCTGGGCAGGAGGGTGTGTGTTTGTAGCACCTGTGTTTCTATGTACACCCGATACTGGTAGCCCCTGAAAGGCCTGGTGCTGGTGCACACACCATGGCATGAAGCCAAAATCTGGTAGGTATTGTCTGTCCCAGCTTACATTCCCAGGTATGTGAGGTCTGGAACTGTTGCTGCCCAGGTGAAGTTCAAGTCAGGGAAGAATACTGTCTTTGTGCAAAATTTGGTGTAAAAACCTCTTAAAATGCCCACAGAGCAGCTGTTCCAGTGTATATCCCAGTGTGCTGTGCTCAGCTGATGCAGGTACTCAGTGTACTTTTTCTTTGTTCTGAATGCTGTTTCCCCAGCCTTGACTGGTGAATTTGATGAGCTGAATCTTAATCTTGTAATATAGAGGCAGAACCAACATTCACCCTGAATGACTCCCTGATAAATTGTGTATTGCAGAGCTTATTTTTCTAATGACTTACTGTCTTAGGTTGTATGTGGGACATGTTGGAACTGCACTGAGGATTTAATTCCAGTAAAGTCTTCTTCCCCATCTCTGGCTGTTGAAATTCAGGGATGAATTTTGACAGGAGCAACTAGGAAAGAACCTGAGTTTTAGGCAGATTTGGCTTTCTGTTTATCTTGACCAGGTCAGGTGGTGTGGGGTGCACATGGCCTGCAGGGCAGTTCTTAAAAAACTTCTGACTGGTGGAAACTTGTATACTAAAGTAAACATTCACTCATGATCCCAGAAACGTGGGGCTGCCCTGACATGCTTTAAGGTATGCAGAGCAGCTTGGCTGTCTGATCTTAAACGAACTTGGTAAATGTGTAGAATACAACCGAGATCTTGTTTGTAAATGTAAATTGGGGGTAGCTGAATATTACTGAGAATACATATATATATATATACATATGAAATTAATTTTTAATATTGCACTACAAATTGGTTTATTCTCAGTCAGAGCAGTAACTGGCTGAAGACCTCATGCTGAAGAGTTTGGGCAATGATTTATGGAAATATTGACATGAATACAGGTTTTCTGAAAGGTTGGATGGAACTTCCCGCTCTCATACACAGCCGGTTTGGACAGCACGAGGGGCTCTGTGTAATGTAACCTCTGTAACAGACCTGTGTTCTGTAACTACTCGGCAACAATATGTGTGTTTGGTGTGCCTGCCTGGTAGTCTGAGTGTGATTAATCCAGGGTGTTGCTTTAAAACAGATCAGGAATTACTGCAAGTTGTTTAAGTTGTGTCCTGGTTGGTGTTCGAAAGGTTTTTAATTGGATGTGTTACATTTGGGATCCCTGGTCATACCATATTGTAATACCTGATCTTGTTATGACTTAAACTAAAATTAACATGCTGAAGTCTGTAGGTTGAGCAGGAACAGGAATGTATGGCATGAACCCTGGCCACAGGATAAACTGAAATCACTGAGTGAACGAGGAGCAGTCAATGATAACTACACGTTTGGTCTTTCAGGGGAATGACTCGCTGGGGAGAATTTGATGACCTCCATCACATTAGCGGGGATACACTGAAATCTACTGAGGATCAGCCAGACCTCCAGCCAAGTTAGTGTCTGTGCTCTCAGGTTAACAAAAAATTCTGTGTTCTGTGACAGTGCTAAATGCATCTCACTCATCAGGCTTTCCCTACCAGCAAAGGGAAATCTCTTTGCTCTGTGTAACAAGTACTGCAAGCTGGGGAAACTCTGGCTCAGGGCTGGTTAGGGCTGTGCAGGTGACTCGGTGAGCACCTTGTGGGAATGAGCTGTGCTTTTATCCAAGAAATCATTCCCAAGGGACCAAAACATCAAACTGCAACCACTGCAATCAGCCTGTTCTGATTGCCTTGTTCCTTTCCTGCTCCACTCCCCCAGAAAATAATAAATAGTAAATAGTAAATGAAGCCCTTCACTGAGAGCCTCCTTCCTCTGGGGGTGCTGACAGGGGCAAGCAGCTGCACACGACGTGTGGTTCTGTTGTGTCCAGGTTATCCATACTATGAAAGTCACACTCTTAAGTCCAGGAGGGAGCCGGAGCTGAACTGTGCCACCCTGCCCCGGACCAGCAGCGAAGCCACGGTCGTACGCAGGAGGACCAAGCTCCCCACAATCACCAGGACAGAAGTAGAAACTCACAGGTTCTCTATCAATGGCCACTTCTACAACCACGAGGTAGGAAATTTTAGGCTTGGCTTTGTCACCTGAGGGACAGGGCACCCTGTCCAGAGAGCTGTGCCTCATGCTCATGTCGTGGTGTGGCTGTTCTTGTTCCCAGACATCAGTTTTCACTCCAGCTTTTGGGTCAGAAACCAAAATAAGAATCAACAGCCAGATGAGGACCAGACAAGTGATAGAACAGTTGCTTCGTAAGTTTAAGGTAAGTCTGCTGGCAGGAGGAGGTGTGGTGGTGTTCTGGAAACGTTCATTCCGATGTGCACTCCAGCGCTGCGCAAAAGATGGGGGATAGCTGGACGAGGATAGTGCTTGGGGCAGAGTGTAAATAAAACCCCAGATGGACAATTTTAAATGCATAAGTTGGGTTTGTTATACCAGTGTTTCATGGCTCTCAGAGGCTGAAACAGGGAAGTGCAGAGGCGCTTCTGTCACCTCCTGCTCCGCGGGGCGAACGCCGCCGCGCTAAACAACAGCGGTGATCACCCGTGTCTGTCTGGGATGGGCTTGCTCCTGGAACCAGGCGTATGGAAAGATGTGGAGGGTTGGAGCTAAAAGCACTGCTCAGTGTCAGTGCCGTGCTGTCTGAAGCTATTTTTTTTTTTTTTTTCCCCTTGGAGTTTCCTTGCAACCCTCTCCCACAAACAGCGTTGTATGTGGTCAGAAGTTGTGGGAATTCAGGGCTTCCCTCTGGCTGCCCTGGAGGGTCTGGGACCCTGGCAGGGGTCAGGAACCCCCCTGCACAGAGCCCCCAGAGACACTGTCTGTGATCTCTGTCAATGGAAAAGAGTTTTCAATCTTACAGGATGAATTACAAGCTCTGAGTGTTTGATATAAGTAATAATTAAGTGTGGCATGGGTGCAAAAGTAAAATTTTAGGTTTCTAGATTAGGGGTCCAAAGGGGACAAGATGGAGGAATTGGGTGTGCCTTGTCCTTTTCCTCCTTCTTCATGCCCTCCATGTTTCACTGTAGTGTTGGCACTTTTCTGTTGGTTTAGGCTGGGGACACACTGTCCAACGTAGGTGACAGATATTGGCACGTTATTGTAAATCCAGCACAGGTAGTTTGTGGTATTTAATGTTTGTACCATCCCACTGAGGGCAGAGCCCCACACGCTGCCCTGCAGGACAGAGCTGCGGCAGGGCAGCAGAACATGTTAGAGATAAACAGAATAAACAACCTGGAAACCAGCACAGACGAATTATGGCTTCTTCTTTGGCAGCGGGGCTGAAAGACAGAGACTTTCTACAATCTCGGAATCATCAATACCTCAGATTCCGACAAGAAGGGCCTTTGCCCTTACTGCTGCATATTTTTCAAATATCTTGATTTTGCATGCCTGCTTAGTGTTTAATTTATGCTTTAATGTACTTAAACTTCCCATTTAACTTGTCTAGAGACCTCGCTGTTGCAGAATTACTTTGTGTGGTTAGTAAGACTTGTGAGTGTCTTGGAAGGAAAACTTCACTTGTAGGAGTAATAAGGGAGGGAATTACAGAGCAGAGTGTAAAGTTGTAGGGAATAAATTGCAAAGTGTTCAACAGCTCTGCTGTTTCTGAGTGTGGTTGTCAGGTCACAGAGGTTTACCTTGATGGCAACACAAATAGCAGATCTATGTGTGATCTGAGAGAAGTAAGCTGTAGGAAGTAGTTAAGGATGCTGCAAGGAAAGCAGGCAGGAAAGATCTGGGTTTCCAGTGCGTTACTGATTTGGGCAGCATGGGAACGCAAGGGTTAGGCCTGGCACAGTGAACATGGCAACACAGCCTTCTGTCTTATCTAGATCCAGTGTCTCCTAACTCTTCTACAGACAGGGTCCCTGTCTCAGACTGATCTAAATCTCTGAGCTGAGACATACAGCGAAAATGTGCTGAGAGGGAGGTGCTAGGAAGATCTGTGAGCCTGAATGGATTTGCTTTTTTTTTTTCCCACAGATAGAAAACAGCCCCCATGAGTTTGCACTTTACGTTATCCATGCGTCTGGAGGTAAGCCAGCCCCTGCTGCCTGAGGACTTCACCTCTAATCATTCTGTGTGTGTGTGTGGAATGTGTCCCTTGGAGTAGCAGGACTCGTGCCAGGCCTCTGTCCTTGTTTGTGCACTGTGCGTGTGGTGTGGCATTTTTCCTTCTCGGGGACCCTTCAGAAATGTCTCCTCTGGAGAGGAATCATTGTATTGTGGGCCCTTTCTGCTGACAGCTTGGGATTGCATATGCTGGGTTCCAAGTACTCACTCTTCAATGGGAAAAGTTTACTTTCACAGCAGCTTACTCTTACTTTTCCTGGAAAAGGGAGATTTGATAATTATTATTTAATGGGAACACCTGAGAGAATAGGGAACTGGGGAAGTAGGTATTTTAAATAGCTCAATATTAGGGACTGGTTAGGTATCTGGTAATTGCACTCAAATCAGTATGGGATCTCTGTCAGAAAAAAATGCTCGTGACTGTGGGTGGCAGATGGAGCCCCTGTGGCATGTTACATGTTTTATAACACTGCTTATAAATTCCAGAAAAGAAGCAGTTGAGGAGTAGAGATGTTCCCTTGCTGCACAGGCTGCTGCAGGGGCCCTCTGAGAAGGTTGCCAAGTTCTTTCTCATGGATGGAGACGTGGAAGAGATCAGCAGTGATGTACGTATATCCTCACTTCTCATAGTTCATGGAGTTTTTCTCAATGACCACAGTTAATAGTAGTGCCTTTCTTCTCTTCTCCTTATTAGGTTGCTCAGTACATTTCATTTCATCTTCCCTTTTTGGAATCCATTCTGCACAGAATAAATGAAGAGGAGGAGCAGGAGATTCAACAGACAACTGCAAGGTAAACAGACACAAAGTGAGGCGTCAAAGAGTCCAGGGCAATCTGTACAGTTGTGGCCTGGCTCATAAGGAGAACATGGGGATGGAGCAGAGTAGAACACTGTGATGGGAAGGCTGAAGGCATTGGAAGGGCTTATAATCCTTTCCCTGTCCTGCTGCTCTTAAAGAGTCCATAATTAATACTGACTACACACAGAGTGGGGTCTTCAGAAAATCTGGACCCTCGGGGTAACTCCTCTTTATTTTGTTTGCTGTTTGCTCTCCGAGCCTTTGACTGGCTCGGTCTGGACTTGCTGCTATTTCCTTGAAAGGGTAAATGCAGTACTGTCAGCGTTCAGGAACACACATAACCACAGGATATGATTATCTGCAGGTGCTTTTATTGAGAGCTCTGGGAATCAGGGGTACAGACCCAAATCTGACTCCGACACGGCTTTCGAGCTGAACGTATTTTATATTCTATCGTTATATAACTTACATATTAATTATTAAACTTATATTGTTCTGTTGTATACATTGACATGAGTTTCTCATGATCTTTCTTAGGTCCCTGACCACAGTTTCTCATGATTATTCTTATGATTAAACAGTAATTATATTTAATTACTAAACAATCATCACATCTAACAATTATATCATTTATCATGTACAAGCTACACAGGTGCAGTTCTAGCAAGTACAAGTTCTTCATGTGCTTAGTGTGTTTATTTTTCCAGGGCCTACTAAGCTTATTTTTCCTTTTAACCCTAAATCCCCATGATTTTAAAACCTTTTTACTATCAGTACCACACATGGTACTGTTTCGGTTCTGTAGCATTTAGGCCACATCAGTGCCAGATGTCCCCTTAAAACTTGAGGTGTGTGACAGGAATCCCCCTGGCAGTAGCTCAAAATGCCCCACAGGTACGAGCCAGAGGAGCTCCCATATTTGTGAGCCTCTGAGCTCAAGAGCACTAAGAGGCTACAGCAGCCATAGATCTGTTACTGGATGATTCAATCATGTTGAACCAAAGTGTCCAGGAAACGTTTAGAAAATAATAAGCTTGCCTGCGTTGGGAACGTTGGGCACGGACACAAAAGCTGGGAATGGACACACGTGTGACCATTGACATGTTGGAATTTGGGCTGAAAGTTTGCAGAGGTTATTTAAATGCCTTGTGTCTCTCTCAGGTATGTAAGAGAGAAGAGGTTGATCCAGCAGCACCTTCGAAGTCGAGGTGTTAAAAAAACAGAGACCACGGTGTGATGGGACAGTGTGATGGGACTGCCCTGGGGAACATTGGAAGCCTCTCAGGAATGCCTGGGCTGCTGAAGGGCAGTCTTGCTGCTGCCTTCTGGGGCTTCAGCTCCAAGTGGGAGAAGCCTCTGCTCACCATTAACTCCTGCAGTGCCAGGGTGCAGGCTGGAAGCACCCACGAAGACGCGCTACATCACCGAAACAGCGCATGCTGGATCTGGCTTGGAACTTAGGCAAAAACTCCTCTGAAAAGCCCAAAGCATTCAGCTTTAAACCCTGCTGATGTGTGACCTGCCACCAAGAGGCTGACATAGAAAAATACCGCAATAACCAATGTGCTGATTGAAAATATGCCAACTAGGAATATGGTTAGCCCTCTGTTAAAGAAATACTGTATTATATTAGCAGAAAGCTTTTCAGTAGAGCCAAGTGGCAGAAGGTATTTATGTATTTAAGACTGCAGGTAGAATTTTCATTTAAGTTATAAAATATCCATGCAAGATGCCTGAAATCCAGTGGCTTCAGGCTGGTGTATGCTGAAACTGCTTAAGCTTTGAGCTACTGTTTGAAAAACATAATTGGAAACCCTCTCACTTAGGAGCTGCTCAGCTCTTAGCAATGACAGGGAATTTATTGCTGAAATACCTCGCTAGTGAACTGCAAATAAGAATTGACTGAGCACTGTTGGGTCCTGAAAGGCATCTCAGTGGTTTTGTAGTTGGAATAAGTGATTGTGTCCCTTCCTGTGTTTTTTCTGTTTGAAAGGGAATTGAGAAGTTCTCAGTGAGAGGCTGCATGTAGGGATGCAGTTTGGCTCCAGCCCAGCCCCCCACGCAGGGCACAGCACCCAGCTGCCAGGTCCTTCCTGGCTGACTTGTGTTCAACGTGAGAGCTCCAGTTACAGAGATGTAAATAAAATAAATCTGTTCACAGCTCGTTGTCCTCCTGCAGTAGCTGGTTGTTTTTACCTGGTGTCTGCGCCTTAACTCAGCTGCCTTTGTCTTGTGCAGGTAACAAATAGTTGTGATGGAGGAAAGGGATGTGCAGAACCTTCTTGCCTAGAAATTATGTGGAGTAAATCACCTTGCAAAACTTTGCGCTGCCCAAAATCCTGTTACTGGGATGTGAATTCAGAAAGTAAAGATGAAGGTGCTGAATGAAGTTCCTCAAGTTGGACCAAGTGTGTTATTTCAAAGTGCAGTTTATAATCCTGCCCAGGAAAATGGTTAGGGACAAGGGATTACAGAGGGCAGAAAATAATAAAAATAATTCACAGTTAAGAGGTAGGAATTAAATGACAGCTGGCTTGCAGCTACACGTGACAGTTCCTTGAAGCAGCAGGGTGTGCCTCCACATGGAAGTATTGGAATATTAAATAATTTCTTGCAGAGCAGAGCGGAAAAGAGGTGTTTCTGAGCAGGTTCTCCAATCCCCTGTGTATGTCCACTCTTCCTAAAACAGGTCATTTTTGCCACCATCTGATATTCAAGACTTGAATCCTTTAAATTCTCTTGTCTTGCTGAATTGGGACTGAAAGCTTCTGGAAGACAGTTCTGGGACAGGTCACAGGGCTGATGCTGTTGGCCAGGATTTCAGGGTGAATGAAATCATGCTGTGACTCTTGTGGGGTTGGTTCTTTGCGAGTGCTGCGCTGTCTAAATGAATTGTTTTTGACAAATACAGGCAAGAGCAAGGGAAGAATTTCTTCCAGGGTATTCTGGGACATTCAAAGAAACACAGCAAGGACACACAGGTGATAGAGTAAATGGGGGTCACTCGGGTTCGGACACAAACCCATTAACCACAGAAACAGTGATTAGAGTCCATACCTTACCTGAATTTGTACATTAATCTCATTTGCACTTACACCTCATAAGCCTAGGATTTAAAATGCCTTTCTTTGTTTTGTTCTGTGACTATTTGGGATAATACAATAATATTTCATACCAGAAAATCGTGACTACAGCCATACCCTGAATTTCCATAGCTTAGCTTATTGTTTCAGTGGATTTCCACACAGGGATTCAGCCTCCCTCTGAACTAAACATGGCTTTTTGGCACTTGGTTTGCTTTAAATGCTCCCTGTGCCGTTTGTGTCACTTTTCCAGTGAGGATCTTCCCATGAACTGTACAGCTCCTTACACTGACAGCATTTTCTCACTCCTTTGGATGAATTCTGGAGGCTGGAAAAAGAAAAATCCCTGGGATCAATAGTGTCAGGAGAGTGCCTGATGTGTTTGTGACATGTTCAGTGAGGTGGCAGCGGCAGGGTGTGTCCTATGGCCTTGGCACGGTGTACACAACACTTGTGTGCAGAGCAGGGACACATTTATCACTGTGAATGCACATTTGGTTTTGCTCTTCAGCCACGCTGGCCTTACACTTGGTATTGGTCAGAAAAATACTGAAATACAACTCTGGTAGGAAGGATGGGGAGATGCCCTTGGCTCAGGCAGCAGTGCTGGAAAGGAGCCAATGGAGCCTTCAGGTGAGTGGCCGGAGGGGCCGGAGGTGTGAGGGGGTCACCTCAAACCCTGTTCTCTGTCTTCTGTTACACTGCAGCGTTGCGTGCATTGGCATAAGAATTTATGCATATTCAAAGCTTCCTTTGAGTTTAGATGTTCATTGGCTTGGTTTTAACCTTTTACTTGTAGATTAAACCAATATATTTGATTTCTTCCTGTGATGCCATCCTGCTGTGTTTTCACTCCCTGATAATGAGGGTCAATAAATTCTTTTTTTCCCCCGGTGCTCTGGTTTCTGTTTCCTTTATCTTGTGCTTCAGATAAGACAGTCCCCGAATGTGGGAAATCACCTAATTATTTTACACCACTTTCTGAGTTAGTTACGTGTAAAAAGCATTTTAACATTTCACAGTCTCTATGGTGCTGCAGTGTAGGATAGTATATATGACAGTACTGTTTATAAAAGCTATACGGTGAATATATAAACTGACAGGTTATAATTTATCAAGAGCAGGAATTATAAATTGTACTCTATCAGAATTTTTGTGGTCAATAATAACTTGCCAGAGCTAATACATAAATGCCAAAGGCAATCACTATATTTGTTATTTACAATAGTGGGCAGGGCTGAGCTCTGTTTCCCGGGGAGCAGCGGGGTGGGGTCCCTGTGCCACCCCCGGGGGTCGCACGGAGAAGCTGCTCCCGTGGTACGGCCGAGGGTCGGGGGGAAACCTGAACAGTCCTGATGGAAACCGCTGGAAAAACAAGTTTGGTTTGGTTTTGGACTTGACATTTTCCCCCTGACCCCCACCTGATCCAGGTGTTTTGCCTTAGGAAACGGGAACAGGAGACAGAAGGGGTGATGGAGAAAAAGATAATTCATTACCCACAAAGGGACGAGCTTATTTCTGTTTATTTCCTGATGCACCTGGAATGATTTGGGTCTCAGGAGGCACCTGGGAGCCTCCTTTGTGTCCTGGGCGGGGCCGAGCCTATAAAAGGGGTAAAGGGTGGAGGAAGGGGGGTCCGGGGGGCAGAGGAGCAGTGGTTGGGATCAGGGGTGCCCTGGGGATTTGCACCTGGAAGCGGCCGCCAGTTTCCTGATGGGAGCCCTGGAAACAGAGCTCGGAGTCCGTGAGAAATGCGAATACTGCAGCTGGAGTGCTGAGAATGGAGCTCTGCAGAGAATGTCGTCTGGTGAGTCTCCTGATGTCCCACAGCTAATGCTGTGCTGGCACCAAGTCACCTCATTCTGATTTAAACTCTCTTGAAATACGCTGAAATTACTAACTGGACTACAAAATGCACGTGGGAAGCCTCATGTTCCTAAGGAAATGCTTTAGGGATGTGCAGCTTCTGAACTGCACCAACAATCCCCGCTCCCACAGAAACCTGCTGGGCCGTGGTTCTGGGGCAAGGGTGGCAGAAAAGTGGCACCTTCAGTGCCACCCTAACAGGGATTTCCCTTGGAGCTCTCAGGATCGGGAGGAAATGGTGTTCCTGCCCCTCTGGGAAAGCGGGAGCAGGATCAGTGCTGCAGCTGTGTCTTTTTCCTGCTCTCTGCAGCTGTTCCAAGGATGCCCTGGAGTGCTCTGGCCCAGGGCAGGATAATCTGTGTTTAGAGCTTCCCCCGTGCCTGGGTGAGCAGCTGGGTCAGTCACTGAGCTCCCAGGGAACCCCTGAGGTTGGAAAAGCCCTTTGTGCTGCTGAAATGGCCTCAGGACAAACCTTCCCAAGCTGGAAGCAAAGCCAGGGGCAGGGAGGGAAATCCAAGAGGGTGGTGGAAGGGCTTTCTCCCAGGTCTGGACACCTCAAGGCAGGGGTGATTTTTAAGTGTTGTTAAATGCTGCAGCAGCTCCCTCCCCATGTGAGAGCTGCCCCAGCTTGGGTGAGTGTGAGGATATCCAGCTCTTCCTTAGGGCTTGGAGCATGGCAGGGTGCAGAGCTCATGGTAAATCTTGTTTAAACACTTTTAATATCAAAATGCATTAAAGCAGAGACTTTGAGGAAATAACGTACGAAACTCTGGTGCAAGCTGTCTTTATTAAAGATCACATTGACGATGTCTTGTCAAACCACTCTGAGGACAGAATGTGTCCAAAAAGCTTCACTAACCCCTTGTTCTTCTGCTGGTAGGGCGGTGTCTGATCCCAGGTCTCGGGGCTGTGTGGAGATTCCTCGCTGGAGCAGAGTCACCCTGTGAGGATGAGCCACAGAGGTTCAGTTCTTGGAGCAGGTGAGGGTTTCTTTCTACTTAGTAATTGTTTTTGCTGGCTGTAATGTCACAGCTCCAGTGTTCCTTCAGACACTGTGCCCTGCCACAGCCCTTGCAGCTCCTGTGCTGGGCAGGGAGCAGCTCTGCTGTGGGAAATGGACTTGTAGAAAATTGTCAGAGTTTGACAGAAGGTTTACATAGTATCTATCTGCATAGAAATTTTGAGATAAGAAATGCTGAGTGAGATATGCCATGGAATAGGACAGACATTGTTGAGAGAGAAATGGAACTGGAAACAAGTTTTAAAGAATGAGTTTGTAAATGAGACTAGATACTTTAGAGAAATAAAACCATGAAAGATGCATTGTAATAAGATTCATGAGGGGTAATTTTAGATTATTGATTTTAAGGCATTTACAGCATAGTGTAGCAAAAGCTGATAGGCCAAGAAACGCTTATAATGTATTGTAATTAGGAAATAGTTGGCTTCTGATTGTGATGGTGTGAATTATAACATCTGTATTGTCTCACCCTTCACATGAGACTGAAAATGGAATAAAAGTTTTTAAAACACTTCTCAGTTGCCTTATTTCTGGGTCAGAAAAGAGCATAATCTGATAAATTGGTGCATTGTGTGAGGAAGATGTATCTCTCTCAATGTCCAATTCCATAGCATTTCTAAGTCAGCATTTCTTACCTCAAATTCTGCATACAGAGGCACACTATGTGAGCCTTCTGTCAAGCTTTGAGAATTCTCTACAAATCCATTTCCCACATTCGGGCAGGGCTTTCAGTCCCATCAGTGTCCATTTAAATCAAGCTTGTGTCACATTTCCATCAGTCTCCCTGGCCTGGCACCTTGGGTCCCAGGGGACAGAGCTGTGTCAAGGTTCAGTCCCATCTGTACCAGTCCTGCCAGCGTTTCCAGCAGCAGCTGCTGGAGGCACCAAGGGCTGCCCTTGGAGCCTGGCTCTCCCCTGGGCTTTTGCTGGCAGGGATTGGAGTCAGCTCTTGGGCCCAAAACAGGTTTTGTCCCACAAAGATCCACTGAACTTCCTGAGAGAGCACACAGATGATGCCCTGGACTTTGGGGTTAATAGTTAGTGTTGCCAGGTGATTATTGTAAGGTTGAACTGATCTTATGGTTGAGAGCTGCATCTCTCCTGCTGCTGGCAGAGGAGGCAGAGCTGGGCCAGGGCAGCTCCTCCATTCCTTGGCTCCACCAAATGCCTTTTTCCCTAAGTTACAGATAAAGAGTTGTGCTGACCTTGGAATCTTGGAGGAAAGCTGGGCTGGAATGTGGCAGGAGAAGATGCTTTCTGTGGAATGTGTTCCCGAGGGTGTTACAAGTGCCTGGCTTTTCTGTGGGAAGTTTTATGGAGGATATTGTTACAAGGTAAATGGTCCTTCATGTGCAAAGTTCTATTTTGTGTCAAAAAGCCTTGGGAATGCTCAGGAACGCAGCATAGGATGTTTGACCTCTGAAATGGATCCTGTTTGGTATAAAATACCCATTTTTTAGTGGTTTGTGGTTTTTGTGACCTTGGAGGAGTGTGTCTTAAATTGGTATTTTTATATTAAGAGTTAATAATGTAAGGGTCTTTTAATTATATGGATTATTTGCAATGTTTTTTATTGGTATATTAATTAATTAAAGAATGGATTTTTTTGAGTAGTGATAGATAAATACAAAGTATTCAAACTTGAAACTTTAGTTAACTAAAGTTACTTAAATGTTTGCTTTAGGTTGGTTAATAGGTAAAGTGATATAATTAAAAGTAAATAAAGTAAATAGAGTAGAAGTATAATATTTTATAGAATTTTATATTTTTAAAGTTATTAAATAATAAGATTTTTATAATATTTATTTTTATATTTATAAAGAAACTTAAAGTTTATCGTTTTTTGTGGGTGTAATACAAGATGTTATGTGTAAGTTGGAATTTTTGTGTAATTTACATTTGTATTTACATTGTGTCATTTATATTTGTATTTACATTTGTTTTTTATTTGTGAAGTGGTGGGGGTGTTTTTTGTGTGATCTGGTTTTATGTTTCTTATTGAAATTTACTTGGGTTTTTGTACTTGTTGAGATATAAGTAAACTTTATGTTTTGATATGAGAAATAAAGTATTGTTAAGTTTTGTTTTATAAAATTGTATAGAGATTTGCAAGATAATGATTAGGTTGTTATTATTAGAATTTTTTAGTTATAAGTATGAAGAAATATAAGAGTAAAATAATGTATGTGGTAAAGAAGAAATTGATAATAATTATGAATTACTTAGATAATATCTATAATTAGTAACATATATGAAATTATATAATTAGTAAGTATTAAAAGATTGTACACTATTTTAGATTTTATAACAGTTGATAAATGTTAAATTAGTGGAAAGTTGGATAATTATGCCTGGATAATGATTTTTAAAGTTTATTTTAGAAATAAGTTTATTTATTATATTGATAAAGTTAAATTGTTAAGTTAAAATTAACAATTTTTGATGTAGAAAATATTTGGGTTTGTTGCTAATTATTTTATTTAGGTAGAGTTAGGGTTAGGTTATAGTTTAAATTTTAATTGGTGAATGTTACTTAATTTATTTTTGTATAATGTTTTTAAAAGTAGTAGTTAAGAGTAAAAATGTTAGGATTAAAGATTAATTACATTATTTAATAATTGGATTTTTTAGAATATAGATGCTTTGAATATACTAAACCTTTTTTTTTTAAGATTTGAAAGTGGTTATAGACAGGATTGTGAGTTTGGATTTGGATATTCAGAGTGTGAAGGTGGAGGAAATGTAAGAGACTGATGACTTAGTGTGAAACTTAGAAAAAGAAATTAATGTTGTATCGGGATTTTATATTGAAGTGTTTTTGTAATAATAACTGGGGAAAGTTATAAGATTAACAGTTTGGAGGAGGTTTTTAATGAAATTTCTTTCTTTTTAATTTTGAAAAACATGTAAAATTATGAGATAACATTAGGTTAAATTATAGAGTTAGTGTAGAGATTAGTTAGAGTGTTAACTTGGTGTAAGAGCTGTATAAGTAGAGAATAAAAAAAGTAGTATTTAGAAATTTTATGTGTTTTTTAGATAATTATATAAAGAGATAATAAAGTATATGAAAGTTGGTTGTAAATATAATAGTATTTAATAGATATTATTTATTATAAAAATTAATATATTTTTATTATATAATTAGTATATTAGTAGTAAGTGTTTGAAGAAGTTAGGATAACTTTAAAAATATTTATATATTAAGGAAATAGAGTAAAAATTATTTTAAAATAGTATATTAATAGTAATCACTATTTTTTGGTATTACTTATAAAAGATCAAAACAGTATAGATTGTAATGAAGAACAGAATTTTTGATGAAATTGATGATATAATAAACTGTATTTTTTTACTTCTGAATAGGTGTTTGTTAGTGTTTTCTTTTAGTTGTTTTAATTGTAGATGTTCTTTTTTTAAGAAAATTAACCATATACTGTATAGTTTAGATAAATGATTTTTAATAAAATTTAGGAGAAGTTATATTAAATAACATTTAAATTTAGAATGAATTCTGATAGTAAGGAATAATGAAGTTAATTTTAATAGAATATTAAAGTGATAAAATGAAATTTAAGAATATTTACATTTAAATTTAGTGAAAATTAATTTTGTTTGATTCTATTAATACTTCACTTATTGAAGGTTATATTTAAATATTGACTTTTTAAAGTGTTTTGGAGAAATTTTAGATTGTTGACTTATGATTATTACTTATATCTTTTATTTATTGGGAGATATGTTTCTTAGTAAAACATTTTTATTTATGTTATATTTAGAATGGTACTAATTTGTATAGTGGGGTTTTTTTAATGTAGGCTATTGATTAGATTGTTTTATATTTTTTGCAGGCTTAGAGAAATATTTATTTATTTGGTTAGGCTTTTCTATATTTGAAGTATGTTTTGATGGTTTTGTTGTTTTTTTAAGAGTTTTTCATTCAGAATTTGAAGAGTATTTGGTGTTTGGAGGAAATAAAGTTGGGGGTTTGTTAGATACGGTTGAGTTGCATTTTTAATGTTAGTAAGGACTACTTTTGGCATGTTATTTTGATTTTTTGTTTGGTTATGGGGAGGGTCTGCTGTTAGATGTGGAAGCGTGTGACTGGCAGTAGGACTCTGTCTAATGGTTTATGAGGAGGTGTTATTTTAAGTTTGATAAAATACACTGAGAATGAGTTAAAATCGTGGAATAAACATTATGGTAATTAAAGGGTGTTATGTTTAAAGAGCTATAAATCTTTTCTAATAACTGCTTGACATCAGGTGAGCTTAATCTACTTTTTCTGCCCCAGAAGGCATCAGGCACGTCACATCAATGGAACGACCTCTGCCCATTGCTTGTGTTCTACCCAAACAAAATCAACAGCAAAAGTTGGTTGGGCTTTAAGAGCTTGAAATAACTTTGAAGCAAAATAAATCACATTTTTCCCCTGTGTTTTTTTCCTTTCAGATGCTGCACTCACCTCTGCGGACACGTGCCGAGCTCTCACTGCAGGAACCCCTCAGGCCTCCGTGGCTGTGAGTTCATGTTCTTCTCTCTGGGGAATTGAAATAATTGCTGGTTAATTGCAGAAATGTTTTCTGGAGCCTTTCCCCTTTTGTGCCCCTGTGCTGTGTGGGACAAGGGCAGAGGAGCCTCGGGCTGGAAAGGGGCAGGAGAAGGCAAAGGGACCCCCTGGTGTCCCCAGGGCTGTGTGGGGAACAGAAGGGACACTGTGGGGCACGGGGAGGTGAGGAGTGACAGTCTGGGGCCAAATCCCAGCTCACCCGCAGGGAAATAAGGGAGGGACATTTTGGAGGGGAAAGCTGAGGCCATGAGTTCACCCAGCCTGGCCCAGTTGTGTTCGCACAAAGTGGCACCGGAGGCGAAGGTCAATCCAGAGCCCACCCTGCTCAACCTCTGAGTCCCAGAATAAATTCTACAAGCTGCCCGTTGAGGGACTAAAAATACATAAAAGCAGAACCAAGAGCAATCCAGAAGGTTCCTGGGAATCCCATTACAGTGTTGTCACAGCCTTTTTAACAGAGCTGCAAGTTTTTTATTTCAACGCTGCGTTTCTCTGCTGGGATCATTCACTCCATGGGCTGTGGGGACTTTTTGGGTTTGAACTCCCTCTCGGTGGCCTTGACACTGCTCAGGAGCTGGAGGAAAAGCAGAGTCAGCGCTCCTGGCAGGGGCAGGGAGTTTTCACCCAGAGCAGATGCAGCAGCTGCCCACCAGCCCAGCCAGGAGGGATCTGCTTTGGCTCCTGCAGGGACAGAACGTGTTCAGCTGCTCCAGGTGACATTCCAGCAGCCTCATCTCCCATCCAGCCCAGCCAGGAGGGATCTGCTTTGGCTTCTGCAGGAACAGAAGTGTTCAGCTGCTCCAGGTGACATTCCAGCAGCCTCATCTGCCATCCAGCCTGGCCAGGAGGGATCTGCTTTGGCTCCTGCAGGGACAGAAGAGTTCAGCTAATCCAGGTGACATTCCAGCAGCCTCATCTCTCATCCCTGCTCCCACCCCTCCTGCTCTCAGCTCCCACCCAGCCAGCTGTGCCAAGGGAATTTGTCCCACCAGCAGCAGGGGAAGGACACGAGCTCCCATCCTGGCACTTGGATTGTCCCTCTGGGCAGTGCTGGCTGCTGGGATTTAGATCATTCCATACATTTGGCTGCTGAAATTTCCCAGCCCAGGGGCTTCAGCACAAAGATTGTTCTGTGTGGTGCCCAGATTTGGGGTTCAGTATCAGCTTTGCTAGTTCAGATGAATTATACCCATAGCCCCAAATTCCCTGCTGAATTCCTGCTGGAATAACCTGACAGTGCCTCATGGAAATTCCCATGCAGAGCTGCCACTTTAGCACCAGCTGTGTCAGGAACCAGCAGAGGTTCCAGGGAAGCTCAGTGGGACAAGGACAGGTTTATATTCCATAGAATTTACTATTTAAAACCCTCATCCCCCAGCCCCAGGGATGTCTCTGGGGTCACTTGACAGAGTTCCCTGGAATTCAGCTGATTTCACCCCCTGGAGCTCAGGCTCCAGTTGATGTTTTAAAGCAGGACAAGGCGGTGGCTGGATGCGCTCCCAGCCTGTGCTGAGGCAGAACATCTCTCCTGCAGAAGCTCCGCTCCTTTCAGAGCCTCAGCAGCGGCCTCTGCATGGCCTTTTCCCTCAGGAAAGAGATGCACATCCCTGCCTGCAGCACACCTCCAGTGGGACCCACCTGTGAGAGTTTTCCATCACTTCTGCACCTCCTGCTGGCTCCCTGGAAATCTCCAGACATCATTGCACTCGAACCTCTGATTTTAAGGCATCTCCGGGGCTATGGCTTGGCATTTAGTATCTGCAAGGAAAGATTGCCTTGGCTTTAATGCTGCTGGTGGATGATAGCCTCAGGCTGGAAAAGAGGGAGGAGATTTGGGGAGGCTGGGACATACCTGGCAGCTGTGTGGGAGCTCAGGGAGGTCAGAACCAGGAATTGCTGTCTGAGCTGCTCTGCAAGCATCTGTACCTCCATTCCCAGGTAATGCCAGCCGTTCCCTGGGGTCCCTCTAGGCTGTCGGTGGCGTCTGTCCGGGCTGAAGCATCCCTGCGTGCCTGTGGGGAGCAGCCCCTGGCCGAGGAGCCACGGGCAGCCCTTCAGCCGCGTCCGTGCCAGCGCTGTCCGGTGCCCCGGTTGGGCACGCTGCGAGCCACGGGCCGGGCACGGCAGCTCCTGCCCTGCCGAGCCAAGGACCGGAGGTGCTCTCTGCCCTCCGGGGGCTCCGGGCTCCTCCAGCCCCGCACCGGGCGCAGCCGGAGCGGGAGCGGCGGCCCCGGCAGAGCGGCGATGCCGGTCCCGATCCCAGCCCCGATCCCGCCCCGATCCTCCGGCCCCGGCACCCCCACCCCGCCCGCCGAGGAAGGAGCGGCTCTGCCCGGCTCCCACAGCAGACACCGGCGGGACCGGGGCCCAAATCCCCGGGCCCAGATCCCGTTCCAGTCCCACCTGAGCACCTCGGACACCGCGCAGCGCCGGGAGCAGCCCCGATCCGATCTCCGCACGGCGCTCCGAGCGCCGGTCCCGTCGCAGCCCGGGCCGAGCATCCCCCGCAGAACGTGAGGCGGGCGCGGATCCGCCGCCATTTACGGGCGGGGGGCGGGGGGGCGGGGCCAGCACAGGTGCGCGCACAGGTGCGCGGGGCCCCAGCGCGCCTGCGCGGGGCGGGGCCGGGGGGATTTAACCCGCGGGGAGGGCCGGGCAGAGCCATTTGCTCCTCAGCGCTCGCGGGGGGAGGTTGCGCCCGGCCGGGCCCCTTTATCTCTTTTTCTCTATATTTCATTTCTTCTGTGTTTCTTTTCTTTTGCGTTTCTTTTTCTCTATACTTCTCCTCTCTACCCTCCCTTCCTCCCCTCCCCCACCCCCTACACCCTCCCCCCCCCAAACCCCCCCCCTCCCTCTCCCCCCTAGCCCTCCCCTCCCTCCCCCCCCGGGCGGTCCCCCCCCCCACACCCCCTTCTTTCTTCTCTTTATATTCCCCTACTCACCCCACCACTACCCTATTCCTCCATCCTGTCCCTCTTCCTTCCCTCCCCAGCCGGGATCCCCCGCGCCCCCTTTCCCTGCTCCCCTTCCCCCCTGCACACGTTCCGCCTCCTTCCCCAAACCTGCCTTCAATCCTTCCTTTCCTTCCTCCACCCTGCCTTCCCCCCCAGCCCCCTCCCCAATTGCCCCGCACACCCCGACCTCTCTCCCCCTGCCCCCTGTCCTTGTCCCCTTCCCCTCGACTGCCGCTCTGCTCCCCTGTTCTCGTTCCCCATTCCCTTTCTCCTTCTTTCCTCGCAGCCGCGGGGCTCGGGGTGCCGGTTAATAAAGCCCAGAGGGCCGGAGCCCGGCACCCCCCGCCCTCGCTGGGGTCCCCACACGGGGCAGGAGCCGCTCTGCGGTCCCCCCATTCCAGTGTAATACACCGCCCGACACTGCCGGGGCTCCGGCTTTCCCGACATCACACTGGGGGTCGGGCTGGGGGGCAGGGGGTTGGGGTTAGGGGGGTGGGGGGGTCAGGGAGGGCCCCCTCATTAGGAGGGGGTCCTGGGGGGGGGGGGGGGTGGGGGTTAGGAAGGGCCCCCTCCGGAGGAGGGGGTCCCGGGGGGGGGGGTCGGGGGGGCCCCCTCCGGAGGAGGGGGTCCCGGGGAGGGGGGTGGGGTGGAGGGGGGGGGGGGCCTCCCCCCTCCAACCCCGCCCCCCTCCCCGGGACCCCCTCCTCCGGACGGGGTCGGCCCCGGCCCCCTCCCGGGGACCCCCTCCTCCGGACCGGGGCCCGGGGGGAGGGAGGGGGGGCGGGTGGGGGGGGTCAGGGCAGGAGGGCCGCTGGTGTGTGTGTGTTTTTTTTTACGTCTGTTACGCCGCAGAGTGACGTGCCCCCCTCTGCTTCCCCCCCCACCCCACCCGCCCCCCCTCCCTCCCCCCGGGCCCCGGTCCGGAGGAGGGGGTCCCCGGGAGGGGGCCGGGCCGACCCCGTCCGGAGGAGGGGGTCCCGGGGAGGGGGGTGGGGTTGGAGGGGGGGAGGCCCCCCCCCCCTCCACCCCACCCCCCCTCCCCGGGACCCCCCCCTCCGGAGGGGGCCCCCCCCGACCCCCCCCCCCCGGGACCCCCTCCTCCGGAGGGGGCCCTTCCTAACCCCCACCCCCCCCAGGACCCCCTCCTAATGAGGGGGCCCTCCCTGACCCCCCCCACCCCCCTAACCCCAACCCCCTGCCCCCCAGCCTGACCCCCAGTGTGATGTCGGGAAAGCCGGAGCCCCGGCAGTGTCGGGCGGTGTGTTACACTGGAATGGGGGGACCGCAGAGCGGCTCCTGCCCCGTGTGGGGACCCCAGCGAGGGCGGGGGGCGCCGGGCTCCGGCCCTCTGGGCTTTATTCGCCGGCACCCCCAACCCCGCGGCTGCGAGGAAAGAAGGAAAAGGGGACGGGAAGAGAGGAGGGAGAGCGGGGGAATGGAACGGAGGAGCGAAGCAGGGACAGGAGAGGGAGAAGTGGGGGGGTGAGTTTAGGGGAGAAAAAACAGAAATATGGAGAGAAGGAAGGGTAGAGGGTGGGACGGGAGGAGAAGCCGAAAGGGGACGAGAAGGAAAGGGGGGAAGAGAAATAAGGGTAATACGAGCAGAAGGAAGGAAGGGTAGAGAGGGAGAAAGAGAGAACCCACCCGTCCGCACCGAGCTCAGCGTGAGCAAATGGCGGTTGCGGCGATTCTCGGCAGTTAAATAACCTCGGCCCCGCCCCGCGCAGGCGCCCTGCGGCCCCGCGCACCTGTGCCAGAGCGGGCCCCGCACCTGGAGCTCCGCCCCGGTGCCGCCCAATGGAGGCGGGGCCATGGCTCCCGGTGCCGCCCAATGGAGGCGGGGCCATCGCTCCCGGTGCCGCCCAATGCAGGCGGGGCCACCGCTCCCGGTGCCGCCCAATGGAGGCGGGGCCACCGCTCCCGGTGCCGCCCAATGGAGGCGGGGCCGCCGCTCCCGGTGCCGCCCAATGCAGGCGGGGCCACCGCTCCCGGTGCCGCCCAATGGAGGCGGGGCCACCGCTCCCGGTGCCGCCCGATGGAGGCGGGGCCATCGCTCCCGGTGCCGCCCGATGGAGGCGGGGCCATCGCTCCCGGTGCCGACCAATGGAACGGGGCCATCGCTCCCGGCCCCGCCGGGGCGGTGTCCAGGGTCGCTGGTTCGGTTCCCGGCGGTGCCGGTTCGACTCCCGGCGGGCGGGGTCTGGGTCTCTCCCGGGGCGGTGCTGGGGCCGGGATCGGGATCGGGACCGGGACCCGGCTCCGGGCTGGGCGCCGGGGCCGATCCGCCGGCGGCGGCGATTTCCCGGTTCTGACTGAAACCGGCCGGGGCTTGGGACCCCCGTGCCGGCCCCAGCACCCCCAAACCCCGCCGCTCCCCGCCGTGCCAGAGAATTTTCCTTTTTCCAGCATAAGCCGAGGATAAATTTTTATGAGAAAACTCAAAACTCAGTGTGCGGGATCTGAGGGGAGAGGAGAGATTCTGGTGTAAATTCAAAACGCATTGTGAAAAACAACACGGAACAGCTCATTTCCTCTCCCAGACTGGTTTCTGTGACTGCTCCGGTGGCATCGGCAGCCTGTGGGGCTGGAATGACTTGCCAGGTGCTAAGCACGACAGAAAATAACGGGAAAACTCCCCGGATCTGGCAGCGGAGCCTCTCAGCAGTGCCCCGAAAGCCCAGCAGTGCCCAGCACCTCTGGGTGGAAGCTGAGGGGCTCCAGCACAGCCCCTCTGCAGTGTTCCTCTGGAGCCGACACTGCCCAACATCCCTGACCAGGGTTTGGGGGTCCCAGCACAGCCCCCTGGCACAGCCCCCCGGCTTCTTCAAGTTCCTTTTAACCAGGATGATTTTCTTGGTGGCCTCAGCCACTTTCTGTGGGATCTCTCTTCTTCCTCCCTCACCAAATTCCTACTGTCAAAATCCAGCTTGAGGCTTAGCTCCCCATCCCCTCAGTCTCTCCAAGGAATTGGGCTTGGATTTCTCAATCCAGCAGGGCAGAAACGCTCTTGTCCTTACTGTATATCCTAATTGCAGTAATTGCTTAAGAAATAATAGAAAGAAATTAAAGGAATGAAGAGAAATTAAATAAGAGCTGCCAGCTCCAACTAAGGGATGCTCAAACCCCTTATCAATCATTTGCTTTAATTAACCAACACAAACAAAGTAATTAACACCACATTGATACAGTATGATTCTTTTTTATTGATGTATAGATAAATATTACAGAATGTAAAAATCTTTGTAAACCCAGAAAACTCAAGAGATAGACAGGGCACAGCTGCAGAGTATTGGGGTTCAGGGGAAAAACCCCGAAGTTTTCAGTGTTCAGCATCTTCCACCGTGTCTTCATTGACAGCAAACACGGTTCAGCCTCAGGAAGGGATTTTACAGATCCTGGTCTCACCTCAGCCTTTCAGCAGGTACAGTCTGCAGGGAGAGGGAAGAAAAAGGGTCAGAATGGGAAGCCTACTTCCAGAAAATCATCACCATTCATAAAGCAGTAAGCAGAGCTGTAAGAACTTCCCCAAAGATTAATTTCCCTGCAGGCTGAGGGCTCTAAGTTGAAGCACAGGCTGGACCTGCCATGGACAGACTCCAGGAACCCCAGAAGTAAAAGCTACTGGGCCAATTCCATAAAACATTCCAAAATCAGGCTCCTAGGATGTGGCCATTTCTTCTCTCACCTGGTGGTGGAAGCACAAGTAATGATCTTCCCTGCTGTGGGTTTTTTGGGATCTGCAGTGAACTGCAGGGAGAAGAAAACAAAGCCCAAGTATTTCCCATGACTGGAACAGAAAAGTGGGGAAAAGGGATGCAGGGGCACTCCTGGGGTGAGAACTGGGATCCATCCTCTCCACACCAATAAAGCAGCGACTGAGTGACAAAGCCTTTGAGAACAGTTTGCTGGGATTCATAAGAAAACTAAGTTTTATTTTGGCAATAAAGCCAAGCTGGTTATCACCTCATCAGCCGGGTACAGCAGCAGCATCTGCAGGGAATCTCTGTGCTGCAGGGCTGTGCCACTGGCCATTATAACAGTTCCCACCTGGCCCTTCACAAGGCAAGGTGGTTTTCCATACAGCAAATGTTTTTCTGAATTAAGAAGATAGCACTACACTCAACTGGAGAAGAAAAAAGTGAGATCTGTTAAAGTTTCCTAAGACAGGCAAAAAAGAAAGCCAAATAAAACTAAACCAAAAACTAACATAACAATGAAAAAAAAAAAACATATCAAGCATATTTCAAGAGAGTTTAAATTGGTATGAAGTGACTTAGAAAGCTTGAAAAGCTGCAATGCTGCAAAAATCTAATGCTGCAAAAAAAGCCTTTTCTTACATCACATTTTAGCCCTAAACTTGCAAAAAACCCCTGCCAAACTAACAATTCACCACATACAGTTCTTGAGTCTTTCCTGTCTTTGAGCACGAGTCAGGCTAAAGCTATTGAGACAAGAAAAACATAAGTGACTTAATGCTGCTCCTTTGGAAATTACAGAATCACAGGGAGGGTTTTCCTTAACTTAGGAAAATGCACACCCAATTCATCAGGTACTGAATAGCAGGGAAGTCAGGAGATAAATGTTTTGCTTTCAGAGACAAAAATTTAAATAAATATTACATTAAACCAGAAGTTTACCTGCAGCTCAGCGTGTATTTCCTGTCACACTCACCAGTGCAGAGCAGCCACAACCACTCGATGGTGCTCAGCCTTGGCTCCAGGACTTTGAATATCACATCCACCTGCAAAACAGCCAGGAATAGCTGGACAACCTTCAGTCTCCACAGTCAACTTCTTTACACTATTTGCTCCCAGCTCTTCCTACCTGCAGTCACAAGATTTTAGTAGAGCAAAACATCAACTTGATTTATGATGTTAGATTTCAATACAAAGCTACAGCAAAAGCATTGGGTCCATTTGCATGAAAGGCAAGAAGAAAACATGACCAAAAGTTAAGATCTGTAGAAGTGAATCAGAACTAGAAACAACATACAAAATTTCTGAGACATAAATAGGAACCTTATAAACAGAAAATGTTAATTACCATGAAAATTGAAGGAAAAGTTACTGAAAATCTTGCATAACACAAGATACCAATGCCATGCTACAATGCACTGAATTACTCTGGGTGAAATAAGCTGTTCTGAAGAAACTAGTGAAGAATATTAAGGAGCTGCCAGGAACCATGCACTGCTTGGAGAGAAGGGTTTGTGATCCAGCTGGCACTTGCCCACCCTGTCCCTGGGTTACAGGGCACCCATCTCAGTTTAAAACATCCTGAGGAATAACACGAGTGACCAGCAAGAAGTGAGGATTGCGTTTTCAGGGCTGCTCCTACACCTCTGCCATACATGAACACTCATTGCCAGGAGATGTTTTCACTCCCCAGGCAGCCCTTCCAATTCCAGTAGATGGAAGCAAGTTGAAGGTTAATAAATGTAAGTATTGTGGAGTGGTAGGTGCTAATCTTGCACAGGGAAAATGTTGCGTACCTTGTCCCACTGACCTGGTTTTGTTTCCTTGCAACCAGCGCCTGGTTTGTATGAATGGGTGTTATCCTTCAGGCTGGATAATTACTAATAAACACACTGGGCTTTATCTTACAGTATTTGAAGCTCTAAGACTGCTAACACTAATTCTTGTTTACAAGGACAGATTTTTTTTGAGTCATTTGCTACGGGGAAATTTGATGACTTGTGAATCTGCAGTGTGGGGTGTTAGTTACCTGTGTGCTGCTGTCACCAAAGTTCACTGAAAGAGCAGAGGTTTTCATTAAAAATACTGTGTTTTCATCTTGGGACAAGGCTGACATTGCAACTGGTAAACATTCAGACTTTTAGTAGAGGGAATGTGTGTTTCCAGTAGCCAGGAACAATAAGCTGCAAACATATTCTTTGGCCTTTCCTCCTTTGATTTAGTGCTGCTGAACTAATAAAATAATAGTGACCATTATTGTGCAAATGCTTTGCTGCTGTGGAAACTGATTCTGCTGGGCTTTGCAGTTTATTTCCAAAGGATATGAAGTAGCATTCACCCATCTGACTTTGCCATAGCTCGTTCCATTTCACACCTGGCTTTGCACAGTTAAACAGCAGTGTCTTGTTATGGCTACTTGTGGTGGCAAATGATTTTGGTTTTTCTAATGTAACTGCACTGGTCAGGTTTTGCTAAGATAAAATGACAAGCTGCATCCCAGTGGGTTAACCGAGGGTGATGGGTGGACTGACAAAGACCAAGGAGTCTTGGAGTCACTTGGGCTGCAGGCAGTGCTTTCCCTTGATTTGTCAAACCTCTGCCTGTGGTTGTGTCTTCAGTTCATTAACAAAGTTACAGGCTTTACTCATCACTCTTTAGTTTACTGAAGATGGCTGCAACTGTTCGGATGTGGATTCAGAGACTAGAATTGTTTTTCCCAAGGTTATCACAGTGAAATTATTACATATTCCAGGAAAATGTGATGGCCTTTCAGAATATCTTCATGTCTCTCTCACTAACAATGCAAGAAACTGCCATTCTGATGGTGAAGGTTGAATTCTGTGTTAGGAGTTGCTTGTCCTTCGCTTGCTTGGACAGCAGTAGGAAAAAGGAGTAGAAAATTACTCTGTACCACCTCTAGGAAAGTTCTGCTGTGCATTCAGATCAGCCGAGGGTTTATTGCCTCCAAATTTGGAGCACCACACCTTAAAGAAAGTGGTGTGATTATCCACATCCTTCCCTACAGAAAACCCTGCACTCTAATGTTGTAGAGCAACATTTGGTGCTGCTGAGACCAGGCAAATTATGAGCAGCTCCTCTGCTTCTCTTAATTTTAAAGTTAGGGCAGATGATTACCCCCAAATTCCACTGGGGAAACCCCAAACTGCTTAGCTAAGCTGGATGTAAGTCTCTGGCATGTGGCTGGTGTAGCAAAACCCAAAAATCAGGAATAAACCTTTCCCCTCTTTTCTCCTTAATAACATTTTTCTACCATTTGGATCACCTGGTGCGTAACAGAGGTGGCATTTGTGTTGTGGCACTTCCCTCTCTGGCAATTGATGGGGTATTTTTCTTCAGCTGCCTGTTTTATTGACATTTGTAGAAACTGTGCTTCTGAGGCAAGATGCTTGTCCTCTGTTAAATTTAATTGAAATTTGTTGACAGTTTTGTGGAGGAAATTACCCCATATGTGCCTAATTATATATAATTATTATATATTATATATAATTATATATATATATATAATATATATATATATAATTATATATAATAAATCAGCCTTATTTCCATTAAAAAGCAGGGTAAACAGATCTCATCGTGACTTTTTAGTCCCACTTGTTCTGACCCCCCCAAAAGAAATAGAGAAGTCTGCCACCTTTCAGGCATTTTTATACTCTAAGAAGATGTAAATAGACATTTTTCCATGTCAGCAGCCTAGGAGGAATAGAGAGTGCATCCTCTTGGTGCTATTATTCTTCCTTCTCCAAATACCAGTGGGAGAACAGTGGGTTACAAGTTCTAATGAAAACACCAAGGGAAACCATTCCCAACAGCTGGTTGGGATTTTTCATTGTTTGGAGTAAAGGTACCAGTCAAGCAATGAATAGACTTTGCTGTCTTTGCATAACATTTACATTCTTATTCCCTGAGAAGCTGCTGCTGGGATTATCAGCTCCATGTGCTCAGGGACATTGTACAGTTCCATAGCCCTGCAGTGGGATTGCAGTTCCCTCATCAGTTTTGCCTGCTAGGGGATTTTTAATTTTTTTAATGTGAAACACAGACCTGAATCTCTGCACTTCTTTCCCTCTGTTATGTGGCTGGTCCCTGAAACTATTTGAGACTGAATTTATCTCATAAAAATGAATCTAACCAGATAAAAAGCCATGGTCTTGCTTTCTATTTGTAATGTTGTGCATTTCTCTCAGTTTTGTAAGAAAATAATGAAAAATCTTAAATTGGCCCATGATCTAATAGGCTATTTATAAGCATGCACACACATATGCACAAAATGTGATGGTAAAATTTAGCAATAGGAAAGCTTTTTATAGATTGGTAAAATATGAAAATACATTAATTCCAGTTACAAACAAAAAACAAACAAACAAAAAAAACCACACACACACACAAAAAAAAAATCCAAAAACCCCCCACCAAACAAAAGCAAACAAGCAAAAACCAACCAATTGCAGAATTTAAACCCAGGAAATTTTGATTCAAGCTCCACCTGGAGCCCTGGAGCAAATTTATTTGGCTTCAGTGAATTCCATGACCTCTATTATAATTGTTTTTAAAAGATAAAGCCAAAATAGCTGTGACAGGGAATTCTACAAATCCAAACTCTTAATTTCTGTCCCAATGGTGTGGAACACTTCAAAATTTTGGGCTTTTCAAAATGTCTCTGGGCAAAGGAAGAATAAAATAAGCTGCCCCTCTCCACTGATATTTTTCAGTAGCCCAGCCTAAATTCAGGTTTCTGATAAGGGTACAGCTGGGCTAGATCTAGTTTTGGGTTTAAAAGGAGCTGGGCTCATTCCCTTAATCTCTTTGTGGCTTTGATGCCAACACATACTGAACTTTTTCACAAAGAAGCACTCAATCAAACATACTGGACCTGTTTCAAAGAACACAGTGTTTCCTGTACTTGCAGAGGGAAGATTGATTTTATCTTGGTCAGGATTTGCCTCTGGACTCAGTGACCCTTCTTTTTCCACCTCATCTGAAGTGAGCCACCGGCTGTGAGTGCAGGGCAGAGCACCCAAACTTCCCAAGGCCACCACCTCATCACACACTTTGGCACTGCCAAAATAAACCATCTGCTCCTGGCAAAGCTGGCAGCATCTTTTGCCCTCTTCCATGGTGGCTGCAGGGGCACTGCAGCTGAAAAGGGCAAGGGCACATCCTCTTCCAACATCTGCACAGGTCCAGTCACCAGAACATCTCTGGAGGCTTTTTCCCTCTTCCCTGCTGCCATTCCCTGTTAGGAGGCTCCCAAGACCTTTAACAAATTGGCACCTGGAGTCCTCTCTCTGAAAGGAGAAACAGAATGGATCAAACAGCACACCTTTACTAGAGATGATAAACCACCTTGCTGTGTTTTATTCCTGCCATGCAGAATGCACGTGACAGAATCACTCTGCTGTGCCCACAGACTCCACAAAGCAGGAGGACTAACAACACAACAGACATGGAAATGAATGTGAAATTGCAGGGTAACAGAGGCATATTGCTAAAAATTTACTGTTCCTAAAAACTGGCAGGAGAAGTCTGTGTACTTGAAAATCTCAGAGTGTTTGCAAGACTTAAAGTATTCATTTTTAAAGCTTTTTTCACTTTTTCATCATGTTACTGAGCAAAATACTTGGCTTAAAAATACACATATTTATCCCTCAGGTATTCAGTTTTGATCAAAGGAGCCATTGTGAACAAGGCAAGTCTAGAAATGTTTTCTGGAGTGCCCAGAAATCACTAATGAAAAACAGCATTCAGTGAGATTTGTTTAGGCTTTGAAACCATCCTATGTTACCATTTTTCTAGGCTTGAAACATACTGTGAGAAAACAATTTTAGGACTGAAGAAACTATTGAACCCAGTCACACACAAAACTTGTCCTTTTCGCTTGAGTTCTGTTTGATTTTTAAGCCCCACTTCAAGCCCACTTCTCCCAATTCCAGCACTGAAACCCAGTGAAGTGCTTGACAGGAGCCACTGGTGTAAACTTGCACCCCCTGCCCTGTGTCCCCCACCTTGGACACCAATGTCCTCCTTGACATGACAATCATCCCGTATTTCCTCTTCTCCTGGGATTGATTCTTGTTTCCTCCCTGTCTCCTGAATTTATTAGTCATAGAGTAAGGAAATGATTTTATTTATCACCTTGTTCTCCAGAAACCTGAAAAACAAAACAAAACAGAAAAAGAAAAGAAAAGAAAAGACAAATAAAAAAAGAAAGAAAGAAAACCACATTTGAAAGGCAGACCTTTCACAAGGGAGACCTCAGAGTTCAGCAAGTTCTGCCAGGGAAGCCCTTGGTGCCCCTGTCTCCATGTCTGTCACCCTTGCTTTCATCCTCAGCCACAGAATTCTTCTGCTGTGGGCAGGAAGATTGTTCCCATTTCTCCTGTACTCCTCTGGTTACCTTTTCTCCAAGCTGGGCAGGACCCACGTCAGGAGGCTGTGATCCTCTGTCAGCTCATAGGCAGCTCTGGTGACACGGGCAGAACTTTGTAAAATCTCCAGAATATGGCTCTGAAACAGAAAACACAACTTGTTCTTTTACAGCCCAGACCTAATTATCTAACTTAAAAGGAGCAATTTGGCTGGTATCTGATCAACTTTCAGGTAAAATGAACACTGCCTGTTCTCAGGAACTCCAGAGAAGGAAATACACTCATCCTTCAACACTTCATACTACAGGTGCTGCTCTTACAAGAAGTATTCAGGTAGCAAAACAATTTTCTCTTTTTCTCCAAGGTTTTGATACCTGAAATACTCAGGGTGGATGCTCACAAACTTGAGAGCTCCTGGCACGTGAGTTTCCCTCCTGCTGAAGCATTGCTCAGGTAACAAATGATGGCAGGATGCTGTTCCAGTTTCAGGGGATAAGGATGGGACTGGTTTAGACACAAACAATAATTTCCCCATCCACACACACACAAAACCAACAAGGAACAGATTTTCAAGAGGACCAAGGCAGAGGCAGCTGTTCCTTTCTGTTTGGTACTTGAGATCTCGAAGCCATGCAAGCTTCTGTGGTTTGGGGTTTTTCAGAACTTTCTTTTTCAGTTCTTACCTGGGAGCCCTCATCACACAAAGGACTGTTGAAAAAGGAAAGAATGACACGGAAAATCCTCATAGCAATGTTTGTCATGCAGCCCTTCCCCAAGAAATCTGAGGATCCACTCCCACTCTGTTTTGTACTGGAAGCCAAAAAGAAAAATACCACCATCAGACTTTCAGACATTTCCAAAGAATACCTGCTCCTAAGAGCACAAAACCCTGGTTCCCTCGGAGTGCCAGCTCAGGGCTTACCACAGCTTCTTCTGGACTTCTCCATTTCCATTCCTATCAAATTTAATCACTAACAGCCATTGGGAACAGTCAGTCTGCAGCCCAAACATGCAGTGGAAATGGAATTTTAGAAGGTGCTGTTTCTAAAATACTTCAGTAGAACTCAAAGTTACTAATCTAAACCCAAAGAGGAATTGCAGCTAGTTGGAGCAGAATATTCTGTTTCTTGAGCCCAAGGAGCATACACAGCACAACTCATCGTGCGTTAGTATTAAGAAAACAACAAAAACCCCACAGAAATAACATTTTTAATTCCAATATGAAACATAAGAAAGATGCTTCTAATTCACTATCTGTGGGAGAATGAGTTATAAAAATAATAATACAATTAGAGTAATAAAGTTTAGAGTTAGGACAATTACAAGACAATAAAAAGCAATGAATTACGGACATCCAGATGCTCTCGGACACTAAGTCATGAAAAGCATAACTTGTGAACAAAGGAATCACCCTTAAAACAATACACTTGTTGCATATTCATACCTCCTTCATGGTTATACATTCTATTCTAAACAAGAAACTCTGTCTATTGTATGTCAACTGTTTCCTTTAATCCCCATGGCATCTTCGAGTCTGAGCAAGGCCTGAAGAAATCAGCTTCTTCTGATAAGAAGCCATAAATTCCTCTCCTTTGGAAGATTTAGGTGTTCCTCAAAGCGAGTATCTCATTCCTAAAAAAAAACTTTCCCCACATACATAGTCTCTATTTTAACATTATGTTGTAACCTAAAACTACATTTAGCACACTACGTAAGAGAATTAATACAGCATAACTTTCTAACATTACACATATAATATTCATTGTAATATTTGTGAAAAGCCAATCATAAAATATGCATTTTTCACACCTGGCAGCCAGCAGGGACCTTTCTCCCACTCTCCAGCACGGACCTGTGAAGCCAGAGAGAAGTTTACAGAGCAGAAATAGCCAGAAGATGCTCTCTGCTTCCACACTCTCTGATCCATCATTCCAAAGGAAAGTCCCCACGGATCCCAAGCAGCCAGCTCTCATTTTTCCTCTGGAATCGTCACTGCTTTGCATTTCTGTGCAAGTGTTTCCTCCCATGCCCATCCCCAGAGCGCGTTTAGTCCATCTTTTCCTCCCCACTGCAGCTCTCCAGCACCAATGCCACTTCTCACAGACACCAAGCAGTCATCTGCTTCAGGTTTTGGCTTAGAGAGTAAAAACTTTAGTGCCTCTGGCTACGTGATTAAAACACACAGACGTGTGGGTGGCCATAGAGGGAAAGCTTTGCAGGAGAGAAAAGAGCTGACTCGATAGCACATTTCCATACACCTTCAGAAAAATCAGAATTGCCACCACGTCCCTGAATCTCCTTCACCCTGTCCCTCTATTTACAGACACCGCTCCTCGCCCTTACCCCCTGCCGGAACTCACACTAGGTCAGGGTGGCTCCGTGTGGTGGAAAAATCTCTCCTCCAACCCGAGCTTCCAAGGAAAGGCTCAGAAGTCTTCTGTTTGGTCTCAGGGCAGTTTATTGCAAGTTATCTAAAAGATTTTCTTCTCTGGCTGCTGTGGTTTGCTCACAGCTCAGGCAGAGGCACACACACACCCTGACATCCTCTCTGACTCCCGACTGCTTCTTCTCTCCCTGCCCAGGGCTGCTGCTGTCTTTTATATGGTACATTACGTGTTACATGCTTACAGTTTTTCCCCAATGCCTATTGCCTATATTAAATGGTGCTTTCCTATCTTGTATATGGTACATTACGTGTTACATGGGTACAGTTTTTCCCCAATGCCTATTACCTATATTAAATGGTGCTTTTCTATCTTTTATATGGTACATTACGTGTTACATGGGTACAGTTTTTCCCCAGTGCCTATTACCTATATTAAATGGTGCCTTTCTACTCTAAACCAATCTGTGAGTGCCAACATCACCAAGAACATGGAGGTAAGGAAGGAGATAAAGGGAGGACAGGACAGGCCCAAATCCCTCCATCTTAAACTTCTGACCCCCATGTACAAAACCAAAACCCCCCTCAACTTCGTGACTACTTCTACTATAATACCTAAACTTTTGTGACTTCTTGTTCTTCCTGCAAGGTTGGTAAGTCACTCCATGGCTCAAACCCAAAATCACAGCTGTTTCCAGCTGCCTGCCAGGGTCTCAAATGCTTCTGACCTTGACCTGGAACATCCAAAAATGTCTGAGGGACATTTTGAGTTCCCGCGCCCAGCGGCGGGGCCGGGGCTGCAGCGCCGCCCTGTGGCCACAAGGCGGCAGCACCGCCCGCAGGGGAGGGCGGGGCCGAATCCCTTTGGAAAAACCCTCGGCGAGAAACGCCCCAAAAACATCCCGCAAGGAAAACGGAGCCATCCAAAAAATACCCTGCCTCTAACCCAGCAACAACCAAAAGGAAAAAAACCTTTGCTTTTAAACTATATTTATTTATGTTTATTTATTTTTATGGTTTTCATATTTATATTCACATTTTGATAAATAATGTATATTGGTGCATAATGATAATTTTATAGTTTCTTACATTTATTCCTATTACTTCTATTTTATATTTTATATTTTTATACACAGCTTAATATAGTGATTACATATCTAAATTTCTATTTCAAAGTGGCCTATATTGTTTAAAATAAAACCCTTGCCTCTACCCATATAAATCTAAGAAAAGCCCTTTATTTTAAACTGCGTTTAAATTTCTTTATTTTATATTTTTTCACATTTATATACATATTTACACTTAAAATGTATATTGATATATGGTGTTATTTATATTCTATCTCTTCTTATTACTCATATTTATTTATATTTTATATTTCTATATATATCTTTATAATTGATTATATATTTCTATATTTATAATTACATCAAAATAAAATGTATATTCATATTTTTTAAATAAAAACCCTGCCTCTAACCAAATAAAAACCAAACAAAGCCCTTTCTTTAAAACTACATTTAAATATTTATATATTTTTTCATAATTATATTCACATTTGCATTTATAGTTTATATTGATGTATTATATTTATGAATATATATAATAAGGTAACAATATAGATAATTTATTATTTATATTATATTTCACATATACTGCTAATACTTATATTTACTTACGTTTACATTTTTATATAGATCTTAATGTGTTTATGATATATTTCTATACATCGATTTCTAATTTTATTATATTTATAATTTTTATAATAAACCCCCTACCTACTACAAAATAGATAATAAAAATCCCCTTTATTTTAAACTATATATAAATATTTCTATATTTATATTTTTGATACTTAAAAGTTCTTATATATTATATTACAATATATTGATGTACTATATTTAGATATATAATATATAAAATATAATGTGTTATATTAAGACATATACAGTATAATATGCATTATGTATTGTATCGATTTCTATGATTTTGTAAATTTTATATTTACATATCTACATATATTAATTATACATTACTATATTGATGTTTTATGTGGATTTTGTTTAGATTTATAATCCCTATCTGTATGTATTTAGAAAAACATATAAAATGCTCTATCTAAAACATTATAATATCTTAGAGTAATATATATTATTTATGTTACATGTTTTATTTACATGTATTCTGTTTATATTTAAAAGTGAAGTTTTATTTCTATGTATTCTGTTTATATTTAAAACTGAAGTTTTTTATTCCCATTTTCATATTAATATATTTGTTTAGTTTAGGTATAGTTATGATTTTGCATTTAAATCCAATTCCTAAAAATAAAACGACAAAACAAACAGCATCAAATTCCCACCAACACCGTCCAAAAAAATCAGCACGGCTCCACCAGCCAACCAACTAACAGCAAAAAACTCCCCACTACACTTTTTACACTAACGATTCTTATCACATTACAAAAAGGAAAATAAAAATTAAAAAAAAAATCTATAGAAACCCACGCAGCAAATCACAAAAAACACTGAAAAGAAAAAAAAATTCCAACTTACTAAACTCCAAACCCTACAACAGACCCTGAACGTTACTAAAAAAATAACCAAAACTCTATCCCTGCACTAACTCATAACGAGAACCCAAAACTCTGTGAAATAATTTAAAAAACCCGCCAAATTAAAAAAATCTAAACCACTAAGAAACAAACAAACAAACAAAAAAAAAATCATCACACAAATAGCTACCTAAAAAGTCCACTATATAAATACCCGTGTTCCCAGAAATAAAACGAATAAAAACGCATCAAACTACAAAGGAAAAAAAAAAAAAACCCAACGATTTATATTAACAACAAAATTATTCCTAACCCAATGAACCCATAATGCCTCAAACCATCCAAACGAAAATACCGCCTAGAAATAAACACGACGCCAAGAGATAAACGTCACCTTAAACAATATCTCCCAAATTATACGCAACAATAAAACATACACGGCAATCAAACAAATGAATAAAACACCTATAACAGAATAAACAAAAATGCAATTATTAATATTTTTAAAACCTCGGTAATTAGCTACAGGACACTACCGCAAACCCACTAAAACAAACAGTACGTACTCAGGCGAATAAAAGCCCTGAGCAGACGGCTCGGCTGCAAATTCCCCTCCCGCCTCGGCCATCCCCGGGCACTGCCAGCGGGGCTCCCTCAATCCAAATTTACCTCAATCCAAACACTTTAAAGGACGGACAACAGGACAGCCCCCTCCATTTCAATCTCAGGATGATGAAAAATGAGGGGCTACCCTCAAGTCAAACCCATCATACGGCAATATTTTTCCCCTTTCATTTAAAATAGAACACAGGGATTCCCTGTCTCCCCTGCGATTCCCTCAACAAATACCCTCACAAGTGAAGAGGGATCCCCCACTAGTTCAGACACGGTCAATAATGGAAGAGAAGTCGGTACCCTCAATTTGAATTTCTTTTGTCCTCAAAGTCCTCCCCCTTTTTTTTTTTTTTTTCTGGGAGCACCGTGAAGGGTTTGGAAAGACGAAATTGAAAAGGGAAAGGAGAAAAGTCCCCGCTACAAAGGCGCACCCGGCTCACCTGTTTGGCCGCTGCTTCTCGGCACGAAGGTTTGTCCCTCGGCTCCTCCTTCGAGCGATGCTCCACCTATCCAGGTGCGTATCCAGGTGATCCCCCGGACCGTCCTTCCATGGACAGCCCCGGGAGCCCCCCAGAAACTCCTCTTTTCCAGCAGCTCCGTGCAAAAGCCAGCAGAGGCAAACCCTCGCCCTAAAACAACCTCCCCCCGGCAGGAGCCGCCCCTCCTCCTCATCCTCACAGCTCGCACCTGCGGCTGCTCGGGGTTTCTTTCCAAATTATAGAGATAAATTCCTATTCTTTACCAATAGCTGTGAAAACGAAACCCTTGCCAGGGTTTAGTATTGTACACACAGCCCTCCCTGGGAATTTTGGGGCAGTTTTGGGTCCCTCTGCGGGACAGCACCCAGCGTGACCCCCCCTCATTCGCCACCCACCCGCTCCCCCACCGCAGTGTGCCTCTCCTAGGGACCTCGGGGTGCCCCAAATGACAGCAGAGCCCCGAACCTGATCCCCAAAGAAGGCACAGGACGAGTCCAACTGCCCTGCACAGCAGCCCAGCACTCCCTTCCAGCCCTTTCCACACCTCCATCCCCCCAGAAAGGGACTCTGCTGCAACAAGAAATGGGGGGCAGCCCCCAGGAGGGTTGAAGCTCCTGCCCAGCCTCGCTGTCACACGCCAGGGGTAGAAAGAGGGAGTGGAAGCAGAGAGGACACAGGAAGGAAAAGAAGAACAGCGTGCAGGATGAAATTGGAAACACCCTCCCCTCCAAAAAAAAAAAAAAAACAAAACAACAAACTGGGATGGGCAGTATGGGCAGTATGACATAGAGGGATTAAAAAAGAACAGGAACAGGGAACAGGACACAAAGATCCCATGAAGAACAATGGCACAGGGAGCACCAGAGACACAGAGAATAAAAAGGAACACGAATGAGGCATGGAGGACAGAGAAAAAGCCAGAGTGCCAAACACGTGGCAAGGACAGAGGGATACAGAGACACAGAGGGAAACAAGGACCCAGAAGGGAAACAACCACAGCACATGCCAGTGGGGGGGTAATGGGCAAGATGCTTCTCCTCCAGTCACTACACAAGTGCAGCTTCCTTGCAATTTCATGCTCAGGGTCTCCTCCAGGTGAACAAACAGGTAACTCCCAGCATTGCCTTCCTTTGGGCAGCACAGACCCACTGGGAGAACCTGGAATCCAAGGATGGATCTAAACATGGGAATCCTACTTGCTACTCTCTCCACCTTTTCCTCAGCTTAGCCCTGGGCTGGGAAACAAAAGACAACAAACATTTAAAAACCAAACTTGAGGTGTCTTGAGGATGCCCAGGCCTGGGAGAAAGCCCTTCCCACCACCCTCTTGGCCTTTTCCCACTCTGAGGAATTGTGGAAATGCACATCTAGACCCAGGATGGACAGCCTGGGATGTTTTCTGCCACAGCTCCGAGCACCAGAAGCCTGCAGATGCTCTGGATTGCAATTCACAGCCTCAGTGAATCCTACATGGGAGAACCAAGTCATTTGTGCCCAGAGGAAATACAAGTCACTGTTTTTAATAGTTAAAATATCCGTGGAAGTTACTGGCTGCTTACAGCAGGGAGCTTCTTATGGCCTCCCATACTTATGGATTTATCAGAAGAAGCAGTTTCTGGTTCCTTCCTTTTGAAGCCCAGCTCCAAATAGGAATTTTCTCACGACTGCTCCTTCAGGAGCTCAGGAAAGCGACTCCCTCCCCTGAGTCATGTATCACCTCCCCGAGCACCCACAGTGCCTTTGTACCACCTCCCTCCCAGCTTTATTTAAATGTGAGAAGCCTTCAAGCTCTGCCTCCAGACCCAGGCACATCTTCCCTGTGCCCCAGCATTGCCCCACCTGCTTGAATGTTCTTGGAAATGTCTGAGTGCCACACAGGAAAACATGGATTTTTATTTTAAAGTAATTTTATTTTATGCCTCTCCAGAATTCCAAGCACAACATGTGTATTACTGAAGGAAAACAACACAGACCAGACAAGTTTATCCATCAGCAGTGAAACATGCCCTTCACACTGCAGGTGCACCTGTCCTTTGGAGCTCTCCTATAGTCCTGGCAGTTCATCTCTGCACTGACAGAGAAAACTGCATGGTTTGAAGAGTGCTGAGATAAAGGAGGATACATTAGGAGGGCCATGGATATAAAATAAATTAGAAGCATCTGTAAAAGTTTCTTTCATATACAAAATAACTTTTCCTTTTTTGGGGGTGATTTTCACTTTTCAAAATTGACAGTCTGTACACAGATAAACCTTTCCCCAGAAATCATTTAAAAACGCTGGTTTTACAGGGAAAAAGGAGCCACTCAAGAACCCATCCTGTAAACCCACAAGCCTCTCCTCAGCTGAGGGTGCCAATCTTTGGAACCAGTTCTGCCCCGGGAGTGACACTCTGCTGCTGATGTCTTCAGGGCCCCCAGAGTAGGGAAGAACCCAATCACCACCCTGCTGGCTAAATCAGAGCACTGAGTGCCCCCATCCAGTCCTTTCCTGAACAGCTTCATGGAGGGTGACTCCAACTCCTCCCTGGGCAGCCCCTTCCACTCCCTGACCATCCTCTCCATGGAGAAATTCTTCCTAATGTCCAGCCTGACCCTCCCCAGGTGCAGCTTGAGGCTATGACCTCTGGTGCCATGGCTTGTTACCTGGGAGAAGAGGCCACTGCACACAGCCTGGCCATGGTGCCCTTGCAGGTAGACACCCCACAGATTATTTGCAAGTGTGTTCTGGGACACGTGGTGAATGAGACACTTGGCTGAGTGTGGCATTTCCACAGCCCTGGCCTGCTGAGTTTCCCTAGGAGTCAGAGTGAAGCACTCAGCAGTCCTGCTTTGAGCTCCTGTGTCACTGAGCTCCCAGGAGCTGAATTACAGAGTAGGTGTCAGTGAAAAGGAACTTGCACACCAGGTGGGTAACCTCGTACCAAGGAGATGCACGGTCATCTGCAGCTTTCAGGATGTCAGATTTGTTTTGCTGCCTTGCTGTACTACTCTAAAACCTAAGGCAAGAAACTTAGCTTTAAAATGAAGACTATTACATTTCTAACCTCCCCCCGCCATTAGTCACCATTAGAACAGAGACAAGAAGTACCAGCCTGTGCTGCTTCCAAAATCTTGTACAAAAATAGATCACTATGTCCTTTGGGCAGTCTCAAAAGTCTGCAGATTCTTCTTTCACCTCTCGCTTCCAACAGGTACAGTCAGGTCCCGTTCCCGAGCCTTGCGTGTCGGTCAGAATCACGGACAAATGAAGTTTGTATTCACTTTCCTTGGAATCGCTACTTGAAATCCATCCTGTTCCCATTCTCATTGCTTGGATTTCTTTATGTTTTCTCTTCCTTGTCCCAGGGAAACGCATTGGCAGTGCAAACACGATGCAGGTATGATGAGACTCCTGCCCACCCCCCTTCCCCAAACAGCAAGCCATCACCTGGCATTGCCCAAAGGCCCCCAAGGCGTTATCTGCACGCACAGGACTCCACTGTCATGTTGGGGTACACCTTCAGAACCACGTTCTTGTTTTCATCAAAGAACAGGATGCTAAGAGAAGACATTTTGTCAGGAACACAGCAAGGCTCGGGAATGCCGGGGACGACTCCCACAGCTCTCACAATGCTCTGGATGGTGGCGTGGTTGGATGGCTTCATGGCCTGCAAGAGAAAGACATGGCAGAACATGTTACTGCGCCCACATTGCCGTGGATTCATGTACTCTACAATAAAATTGCTTTGTTGAAGGGCCCTGTAGAGACCCCTCAGCTGGAACATTTGTAGCTAGTGGCACTGCTGTGGAAGTGAGCCTCCAAGACAGCTGTGCCTCACACTAAAGTGACATTTTCCTCAGGGAAGAAACTTTAAAGGACAAAGTTTCCTAAATGTATAGAAAGGGACACGCTTGGGTTTGCTCTGAGCAGAAAGCAAATCTGCCTGCTAAGGTAACTGCTTGGTCACAAAACCAGAAGCCATTAAGATGTACATAAAAATAAAAAACCAACACAGAGAAATGAAAAGCACAAAGTTTTTCTCCAAACCCTGATCCAAGTATCTGTACAAGAGATAGGTGGGTATGAAAACTGCACAAGACACAGCTTTTAGCCAGGGACTTTTGCTTTGGTTTTTAGAGTTGCTCTTACACACACACAGCGTGGGGAATCAAAACAGTGAGTGTGTATCCCATCACATGTCGCTGGGAAATATACAGAACGAGGTCATTTTGGCCAAATGTTCAATTTGCAGTTTTGCTGCAATGAGAGATGATTTGGTCCTGTGAAAAAAAGTCAGTCTTAAGGTTTAGATATAGACCTGCAAAAAGCACAGGAATAACTGTGAATTCCAGCTCGTCATATCATTGGCACAGCACATTAGTACATGAAGTTGTAAGTCTCCATCTAGGCTGATCAAAGACATTTCTGTTGGTTTGTTTTGAATGCAAGAGTACCTATACTCCTCAGCAGTAGCAGCCAGGGATTTAAAAACATGTTTTAGGTTATCATACAACTCAGATTTCTGTATTATTTCTGTCTTCAAAGGGAAGTGAAAGCTCTGGTAGTGCCCAGCCACGCTTCCTTACTCAGCTGCTGGGCAGCATTTTGCCCAAAATAACTGGGAGCTAAGCCTGCTGATCCATGCCAAAAGGTAGAACACCTACTGAGATCCCATTTCCTGTAGCCAGTAGTACTAAAACTAAAACCGGGACTCCAAACATTGATGCTCAGTTTTGAGGCCTGCCACTGCAGCTGGAGGTAGGCAAGTCATCTCCTCCTCCAAGCTCCTTCTGCAGCTTGCTTTGTCTGGGCACCATCCCCTTTGGTGCAATTCTTCCACCCATCATTTTCAAAGGCTCCTTAAGCCACTGAAATGCCACATATATTTTGTAACCAACTGCTCTGGCTTCACTGTGGCAGGACTATAGACTCTGGAATGAAACACTGCAGTGAGTCCAAGAGCCCTGTCTTTACTGATGTTTCCTGCAGCTGTTACTTGTGCATACCCCTCGTTTTAGGCCAGCCTCAAATCCCATGTCCTACTCCCAAGTTTGAGCATCCTCCAGGACCTACGTGTTGCTAAGGACACTGGACATTTGGAACAGAGTTCATCTGTCTAGGTCACAGGGCTAGGAGCACATCAGCCTCCCCTGCTACTCACGTGCAACCAGCTCATACAGACCAGAGGATATTTTGAAAGTGAGCCAGCCTGAATCCCCTCGGTGCAGTGAATCAGAAGTGATTCACTCGGCTCTGTGGCACTACAGCCACGCCTGCCACTGCCTGGAGCTGGAGCTCTCTGCCCTTGGGCAGCCTTCTCTGCCTGTGGCGGGGCTCTGGGCTCCCTTCCTGCCTACCAAACAGTTTTCCAGGTCTGGCTTGTATCACTGCCTGCCTTTTAGTGACATGGGAAACAAAATGCCCCGTTCATGGTAACAGACAGCAAAAAAGCATCACTAGAGACCATACCTTTGGAATTGGGAATTGGCATTCTCCTGAGCAGTAATAGGCATCGAAGGACTTAGGGGAAATGATCCACTCGCTCCAGCCAATGTCTGCAAAATCCACCTTGAGATAGCGCCGGGCGCAATTCCTTGGCTCGTTCCACTGCTTCCTCCTCGCCTTCTTCAGTGTTTGCTCATCAAACTGCAGAGTCTGGGTCTTCTGGAGATGACTCTTCCTCTGCTTCTTCTTACTCCTGGCCCTGTCTGCTAGCTGTGGCTGGAAGGTCTTGTAGGGTTTTGTGCCTTCCCACCCCTGCTCCTCCCCATACTGGTACTTGGCTCCTGGGAGCTCATTGTTCTGCAGTGGCAACAGGACGTTTGCAGAGCGTTTCCTCCGGCGGTTATCCACGCTGCTCCTCCTGTGGCCCTCTGGCTTGGGAAGGACCCTTGCCAGGGGATGACGGCGTCCTCGCAGAGTGGAGACAACACTCTCTGGCTCTGAGATAGCAGAATCGTTGGCGTAAATCAGGATGTAGGGTTCGTAGGAGGAAGACGCTCTTTCCCAGGGAGGATGGCTGGTCAGATCCATTTTAACACTGATCAGCAGCTCGTTGTTTTGCTTTGCTTCATGCAGGAGCTGAGTGATATCCTTCCACTGCCAGGAAAGGATATCCTGGTAAGCAGAGGAGACATTGATGAGGAAATGCCCCAGGCTCCGAGTCAGGTTCCCAGCTGAAGGAAAGGTCCAAACCGAAAGATGTATCTGAATTTCAGGTTTCCTGTGCCAATGATGAGAACAGCCACTGGGCTGGGAACAGTTCCATTTCACATGCAGCAGATCACCAATATAATAATACACTGAAGCTGACAGGACATTTTCAGACTCCGTGAGTGATGTCAAGTTAAAAATGTACATCTCCTGGCCTTTGGGGCTCCCTGGAAAAAAAAATAATCACATAAGAAAATGGGCATCTAAAAATCTCATCCAGAGGGGACACAGGGCTGCTCTGGCAGCAGGTAGGCACAGGTAACTTCCCATACTGCTCATGCCCGAAGTTTCTCTCTAGAAGATTCAGTTACACTGGGTACATTTAGTCATTCCATCCTGGACACTTCATCAATTTTCATGCCAAAGTTAGAAGGTATTTACTAATACAGCTGAATATACAGGCAGATGGAACTAGAGCATCCCCGGCAGCCCAAAGAAAGCCAATCCAAAAACCAGATTTGAGGGGTTGTGAGGTGGCACACTCCCTTGTGTCTGTGCAGGGGGATGGAGCTAACCTCAGGTACCGCACCCGAGCCCAGGGACGGGCTGCTGACACGGGCTGGTCTGGGAAACACGTGGGGGACTCTAGCCCCCACAAGATGCAACAGCAAGGCTCAAGAGGAAGGTGTAATTTTTCTTTTAAAATTCCCTGTGCGCTGCGGTTATGTCCATCCTTCAGAGAAAGAGAAATACTGATCAGAATGTTAAGCTGTAAACCAGGCTGGTAGGGAAAACTCAAATACAGTATAGCTAAGGTATGGTCTGCAGCCCTGCCCAAAGGGCTGGAAACATCCTGACATGTTATGGAAACGAGGGCATGCAGAATTAAATGCTTTGTGGACACCACGACATGTGAAAAGCCTCTCCAAAGGGTCAGTCCATGCAGTGACAAGCACAGAGATGGCCATGGACTAGGGATGACCAGCCACACCACTCCCACCCTTCACACAAAGTAGCAAGTCCCTAGCCCAGGTAGGTGAAAACACCATTTCCAGTACTTATCTTTCACAGACAGTGACAATTTCATGTTCTGTGTGACATTCAGCGTCTCCAGCCTGCAATATCCCAATGGCCAGTGCCACTCAGGTAAGTGTGGCAAAAGCCTGGACTCTGCCTGTGCTGCCTCATCCCTACCCCAGCAATCCAAGCAGCTTCCTCCTCTTCTGAACATTTTTGTGTCATAATATTCCAATAAGTACATTAAAAAAGCAGGAACTGGTCCCACTAGAAAGAGAGAACCCTTCTCCCTGACCCAGTAGATGCATTGCTTCATGGAATTTTGGAAAAACCTGCACATCTTCTTCAGTGGAACAGGGCCAAAACAGTGCCACGGCCAAATCATCTAAGGAATCATCTTTGTTTACATGTTCAGCCTTATCTGACAGCAAAGCACACAGGTAACTTCCCACGTGCAGAAAACTCACGTACCACGGTTACAGACGCCTAGGGAACTAGATTTACCTAGAATTCCATCCTGTCTTTTATTCCTCAAGCCAAAACCAGCTCCTGACCACACTTGTACTAGACATACACGAGGACCTGATCTCTGCTTGGTTTGTAACCACTGATGTAATAAGGTTCATATGTAATTTGGCAGAGCACTGAGCACATCAGTCTTAGGAGCCAGAATTCTGACAGGTGTCCTATGGGCACCTGTTTAAGAAGTTATTATTTGAATCACTGCTGTATGCTGAAGGACAAGTTTTGACCTTAATTTTTATTACCAATGCCACTTAAAAAAATCCTGCCTGTTCTAAATTGGCATATTGTATTGGAAGACAAAGGAAGCTACTTTTGTTCATCAAGAAATTCTGGACAGCATGGGGCAGACACAGAGGGAGTCTAAAGTTCTGGTTAAAAGCTAAATTCCGGGCTGTAGCTCTATGCCAAGACAAGGCACTTGCAGTAGATGGTGCTATTTTCCTACACAACCACCTCCAAGCTTCCACGGCTCTGAGTTCTCCCATCTTTCATCTGCAAAATCGTCTTAAAAAGTTACTAGAGGACAGCACAGACATCTGTGGATCCACCAGATTCTGCCTCAAGAAACCCAACTGCATGACCTGGGGTTCCATCAAAATTTGGGAATACTGGATCCAGTACACCACTTGTGTGACGCCGATACCCGACTCCCAGGTGCAAGAATTGCACTGAAATAAGGGCCAGAAATTACCCTTAAAAATTACAGGCATGCCAAGGAAGATGCAACTTTAAAGTAACTACAAAGGTGTCTCTTGCTTAGGAAAACTTAATTTCTTTGAAATGAGACTTTGTTTTTGCCTCATAGGACACGCTCTGCTGGAAACCATTCCTGACTGTTTACTAACAGCTGGAACCCGGCTCCTGGCACGGCAGCTGAACTACCTGTACCTGCAGGATCTTAAGGGCATGGCCCACACTTCCTCGCCTCCCTGCACCAACCCACAGCTGCAAGGCAGGCTTGTGACTGGCATTAAAAAAGTATTTTTAAGCAAGTGCAGTAGGTCTGTCAAGAGCGACACTGCCGGCACAGATTCCTGTCACAAGGGGGATTTCAGGCATCAATAAGCTGGAATGAGTCTGCTAACATGTGGTGTGTTTACCTTTATAGAGGATGCCCTGACATTTTTATGGACTGCCAAATCTATCCTACGGGTGAAAAAGGATGCAATAACATGGACTATTTAGTTATACAGACACAATTAGCCATCATTTAAAAGAGATATTAAAGAGGTGCCCTTGTGCCCGCTTAAGAACGGATCGGCGTTTCCGGTGTAAAACATTGTTCTCATCAGTTCACAGCCCACATACAAAAGTTCACTCAGAGCTGGAAACGGGAACAAGCTCCTCAACAGAAACAGATTTGGCAGTCAGATTTTCTCTTTTCTCCCATCTTCCTCTTACTTGGCTGCTGCTTCCTAGTTACCAATTTGCATTCTCTGCAAAAGCAGAAGATAGGATGTGGCTCTCCCTTTTGAAAGAGCATAGGACCTGCTGCTAAAACTGGTTTTATTAATTCCTTTAGCAAAGCAGGTAAGATCACAGCAGGTAGCAACCTGATATAAAACAACGGCAAGTTCACCACAGATTAAAGCTATCAGATGCCCAAATAAAGAACCTGTGTAGAAACAGCAACGCTGCATACCCAGGACCTAACTTACATGAGGGTTTCATATCATGAAACCCACAAATCTGGGCAGAAGAGCTGACCTCCCTCTTCCTCACAGCCACGACTCATTGCACTTCGGCTGCTGGGGTGAAAAGCAACTTGTGCACAGCTTGCCCTCTCTGAAGCCACAGCTCCTGACCCTGAAGCAATGTGTTCTAGAAACAGGGACCGGCAGGGAGCTGCGAACGCAGGTGGCTCACGTGCATGGCACCGCTGTGAGACACAGTGACAGAAGCCAGAAAATTCTGTCCCGAGGGGCCGAACCTACAGATCTTGCCCATTTGCCTCAGAGGCTTGCAGATTTGGGCCCATCTGCCCAAATCATAGCTTAATGTTTGTTGAGTTCCTGAAAAATACCTAGATGCTACTGCTTGCATTGTATTTACAATGATGCAGAAAAAAAACCCAACCAAACAAACCAAAGAAACACACAGAAGGAAAAAAAACACAAGTCCCCATACTGAATATTTTTAAAGCTCTTGTTGCAAAGAACCCCTGATACTACTGGTGCTCAGAGGGGCCAGCATTTGGCCTGGACTGGTTTCTGCAGGCTGATGGCAGCCGGCGAGGCGCGGCTTTCCCTGTGCTCGCTCCATTTCCCCTCTTTGCGTGGGCACTTCGCACCACAGCAAAGGAAAGAAAGGCCTTTGGAAAGGGAGGAGAACATAGTTCTAAACCCACAAGAATTGGCCCAGGGGCAGGTTTAATACCTGAAATTACTTGAACTTCAGTCAATAAAAAAGAGTTTAAAGTAATTTCTGACTCTATAGCTACACTATAACACCATTAGGAGGACCTTCCAATTAAAGTCAGGACTCATTTGCAAGCCGTGTTCCTTAAGTGATGCTAGGATTAAAAATGCTTTCAGAAGCAAACCTAATCTGCATTTGAGGCTTTTACATTTCCACTCTCTTTTATTTTTTCCTGCTGTATCTGACCTCCAAATCCTGAGCCTGGGCAGCGAGCAGCACACCCCCAGAGGCAGTGCTGAGGGTAAGCAGATTTCTGCTCAGGTCTCTTTCAGAAGGAGTGAACAGTTGTGTACAGACACTGCTGCATGGGCAGGACCACAGCTTCAGAGTTCCCTTGCCAGAACTGCCTGACTGCTCCACTGTGGCTCACAGACCACCTGACTTTCTTTCCTATATGTCTTTCAGAGCCACAATGGATGGAACTCCACTCACTCCTGTGGCACCCACAGGTAAAGAACTCAAAAAGGCCTGTCCAAAGCAACACAAGGACTACGAGAGTCATCCCAGAAATGTCCTGCAACAGTGAGGAGAGCAGCCGCAGAAATCACAGGCTGAACATCCCTTGACTCAAACACAGAGAAACAAATTACAACAGTTAAGTCCATGAGAGAGAACAGTGTTAAAGTGTAACTAAACACTCTGAGAAAGATATACATCCTTACACAGGCAAAGGTTCCTTTCTCTGAGCTATTCAAACAGATAATTTAGCAAGACTAACAGGAAACAAATTTACCTGAATGATCGCATGAACATTCAACAAAATCAATGGCCTAAACCCCCAGCCCAAACAAGCAACCATCCAGCCTGGTTGTGAAGTCTGGTGCATGAGAGATCTGAGGGCAGCATGGGATGGGGCCTTCAAAGAGGTGCCACACGGGGCTGAAGCTCTGGTCCCATCCCCTCAGAGAACTGAGCTGCTGAAAGAGAAACTTGCTTTTAACAGGTATGAGGATGCTTGTTTTGATTAGTCAGTCTTGGCTGGGTTTTGCTGGTTGTTGGTAACAGGGCTGCAGCTGCCACATGTGACACCACTGTTCTTTGACTAGAAACAGGGATGAGTTTTAACAAATCCTACAAGCCTTTGGTCCCATCACACAATACTCTAGAGTCTCAAAAATTTGTCTGCTAGGTTACCCGAGACATTTGGGAAAGGCTTTTCCCATGTGCTGCAGAAGAAGCAGAAGCCCCTGCAGAGGAAAAGCAAGGACAGAAAGGTTCCACAGCTACATTTGAGAACTCAGAAAATTTGTGCTTCAGAAAGGAAGAGCTTCCCTCCTGAAAATGTCAGACTAAATTGCAAAGTCAAACTGCAAATGAAACCACTGAAAATTTACTTCAAGACCTCTTGCTGTAGATGGAGGAGACACAGGAGGATTCTTGGGGAACTTCTGCTCCTAGCAGACCAAAAGCTGAGTCCTGAAGGGGCCGGCAGAGGGACTGGTAAAATGTGAAGGAGTAACAGCAATGTCACATATTAAATTAACTTATGCATCCCATTAAGGACAAGGGGAAGCTGGACAAGGGAAAGACTGAAATTTGGAGCCAAGGAGTGCAACAGTCAAAGCAGAGGATCTAGAGACAAAGTACCTTGAAAGGGGAATACTGCTGGATGTGCCGTTTTCATGGCAGGCCTTGTCAGGCAGCTGGGCCCAAGGAAGAAGTCAGAAAGAGTCTTTCCATTGCCCCCACCGCCCTGAGGAGCATCAAATATAAGGGCTTTCCAGAAACAGATTTTTCTGCCATCAATAACCACACAAAATAAGCTGCTGCTGCCAACAGCAAGAGAAAGACAATAGCTAACTGGTAATATTTTGCATAAGTACTTAATAAAGTGTCAACAAGTTTTAAAACCAATTTATTGCTTTGGCACTTGATCTGTGAAGGTAGTGGAGGAGGAGGAAAGGGATTAGCAAGCAGTGTGTTTATAGGACTGCTGCCACTCAACATCAAGTGAGAATACAAATATAATCAGAAAGACCACAGAGATGGGATTTCAACCAACAACATTCTAGGTTTAGAGCAATAAATGGCTTTAATTAGATATGCATAACAGAGCAAATATTGCTCTGCTAGGGTCATTAACAAGCTCTCCTCTTTTTTTGGGGTGGGGGGGTGGGATAGCTGTAGTGAATCCTCCCCTCTCTTGGTAGGCTTAATTCAGTGACAGTCATGGACATGAGACTTCATGGGGCCAGCAAGTCAGGTGAGAAAGACAAGAGAGCTCTTCAGTAAGAGCAGAGGCTGGGGAGTCCTGGCTCTCAGCACTCCAGACCCAGAGAGGGTAATTACTCCTCTACAGCCTCTCCTGTGGACAGAAATACTTGCAGGGTTGAAACCTAAGACACCAAAGCCACTGATTCCTCATTGTATTTGATCTCTGCACAGAGCTGCCTAATAAAAGACATTGTTGCTTTTGAAGAAGCAAGGAAGCCTGCTACCCACAGCTCTCTTTCTGAGGACGGGAAGGACTTGAAGCAAGTCACTGAAACTCACAGACAGCTCTCATTTTTACTGAGAGATGCTTGTCCAAGAAAAATCCAGTGGGTCAGTGCACTGGTGTAAAGCAAAAGTAAGAGACTGGCAAATGGGGCTTCTGTGTGTACTGTGACAGCTGTCCCACACGCAGCAAGGTTTTGGGGTGCAGCAGGCAAGGGGAAGGACATGCCAGCAATGCTCATCTTTGGGTTCTGGCCATTCCATTTAGCCCTTGTGGAGCTCACATGCACAAGAGGGAAGGGTTAGGGTTAGCACCTAGACAGTGACTTCTCTTTCTGCTAGGACGTGGTTCTTTTGAGTTGCTGGCATGTTAAACATGTCCCTCTCCCTTAGAGAAAATGTTTTTACATTTTCACCCATCCACTTGTGCATGCCAGTGCATAACCACGGAGAGATGTAAGCGCCTTTTCCAAAGATGACAAGATGAAGTATTAACGACACCTAAGTCGTGCTTCAGCTGAACTCATCTGCTACTGCATCTCATTGTCAGTAAACCCCAAACCATGTCACGGCTCCGTCACGCACAAATCAGCCCTTGGCCCCAACAGAAGCTACACGTGCAGAACACCACTAACAAACCGGAGACTAGGGAGAAGATCCGCTAATTACTCCACCTCCCTCGCACTGTACTCAGCTATCGTGATGACAGCGATGCTAGAAGCAGAGCAGAAGCGGTAAGGCAATAATTAAAGCACAGGACATAACATCAAACACGACAGTCCTCGCAGGAAGAGATACTCCTCCAATTCTCTCATTTATTCCGAGCTGTCCGGGCGCCACCCCAGCGATGCTCAGGGTCCCCCCTCGTTCCGCGGCCGCGGTGCGCACTCACCTGCGGGCAGCGGGCGGAAGCCGCGCACCGTGTTGCCCCGGCGGAGCCAGGGCCCGGGCGGTGCCGGCGGGTCCCGGCCGCCGCGGTACTGCTCGTAGAGCCGCAGCATGTGCTCCGCCACTCTGTCCGCCGCCGCCGGCCGCTCGGGCCGCCGCTGCCCCGGGCTGTCCTCACCTGCGGGCGGCCGGGCGCGGCTGCCCCGCACGGCTCCCGGCGCAGCCCGGCGCCGCAGCCCAAGCCGGCGCGGCCGCAGAGTGTCCCCCAAGGCCAGGCACAGGCAGCCCCATCCCAGGCACAGGCACAGCACCCAGCGGGCCGACGCCGCCATCCCGCCCCTCCGTCCCGCCGGCGGCGCCCGGGGCCGCCAAGCGAGCCCGGCACCGCGCGGATGGCGCGTTCTCCTCCTGGAGAACGACAAAAAGGGGAAAGCAAAAAAAGGGGAAAAGAAGAAAAAAAAAAAACGGCAAAAAGCGGGGCGGAGGAAAGCTCCACGGTTTGTACCGCCCTCCCTTCCCGGCGGGGAGCGAGGGGCTTTATTCCCAGCCGCGCAGGTTGGTGTCGGGGAGAGGCGGCGGCGCTGCTCCCGGCACGGCCGGCACTCGCTCGGTGCAGCCCCGCGCCACCGAGAGACCGGGCCAAGCGCGGCGATCGCCCCGCCCGCCCTCGCTCCGGCGGGGAGCCGCCACCCCAGGGGAGCGCAGCGACGGGACGGGAGGGAGGGGATGCTCTGCAAACTCCATCCCCCTGGGCGGACGGCGATCAAGGCGGAGGACGGTCCCCTGCCCGCCTCCACCCAGCCCCTCCCAAAGGCCGTACAATAACGTGATCGCGTTAAGAAAAAAAAATAAAGAAAATCACGAGTAGCAGCGCACTCACGCTTCTCCCCTGGAACGCCTCAAGGCTAGACTTGGCTGGGAGCGGAGCACAGTCCACCGCGGGCAGGTGGAAGCGATCCTCACCGGGTTGTGCTGGGGTTCTGCCTGCCTCTCCTGAGTAGCAGCCCCGCTCAGTGACCCTCGGCTTCCTCCAACCCGGCCGGGACTGGCAGAGGTGCCCTCAGCAGCCTGGAACCCGTGGGAAGGGACGCGCAGCCAGAGAAATCCCGCACAAGCTGTTCCTTGCTCGGCTGAGACAATTCTACGTGCCTCCCGCATTTGCTGTCTTTCAGCACCAAAGGACAGAAATGTCCCACCCGCCCTTGCCAGTGCCACAGCCTCACACAACCGCCCAGCACACACGACGCTGTCCCTTACCCAAATCTGCCTTGCAACAAAGGGGCGCCTCATCTGTACATCGGGCAGGGAACACACGGGAGGTGAAGAGGAGCCTCGCTGCAGTGTCACAGTTTGGAAGTGTGCTGGTTCCCAAGATCAGCTTGGTTTCTAAGCTGAAGAAAGGAGATAGTAAGATTGACCTACAGGCCAGCACACGGAGAGTAGCACACAGCATTTTCAGCACAGGGCATTCAGCTTTTCCACAGGCTGCAGCAAGCGTATCATTATCCAGCCCTAAATAGAACACTACGACACTTTATGTATTGCCTCTCCAATTACACTGAAATTAGGATCAGTAGCAAGCACTGTAATGCAGTTGTATAAGTCCATCTGTAACTAGGAGAGGTGAGTGCACACCAGCAGGTAGGGAGGAAAGGGAAGATTCTCAGCAGCAGAGTAGTGATTTTTATATGCTCCTACATTTGAAGGCTCAGATACAACCCATGGCAGTGGCTCATCCTCTAACAGTGCTGAGGCACCGAAGCTGCCATATGAATCTCCAAATCCTAGCCGTAGATGTGGAAACACACCACGTCACTATCCATGCAAGTAGTACCATTACCTCTATTTTTCTCTAGGTGAGAAATACACATTAGTGCAATATAAAAGCTAACAAAACAAGCAAACATAATTAACGAGCTCATACTTAAACATTAAGGTATAATTGCTTTTTTGTGGACATGAGTAATAAAACCAATGCAGATCCATGCAGAAAGAAAACAAAATTATTTAAACTGATGGCTAAAAAATTCAGCACAAGCAGCAGCCCCTGGCTTATATCCATGGCAGAACAGTCAATCCCAAAGAAGAATATCTATGCAACTGGAAATTACCATTTCAGGATAATTTCAGATTTCAGTTTTTTCCTACTGTTGAAAGAAGCAACATTAAAAAAAAAAACCCAAGCAACAACACACCACAAGTCCTTCAATAAAAACTGGTGTAACTGAATCCTGTCCTAACCAAGCCATTTGCTGGAAGATGTCATCTTTTGTACATCTCCAACACATCCTCTGAGCAGCTTCCTGACTCTTGAGATCAGACCACTGTAAATTGAGAATAAATAATAATAAATAAATCATCAGATAAATTCTCAAGCAAAATGGGATTAGACAAGAACAACTTTTAGTTCAACATGGAAGCTCAAGCATCCTATGGATGAGCTTTTATTTAAAATCCTATAAGTGTTAGCAGAAAGCCCTCTTTATGTAAAATTAAATCCAAATTCAGTTCCCAGAAACTCACCCCAGCACCTGATTGCAGCTAAGGGTCTAAAATGGAAAGTTAGCCCTATACAAACCTGCTACAGCCAGCAAGGAGACAGAAAGAGGACACTGCATGTGAAACAGAAAGGAAAAAGTGACTTCTCGGGGCATTAGGAGCCTTCTCTGAATCCCCCTTTTCAAGCAGCTGCTGCAGCTCTCAGGGCATGCTAAGCAGGCACACATTGGGTTTTAAAAATCCTTCGCTTTATGGGCTGTCCCTGTGACATATCAGGACACTCATTACACAAAGTTCTGCAGCTTGTGAAGTTTAAGAATGTTCCCTGCTCCGTGAGATTTTTAAATGCCAGAGCCTTGTTGTGAGCACACCATCCAAACCAAACCAAACCATGTCGGGAGCTCCTCTCCACAGCTGACAAACTCTCACCCCTGACCTCCAAGGGAACAGCACTTCTGTGCTTCTCTGCTATTCCTTTTCTGCTTCTTCCACAGAAGTGCTGTAAACCAGTTATCCAGACACATCCTGCCCCTCAGCTACAGCCAGCACAACTCCAGGCCCTATTGGGCCTGAGCAGTTCCATCCTGATCACCACACTCTCCAGCCTGTGCAGCAACTTGGCCTTTCAGTTCCTTAGCCCCTGGTAGAGAGCAGGCTTCAACCCAAGTTAAGTTTATTTAAATGGTAAGCAAGTCCTGTGCCATCATCAGGGCCAGCAGCCCCTTCAAAAGTGCTATTCAAACCTCCACCAAAACTTCAAGGTTTTCACTTTCTCAGAACTTGCCACAGACTGCACAACCTGCTAACTTTGCAGCCATTTGCTCCCTTTACACAAGCACTCGGAAGTCCCAGGGAACAGGAAACCACAAATACTCCTTCTAGAGGAAATGAAATAATTACATATTTGCATAACAAAGTGATATTAGCAAAATCTGTTCAGCATGTGAAGGCTAACCCCACACTCGTGCTGCTATTTGCCTGGCTCTCAGCTGCTGCAGAGTTCCCTCCGCTGCTGTGGCTCCTGCATCCAGCTCTCCTGGCTGTCATCTGGAGAATTCCCCACTGCAGCTCCGCCTCGGCTGCCTTGCCCTGGCCCTCCACACATCTGTTTGGCTGTCTCAGAAGGGCTTCTGTGTGCTCTGCTGTGGCAGGGCTCCTGACTGACACCAATTCTTGGGGTCAGTGACACCAGCTCTGCCCCCTGGTGTGCTCCCAACCCCACAAGGCCACCCCCACTCTTACCAGACCCCAATCCCAGGTTAAGGTGTGCTGTCCTGCATCCAGGGACCTTGTCTCTTCTCCCTGGGGTCAATCTGACCGCTGATATGGATCGCTGTGCCCTGGTCCTTATCACCTCCTTGCATCCCTGACACATGCACATTCCAGGTACACCAGGTACAAATGAGAATGCTGAGCAGCTCATCATCCAGCAATGCCTGGAACCACTGCACCCATCCAGCAATGGATCCAGCTTGGAACCACGTTCCAAGGACCTCAACGCCCCGTGCTGCCTCTCCCATTACTGCAAACAAGGAGGCATGTGCTCCTTGTAATGCTCCTGCTCACGTCCCCAGAGAAGTACATGGAGAGCAGGCCAGGGTAGGAAGCCCCGAGCAAAGCCCCTTGTGCACAGCCATTCCCTGGATCCCCTGTGCTGGCTTTTCGAGGCTCGCCAGCTGGGCTGGGTGTTTGCTCAGGTGGCCAGCAGCAGCCTTCCCCCTGGAGGGGCCCTCCAGCAGAATTTCTTCACATGTTTTTTCTCACCACAGAGAACTTCTGCTGCAGGACCCGTAACAGCTCTGCCTGGAGGCAAGCTGAAATAAAACACGCCTTGAGCGAACAACAGCCGCACAACAAGAGCCACGCTCCCCTTCCGTGCAAAGCCGTGTTCTGTACACACAGCTCATCTGCGTGGCCACAGTCCGTTCAGCACCTGTGTTTTTGTTTTCTTTGCGGTGGGAACTGCGGCTTGGCCTGCACTGCTTGTCCCTGCCTGCCTCGCAGAGAACTGCCCAAAGGTTTTAGTCATCTGTAATCTGATTTCTGTGTGTGGGGAGATGGAGTTAAGGGTACAGTTTCCTCAGATGCCTCGTTCACAGAGGGCCAAAAGGAGAACATCTAATGATGTTCTATATTTTCTACTAAATAGTAACATTTTTCTACTAAATAAATTTCTACTAAACATTTTCTACTAAATAATAACAACTCTGCTGTGAATGTGCTAGCGGCTCAGCAGAATGAAGCTCTTCGGCACCAACCTCCTGCTACTTTCCAGTTTCACACTATGATCCAAAACAACCACCACAACAACAGATCCCCATGTTGTTGCAAGACCAAAGATCCAGATGTCACAAAAAAAGAACAAAATTATGATTTTGGTGGGGTGCTGAAGAAATAGACGAGAGCTGAGAACATATACAAGCTATTACAACCTGCAGACCTTAACTGATGCACACAGTTCAGATGTGCTGGAAAAAGACCTACAACTCCCCACACTAGTACAAAATCTTGATTTCCAGGGATCCACTTGCCCATCAATGCCCAAAATCAGTTCCCTTACGGCAGTATGAAAACCCTGTACCTGCAGTAAATGTCACAATCAGTGACAACACCAGAATCTCCTTTTGAAAAAAAACTTAGACACTTCCATGCACCTTATGTTTACAGCGAGAAGTAGTTTTGGGCTGGACAGCTGGTATTGGTTTCTGCTAAAAAGCCACAAGGCCTAAGAATATACACCAGAAGCTTTCATGTGGTGATCAGTCCTTGGAATGCTTCTCTCTTGATTACTGTGCACTTTGCGTGTCCACTTCACTTGGGTCTGATCAGGGTTGAACAGTGACAAGACCTTGGGAACAACACCCAGTGACGTTTCAGGGAAATGGAGCGTAAGGCTGCTAAGTTACTTTTTTATGCTCTGTCCTATTTGTCTAAGAAAATCAACCTTTCCTTTAGAATGCAAGCCAGACCACAGAAGGGTTTGGGGACAGATTTCCACTTAGGGCAGAGGCAGAGCTTCCATTTTGTGGTCACGCTCAGGGGTCCTTGGCTTGGGATGTCAGAAGGGACACCACACCAGGAGGGAGCTCGCATGCAAGCACAGGTGGGCAAGGAAGCAGGTGAGTTTCCTGAGCAGTCAGTGATCCTGTGCATGACTCTGTTTTTATCAAGCGTGGTGTCCTTCTGAGATTGAGCAGAAACAAACTCAGCAAGACTGCCACTACACTAACTAGTGCTGATGAAGCCATTTTGGACATGACCACTGCAGCCAGACAAGAACATCCTATAAGACATAGATGATTTTTATAAAAATACTTCCTTTTTGCTAATGAGATGTACAGAGGAGCAGCAAAATTATTAATCACAAGACATTTACAGAGAAAGGAAAATTAACTGGCATTACATGGGAGAAAAGATCAATAATCCAAAATAAGGGGAAACAAGGCAATATTGAACAAGAACTTTTTGCTGAAACGCTGTTTTGTATGCGATCAAATTACTTGCAGATCTCTGCTGCAGTACGGGAGATGAGTAGATTCAGCTCGGGGTACTGAGGAATTTTTCAACCAAATGTTTATTCCAAGACCCTGATTGCTCAGACCTCACCAAGGATGTGGGAAGTGCAGTTGCATACCCATTCTTCACTGGATCTTTAATTACTGACATAGCTTAGACAGCAGAGCTTGGAAAATGCAGCCACAAAAGCCAGTAATCGCAGACCCACCCTGAGCTCATCAGGGGCTGTTCTCTGCCTCTTCCTGCTCCTCCCTCTCTTTAGAAATTTAGAGATGCTAGGTCTTTTACAAATAACAGTTTTGGAAGTTTTTACAAGGAGTTAAAGCAGATATCCCCCCCACCATCAGCTCTGTTTCCTGCAAGTCAATCACCAAGAAACAGCCTCTGGCCTCCCGGGCACAGGCACGGGCTCTATCTTGTGGAGGCCAGGGCTGTGCCCTGCCCAGCGTTAGGCACCAACTCTGCCTTTGGCAAGAGGTGGCTCTCCAGGGAAACCCTCACCTTGTCTGCCACAACGCCACCTGTACCTGCAGCAGCTGGCACCACGGGTAACAGCGGCACTGACTGGCACTGTGCACGAGGAGTTTGCCATTGTTATTGCTAGGGTATGGCTGGCAGCTGAAGAAAGTACTAATTTTGCCATTCAGCCATCCACTAAAAAATCTGGATATCCCAGATGTCAGCCACAGCTATTTCCTGGTGGAACTTAGAGGGAAAGCAGTTCCTCAGGCACCTGTGCGTGGCAGCAATCACAGGAGCAGCACACAGGCCTCGGGCTGATGTCCAGACAGCAAACCAGACAATGAAGGGAGGGCAGGATAGCATTTTTCCTAAGTCACAACTCTTTTCCCCCTAATATTTTAGTCATCTGTATTTTCCATTTCCCTACTGCAAATATATGTGGTTAGTTTCTCCAAAGCTCTAAAAAGCCCATCTTTCCTCACAAGAGATTTGATCTTTCTTATGAGATTGAAGTTTAAATTGTAAAAAAGAGAGAAATTTAAAGAGAGAAGTAGTATCTGCTGTATTTAAAGACGGGCCAGATGTGGAACCATTCATCTCCAAATTAAACATTTACACAGTTGGCAGCAATGGATTTTACTTCCCACACATGCAAACGTTGAGTCCGAATGTACTATCTACTTCCTACCTATGCAACTATCCAACATCTATCTTGCTCCCCGTTGCTTTTTGCATTCCTAGGTATTATCCCTTGGACTCCTGCATGGCAACTCCTCACATCAGCACAGTGGTCTGCTTCCACCTCCAAAAGATGTGAAGACTGTGACAAAAATCCTGGATGTCCAATGAGAGACAGCAACACACATGATCAGGAGACTGAAAATCTTCAAAAATCAGGGCATGCTATCCGTGAGTGCAGACATCAAGTCTCATACATGGGGACCACCATTATGCAGGGAGAATCCACAGCCACATGTAAATGCTGAGAAGATATTTTTTCCCATATGGCTCCAGCCACAGGCTGGAGGCAGCAGCAGCCTTCCCTGGCTTCATTCTCATCAGGCACCCCAGTTTCACCCCTTCAGCTCCCATTTCCCCAAACTCTCAACAGCGACTGGCCCTGTACTATCAGTATCTTGCTCAGCCAGTCAGGAGCAAGCAAAGGGCCAAGTGGTTTTATAAATGTTAAGTATGATGCCAAACAAGGAAAAAAACACATCTACTTTTTATGAACTACAAAACAAACCGCTGCCCTCCTCACACACTGTTGTAGCTCTTGTCTAAGACTCCGGGGTTACCATCCCTCTCCCCTGCATGGGTTCACTGCTGCCTTTGTGCTCCACAGGCACAGCTGGAGCTCTGTTCAGCTCCCACTGCTTCCTTCCCTCTCCACTCTGGCCTGGATGTGTGGAGATCTGTGACAACAAATCTCCTCAGTCAACTGCTCTTAAACCCAGGGTAGAGCAGGGAAGGGAGAAGTTGACTTCTGCCCCATGCTTGGGAATGGGTTGCTGGCCATGACTTGGCCTACAGGTCCTTACAGCTTACCAGATTGTATCTCTGAATACACCCAAGAATACAAGGGGAGGGAATTCCAATCCTGGCCAGTGACTGCTTGCCAAGTGCTCACCCACTTGCAGTGAGCAGACCACAGCAGCAGTGTGAGAGGAGAAGGGCAGAAGCAATGGGATGGTTCTTGAGATAACCATGCCCAACACGCCGCTCTCGAGCGCCCACGGGTCCCGACCGGACCGCCCTGCTCAGCCTGATGCGTGCTGTGCCCAAAGTAAATGAGTTTCACTGCTGATGAGATAAAGGAGGGACTTCACATCATTAGTCCAGGGGAAAATCTAGGAGCCAGGTGCTGCAGTAGAACAGCTCCTTGCCTGGCTCTGGTTTAGAAAATAACACGCACACATAAGAATAAGAGAAACAGTCACAAGCAAAGCCTGAGGACACACCACCACCCAGCTTGCAGTTTCACAAATAGCACACCTAGCATGCTGCCACGGAAAACCAATAAAGCAGGCAGTTCACACAAAACCAAGAGTACCATTCCACTGCAAGGCATTCCCTCCATCCTCCTTCATTAGGAGAGGCACCCCAAGTAGGGTCGAATCAGGCAAGAGAACCTAAACTATGCCTTTTGCTGTGGTGCTTCATTCAGAGAACTTTTTTTGCTATGGTTCGATAAAGTGAGCATTCTCCATTTTCTTTGAACAAACTGTACTACACTTGTTTCTCATCAGATTACATAAATTAGCTGAGAGGGAATGGATTCAATTACAGCCCAGATTCCAGGACCTCTTAAGAACTGACTGCCTAACACATTCCTTTCATTTAACAAACTGGAACCAAATGAGGATTATCTCATATAAATAATACTCCCTCGATAGGGAGATGCAGTAAAATGGCAAAAAGACTCAGAGGAACCATGCAGATCAAATACAAGAGCCTCTGATATTACCCTCTGGATTTGAAGTATGAACATCACATAAACTTCACTGTTCAGTATTTTTGCTTTGTATTGGGAACAAGAATTTGATTCAAAGACTTCAACTTATGACCAAGTTTCATATCTTTTGACAGACTCAGACAGCCAAGGAAAAAATGTGTTTCAAAGTATGCCTTTCCACATTGAAAAGATAATTTGATATCTCTGCGGACCATACAAACCTCTCCTGAAAAATCCAAGATTTACAGTCTCCCAAGTGACTCAGAGTAAGCAGACCAACAGTAAGGGCTTTACAGTGCTCAGAAGCAAGGCAGCTTCCCAGACACTGGTTCTTTAGGGAGGCAGCATTGTGGAACCACTGAACCTGCTATGGCAGCTCTTAGGAACAACCCATCCTGACAGAAACACTCGCCCAGCCTTTCAGCCTGAGCACCACACAAGCCATCTCTAGTAAGGATTATTTTATTTCTGCCTAAACGCATAAGCAACCAGGGAAGAAAATTGCAAGGAAAAGTCTTTGATTTAGAGCTCAATAAAGGACTCAAAACTGAAGGTACAAAATTATATAAGGTGTCGATTATCCCATTAGCAAGCAGTGTTCTGGACACACTTTGAAGACCTGGTTAGAACACAGAGGCAGATTACCTGTAAGCAAATGCTTTTTAGATTGCTAAAGAATGGCTGAAGACAGTTTTCATGTCAGCCCATGCTATTACTACTTGTCTAATCCTCCAGCTGTATTTAACCTGGCATGCAACTACAAATCCCAGATTCAGCAGGTAAGCTTCATGCATAAGACTCGATCCAAGGAACAGGATGTTTTTACCCACTCAGTAAAAAGGTTTCCAGGGGACACGGCAAGTACTCTGCCAACACGAATCTTTAAATCAGTACAGTACTAGCCAAGTACTTTCTTTCTGAGCTTCCTCATACCTGTTCCTCCATGTGTCCAAAAGATTTCTCAGTATTGTAGGAACCTCAGTAACTACCGTGCACACACAGACACACAAATAAAGCAAACAAGCTGTCCTGGCACTTAGTCTGAACATCCCTTTATGTTCAGCGGGAAGGTAAAAAAATGTAGTTTTGCATGTGCTACATTCCACCTATAAAACTCCACACACGGGAGATGCTCTAGCCCCCCTTACTCTGTTTTTTTTAGGAAAGAAGTTAAATGAAACATCACCTGAAGCTACATACTTCCTCCAGAAGGGATGAATGTGCTGACCTGTCCATCGAGTTTGCAGTGTGCAAACTCTGGAGGAGGTATAAACCTCCCTAGTTTGTACCCAGGGAATGGTAAAAGTGGTTGAAGCATACACGAAATGATATTTCTTCCACTCAGAGCAACTAGGACTAAGCATAACTACTGAATACAAAGGGGTCATTTCCCCTTTGATGGATGTGACAACAAGGATTTTAAAAGGCTTCTTTTATTAACAGGTTCCTAACATGTAGAAAGGACTATTTATGCAAAGCAGACACAAAGTTATGTTTACGCCTGTTCTTATTTCAGTCATAAGCAGCAACTGTCTGTTCATCTCTGAGATTTAAAAGCACAAAATCCAAAATTTTGCTTCCCACTTCAATTGTGTTGAGAGATTTCTGTGTCTATCTCTGCTGGCTGACCCCTGAACAAACCACCAGACCCCTCACCAGTCACTCTGGCCCCTCCAACCCTCTGTCCTGCTTTTCAGCCCCGTAAGGAACATGTGGGTTCGACCAAAGAGGTTTGGCAGCAATTTGATTTACAGAAAATGCTCTCAGAAAATTAAGAAAGCACATTAACCCCTCCATACCCTCTGCCTGGTCACCAGGAGCCTGGCTGTGCATGACACTGCACAGAACTGTTGATGGTTCTTACTTTTTCTAAGCCATGGGAAGAGGAGAATCCCATAAGGACACACTTGGGAAGGCTTTTCCCACTGGCCCCAGGCTGTATCTGCCATGCACACAGTACTCAGTCTAATGGACACCTCTTGACACCTATTTTTAAGCAAGGGTGGTTTGTCTGGCCATCTGCAATGCTACTGTCCATGCAAGGACCACCCCAGAAAGGCAGGAAGAGTGAGAACACTATTTTATTTGAAATGCCCCTTTGCAGCCAAAGCTGAACTGACCCTTTAATATTCTCAACAGACATTTTTCAGAGAGGTGTTGGGCTGGGAGCTGGTTACTGCACACCTCTGCTCCGTGTCCTGACCAGAGAATGCAGCAGGCTTCCCCAGCCCTTTCTCTTGCACTGTTTCAGTTCTAACAGCCAATGACTTTGAGAGCAAAACTCTGATACTTTAAATACAAGCAAACAAATAGCAGAGCAAAATCTGAAAACACATCCAGAAGCAATGCTGATTAGGGCAGGGCAGCTGAACAGAGATAGGCTGGTGGAAGGGAATTCTTTATCTCACACTACCACACTCAAAAAGCAAAAAGAACCAGTAGACAGAAGGGGTGTTGCATCCAGGAATCCACAGAGAAAACCCTAAAGGTGGAAAGCAGAGGTTACTACGCAGGTGAGGTATAAGAGTATCTGTTAGTTGCACACGTTTGTTTTTACTCAGCTGAAATCAAGTGATACTTCTTTGCTGAACATGGGAAAATGGAAACAATACCACATGGAACTTTTTCAAAAACATTTTTTATTTTAACAGCAGCAAATTTCTAGAGTGTAATGGTTTATCTGGCAAGCCTTTGTTATACTTGAGACACGTTTCCTTTTCCAATTTCACATTTAATTCCTTCAAAACATGTGTTACTCATTTTGCAATTTTGTACCCTCGATGCTGTTGATGAGAAGAGCCAGAAGAACCTCCGGCAGTACTTCTGACCATCTTGAAATACAAGCCTCCTCCCTATCCTCAGCACCTCCCTGTTCAGAACAACTGATTTATGCCTCAGCAGAGCCAGGTATGAGCCCAGAGGAAAAATAAGACTCTCTCCAGCACAGAGCAAGGGCACTGCACGCTGCAACACAAGGGCAGCCAGGTACCCAAGAGGGAGTCACAGCCACTCAGAGCCAATGCTGCAGTGCCACCTGCAATGGGCAGCACAAGGAGAACCTGCCAGGCCCTGCTGCTCACAAACCAGCCCCTGGAAACCGCCCAGACAGCGTAAGCTATGGATCATCCCAAAGCCCAGGCAAGCGCACAGACTGCCAGCATCACTCGGCAGCCTCAACGAGAGCAAGCGGAATATCGCAAGTGCCACATGTTACAGATTACATTTTGGAGCTCTGCTCCTCAAAACTACCCGTTGGTGATGCTCCTCATCTGTCAGCATCACTTCTTTCCTCACCTGTGATTTATTTCTAATCACCCAGAAACATTCACTTATTCAACTAGAAAACAGTTGAATTTTCTTTATTTCTTTCAAACTTTAATTGTTGCACCTTTTTGCCCTGACAGGATTTGTACAAATCTGCACTTTTTCCTCCTAAAATGATACAGCTGTTGACACCAAAGAAACCAAGAAAATAAATATGCCAGGGAAATCATAAAGAGGAAAATCATGTCCCAGAAGTCTCCTCTTTATTCTTCTGATTTGTCTCTCACATGACAAGTTCTATTAATTGCAAAGATTTGTGCTTCATGTCCACCCCTGAGCTTTCAGGAATTTATATGGCAAAAGGTGGAAAAGCTTTTGTTTGTGATGGGGTTCGAAAGGCACGTGTACATAGAGCTTTTAGGGCTAATGACTGAACTTATTTACCACTGGAATAAAGTGACTTATACTTACTGTAATTTTGAGCAACAGAGTAAAAGAGTAGCACTGAGTTGGAAGGGAGCTATGACAATGACCATGCGAAACTAAGTTTCCTTTCTCTGTTCCATGCTCAGATGCTAGAGGCATGCAGAAGTGAGGTATCACCAAGGACTGCAGAGTTACTGGAGTTTCAGTGGAGTCAATACCATATATTTAAATTTAATTATGTATAGTAAGTTCCTATAAATATAAATCTTTCCATGGGGAAGAGGCTGAGCAGCAGATAGAGTTCAAGACTGGCAAACTGTCATTTGGAACAGAACCAGGTCCTACCTTTTCCCGTCTATCTTTCTCACTTCCATCTTCAGTGATACGGTTTTATGGTAGTCAGTTCTGTTGGATGCAAATGCTCTGATTACTCCAAAACCATCTGTGGCTGCTGCTTCCTAAGACAAAAGCAGAGCACTCAGAAGGAGCTACACTTGGCTGTGCTAAACAGGAGAGCATTTCTTCAGGAGCATATGCCTGGGATCCTTGAAAAGCCTAACGTCAACCTGTCATACCCCAAACCAGATTAAAGAAAACCAACAAACCACTGCGAATAACCAATTCATCCAGACATTTACTGATCTCCTTAACCACATGGATTATTTGTACAGTTCTATTGCCTTTCAGCACACAGCCCTACCGTACCAAGCCACTAGGTGTGTTTTTCCACCCGGCGATCCTCAAAATCAAGCACAACTCAAACAGCCACAAAATCAAGTTCTGTGCTATCAGTACAGAGACCTGCCAAGCACATGGCTCCTCCGTGCCCCGTCCTTCTGCTGGCACGGGCAGTACCTGCCCTGTGTGGCCCCTAACACGGTCAGTATGACCCATGGCGTGGCTCTGCTGCTGAGCAATGCTGCTTATCAAAGAAAAACTGTTCCTACAGAGCAGCCTGCAAGGAAATACCTCAGAGGAGCTAATTCCCACACAAATGTGGCTGCCTGCATTTGTTCACAAAGTCATGCTGCGGGTGAGCTCTCCAGAGCTCAGACCTTGGCTCTGGGCTGGCCAAGGGAGCAGGAGGGCTAACGCCAGTGATCATCCCTGCAAGGGGGAAAACCCACAGGGACCTCATGGAGATGAAAAGGTATGGGGGCCAATTATCTTCGGAAAACTTTAAGTGCTACATAAACCCCTCATTTGCCTCTATGCTTGGAGCAGAACACTCCTACCCAGAAAGGAAGCATTTCAATACAGACTTTTCTTTCAGCACCTCCTCAATGCAGCTTTGGGCATGTCCCACACTCTAGATACCTCTGAATTTTACATGTGCCCACAGACTTTGCTGGGCTGGGACCTACGAGATGGCAAACCAACTGGAGAGCACCGAGACCGGCAAACAAACTGGAGAGCACAGCAATTCCAGGTGCTTTGAGATTGCTGCAGTGCACAAGGCTCAGGTGTGGTGCAGCTGGGGACAGGAAATAGAGACAAATACAAAGAGGCCAGCCTTGCTGTCTGCTGGAATTATCTAGGAATGTGTCCTTTAACAGCACGCCAGACCAAGGATAGATGACAGGAAAGCAGGGACAGTAATATCTAGGAGAAAATTACTAAATCGCAGAGAAAGCTCTTTTCACACGGACAATGTCCCACGTGGGGGTCCAGGGGAACAAGTAACATTGCCTGAAAGGGACAGGTGTAAAACACATTTCCAGTGGAAATACATGTTTAATGAGGAGAAATTTAATTTTGTTGCGCTGTGTTTGGCCTTCTTTGCCACCTGCAGCTCAGGTTACATCTGATGGGAACACCAGTGGGTACCGGTAGTCACAGACGGGACCTCTCCTCGACACCCAGGTGCTCTGCCCGTGTCTACTGCACACGCAGGAATGATGTGCTGAGCTGCTCTTTCGGTTCCCCGAGGCTAAAGCAGCCCCAAGCACGGACACAGGGCTCAGCATTTACCTTCTGCTCAGCCCTTCAGCAGACAGTGACCCTGCAGCACGAGACACGGGGCCCCAGTGCAGCCTGCCTGGCTTCCCGGTGTGCTCCCAGGCAGATTCCAGAAACACGGGCACCGAGACGTGTCCACACACAATAACCCAACCCAGCTTTTTGAACTTGGGAAGTAACATTTGTGGGAAAGAACGGCTGGCCAAGAAGCAGATGTTCTAGCTTTCAACTCTTCAGGGAAAGAAAAACACAAAAAAGAAAAATAACTATAGAAAAGGGTTACCCTTCAAAAGAAGAACTGTTTGCTGTACATGTGAGCCATGTGCTGCCCTTGCATGAAGCGCTCGACAGCTGCTCTCACTGGAAGAAGCTCTGTGGACTGTGAATTTGCCTATCTATGTAAACAGGGTGTTGCCTCAGTTGGAAAACAATCTTATGGCTGAGAACAGCTTGCTGAGAGACCGAGTTTAGATTAATTCTGTGAGCATGAAAATAAAGAAGTCTTTTAAAAACAGGGACACACAGAGAAGGCAGAATTTACTCAGTCAGACAAGAAGTGGGCATCAGCAGCAAGAAGGCAGCCCCAGCCCTTGGGTGCTGCTAACAGGGATCAGAGAGCCAGAGGGTCATGAACTCTCCAGGTTAATGAGAGGGAGCTGCTGCAGGGAATCTCCTGAGCACAGGGAAGAGACAAAAGGAGGAGAGAAGCAGAAGCATGAAGGCAGTTGTCTGCATGTCAGGAACACATTGCAGGGAGCAGAAATCAACAAGAAAGGAGAAATAAATAAAAAAAAAAGAACCAATGGAGGACTCCCTAACCGTTGTGAATTTAAGCACAGGACCAGGAGAGAGTTGCTTTGCAATTAGGGCCTATCAAAAACAGAGACCTGCAGATGCCTCCTGGAACCTTTCTGGGAAACAAGCTTTTCTTCACAGCCACTGAGGAACTACCAGGCTTTTAGTGTACTGAGAAACACAAAACCAAAGCAAAACTCAGCACACAAAGAGAGACAACCAAGGGCAGAAGAGCACAGAACACCTTGCAGAGCTGCCATCTCAGGCAGCATTCACTCACCCAAAGGCTCAGAACCTCCTGAGCCACGTTCCCCATCGTGGAGCTGGCCCTGCCAAGACCTGATGTGTGTCACAGCTGCCACTGGCTCAACCACTGACTTCCCATGGGAGGCAAAGGACAGAAATGAGGGTTCTGGCTGCTTGGGATGGCACTTTATGCTTGCTACACAAACCAAGCTCCTATGTGATTCTTCCAAATCCTTCTACCAAGTCCCAAGCACCATTTTTCTATGGCACCCAGCCAAGAGGCAGAACGATGGATTTAGGGGGTGTGGGGCCATTTCAGCTAGGGAGTTTTTGGATTAACTTTTTCCTGTGAGCTCCAGGATGTGGGTTACAGTGCAGAAGTTACTGCAAGTGTAGCTGAACATGCTCAGTCCCCAGACTGAGCATGGTCAGCTCCCAGCTCACACAGGTTTGAAACCATGGATTTGCCACGGGCTCGCAGGGCCAAGAGGAAAAATCCGTTCACAAAGGAGTGCGGGGCCCTTTGTTACTTTGCTACTTGATTCACTGAAAACACACAGAGCTACTTATCCTGCTAACACACATACAAGCAGAGCAGTTATTAGACAGGTAAGCCACTAGACAAAACAGCAACAGATTTTAGCCTGGAAAGTACATGAGAAGAAATGCAGCCTTTTTTCCCTGGAATGTCAACTTTCAGAATTCCATAAATATTGCTTAAGGATAGGATTTTTTTCAGGTCACTATCCTGTAGCATCCCTGTCAGACAGGCATCCAGTTACCTTCCCCAGAAAACACCTGATTTATGAATCTGACAGTTTTAAGGCAAGAGAAAATAGAATAATAAGGGTACGCCTCAAGTCAGGATTAGGGACTGCTCACTGGCAGCTCTGCAAAAAACGGGCCAGGCAAAGAAAAATAAAGACTGTGCAGCAGAACCTGGGGCTGAGGCTCTGCTGACAGGGGCCACTCCGCAGCTGCTACTGCCACACCGCTGCGTGTTTGCCTTGGCAGCCGTGGCCCGTGCCGGACATGCATGGCAGGAGGCAGCAGTGGGCAGGTGTGCAGCGTTCCCGTTTCGCCGCGCGCCGCAGGAACGCGGCCTCTGCCCAGTTCTGAGGCTTTGGCTTTTCACAAGTCCGTTTGTATAATTTCTTTTCCAGTGGGGAAAAAAGTTACTGTCAAAACAGTAAAGGAATGATTTGCATATCTTTGAACTTTCAGGGAGTGTTTGCTTTTTTTGTTCTTCGCTTTCAAAATAAGTCAAAAAGGGCGGGGGGGGGGGTGGGCAGGGGGTATGTGTGAAGTTATGAAGTTATGTGAGGGGAACAGATCCTCCTGCTTGATCTGCTGGTTGAACAGAGAGAGGCCTCCAGCCTGGTCCTGCATTGGGAGCACATCCTCCCCAGATCAGGGCTCTGCCTCACAAGACATGGAGTCCTTCTTAGCCAGCAAATCTATAAAGTCTCAGCGTTATTTTGTTCTCAACAGACACAACCTGCGCTCACCCCAGAACATCCTACTGCCTTGGCAAACATGACAAGCTCAGCTCCAGCCATCGAGGCCAAACACAGGGCCAGGGCTCCGCTTGTTGCTCTTCAGCAACAGCGGCCAAAGTCATTGCTGTTGACAGACTCTAAGCCTGTCCTCTAATTCCCTAAGGAATCCAGCCCACCAGGCTACCTGGGAACCACCAAACATCCTGAAACAGCAATGAGTCGTTCAGATTTTAGGAGCTTTCCTCTGGAACAGCGGGGACTGAAACGAGCAGGTCACCCCCTGGTCGCCTGCACTTGCACAATAACAATTCGAGGGAGCGATCCTGCCGACACAAGGATTTGCTTTTCCGAAGCCTCCCTCCCCATGCTCCTCCCTGGCCTTGGGGGCAGCTGGAGAGCTGCCTGTGCCTGGCAGGTGCAGAGGGGCTGACTGGCGCTAGCAGCTACAGCCGCATCCTTCTCCAAAAGCAGCAGAGCAAGGTCTTTCCCAAATTCAGCCACAACTTTGCAAAATGTCTCTTTCTCCTTTTCTAATGCCAGTTCTGGTGGACCCTAGGAGAGCAAGCAGGACTCAAACCACGTGGCAGAACACACTCTGACACAAAACCCAGAAGAGCTGAACTCCAGGTATGATGACAGCAGCTAGTAGCTCCACAAACATTTGCTATGTGATCACACTCTCAAGTTACAAGACCTGAAGGACCATGGCAAAAATCCACACCAGACACAGCAGGCACTGACTGATGGATTAAGGTTTATAGATACAGTTAAAAACCAGCTTTACTCAGCAAAGCCAAAACATAACTAAAATCCCTGGCCCTAGACAGACTCACAAAACATAAAAAGCAGCTCAGATCTCCACCAGAGTCCTCAAATTTCCACAAAAGGGGGAAAGAAACCCAAAATGAACTAAAAGGAGAAAGACGGGAAGGAAGTAAAATCAAAGCAAAGCAGAAGAGACTTGCTGTTAACATACGAAAGTTTAGATGCTTTTGATCGTATAACAGCGTACTCATTTCTCCTGTCACCACGCACAGAAGTCAGTTGAGCTGTTGATTTGGAAATGCTAATTAAAAACAGGATTTGACGTGCATCTGCTTAACTGTGCATGCCCTGCTCAGGAGGTAAGACGTCTCAAAGGCCACACCTCGTCAATGCCACAGAGGTTTCCCTGCCCAGAGGGCAGGTCAAGCCCGAGCCACACCGCTGCTCCTGTCCCGCACTTCCCTGCAGCCATGCTACTTCTCCAGAGGACAGCTGGGATTGCAATCCTCCCAGTCTGTCTCTTCCTTATATATATATATATATATTTTTTTTTTTTTTTTTTTTTTTGTTTAAGGAGTGACCTTTTAGAAACAATCCACCTGTCTACAGAACACTCTTTCCTGGTATTTGTCAAGGATATTTGAACAGATTTGACTGTAATGAATGTCATGCCTCCAACCGCTGAAATGAGCAAGTTGTTCCCAGACTTCCATGTTTTGTTTTGTTTTTTTTTTTCCTTTCAAAAATGCTGTTTATGAAACATCCATAAAATCTGCTTGGCAGCCTCAGGGCATGAGCCTCAGCTGTATTTGCTGTGTGTACTCAATGCTGGCACTACTGGAAGAGACCATGGAGAGGTTCTCACTCCTGCAGATCGGGATAGTTACAATTTTGTTACCCACTTCAGGGCAGGGGGATAGGCCAGGGAGCACAAGTCCTGCTTCTTCATGGATGCAGAGCAGGGGTAGGAAAGGAAGTTTGCAAACTCTTCAGGGCAGAGAGCTTTCACTAGCATGTCCTGGCAAGTTGCAGAAGCTGTTTGCAAATTTTCATTATAAAATACCAAATTTAACACAGACAGAAACAGCACACTGAGCATCCAGCATATTTTGCCTGCCACTTCCCTTGGGCAGAGTGCCCCAAATCAACTCTGTCTTAAGGAAGGCACCTGCGAGCAAAGCAGCTTTTGGGGAAGTCATTTTCTCTCTTAGCATTCCTGCTCCTAAGACTGTTGGTTTTGTAAAGGCTATAATTATAAAATAGACTTTGGTTACTTTCAGCACCACTGAAATGTCTCTGCCTCTGTCGCGGCAAGAGAGAAATCCACCCATTGGTCCAATTGAACATTGGGAGCAGGTCAGAAGTGAGAATCCCTCACAGAGGGCGTAACTACAGTACCAGTCATTAACAAAAAGGGAAGACAGAACACGGACTGAAAAAAGCAGCCTGCACAGACCAAACACCCGAAAAGCTCATGTGGAAAACAAACAAACCAACCAAAAGCCAAGGAAAAAAAATTCTGACTTTGGAAGTTGGCACTCCGATTTCTTAATTGAACCTGCTGGAGTTGAGGCCTGTGGATAACCTTCACTGTATGGCACATGACACCCTTGTGTGTTGGACCTCTGGGGATTTTGAAAAGAGGATTTTTAATTACTTCAGGAACAACTCCTCACACGGTGAAAGCAGCCCAGGGTGGATTTGATTCACCCAAGTGCCACCCTGGGCCAGGTGGGTGCAAGTGCCACACGTGGAACGCCCTGCGAACAAACCTAGCGGTGCAAGCTGAGGCTGGAGATTGCTTTCCGTGTAATTACAGGGTGGTGCCGCCATGCAGACGGCTCCATGTGGAGCTCCAGCAGCCCACAGCTAGCCAGAACATTCTGGCAGCAAACGTAGCTGGAAGGGGACAAAAAAGAGAAAAGTTTGCCCTGAATTGGACAGACCTGCCTATAAATCGACATAGGCCCTTGTCAGGCACATCTTTGCTTGCTGATTTCTCATGTCAGTGGGATTTAGGGCCAGGTGCCTACTTTCCATCAGAAAATAGCCTCGCCAACACATGCTAAAGATGTCTCACTGCTCTCTGCCTTGCATCTGGAAGGTATGCATGTGGATTTATAAGGCGTAATTGAGCGGTTAGTCCATCTGATTATAAAGCATGTGACTTTGTACCATGACCACATTAAAACCCTGCCATCAAATAAAAAAAGGAAAACTAGAGCTGCCCTATAATTTTGGTCGACTGAATCAAGCCTGTTCTGTGGACTCACACGCATTTGGTTCCAGATCTATCATACAAAGGAGATGCTCAACAGCCACATCCTCAATGACTTACACATGCAGTTCATGGGGCTGACAGGCTGAAGACTTTTGTTCCCTCAACAAAATGTTCTCTTGACCGGAAAAAAAGAGAGAAAAAATAAGCAGTGGCATCACCAAGGGTGCTAGAATGGCAGAGGGACTTCTGTCACATCTGCAGCTCGAGCAGATGTGCTCCATCCTTCCCCAGCCCTGAGGACTGACCCTCCCACCCTTCCTGCTGCTGGCACAGGAAAGTGGGGAGCGATGCAGAGCCAAAAGGAACTGCACTGTGCTGCCCAGGGAAGGGAAGAGGTTTTTTCCAGGAAGCATGTGCACAAACACTTGCCCTGGCACAAACACTGCAGCTCAGCAGAGGCTGTGTCAACACTGGCACCGCTGGACTGTTCTGTGCTTGTCATGGCCCAGCAGCCTAAGCTGAAGAGCACCAAAAACCACTGTCACAGCTGCCTCACACTGGTCAGCGATTTAATTCCTGGAGTCTTTCACCTATTTCCTGCCCCCAGCCAAAGTTCAGCACTCCACTGTCCCAGAGCATCCATCTCCAGGCAAGCTATGACCACAACTGGCAGCGTGTGCTGCGCTGCCAACAGGTTTTACTGCAGGCATGGAAAGCCCAGTCCCCACTGGAAGGGACTGAGGAAGTACTCTCCAGAGGGAGAGTACTAATTCTGAGGGCTTCTCCTTCACATCTCAGAGATTTCCTCTGAGGCTTCTCCAAGGACACCACTCAGTCCAACATCAAAGCCAGAGGAAAAGTGCTGCTGTGCTGCTGCTTGGCTCCTTTGCCAGCACCGAGGAGCTGAAGGAGCATGCAGAGCCTTGCACTAATTAAACCCCAGTGACACTGGGACAGAAAGTACTACCCAAGACTCCCTTTAGGAAGCTGCTGTTGTTTCTTCACAGAGAGGACAGCTGACTGGAGAAGGAAGAAGGAAGGAAAAGAGAAAACGGAGACACTACCCTGTATCAGTCCTTTGCAGTTTTCCCCCAAGTGCCCAGCTTGCCTCTATTGGCTGAGAAGGGACAGACTTCTTAGAGGGAAACAGGCTTTCAAGTAGACAAACAGAGCCCAACCTCTCCATCTTCCCACTCACACCAGAGCCTTCTGTTGGGATCACTTCTGTGATCAAACACATGCTGCTACTTCGGACTCAGTTGGCAGCCATCCCACCCATGACTCTGGGGGTCCTGGATGTGCTGGCTTGGCAGCTGCCACCACTGCCCTCCCATGACCTTGCTAGAGCAAGTTTGCAGCTCTGGCCCTCTCTGCCACAACTCCCCTTCTTGCCTGCATGCCCCTTTTGCTGAGCTGTGCCTCCCTTTTTATGTCAGTAGCTTTCCTTGGCATTTCCTGGCCATCCACCTCATCAAGAGTTCAGGAAATCGGATCCTGGCCCAAGAGTGATGCTTGCATAGCATTGCTCCCATTTTCTTACTTCTTTAAGTTTATGAATTTCCAGGCTCTTTTCACAACCCACTGCAGATACTGAAAGAGATACCACCATGTACAACCAGAGTTTTGTCGAGAGGTCATGTTGCCCTGGCATCCACAGCACCGATTAGTGAAACTCTTGGGTTTCAAGCAAAGCAACCCTGGAAAGGACAGCTTGGAAACCTGACCTGGTGTGGGGCTTGTTGATCAGCAGCAAAATCATGGTTACAGACCTGTCCTGACCATGCTCCATCAGCATGCCTGACCCCTGTACTGTTTGCATAGGCAAAAGATGGAAGAACTGCAGCCTGTATGAACTCCATATGTTCGATACCTTCCTAAGCTGTTCTGGGCGCTCGAGTCTCCCAGTCAGCAGCATTCCCGAGCACACCCTGCTTGTCCTCAGTCAACCAGTTTGTCTGAAATACAGCTGGAAATATAAGCCATGCATCTGAAAAGACAAGCAGAGCAAAGATACCCTAAGCTGAAGTTTAAAAAGTAGCTGAGTTACTCAGAAATGTTTACCAACATTCAACAGCCCAGAGGAGCACAACTGCAACCACACAGGCTCCTTTGCACTGGCCACTTTCCCCTTAGCTACCTTACACCGCTTGCTCCTGAGGGGTAATTGTGACTTGGCTCTTATTTCTCATCTGAAATCACAAGAGCCAGCAAATCCTGAGCACATCCCAAAACTGGCTTGGTCAGGAAGAAGTTCCACATCTTTGGGCACCGCTCCTGAGCGTTAGGAAGTCTGCACAAGGCTGATGCTGACAGAGGGGGCTCGGTGCCCCTTGGCTGTGGTGTGAGAGCCTCCTCAGCTGGCTGTGGAACAGCTCACCAACGGCTGTACCTGGACAGGCACTGCCAGCTGTGCTGAGCACCAGGTGCAGCCCCACGGAGCAGCAGCAGGAAACGCCTGCTGCTAAATTACACACTGGGATGGTCTCGATGCCGTTCTCAGATAGCGCCCTGGCACCTTCTGAATAGATTTTCACATCAAAGAATCGCTAATACAAACAGACTTTGTTTACAGTGCTCCTCAAAAATCGTTGTTCAACATCTTCTCAACATCTATAAATCACTGATCAAGCCAACTTCTACAACTCCTAACCCAGCCAAATGCCAAGTTCCGCTGTGAGTTAAATCGCTCTCAAATCTCTGTGGTGCTCCAGTGAATGTGCTGGTGAAGCTTTGCAAGGGCACTATGACAGCTTCCAAAGGATCTTGGTGAAGAAAATGCCCAGCAGGTCCCTTCCTCAGAGTGCTGGAGAGCAGAACCATAGTAAACAGCCCTTCACCACTGAACTAGACCCTCAGGACCTAGTGCATATGATTTTAAAACACCGACATTTAACTAAATTGCGTATTAATAAGAGAAAAACCATTGCAATGCAGCCAGGGTAGGAACACATAACTTACTGAAAACTCCTTTCATCCAGCTGAAACCAAACAGGTGACCTAAGCAGGCCACATTCTGTGCCTGTGTTTATAGGTTCATTATTTGGATACAAAGTAAAGCTTTAAATACAGCCCTTTCTTTCAAGTACTGGCTGGATGTTGTACATGCAAATCTGTCAAAGAAGCAAGTCCTAGGAATTCCCTGCACGAAAGACTTGGAAATGTCAGTTACGGATTCCCTCACAAAAGGCATTTCTTTCACAGAAGCCACAATGGTTAACACACAAGCACCAAAAATCCTCATGGTAACGTCCCACTGGGCGGTGGGGTGCACTCTCACATCAAAGACTCATTGCTAACAAATGGACTCCACGCCCTGAGCCCCACTAGCAAACACAACTCCTGACCATGAAACCAAGGACAGACATGACCAAACTGCTTATGCAAAAGGAGAAGCTGGTTCCTCAGTTCCTGCTAAGCCATGTGGTAATCCTAATTAGCAGTATTTTCCAAGTAATTATAGTCTTAGAATAATGATGTTCATAAAAACAACATGTAAGAGGCCACCTGGGATAGTTCTGTTGTGTCTTGGTTGAAATTCCAGTAAACACTTCTGGAATTCATACCAGCAGACAGTTCCAAAAAAAAAAATCTCAAAGGTACTTCACAGTTCAGCTAAATCAAAGCAAATCTGATCCCCCTGAAGTCTGAGTCAATGTCAGTTGATGCAAATGAGCATTTGTTGAACAAGTGAATCCCTGAATGCATTCAGCCTTGGAACCAGAACAACACATGGTGTAACTTGTTAATTTGCCTCTACGGGGCATCAAGAAAATATTTTCTACTTTTTTAAAAGAACATGGGCTATTACATCTCCCAGAAAAAGTTCTCTATTCAACGATGACAGCTGCTATACAGGATGTAATTCATTTTGATTTTCCTTATCCAGATGCATGCCACCATTAGGCACAAGCTCTGGCACCAAAGGCACTCTAGGAAAGAGTGCAAAGCATTAAAGTGAAAATCACATCCACCATTCGCCGTTCCATTGCAAGGAGCACCTCTTCCTCCTTCTGAACTGCAGTCCTCCACTGCCTCTACCTTTTTTTTTGGCAGCCCCCTAAAGAAAGGGGATCTTTGGCAGCCTCAGTGGACAAGCTTTCCTTGAACCCACGCTTAGAGAGTTTTTTTCTTTTCAATATTCCCTCAAACCTGTTGAATAAGCCAATGTTCCAAAAAGCCCAGTACATACTGCCATCTTCACAGGATGAAGAGAACTGCCGAGTTCTTTCTTTGCCCTTCTCTTCCCTTCTGTCTGTTCTTTGGGATTTTTAAGAGTGAAAACCACACCTCTCCAGCAGGGCCATTGAACACCATTTGCCCCAATGTACACAAGGTCCCTGAATATTCTTTATCCTTGGACTCATCTGATACTGCCCCTAGGATTATCACCAGATGCACTGACTCGTGGCACTGGTGCCAGGGACCCACATGGCAACAGCTATGGAAGAAAGGAAGGGGCTTAGGATGGATTTTAATCACTGTTCTAACCACCTCATCTGCCACTGACCTACGGACCATGACTACAACAGTGAAGTGCCATCCTCAATCTTTAAATGTAATGCCTCTTCTCCAATGAACATTTTTGGAGACTTCCTTCTATGTGCTCAATAAAGATTCAGTTTCACCCTTTACTCCTTCAGCAAAAGCTCCTGAATGCAGCTGAGCAGTCCAGCAGAGATGAGAACACACCTTTGCCCCAGCCCAATGCATTGCAGCAGTCCTGGACCCTGCTAGGAACACAACAGCCACAGGTCCTGGGTTTACGCATTTTAAGTACCTCAAAATGTTTTTGTGAGGGTCTTGACAACCTTCCAGTAAAAAGCAGCTGTCAAAATGTATCATACAATATCCTAGCAGACCTCCTCCACACTGCTGCTATAATTAGGTTGGGGTTTTTATTTTGGCTTTAAAGCAGCTTGCAGAGAATACAATTTTGAGTTTGAATAAATGAAATGTTCAGAGTACATCAGGTCCATAATTGCATTTCAATTTGAGAAGAATGTGTTCCGTTTAAAAGAAAGCAAGCAGCGTAGTTGGAGGCAATTTAATTTACCTTCCAAAGTTTCTGAGATTTCTGAAAGCCAAACCCTCAGAGTAACTACAGTTCACAAAGAACACAGAAAGCTGGAAACTCCCAAGTGGGCACTGTCCTGTCCAGTGAGACACTTTATAGGAGAAGCTCGGAAGCTTTTACCCTCCAGTTCTCTTGTGACCTTTCCTTGACTTCATTGACTTGGAGAACTGGACTCTCCACCTCAAGGGCCGTGACCAGTTACAGTCAATGTGACACAGCTCCTGTCAGGGTCTGGCTGGTTGTGGTGCTCGTGTGACACAAAACACCGATAAATAAGGCTTCACTGCCTTTGCAGGCACTCTGTGTCAACCCACCTATGCAAAACAGGCAGCAGTTAACAAGGAGGCTCCAAAAACACACAGAGGCACATTTCTGACAGTTCTGTGTACATATGTAAACCACAAAGCTGCTTACATTCAAGAGCTGCCTAGACAAAGAGAGGGAAAATAGACCCATAATAAATTGCTGAGTTCCCTCTCTCTCCCAGGATGCTCTATCCTATTATTGCAAAAAAAACAGTCATGGGCAATGCCAAAGAATTTAATCCCTGAATATCATGTCCCAGCTGTCCTAACTGGGCAAGAATCTAAATACAGAAAGAAAAAGCAGCAGTCAGTGAACTCAAGAAGGCCAGCACCAAGTGACCAGCACTGCTTAATCTGTCCCTGCCCAATTTATTTCAACAAGTTGTCTGAAACAATGAGCAACTCTGAAAATATACACAGGAATGTTTCCCAAACAGGTACACAAACATCTTGAAGCAGTCCACAGGCACTCTGAACCTCAGCCTGATCCTACCTAAAACATCAGCACTAGGGTTCTAGGGTTTTATTTCTATGCTGACAACTTGCCCTCTAATTATATGTCCTTTTTATTTAACAAGGTAATTTTCTCCCCCATTTCTTCATCTTATTTTTCATTTGGCATTAAAAAAAAAAAAAAAAAAAAATGAAAGCCTTTCTATTCATGCTTCAACTCCTCTGAACTATTCCCACCCTTTCACTAGGCCAAACAGAAAATCAGCAACACATCCAGCAAAAGCATGTTCTAGTCCAGTGCTGCCTTCTTGGGAGTGAGTGTGAACCTTTCCTAAGCCAAGAGCTCCAGTAGCCCTCTTCTTTTATTGCCCATTACCACCCACTAGAAATGCAGTCCAATTTACCACAGCTGTGCTGTGAAGTAATGCGCCCTCGATCTTTACTTGGATTTATCACATACTCAGTCACTGCCTCCTGTCAATAGTACTCCTTATCCTCAACACATCTTTTTAGAACTCTGATACAGTTTTCAGTCAGGTGGCTTCCAAAGTAATGGCAAAGCCCTGTCACAGCAGGATCAGCTCTTGTTTTCAAAGATGCAAAGGATTTAAAAGACCCAAGAATTCACACCTTCACACTCAGCCTCTTCCAAGCACGACAGCAGGGTCCTAGGAAGGGAGTGCTGGAAAGACAGGAGTGGTTCCAGAAGCCTACAGGTTCAGCTTAGTGCCCATGCCAACCTCACAGATGCCCTGTGTGCAGCTCAGAGCACAGCTGCTCAGCAGGAGCATCTGCCTGGGGGAATTGGGACACACTCTCAGAGAGGATGGGTGTTACCCATCTGAGCAGCTCCACTTGGCCAATTTTGGTTTCTAAGTGCCTGACTGCATGGCGTGCACTTACATACTGCCAATGCCTGCACAGGGCATTAAAGTAGTCTCCTCTGGAGGAGATGAATGAGTAACTGCTGGAAGATCACAAAATAAATGAGTTTTGTGTCTAAGAAGAGAGAAGTGCTTCAGCAGAGCCCTTTCGTAACCCTTTTGGTGCCGAGCAAGAGCTTGGACCGTAAGCACTCATCAGAAGTGTTACACACACGGTCTGTCTAAGGCAAAGGTTTAATCCTAACCCACTCCCAGCCTGAACGCTGGGATGGAGTGCTGTGCCACCCACAGCCCAGTCATTCCCCACAGACATTGTGTCATGCAGTTTACAGCAGCAGTAGTCACTAAGATGATGCAGTATAAAATAGAGGTGTTAATATCTGCAATTAGTTAAAGCTTTAACCTGTGAAGACATTCAAAGAATGAACTAAAATTATGCCCTTAAAAACATTTGAACAAGCTGGCCCCAAGCCATTAGGTACACTGCATGCTACAAACCAGGTGTGAGACCAAATCCTTCTCCATCCCTCAAACGGAGGTGTATGCCATTCCTCTATCCCAGCACACAGCCAGGATCAACTGTCTCGCAAAGCTTCTCCAGAAATGAATCTGATCTCAGCAGGTCCAGCTCTGAGATTCCGAATACCTAAACAAAACTGGGGACAAGGAGGGATGCAGGCCATGGCCCTTGGGGGACCAGCAAGAGTAGACCTGGAAGGACTCACAAACACTTTGACTGCTTCAAACCTAAACAGCAAATGCCATTTTGCAACGTGGCTTGGCAAACTTTGAGCACCAATATTTTAGGCAGGTTGGGTTTTTATCAGAGCCATTCGCATGGCACTGACCCAAAGCAGTGTCTGAGTTTAGGGCCACTGTCCTGGCAGATTCTGTCATTAAATGCCTGTGATTTTTACAAGGACGAGCTGTCCAGTAACCTCTCTCATTCTTCAACACATCCGTTTTCTTCACACTGAGTTTTGTATGGATGCATCTCTCCATTCACTGGGATGCCAGAGGCACAGCAAGTACAGGGGAATATGGGAGCAGCATCTTTTAGGACAGTAACACTGACAGGATAAGGAACAGCCTGGGCTGTTTCACCCTGAAACGAACTTCAATTCTACCTACTTTGACAGAGATCAACTATGACAGGCAGGGACTGGCAAGAAGTAAAAGGCATAATGCAGCTTTCTAGGGATTTCCTTTCCGTATTAAAGGATTTAATGCATCCTATTTGCCATCCATGCTCAAAGACAGCATCCTCAGCCCTCACAGGATGAATGTTTTCTCTTCTCCAAAGTAAAGCTTTTCTTGATTTTTTGAAACACATCCCAAGCTGTCCCTGTAACAACAAACCAATTTCCTTGCACTGACCACAGGAAGAGACAGACAACTGAGGCAAGATAGTTCAACTGTCCTAATTGTAAACAGGATTCCGTTGTATTCTCATTTACACCAGACAGCTCCCACTATATACCCGCTATAAAAACACCCTCTAAGTACAGTGACCACCCAGAAGTGAAGGACTGGATTCCAAGAGGCTGTGGGGAGGGATGCAGCTCAATAACACACGTGTTCTTATTTATGTAATTCTTTAGCAAAATTACACTGAGCATTAAAAACATAAAATTAAGCATTGATGTCAACAGAATGCAAATGACTAGAACATCTGTGTTGGAAAAATACATTCATGGTAGTCAGAGCAGTGGGATGGCTACAATTACAGCAGTAAGATTTAAACGGAAAGGAGGTTTGTTTTTTTTCACCTGAAGTAGAAGGTGTTCTGTGATGTGCTACAGAAGCAAAAGGTTCTGCTTCTATATGAAGCAGTGCTGCAGAGTAGCTCGGTCTGAGAAAGTCACCTTCATCATCTGGTCGTGACAGCAATACAAACCTGGAATCTGTCCTTAACAGAGGAACCCAGCTATCCTGTGACAAGAGGAAGGATTTGGACATTGAGACCATATTTTTATTTCCAAGTTGGTCCAGTACACTTTCTAATTGCATAAAATAAGAAGACACCCATGCTTTTGTCTGTCAATCATTTGGTCAAAGAAGAACAGGAAAAATCCTGCATCTGAATGCCATCCTCCTTGAACTCTCTGCATTTCTCTGGAAATGAGCCATCCCAGGTACCTTTAGTTTATCCTCTCCTCAGAGAAGACGAGAACTTCTTAATCATTAATGTCTTTATTGTCAAAATCACACTGGCAAAAACTCAAGCAAGGCAGAGACAGTTTATTAATGTCTCATTTTACAGATGAACAGCAGAGAATACAGCCCAGATTAATATCCTAAATCTTTTACCCAGCAAATCACCAAAGAAAGATTTCTGCACTTTTCCAAGCTGGAAATGCAGAGAGAATGTGCAAACAGCTGGACTGGTGCATCCACAAGGAAAAAGTTCCAATCACGTTACTTGGTTAAAGCCTACATCCTCTAGTCAGTACTACCCAGAGTTATGGCAATGGAGTCACCAATGCTGAAGTGGGTCAGCAATCTCCTGAACACCAGGTTGTTGGAAATAAGAGTCAGTCACTGTTCAGGTGTTTATCTGTAATTACCTGTGGACACTCACCTCGGCCTCAGCATCCTTCCCCTTCCACTTACCTCCTCAGCACTTATCAGCCACTCAGACATTTCTACCCTCGCCCTACCAAGCAGTCAATCCAGCCAAGTGTGCTAAGGCTCTTCCCCTCGGCCAAACAAAGCCATGCTCTCACATCTCACAGATCCCCGGAGCCCAGGCCCTCCATGGGGTGCCACAGGAACACATGAAAGGAGTCAGACATCAGTGTGAACCCCCCCAACACAGAAGGCAGCCTGTGAGGGTGACAGTCACACGCTGTCCCACAGCCTGCACCTAGAGAAGGGCGCTGTCCCAAGTGCACAGGGAGCTTCCTGTGTGGCAAGGCTCACCAAACACTGCTGTGACAGCAGCACAGTGGCCATGGCATTGGGCTGGCTGGTGAGCACACGCTGCTGCCTCCTGACACACAGAGCAGGGAACCGCTCAGTGCTTCTAATCCCACATTCAGGCAACGTTCCCATTGACGTCAAACATAAATATTGGAGAGTTCAGCTGTGTAAGCCTCTGAAGCAGAGAAAACAAGTATATTTTCAGTACTTAAATGCTTGGCATGCCCTTAAAGAGAGTTCAGATGAAGCCTTCAAGAAAGGTCCTTCCAAAGAAGAACCTGATGCTGTCCCCACCTTCCTGCTGAGCCACGTTCCTCCCTACCAGAGCATCAGGCCAAGGCACCGGCCACGCCGTCCCTCCCCAGCCACAGAACACAGCACCATTTTAAGCCAGGGAAAAAACACCGTATGCAAGCAGTGCCTGCACCTCGGCCGCCTCCCAGGCTCTGCACACATGTGGACATGCCTCAACAGCAGCCAGCTAGAGGAAAATCCTTCCAGGCTCCCCTACGAGCAGGCAGGACAGACTGCCAACAGGCTACAACCCTAAAGGCTCATTTGAAGTTTTTCCCTCCTGCTCACTGCTACATTCAGGGGCTAAAATCAGCACCAGAGGGGAGCTCCTCAGGACAGGCAAAATCTCACTGCTGTGGGCATGAACAGGGCGGCAGTGTAGCTCAACTCACATCTCTGCTGCAATGCAAGAACGGTAGGATGGGACACGGCAGTTGCAGCCAGGGCAGTTTATATTTATTAGCGCAGAAGTGTAAAAATATTTGGTGGTAAAATGAACCCAGCGGATGTTTTTGCTGGCAGGAGCCTGGGAGTGACAACTGCACCATGCATTGTGAAATAGCAACAGCTGAGCATGTGCTGGGGCTGCTTTCACACTGCCAGCGAGGCATCCCATGCTCTGGGATTAATTGGATTAGAGTGGCTTTCCACTTCCCACCCAGATCAATTGGCATTTTAAATAATTCACTTATCACCCTGGAGAGTGAAAGGCTGAAGTAGCTTCAGTACTACGCCTTTTGCAGAAGTTTAAGAGCCTTCTCCTCTCCCTGAGCCCTTGCCTCCAGCTCCTTTCTTTCCTGCTTTCCTATGTTTTCACTCCGTTCAGCTTCTTGCGCAAAACGATCAATTAATGTGACGCAAAATAAAACATGTTTGAGAAATGTCCACCCCATTCCCCCCACACGGATAAAGCAAAGAAAATATTTTAAACTTCATTCTACTTGAAAGCAGAGGGAACATGCCCCATGAAAACAATTTCCAGCATAACTTGAAGTCCATTTCAAGAGCAGCATGAAAAGCTGGCCTTGAAACTCCATTCCAGGAGCCCTGTCCAAGAAGAAGCTGCCTTCCTGGAAAGGTATTATTCTGCCACTGCAGGGGTGCTCTTTATACAGCTGGAAATTAATAGTCAGCAAATGCTTTGATCTGCCCTTTTACTTTTTGTAAGAACTATTTGATGACTCTCAATGGTTTCCTTTCTTTGGAACTCCCTGGCTCCACACTACACTTCCATACATTGTCAGCATCTGAGAGGGCACAGCTGTACTAGGGAGATCACTGATGGATATTCCTGCAGTCCAGACAAGTTAACTTCTCAGAGCTGGCAAAACAGACACTGGGCAAAACATGACTGAGGTCATGAACAACAGGTTACTACAGATTTTCTTTTGAATACAAAGAAAGTATAAAAATGACACAAAGTCTTCCTTTTTTTTACCCCTCTTGAATAGTAGGGTGAGAAAATGCATGAGTAAGTAAAGGATAAAGTGGCATTAAAGGGGTCATGTCAGGAAGTGAAGTGCCTGGTACCAAAGCCTTCATTAAGAAAACAAACACGTTCTGAATATTTTACAGCACAAACTTTCTACCTCAGATCTCTAAAACTCGTGAAGTCAGCAAGGCACCAACAATGAGAATGGTCATCACAGAATATCACAAATACCTAGAATAGCAGATACAGAATGTGACAAAACCAGGCCAAGTGCACATCAGCTCTCTTGCTGGGATGCCATGAAATGTCTCTGGTTGATGGGGTGTGTTCTTTGTAGCTACTGATTGCTAATGATTATTTTCACAAAGAAACCATAGTCTGAAAGCCTTGTCCTGAGCAAGTTGATCCCAACTAGAGCAACGCTGTCCATGTAAATTTGAAAAGGTGTTTAATACAGCTGAGGTCTGCCCCCATTCTCAAACCAAATCCCTGTGCAAACCTGCCATGCCAGGTGCAGCTGGAGCTCAGCCTCCGAGACAGGCTGTGCTCCTTTGGTCACCCAGGCAGCAAAAACAATGAGGCTTGTGGGAAGATTATTGTCAAGGTCAGGGCTTTCCTTTGTGTGACAAACAACCACCTGCTTACTGTCCTGTTACAGAATCACACGCTGTCGCCTGCTCACTGCTCAGCCAAGTCCCACACTCAGGTAGGAAGGACCCAACAATTCACAAGGAAGTCCACAGCTTGCAGCTAAGCAAATATTTCACCAGCTCACCCAGCAGCTCTAGCACTGATACAAAATAGCCTTTGTTGTATCATCAAAAGCCATCTACCTAGTGATCAGTCCGCCATGAAACAGATGCTGTGGGCCATTCGCTATCCTTGCACCTTTATCTACTGGCCAGAAATGCCTGAGATCCTCATAGCACATGGTCCAACACTTCCACAGCCTCCCCAGGCACTGCTGTCTCCTGAGCTGTTCTCCACTTTGAATTTAATTAAATACCCCTGAGAGCCAAGGAAGCCAAGCTTTGTGCTGAGCTCTGCATGAGATCCCAGGGCTGCTGGAGAAGCAAGAGCTCTTCCTTACACCACCCTGCCACTTTACCCACATGGAGCGGGATCCTCGTTTTGGGAATTGTTTCCACCATCAAGAACTTCATGAGGATAGAACTTCCAGCAAAAGCAAAATTCTCAGCAAACTCCACTAAAAAAAAAAAAATAAAAAAATTTTGAGATGCAGTATCTAAAACAAACATTCATATCAAGCCATAAACTTTGTGGGACACAAAGTCCTTCTAAGTTATCATTACAGCAGCAAATCAGTTGCTACAAAACAGCACAGAAAGCGGTAAACCTTTTCCACTAATGACCTTCTTGTTTACTGTTGCAGGATTTAATACACTAATCAATCGTATCAAACTTGCAGAGGCAATAAAAACTTGATAAAGAAGTGTCTGCTTTGTCACCTTTCCAACAGGAAGAAGGCTTGTGCCTTATTTGTGCCCTCAGTGACCTGGAGCACACCCGGGTGGTGAGGCCCAGGCTCCGGGCAGCTGGCACTGGCAGTGCAGGGAGCATCCCAGCGCTCCTGCTGCAGCAGCAGCAGCTCTGCACAGATGTTGGCTGGAGCAGGACAGGGAGGGAAGCCCCCCCAGAAGCAGGGAGCCATCTCCCTGTCACAGCCCAGCCACCAGCCCTCGCTGTGCCCCGACAGGCGCCGGCACTGAGGATGCCTGCATCAGCCACATGGGGATAAACCAGGGCAGAAAAAGGGGGAGATCCCAAATACTGTCACACACAGAGCGAGTAACAATCATTATTATAATCTCATTGCCCTCCTGATTGGCTATGGGGAATTCAAGAGTGTCAGTCTCTTTCATATGTGCCCCAATTATTCATCTAAGACAGACCCATAGATTTCATCTCCACTTCTTATCATTTGAGTGCATCACAATCCTCCCTGTCCATGATGTTAGTGAGCCAGGGATGTGAGGTTGGTGATATTTCCCAGGGAACACAGGGATACTCAGACATGGTAGACTTTACCCAGGCAGAGCTGGAGGTCTGCAGAAACAGGCAATTTGCTTTTCCTGTCCTGCCACAGACAACTCTGGATCCAGGGCTGTTGGTTTTATCCCAGAAGCTGCAGAAAGAACAGGAGGATGACACAAGCACAGGAATGGAGCTGGCCTTTGGAAAAGTCAGGAAGGAAGGTTTCCAGTCAAACCAAAACAACATTTAGTCAAAAAAAGCCCTGAGCCTAAAGGCCTTTGACCTTAGAGTGGGACACAGGTTACTCAGCGGGGATGACTGGAGTCTGAAAGCCATTTTTCATCAGCCACTGTCATCTAAGTCTGATACATAAGTCTCTACACCCTGGGACGTATCCGAGTGCCAGTGAACATTCGGTTCACATTCTCTTCTCTCTTGTTTACATTTTAAAGAATTTGTATTTGTCATGTTCATTTAATCAGCTGCGTCAACTGCATGTCACCGTATATCACAGATTTCAACAACCAGGGCTTGTAAATACTACCTAAGAGCAATGAACAGTAACCAGAGTTTACTTATTAAATCCAGGGTGAAAACAAAGCACTGATTTCCAGTAGGAAAGCAATTCAAGTATTTTCCACAGGTATAAAAACAGGTGCATGTCTTCAAAGACCAAACAATCCCCGGAAAAGGCTGACAGATGGTAAAGTCAAGATTAGACCAAACTAAGGTAAAGAGAGAAATAATTTTTTCGGGCCCATTTCCAAGGAGCTGCTCTTTACCACTTGGATTACTCCTGCCACTGATGTGGGGTGGGTGAAGCTTTTGGGTTTCCAGGCACTTCTCACCTTGCACCTGTGGTTGATACTCCTTCCCTGTGCTCACTGGGTTTTGAAAGTGGGACTGCTTTTTCTGTATTCCCAAGCAAAGCAGGCTCTGTACCATTAGTCAGCTTTACTGAAAAGAAGGAAAAAAAAAAAACCCAAAAACAAAACCAACTTAAATGCTGAGAGTAAAGATCCAGAGATGAGGAGAGGGGAAGGAACCCTCAAAAAGATCATGACTCCTGTATGTGAAACTGAGACTTCAACAAGACCCACACAACTTTGAAGGGAAAGGAAAGGTGGAGGAATGCTCTAAAAAGTCACAGCTAAGGGGAGAACATGCAGCACATCCTACAAAAGCATGGCATTGCCTTACCCACAGGCTCAAAAGCATGTACCTCAGGCCCTGCAATACTCTCAGGGAGCTTCCAAGGACACACAAAGAGAGGAGGTTGCCAAACAGAGCCGGGTCACTGTGACTGACACATAAAGAAAGTTCTTTTCACCTCCATAGGGAATAGTGTCATCACCACGAAGTTAAAACCAGAGGCCACAAAATCAGAGGTGAGCAATACCTCCACTGTGGTCAGCTGTCAGCAGAAATGCAGAGATTTCTCTTAAGAGATTAGCACTGATTTGCATGGGGTTCTTTTAACAGCCGGTGTTGAAATCAAGCTGTTCATGAACAGGCTTGATTCACGCTTCCTTGTCCTGGACTGTTGAACCAGGTCATGGAATCACCTTTCAAGGATGCCCTGCCTACAAAATAAAGTTTACAATTCATGTCCTAATCTCAGCTGATCAGGACATCTTCAAAACATCTGCAAGTTTTGGTGCAGTGCCCAGAAATCATAATTACTTCTGAGGAGGAGAAATGCAGATTTATTAAGACAAGGCAATACCTGGAAAATTAAGACTCTTAGGCAAGACATGCCATGGCTAACAGCAGTTCAAAACTTGACAAGAGTCAGCACTGTGGAATGGTGAACTCCAGACATATTTTTAATTACGTTTTTGGTTACACTCCATTTAAAAGAATCAGCTGTCAACACCAATCATTTCCTTTTGTATAATTCATAAAGTGGTTAATTTCAGAAGCAAAAGTATTATGGGTTTGAGTAATTGCCTGCTGAAGCACAGTAGGTGCTCCATCTCCACATCTGGCGCCTGGGAGCACGTCCTTGCGGCGCTGGGAGTGCTGCGTGCGGGAATGCGCTTCCATGGCGGGGTCCCGGCCAGCACCGCGGAGCGCTGCCAGCGCCACGGCTCCCGCTGCCCCAGAGAGCACAGATCCACTGGGGCTGGCAGCAGAGCACGGGGTGGGCAGAACCCCACCTGTGCCCTGTGCTCAGGGCTGGGCTGGCCCTGCTGCATCCATGGTGCTCAAAGGCTGCCCGGCTCTGTCAGAGCATCCCTCAGCCTGGTGTGGGAATCCAGAGCTTCCCTATGCATGCCCTGGCAGGTCTGGGACCCTGGCAGGGGTCAGGAACCCCCCTGGACAGAGCCCCCAGAGACACTGTCTGTGATCTCTGTCCATGGAGAGGAGTTTTCAATCTTACAGGATGATTTACAAACTTTGAGTGTTTGATAAGAGTAATAATTGTGACACGGGTGCAAAAGGAAAATCTTAGATTTCTAGATTAGGGGTTCAGAGAAGACAAGATGAAGGAATTGGGTGTGTCTTGTCCTTTTCCTCCTTCTTCATGCCCTCCATGTTTCACTGTAGTGTTAGCATTTTTCTATTGGTTTAGGCTGGAAACACACTGTTCAACATAGATGATAGATATTGGCACATTATTGTAAATATAATACACGTAGTTTCTGGTATTTAATGTTTGTACCATCCCACTGAGGGCAGAGCCCCACACGCTGCCCTGCAGGACAGACCTGCAGCAGGGCAGCAGAACATGTTATAGATAAGCAAGAATAAACAACCTTAAAAACAGCACAGACAAATTATAGCTTCTTTTTTGGCAACAGAGCAGAAAGACAGAAACTTTCTACAATCTCGGAATCACCAATACCCACAGATTCCGACAGCCTGGGATTACCCTGCTCAGCGCCCTTCCACATTCAGGAGCTGCCGCCATCTCTGGCTCCTCGCCCTTGCTGAGGGCACCATGGCCAGCAGGATGCCGAGCATGCCGTGCCCCCTGCGTGCTATGGGGGCTGGCATCGCACTGAGCCCCTCAGCAACTGTTTTGTAATGGGCACTCATGAAATGCTTTTCCTCACAGCCAACCTCATTTAAGTCCTGAGCCATCTGAAAATCAAACTGGGCCTATTGCATTGATCATCACCAGTTAGGCTCTGCACTGAGTCAACTGTTCTGAAGGGGAATTTTGCTCACACTTCAGCTATAGATCCAAGATAGGGCACGTTTTTCTAACCATTTCCTCACAGAATGCCTTTTGAATATTATAAATACATGCTATTTATAATTTACTGTAGTAAGTTTGCCATGGAAACTTACTAAGGGTGGAACCCCCAGTTTTCTTCCTCTGAACATTACAAGTTAGTTCTCACTTGAGTGCTTCGGAACTGACACATCAGATCTGCCTTGGCCTACAGACTCCATTGGGAGAAAACCCCACAGTTTCACCTGTGATGTTTTCCATAGAACTGGAAACAGAGACAGCAGCACAGTCCTCCTTGCACAGTGTCAGATGCTGTCCCGAGATTGGCAGGAGTTCCTAATATCTCTGTGTTCTGAGTCTCCAGATTTAAGCAATCAGAGCATGGTAACTGGCTAATTATATAGAGAAGTGTCACACATACTGCCTGTCACCAATGGTTAGTGCAGAACAATCCAGCAGAGAAAACCTTCCACCTAATTCCCACGGGGAAGTGACCAACACACCCTTTTATAACAGCAGTAGCCCAAGATAAAGTCTCTAGCCAGGTTCAGCCAACAGCATATAATACACCAAGAGCTAGCAGGGCACTGCAATTCTTTAGGAGTATTCACAAGGAATCAATTAGAATGAAACAAGTGACAAGTAGGGTTGAAGAGACACAGAGATGCTGTCTCCAAATCCTGCTTTTCTTGCTAAGTTGAGAATTTCTTTCAAAAACTTTAATGCAGCCCTCCAATAATGTCCTCCTGGGGTAACAAACCCAAAATACCAAAACTCAGTAGAGCTTTTCTTACTCTGGAGCAACTTCTGGAGAAACAAGCATCTCCTTTTGGAGCTGTTTGTTACCTGGCTCGACTGACACTGGACACATCAAGAACACGCTCCCAGCCAGAGCTCTGCAGGAACCACCTCAAACAGGACATCCCCTAAACACCTGGCACCGAATAAAATGCAGCAGAGAATTCCAGGTGCATTGCTGGAAATAATTTGAAACCACTTGTTTTCAAGTTATTTGAGCCTGCATCAATATGGTAAAGTGAAAAAATTCCTTGACCACTCCATTTTTCCAAGTGAACAGTGATTCACAGAAACTTTCTGGGGTGGGAGGGGAAGGGGCAAAGCAAACCTGACATTTTGAGTCGTGGAAGTCAGCAAACAAACAGGATGAATCTGAGGGAAGAGCAAGCAAAAGTTAGGGCCATGCTTCCTCGGCCATAAATTACACAACAGGAAAACGTTAAATTGTCAGCCAGAGTGGGGGCAGAGGAAACCACCTCCCCCTCTAAACGCATCTCAGCTCAAAACAAAGCTTATCCCACCAGAGCTCTCACTGGAGAAGGGTGGTAAAAAGCCTCAGAGCTCTGGATAAGGGCAATTTCCAGCAGGGCCCCAGCTACTTTTCAAAGACTTGACATTCATTCTGTGAAACTCTTCAAGCTCACAGCAGAGCTGTCAGGAGAGCTGGATTCCCCTTCTGCAGGTGCAATTTTACACATGGAAAATGAATTCCAGATGCAAAGCAGAGTTCTTGTCCATCTCCAGAACATGAACTGCAGTTTGAGTGACGTTCACCTGCTGAAATTCCCCCCTGCAGGTCAACTATGGGTTAACACAGAGGGAGCCCTCTCCTCAAAACCCCTGGTGATCCATCTCCTCCTGCCCCACTGCTGCACGCTCAGTGACACAGGGGCAACAAACCTGCACCTTGGCCTCAGGCAAAGGATTTTAGGCATATAATCCATGTATGCCAATTATTTGTGATACGTAAAAATAATTCTTCAATTCTAAATTGAATGTAAAGAGAACAATAAACAACTGGAAAAGTCTTTTGTGTACTTGCAAATACGGAGTTTAGAAAGAGTATGAAATCTTTGGGGATGTCAAACTCTTCAAAATTACTGATAATCACACTTAAAATTTCCTTCCCCACCCCCCTCCCCGTGCACACAGCACTGGAATCTGACGCAAGCTGAAGGTACAGGACTTCTGTAGAAGCAATCAAATGTCCCAGCTGGCCCTAAAGCAGTGCAGTGAGCTAAGGAGGTGTTCTGCCTGGGATCAGTGCAGCTACTCTGCACCTTTACTCCACATTCAACACTTGCTGAACGGATGCTTGACTCGGGATCCCAGGCAGGGACACACAGAGCACGCTCTCCTGGGCAGACACATCACCTGAGGCTGCATGTCCCAAAGGAATGCCCTGATCCCAGCAGTCACAGCCCCGGGCAGCTTCCTGGCACAGCTCCATGCTCAGCCATGGCAGCCTGGAGTAACACTTTCTCTTACAGGTTAAACTTGTCTATTTAACTTTTCACTAGATGCAAGAGGGAACAATGAGAAAAATTCCTTAGTAGCGTTCCTAACTGCCAGAGTAAATACAACCCAACTTAGGTCTGACATACTGAACACTACCAAAAAGACAGATAAATCGCTCTAACCAGGGTCTTTATCTGCTGCTATCTGAAAGTGAATGCCAACTGGCACCAATAACAACTCCCTACAAATCATGCAGCTTCACTTGCCATAATCTGTGGTGCTCCAGAATGCAGAGGGATGCTCTGAGGAGAGTCAAGCTTAGAAACAACAGCTGTGTCACCAAGAAACAGATCCCAAGTAACCCACAATAGCACTTTCCCTGTAGGAAAGCTGTTTGCTCTGAGCATTGCAAGGAGTAAGGAGACCCACACCACCACTTCTGTGTCTTGTCGCCTGTTTAAATCTGCTCCTGTCACAGCACATCATAGCCCAGCTATGTCTGAGCACATTTCCCCTGCAGAACAGTACACCCTGGGGTAGCAGGCACCGCATCCTGGCAGGACACTTCACCCCGAGCAGAACAAACCAGCAAGCACCCAGCACACACACCAGTGCCTTCCAGCATTACATATGATTATATAGATTGTGGACTTGGAAAAGCAGCAGCCCAGGCCTGGAGCTCTGGGAGAACTCACTGTGCACTGCCACCAAAACACAGCCTAGCCACAAAGGTGGAAGACAGAAGTGTATATGGGAATTATTGAGGCTTTCAAGCCCACCCCCACGGCTACAAACCCAAGGTTTCTGCTAACAATTATTCACTCCATTAACCAGATTGCTTTGGTGCATGAAAGGAAGCTATATCAGCAAATCTCACGCTTCCTGGGCTGACTCTGTGCTGATCAAAGAAGCCCACAGGTAACACCACAGCACGTGGCATTTTACAGTATTGAAAGCAGCATCCATGTTATTTGAGGTATATTGTTAGGGGAAGATGTATAAAAACATCCTAAGAGATGGTTTTCATTCTAGTGAGCTCACAGTGTCGGTAAGACAAGCCAAGGGTGGAGGGAGAGCAGTAGCATAAGCCTGTTCAATAACTGCTGAAGATGAGACAGGAGGATCTTCACACACAGGAGACCAATGCTGCCATCTCCCCAGCCCAAACATTTGGGTCTCTAAAGGCTAAAGGGAAAGTTCTGCTTCCCTAAAAAGCAGGTGCATTCTTTCCAAAGCACACCCAGCCAATTAAAAGCAATTTTCAAAAATTTCCTAGCCCTATTTCCGGTTAAAAAAAAAAAGAAAATTGAAACTTGGAACCCCTGTTTTCAACTGGCATTAATAGGATCAGTATGGATCCCTGAACAGTTGCCATCAGTGACAGCAGAGCAGAATCCCACAGACACAAGTAGTAAAGTAGCAACTCTCATTTTACAGCATTTCTGAAATGATACAGCAGATGTGCAGACTTTTGGATGCAAATAGTGAATAATGAATAATAATGAGTCTTTATCATGAGATGAAGGGGGAAAAGTAGCATTAAATCAAAGCCAATATTTGAAAATTGGAAGATTCTTTTTAATAATCTGCAATTCTAAAGGAAGATGAGCAATTTAAGACATACAATTTGCTTTAAGCATAGCAATTTTCAAGACAAAGCAATTTTTCAGGCTGCTGTTGTAGCAATATTGATTGTGGGACACCTTCAGCCTGAAGAAACTGCTGCTGCCCACAGCACACACACAGGATTACACTGACAGCAGACACTGCCTGCACGTAGTCTTTGGTTCCTGGGGAGAACCTGACACAATTGTCCCTATTCTCTGTTCAACTGCCCTTGCTACTTTTGCATAGTGCTCCATTTTGCCAAGTTTTCCCTAGACAGGCCTTTAAATCAACACAGATGCCTCAAACAAAACCTGCAAACCAACCATCTCCCATACGGTGGATTTCAACACCACTTCACTCTTGTCAGCACTGTGGCTAGAAATGTATTTCCAAAGCACGTCATGTCGCTGTGGCTTGGACCTGGCCTGTCCTTCCCTCTCTGCCCTGGCTCCCTCAAGATATGTCCTCGAAGCCTTTCCATCTGCTGTCAGCACAGCAGTAAAAGCACCCCAGAACTCACAAGAAAAGGTAGGAAGGCTTTCAGTGCTATCAGGTGCTTCGACACGAGTTCAAATCTTGGTATCTCAGAAGGGAAAAGTACGTCTCCTTGCCAAGAATGATCCTCAGCTACAGCTCTGTTAAGAGTATTGCCTTTTATTCTAAGTGAGCTCAGATGAAAATGAAGGTGCAAAGCAGAAATTCCTCCTGCTGCCAGTTGGGAATGACAACACCAGATGCACTCTGCGCTACCTCAGGGGTTTCAAACAGCCTGTGGGATCGCAGACAGCCTTTCTGCACCAAGCCAGAGCAACCAGGAACTGCAACTCCTTTGGAAAGTACCTGTGTGCCTCAACCACAGCCCGTGGGCTGCGCTGTTTACAGTGCCCCTCCTGTCAGACACCTGGCGTCTGTAAACACTCCACTGACCAAGGCCACCCCAACCACTGGCCAGAGCTTCTTCCCCTGCTGGCTCTGTCTCCTGTGTCCCACAAGAGCCCGGCTCAGCACAGCCTCCCCAGCACACACTGCCAACAGAAACCAGCGCACAGCACCCCGGCTCTTGTGCTGCCCGGATCAAAAGGTGAATTCCTATTCCCACCAAAATCACCTCCCCCGGTAAGGCTGGCACACTGCCGAGTTTCACCGCTCTGTAACACCGAGTAAAGCAGCCAAGTGCCCGCATGCACTCCGCAGGTACCAGTGGCCCATCTCAGCCACAGCATCGGCCTCCTGCCTGCACAGCCCTGCAGTGTGCTCCTCTTTTGGAGGCTCCCTCCTGGGCACCCCAGCAAGGAGCAATTGGCTTTCCTTGTTACTTCATTAGTGCTGTTAAACCTGCTCCCATCCTGAGAGACTGAGCACCGACAGCCTAAAACCAGAGAGCTCTATACTGATTTCTGACCAAACCAATGTCAGTAAAAAGCAAACAGCCATTAAAACAGCAACTCCCCAGCCCACAGCCACCCTGGTGAGCCAAGAACCCGGCATTGAGGCACCTGCAGCCTCTCGCTGCCCTCTGAAAATCCCAGCCCTCTTCAAGCACCCACTGCCCAACAGCCCTGGAGCTGCTGCCACCAGCCCCAGGTGCTCTAGCTCCCTGCCTTGGCAGAGGTGCTCCTGACTCCTGCTGCTCCCTGACACCTACAGGAAATCATAAAGGGGAATTTCCTAAGCTTGGAAGTAACCCAATGTTACAGACCCATTAAAAGCTTTAAGCAATTCGCCCAAGGTGAAAAGCAATACCTGTGGCCGGACAGGAAAATGGAAGCTGAGCCTTTCCACAAGCTCACATCTATCGCTGTGCCCTCCCCACAGCTCGTGCACCTCCCTGACGCCTGCAGAGCTGCCGGATGCTCTAACCACAGCAGGCTGCATGGCTGCAGGCTCCCTCAGGATAATTACCCCAAAACAGTTTCATTTGACTTGAGACTGTGGATTGGAATGGGATCTGTGTGTTTTGTGCTCTTTTCCTATTCCTGGTACGAGCTCCCTTTGCTCCTTGTATAAACACAGCATAGATTGTGAATTTCTTAAACAACCAAGTTGTGTCATTCCCACAACAAAAATCATTAGTCTGGTATTACTTGCTTCCCCCAGCAGCAGTTTACGTAGTTCTTTCAGAGAAAGGGTTTCAAAACTGAAAAATGTCCAGTTCTAAAAGGTAAATGCTAAACTTCCATCTGCACCTATGAATGCCACGGCTTAAAGCTCTCAAGAGTAAATCAAGCCTCAAAGCAGGCAGCAGCAGAAACTGTGTACTCAGGTGAGCACATTGAGACACAAGTCCCGTTGATTCCCAAGTGAGAGACGCCCTCCCTAAGCACAGAGACAGCACGCAGCAGGCTCTCCCCTCTGGACAGGCTGCCAAATGGGAATGGTGGGGGCTGCAAGACAGCAGTGGGTCACTGGTGTCCCCTCAGCAGGCTGCACAGCAGCCCTGCCCCAGGAACAGTTCCTGGCCTCTCCAGGTTCCAAAGCCAGTCATGGGACCGAGCAGCCCAAACCCCCTGTATTCCAGCCGATAGCAGCCGTCTTGCTGGAAATTAATTTGCTGCCTCACTCCCCCTCAGCCAAGAATCCAGCATAAGCATCTTCCAAACCCACAGTTTTTACTTTTTTCACTTAAAGAATGTTGTATTTGATGAAATACTACATTGTGTAAACAAAAGCCTTATCCCTAGCTATTAAATGTAAAGTCCCTTGTTTTGTTAAAGACATACCAAAGCCAAGTCCAAAGTCCCCAGACAGGCCTGCAGGATACTCAGTGATTAACCCCTCTGTCAGAGTGCCCTGACCTCCAGATGGATCAGGGATTTTCTGCAAGTGTTTCTTCAGAGATCCTGGCAGCACTAACACTCTGTTCTCACCTGCAGTAGTGGAGGTGCTGCCTGTCCTGGGACCAGAGCAGGTGGGACACCGGGATAACAGAAGGTCCTTCCAGACTTGGAAGAACCAGGTCACTTATCTGGGTGCTGACCACAGCTATTTTCACAAGCCTCTTTTTAATGTGGTTTAGAGGCAAACTCTGGCTGCAGCCCCCAGCACAGTCCTTCTGAAACGTGCATAAAAGGGATTATTCAGGAAATCTGAAAGAGCCCTCAGAAACTGAACATTAAGACCCCAAATCCTTCTCCAAACACCAATACTGCAGAGCATGTAAGAGAGAAATCCTGGACTCTCCCTCTGGAGAAAGAATTGCTGAAAACTGCGTCGACTGCATACTCACTGAGGAAATGCTGATGTTCACACTGCTCCACAGCATAAGGCAGCAATGTCTTCATGCTCAAAACATGGAACCTAGAACTCTAAACTGCGCAAAGAACAGCATAAGGGGACCACACCCTCAAAGAATAGAAATCAGGAAAGCTTCTGGGCAACAGCTTCCAGTTGTACATAGATTTGTAGGCACAATGTGAGCTACGAAACTGAGCTTGCACCTCTTCTGCTGGGCTGACCCCACAGGCAGCGAGGCACAGCTCTGTGAACACGCTTACCATCTTCCCCTCCCCTTCTCACACGAGCATCTGACCTGGCAGAAGGCAGTCATTTTGAGACTCCTTCCATAGTATTTGTGTGAAGGAGGTGCAATTCCATATTTTGGCAATATGTCCTGCCTAATACAAATGTCTGGTCTGCACGAGAACAATGTAGAAAAAAGAAGTTTGGCTCCAAAATCAGACTTCAGCTCAGCAGTAGTCAGACCATGTAAGCCCCAAAAGCCTCCACAGCCAAGACCAGGGAAATCTGGTTTTTGTGTCTGCTCAGACCTCTAAATTAAAAAATGTATTTGCAGAGCAGCCATGGTAGAACTACACAAGAAGTGCTTTTCACTCCAGTTTCAAACAGCACCACTGACTCAAAAAGAGGGGAAAATAAGTTAAAAAAAAAAGGAGAGAGACCTGTAATCAAAACCTTAGGAATTATATGGAAAACATATTTCTGAAGTAACACATTTTTTACCATTCTCTGCAGCTGAGAATGGCTTTCAAAGATGGTGTTTTCCTTTAGCTAGTGACCACAGCTAGAAATGCCAGCACCCCAACTCTAACTGATCATAGCTGAAGCTTGTGCACTTGCTATTAGCCACTTCTATCTTCAAATATCAATCAAATACCGTTCTCATTTTGCAACAAATAATTTACTCACCCAGCCAGCAAGCAGAAACTGGCAGCTACACCGTACACCTGTTATTATGCATTACAATGAAATTAAAGTATTTAGAGAATTTGGCAAGGCCGCGCTACTAAAACTATGGCGGTGGCTGCAACTGCAAACACACGGATGAGTGCTGCTCCTGCCTGCTAGGAAAATAGTGCTGCACAAAGAACTGCTGGCATCCAGCAGCTGGCCTTTCAAGAGGAGTGTCCACAAACATGCCCTCTGTGACACCTGCTCAGGTGGCACGGGCGCCAGGCTCCGGCGCTGCGGCAGGAGCAGCGGGGAAGGGGCCCAGGAACGGCCCCGCACAGGCACTGACCTCCTTGGGGGAAGTGCAGAGCACTATTTATTCAGGTGCAATAATACAAATCTTTGTGGGCTGTTCCGCAGTGATAAAACGAAGAGGATTCCAAAGAATGCGTTCCCTGCGTGACTTCCTGAGCCCCACTGTAAGCACACCGTGTTTGCAATATCTAGTGATGGCCAGAAGCAAAATTATTGTTATTTGGGGCCTCCGAGTGCAGAACTCGAGCAGCTTTTCAAACTGGGAAAGTTTTATGGTGCTGCAGAGTGTAACCGGGACGTGGGGAACAACACAGGGACCCGGTGGAGATAAGCTTTTGCTCCCCCAGGCATCATTTCAGCTGTCCTAACCTTTTCATGTAAAACTAAGCAGGACAAGCCAGCAATAAAAGGCAATTTATGTGCTGTGGCTGCACCATGGAAGCCTAGGGAGCTGGAGGCATCCCAGCACAGTCAGTGACCTGAGCTCGGGTCATTAATTACTGGTTCTGTTCAAGATGAGAGAATTTATGCTCATAAAACAAAGTAGTGCAGACACCTCAGCACCAACAACACCCAGCCCCAGAAAACATGCCCAAAATGGCTTCACGCCCAGAGGCTTCACCAGATATGCACACCTGGGGTTACCAGTGTGCAGCTGATCCCTCCTGCAGTCCTGGCCTGCAGCTCACAGTGCCAGCAGGTCACTATAACCTCATCCACTATAACCTCAGCCAGGCCAATAACATCTTCGTCCCAGGGTGTTCAGAAGAACGCATCTGAGGGACCTGTGATCCCCCAACACAACACTGGCTGTTTCCTACCAGATCTATAAGCTGGATGATGCCTGACAAGTCCCAGGGACACTCACATTGGGTAATCGTGGGCAGTTTCTCTCAAAATTCAATGGAGACAGATGCACCAGGCAGGTAAGCTGCTGTGCTACACCTGACCTATTTGAGGGGCAGAGAGGGACAAGGTGAACTCAGGCCTTGACTGTGATCAAGTCACAATCCTGAAGAAAAAATGCTAAAGAAGCTATGTAAAAATACTCCTAAAAGACATTTCTGTGCTTGTCTGTATGAATCTGCCTTTTGCCTGTCAGCAACAGCTCTGCTGCATTTCTGAATAATATCCTGGAGTTTCAGGCACTAGTATACATCCTGATAAGCAAGAAAGCTGCAAAGTCACAGGACACAGCAGTGACTTTCTTAAGTCCCTGATGATACTTGTGCTGAGATGGAGCTTGATGAAAAGCTGTGGGATGCACTGGCTGTTCCCTTGTCAAAGTCAAGCTGGAAGCTTTTAAGAAAACTTAAGCCTTCCCCTGCCTCATTTTCTTGATGGCTGTCAGAGGTAAGGGCATTGGAAGAAAAGCACAGAGGATCCCTCTGCTATATGGAATGCCAAGGAATCCATGTCTCTCTTTCACCAGGAAGGTTTCTAATTTTGCTTGCTCCACTATCAGTCTAGATGACCAATGCTGACATGAGTGGGTACCACCAGCAGGAGGCTGGCAGCACATAACCTTCTGTGACAAAGGTCCCTCTGGTGTCCCCCAGCACAAGGAAAGTTTGGAAAACTATACCTACGCTGTTCCCACTGGAATCTGAGTTCAGCCACCACATTAAATATGTTCCTATACAAAAGACTAAAGCCAAAGAGCAGAAGTAACAGGGAACTGATATGCTAAGTTTAAAAATGCACTTGTGTTCTGACCCATTCACCTCTATGAGAAACAAGTTCATTATCACACCACTGTTCAGAGAGCAATTGTGTGTACACAGTGGAGGCATGCAGCAAGATTAACTCTGCTAAGAAACCCCACAACAAAGCAGATTTTAAAACAGAAGAACCTGTGTACATCTCTCTGTGTAAACCAGACAGATGCTAGGAAAAGACGACAAGAGTTGTTTGATATGAATCCAAGATACAGCCATTTTAACAAAGCTTTTTTAACCATCCCATTGACAGTTTGAATAAACACACCTCACATCAAGCTGGACACATAATTATGTCTCCATTGAGTGCATTGGGGTATATAAGTTAATTAAACACACTTGCACTGCCAGTTCTCACATCATTGTTCGGCTTTTAGTTCTTTCAAAAATCACATTGAGCACATTGCACAGAAATAAAACTGAAGATTTCACCTTATGAAAAATACTTCCTTTTGCCTGTGGAAATGACAGCTTCCATATAATGGATCTTCTTAGCCACAGGACAACAAAAAGGGCACCTGGGTTGCAGCAATTCTGGGCCCTCTTCTGGTCCAAGTGATTGCCATACAGTAAAATCACAACTATGTTAAACTAGTCCTATGCACACATCTATGATCTGGCTAAGCACACTATCAGCAGCTCAGTTCCAAACTACAGTAACTGCTGTAACTCTGGCGACTGAGAAAGTCAGACTCATAATGGAAAGCAACATTGCAACTTTCAATCATTTCAGGCCCCATAAGAGACTCCCCCCAGTTAGCACTGAAATGGGATCAATAAAATTTTGTGCAAGCTTTAGAGCAGATCTTGCTATTACACTACACAGCGGCAGCAAAAGCACATCCCTGGAACGCATAAATATTATTAAGTCACAGAAAAAGCAAAGACGAGCAGAAACCCGAGAAGCAAAACACTCTTGATTTCAGGAGGTTAACCCTGATTAAAAAAACCTCTTAATGAGGTTCAAACTCACAAGTATGCAAGACCTCTTAACCTGTTGTTAAGCCAAAATCTAAGCAGTTCCAGGCAGTCTCCACATGAGAAAACACTGTTCAGGTTGCAGCCTCCCTCTGGAATTCCTGTCAATAACCAATCTGCAGGTTGAATACTCTGATTCTCCCACTGCACCAGGAGGGACAGAACTGGCCAAACGTACCAAACCATGAACCTGATTGAAAATAGAAATGCCAACCTGCCTAAGGCCTCCCAGGCCAACAGGGAGCACACCCATTGTGGAGTGTGCAGCCTCCCCTGCTCCTCTGGCACAGCAACACCAGGGTTCCAGAGCTCATACCAGTTCCAAAGCATCGAGGTTCTGGGCTGGCCAAGCAGCCCAGAGGTAATGGTTCATTCAACGTCATCATCTTATCCTACAGCACTGACAGATCCAACCAAAATACAGGAAATTCACCACTGACCATGGCATAAGCCCATGCAGAGACACACAATGCCAACACCACTGACTGCCAGGGGAGTGAGACCTGGGTCAGCCAATTGCTGCCTGATGCTCCCGTACCAATTTGGCCACTCCAGGAAGGTTTCCTCAAACCTGACCATATCAAAGGGGCTTAGAATGAAGGGAGGAAAGAGAGGAAGGTAACTCTTCAAGCAACACTGAAATTAAGAGTTCAAACACTAGAATTCATAGCTGCCTAAATATTTTAGTAAATAAAGCTTGGTCCAAAACATCCTTTCAGTCCCAGAAATGCAAGGCCATCATTTCAGTGTGGTGGAACAAGCTTTGGCTTTAGCCTCACACACATCTGGTTCCAATTAGCACCTGCATACCTTGGTTATTAAATAAAAACCAGCACTCTCCACATGACCTGCAGAGTCCTTGTGCATAAGATCCAACGCCATCATGTCCTCTCTTATCAGACGTGTGTGGTGTGACATAATGAACAAAGTGCTGCAGCACCACTGGCATCAGCTCAATCCCCAAGCACCAGGTCACGTTTCCCATCGTGCCGATTCAACACAAACAATATGGGCTTGGTGGCTAATGGACGGAGCCCTGGAATTTTACCTCAGATCCTTCACATTTAACCTAAGGCTGATGAACTAAGTGCAATCTCTAGGGAAAAATGCATCTGTCAAAGCCATTGCTTGCAGCATATGGCCGAACCGAGAAGTATGCACCAGCCATTTCCATCTTGATTTGTTGCACCCAGCCTCCAGTGTCTGCTATGCAAGCTGGATTACAAATGAAAAGTTGCTGCTCTAGATATTTTTCCAAAACAGCACTTGGGGATTTGGATGGAGAAAGCAAATTGTTTTATTGTTAAAGCATACATCTCTGTGTTCAGGAGAGCTTGCTTCTATTTCTGACTCCCCACGCGTATTGTGTGAGCCAACACAATATTCAAACAACACTCACATTCAAACAACCTTCACAACTGGGAGCAGAGTCAAGAATTTAGCAACTCCTTCAGGTGATGGACCCATCACTGGTGTCCCGAGACTCCCACTGCTGTCGCTGGGCACTGCACAGGTCCAGCCTCCTGCAGGCCTTTAAATATCAGGCAAAAAACTCATTGACCCCCGGGAAAAAAGACCTTGACTGAAAAGCAGTTCTGTGATAAGGAAAGAGGAAGCGTGGGGATATACCTGCCTATTTTTTGTTCAATATAGCACAAATCCTTGGGGCAATAACGTGCAGGCATAGCATACAGTTACACATAGAGCTGCCCATGAAGGCATCCTGAGTCAGTCTCGTCAATAACTGTCCATTTCCATACATTCCTGCAGCCTTTCAAGAGGCTGCCCAGCAGATTTCCCCGCAGACCGAGAGCTGTGATGGTACACTGCTCGCACAGGGACACCTCCCAGCAGTCTGAAGTGCTTGCAGTGACCACCCGAGCACAAAGACTGGGCAGAGGAGAAAGAGCTGCTTCACAATGACTCTCAGGAACCTGAATGACTGTCTGTAGGCTGGGTCACACCTCCAGCTGACACAAGCTGGACTCGGGCCCCCATGCTGCATTGTGAATTCACTTACAGTCAGATCTGTGCCTCCTTCCTGCCTCAGTGCAGGCTCAAGTTACCAAAATTGACCTAACAAAACCTTTGTTTTCATATATTTCATGAGGGTCACGTTCTGGTCGAAATCCCTGGGTAACAAGTTGAAGAAGCTCAATGCAAGACTTTGCTCAGATCTGCTCAGCTGGATGCTTAAAAGCAATCCTGAGTAACAAGAGATTTTTTTTATACTTGCTGTACCCTACAGCAAAGAGCTCTTCAAGACGTGCCTCAGGAGCTCCTGGAAGTAATCAGGCTCAAAGGGCAGCCTGTGTCAAACTGCAACATTAATTTGTTCTGCACTTGCCCAAAGGCTGCAGAAAAGAAAACTTCCAAGTGCAAACACTGAGACATCCAAGGAGATTAGATTAAATGCCTCCCTTTTTGTCTCTGCAGAGCACTGGCCAGTAAATACTCTAACTGGTGTCAATGTGGTACAGCTGTTTGTGAGAGCAAACAAGAGGAAATCATTAAAGATAGAAGCTTCCAGCCACTTGACTTCCACACCAAAATAGAAGCAACAAGCAGACACATCCGTGACGCGATTTCACACTCGCAAGCAAACTGCCCTTACAGCACAAATGAGAATTTTTCTCAGCTGTAACTGAGAGCTTGCCAGTTCCGCTCTCCTGGGCTCCCATGCCTACACATCCAGTAGCTGCAATTTACATAATTGAAATTTCATCTCACAACGATGGCTGGGTTCTCTTTATGCCTGATTTTCCCAACTGTGCCTTCTTGGAGTTCAAGGCTCCGCTCATTATTTCAAACACTTAGTGGAAAAAGCGCAAACCATAATTGATACAATTATTACACCAAAAAAAAAAAAAAAAGGAAAAATTCTCATGGTTTGAAAGATGAGGGGACTGAAGGTTTTTGTGTTGGGCTTTTCCCCCGTTTTGTTCTCCTTTGCTCTTTAAGAACAGCACATGCAAAACATTTGTGAAGCCAACACAGCTGTGGGGCCCGCTCACCAGACCAGGGCTGTCTACTCAGTATCCTTTCTAGCTTTTTATAGATACAACTTAAAAACACCATGAAATTTATTTCCTGTAATAATGATCCCCAAATATTTTCCTTAGAAGTGGACGTTTCAGCAAAACTCTCCCAAGAATGTGGAATTATGCACTTACATTGTGCTAGCACAGTCCTTCCCTCCCCACTTCCTTCACTGTGCCTCCTCAGACTCTCCCCAGTGTTTTATTTCACCTGCCCAGGTCTCTGATGTTTGCAAAGCCAGGCTGGCACCACCATACCCATACAGACCTTGCTGCAAACTGGCACACCCTACGCTGGAGAAAGGCTCCAATATACATCAAAAACATACAGGGTCAAGAGTTCTTCCCCCAAAATTTCCCTTTTTCCTCTGGTAAATTCATGGGCCGATAACTTTATAGCTCATTTTCCTCTGTATGCTCCAGGACACTCCTGGTCTCCATCTCTGCATTTCCAGAGTCTAGACTAGCCTCAGGAAGGACCTCTAGAAGCTGTTATAAAGTCAATGCTATTTTAAGCTAATAAATATAAGTCTCCTGGCCTGCATGCACAACTCATTTCAACGCATTCATACCATTTCCTCATACAGCACTCGCTCTCTTAAACAATTTACAGCCTTCCTCCCACAGCACTACTCTCCCCCAGGAGCAGGCCCAAGGGATCCACGCCCATACACACCAGACTCCAGCCTCGGCTGTGTGAGAGACCTGCTGGCATCCCCTGTGGTCGCTGGACACCGAGAGCACCTGGCACACTGCTCGCAGCACGTCAGGGATTGGTTCCCAAAGCTTGGGGAGGACACTGGACAGGCCTGAAGGTGATTTGCTCTTGCTAAATCCACTGCTCAGACTAATAACCCACTCTGCACCTTGCCACTTTGGTCCTTACCCCACTGGGGTTACGGCAGCAGCAGAAAAAAAATAACAAAAATGCTCCCACCCACACAAACCCCAGTCAACTATGCACATTGCTCCAGCACCTCAGAGTTAGACAGTAGAAGCTGTCTAAACAAACAGGGTAAGCACGAACCAAACCAGGACAGCACAGAACTTCAATTCCCAAAGTGGAGCACGTGTCCAGGTAAGAGTGCAAAGAAGAAAGACAGGACAGTGGATGCAACGTGGAGTTTAATAAAGCAGAAACAAATGGCAGGTCTGGCAGTTTTGCCTCCTTGGAGGAATTTACTTGAAACATCAGGATGATTTTCCCTCTTGCTTTTACAGATGGCAAAGCTGCAGTTCAGGAGCTGTGCTACGATACAGTTCTACACTGGAAAAGTGCACAGGTTCTTGGGGCTGTAGCCCACCAGAACCTACACAACCAGCGGCACACATAAAGCACTTTGCAGACCCAGAGCTTTTCAGAGGGCTGGGGTTTGTACCAGAGGCATTTGTATTTGTATTTTACCAGTACCTAGGTGTACCTGATTGGCAACTGCGTGAGCAGAGAAACTGTCTGCTCAGACAAAAATCTAAAAAAATTCTAAGTACTCACAAAATCTAAGCACACCCTTAACAACACAGTCCTCAGGTGCAGGGACATCCAACCTCAAACCAAGAGCCAGGCATCAGCCCCAGAATGGAGGCCAGTTCACTTGCAAGGTAGAAACTCTTTTTTTCTGCATTCACTGCCCAAGAAACAGTTTCCAGACACTTGAGACTCAGCCAGGTCATTTAATTGCCATTTTCAGTCACAGTGTTACTGTAAAATCTTCTCGGGAATAGCCACTTTGTGGCTTTATAGCACCACAAATACAGCTTTGGGATCTCAGGTAAGCCTGAGCTGGGATTTGGGAGTTTTTTAATTAAAAAAGAAAAGGTGGCAAATGTTTTTCATGACCTTCTCCTCATATTTGACCAAAGTATCTGTTTTTCTAAAAAAGCAGGTGGTCACCGTTTGGCACGTCCTCTCCACCCAAGCCTGAGGCTGCACACCCTCAGGAGGGAGAAAAGAACCCCTTAGGGCAGTGCAGGGTCCTGGTGGAGCACATGGGGAAGTTGTTGTTTTCTGCTGAGATTTATGTAACCCGCTGATATTTAGGACCTGAGGTGGAAGACAATTTGTCATCTCACTGCCTGTTTTTCTGCTCTTACCCCATTTAGTTCCCATCTCAGACAGCGGCGGCTATAAATTCACTCTGTACCATTTTGGTGTGACAGCAATGTCTGTGTCTGAGACATGTCAAAATAAACCCTCCTAGGAGAAGCCCATCATGTCAGAAACATTTGCTAAATGCAACAAGCAGATCCCTGCTCCCCAGACCACGTTTTGATCCCTGAGGTTTATGCTCCTGACCAGTGTTTTGAGGCATGGGGCAGCCAGCTCTGACTTAGGCCTTTCTGTGCACCAGAAGAGGCTGCTTGCTCCACAGCAGCACTAATTGTTTGACCTTGCTCTGTCTGTTCCTGTGAAGCACTTTACTTCCACCTGCACTGGATGCTGGACTTACACACACACACCTAGAAAACAAGGGAATGGAGCACACAGGGCTAAGGAATAAGCACTTCTAACTGAAGGCGAGAGCCTGAGACCCTCAGACTGGCAATATCCACCATCAACATCTCTAGCTTCTGGGTCTCAGCTGTGTTCAGAGCCAGCGGAAAGGGAATCAGGTACTGGCATGAAAAATGAATGACTCAACAAATAATATTAACAGATCTATCTAATTTCACATGTCCAGTAAAAGGAAACATTTGTATTATTTTAGCTCACCTTATTTTGACAACACTGTCAACATTAGTTCAGAATCGTATGATGGACGTATTTTTACTTCAAATGCTGCCAGCTGAACAAAAAAACACCTCCTACAACTGTTACAATTCCACAGAGAGCAGAAGCTGCCTTGTGTGCAATCACCATCTCACTGATCACCAAACATGCAGGAGTCTGTCCCTAAGGTATATTTACCATGTCCAGGGATTCCTGTTGCTAAACAAAGCAGGAGCACTTACCAATGACTACAGAAGGGTTATGGAAATCCCCTGGAGCAGGGCTTAGAGAAAAGCCTTCACAGGCAGGCACCTGATGAAAGTACTGACAATCCCGTGCCCATTCCAACTGTAGTGCATTCCAGAGGAAAGGAACAAGGGCTGCAGTGGCACTGCTGTTTATGTTTGCCAATACATTCCCCCTCCACCTTGTTTTCAGACCTGGCATAATTAACTAAAGTGGGAGCAGGGTCAGTCAGAAGTAGTCACCAACTTCAACTGAACCCAGGCCACCAGGAGCAGTCCCTGAGCACAAAAGCCAGAGGGGAAACACCTCCAAGCTAACTAAATATCCTATCTGTATGAAGCACATCCAATCCTCTTTTTTCTCCTTTTATTTAAGAAATACTGCATGGGATGAAAGAATGTCAGGGCTGAACTCTCCAGAACAGATGTAGAACACATGTATTTGCATCAGTTTAAAGCAAGATTCCAGACACTAGAAAGCAGTCGTGGTCTGGCAGTGGAGATCCCTCATTTTAATTAGTTCAGGGTACAAATGATTTCTAGAAAGCCTTCCTCATCCTGGACTAGGGTTACTTCTACCGGGACAGATCTTGTAGGCTTGTTTTCGTGGGGGGAAAACTGCAGGGGTAACGATTCCAAATCAACACGCCCAGTCCACGACAGCAGGCAAATTTGTACATAAGGAGGTCCCCCAAGTCCCCAGGGTAGTGCCAGCAGCCACCTCAGAACCAGGTGTTCTGGGCAGCCCACAGAGCATGACCCACCACAGGCACAGCAGCACCACGTCTGCTTCGCAGGGACCCTCCCATGCCTCACTGCTGTCTCGATCTGCCTTCTGCAGATGTGCATTTCTTCCTAGCTCAGCTCAAGGGAAATTGAGTCAAGGTGGGACTAGCTCGACTAATGAGCAGTTGCCATTTCCTATCTGCTAAGTAAAGTATTGATATCACCCAACAGAAAATTTTTGCTCCCTGCTGCAATTATTTCCCTCTTAAGTTTGCTTAGCTTTCACATTCTGCATAAGTGACTGTTCTAAGGAACACACAGAATTATTCCACAATCAACAACTTGCTCTGAATTAGAAAGGAAATGTAAGAAAGAATCAATACGCCTGATTGTGTCTCCCAACATACTAAACTCCAAAGCCTGGGACATTGCTCATTTGCCATGTCCTCAGCATCAGTGATCAGGAACAGCCATTGGCCAGAGTATCAGGCAATGACATCACCACAGCAAACAGAAAGACAGCACTCACCTTTGCAAAGGGAGGGCAAACAAATAGCTAACAACATGGAAAGATGAAATGGGTGTATTTCTTTCAAGACCCAACTTCACCTTACAGAAGACAAGGGAGATATGACAGGAACTGAACTCTGACCGAAGGAACCCCAGAACATGGGCTGACATGTCACTGAAGTACCCTGTGCTGCACTGTCCTGCCCAAGAACCAGGTTTGCTCCAATGCCAGCCCCACCAGGAGGGCAGAAGCCCACCCTGGATAGAACCCTGTCCAGCTAGGACATGTCCTGCCCCTTGCTATTTGAAAAATTACCAGCAACTGCAGCAGAACGCTTGTTACACTCCAGTCCCTTCCTCATTTACAAGATATAAGTCGTCAGCTCTACAAGACACCAAGTTTTCATTATCTCATGCTCTGGATCAGTCTTGTTCAAAGGGACAGCAGGATTTTTCCTGGAGATAAGGGCCACGGGCAGCCAGAGAACAGGTAACTTCCCTAAGGCACATCCCCTCCCCAGGAAGCGGGACAGAGACCAGCCGTACTCACCATGAGACATACTTCTCTCTGCCTTTGCACTGAAATGTGCAAAGCTTTGCTCCACTCAGACTCCATTCAGCTCACTTTGGAAAATGTTACTATTTATTGAATGTCCGGTGCTCTTTTGCCATACTAAGGTTTCATCCTTTCCCCATTGTTCATAGATATTTTCCATAAAAACCAAACTTCATTGCTCTACATTTAATGGATAGATTCTGAGGGAAAAAGCTGAAAAGAAAAACAACATCCCTGGGAGTTAAATCAAAGGAAGGGTTAGTTTTTCCAGCTGGGTTCTGGATGATGGAAGACAGTCTGTCATGCTGAGGCCAGAAAATGTCTTTTACATACACCAGTCTCAGCAAACCTACCCTGAGTTATAAGGTTTATTTTATAATAGTTTAAGTCTTATATTGTACTTGACTTCTGCTGTTAACAATCAAGGCCTATACAATAGCTATCAGAAAAGCTATTTTCAGCTAGACAGCAGCACCTAGTTCATTTTATTTTGCCAAAACACAACATGCAGCCATAAATCCAAAACAGTCCTTCCCAGGTAGTTTGTTATTATTATCATTACAACAACTAAAGTTTGCACACTGTCACTGTAAGTGAGGAGTGTTCTCTAAGGGCAGCTCTTCGGGGAGAGCAAGTAAGGGCCGTAGAACATCTCCTGAGTGCAAACTTGGCCTGTATCCTTCTGACACCTCATCTCATTTGGAAACCAAATGCTGGAAATGCATGCCATGGGTCAGCCTCAGGCACTTGAGACAAGATACACAACAGTGAAATGAAACCTGTGGTAGACCTCGCAGCTGATGGAACACGGAGCTTTCTCCATGCTGGAAAGGTGAGGTGATTTGCCTCACGCTGCTCTGAAATGCTGCATGCTGTGCTTGAAGGGCACGTGCCCCTCCCTGCCAGTGTGCTCTGCCCAGGGTGGTGGGGATGGGTGAGCAGGTTTGGGAAATGCCCCTCTGCCACATGACCTTCTCAGAGACTTCAGAGCCACCTCCTGATCAGCTCTTGCTGACAACAGCTGTCCAATGCTCCCACAAGGCAGCTAACAGATGACCTGAGCATTTCCTTGAGCATACTTTGGGCAGACAACCCTGAATTATTGGCTCCAACTGCTGGATAAATTCATAGGAGGCACTGGTGCTCGTTCTCCCCTAGGTATGGAAGCTCCTTTTATGCAAACCAGGCACATGAGCACTAGGAGGTCCCAGCCCACCCAAGGCACACTCCCCAGCGGTGTTTACCTTTTTACTATGTGATTCCAGAGAACTGGCCCCTGTTTCTAACACTGGGATTGCTGCATCTGCACAGGACACCCAGTCAGGAGCTCTGAGCTGGCTGGTCAGGGCTCACCCTTTGGCAGGGCTCACCCAGTCAGGGATCACCCTTTGGCACATTCCAGGGTGATCACTCGGCACAAGCATGTGGGCAAAGTGGCAGCAGGCACCATGTACGCTCCTGGCCCCAGCAATTAAGAAACTTCCATATTTACAAGAGTCAAAGACCAGAGAAGAAGCAGCCAGGAAAGAACAGCAGACGGGTAAGGTTCCTAAACAATTGAAATCCCTATGAAAAGGTCAATTTAGCTAAGATTTTAGTCAGCTCAGCCTTTCTACCAGCATCCAGAGCTGGGAAGGTTTTGGGGTTCAATTCAACAGTGAAAACTTAAGAGGCTGGACATAGGCAGACATCTCTCCAGAGACCAGAGAACTTCCCTTGCTTTGTCCCTTTTCAGCTGCAGCAGACTAGCATGACACAGACCATTTTGACCTCATTTCTTTTTCACCTTTTTTAGTGACTAGTCTGAGCAATAACCTACATTACCACAATTTAGCTGAGACAAGCAGAATCTACACCAAATTCCTCTAGGGAGAAGGAGAATTCTCCCCACCAACCAAAATGCAAACTGATTCAACAGCATTGCTTTGCTCACAGTGAAGGGATGGATTAGAAACCTACCGAGTGTTTAGACACACTCTGAGATGGGTGTTATGGAAGGAAGAAATAGACATCCACAGTCCTTTGAGCACATTAGCTCATCTGAGAGCTCAAATAAAAATTATAAAAATACAAAAAAGGGCTGAAACCCTCCCCTCCCCAAATGATTATAGGCTGACCAGGAATCCCACCGGCCCCTCCTCCAGGTGTGCAGACCCCCTGACACCAGTTCACAGCACTGTGTCTCTGCTAGGCTTGCACTGTAGCTTCTCTGCTGACTTCAGGAGGAAATTACTATGTCCAAAAGATACTTTTTACTTTTTTATTTCCTGCTTTGTTTTTCTACTTAACTGCATAGAGTATTGCAAACACCTTATTAATGCTGCTCTGCTTTGGTTAGCTACACATAACAGTGTTTATTAGAAGAGATTATTACAAGTATGAAAATGTTCATTATCACAGTTGTGATATGACATTATCTAATTTGTGGGGAATGGAACAAATGCATTCCTACTTAAAAATCAACACAGTGATTATGAGCTCAGTCTTCTGGTTTACTTCAGAGCTACAGGGTATCTGTTTCCTTTTCAGTTTAGGAGTGCCAGTGCTTCATCTCCCACCTGGTTCGCTTTCCACATGTGACTACCACATAGCAGCTGGCAATTACCTTGTAGGGATGGATGCTACCTATTCTCTCACAAAATACCCCACAAATACAAATTTCCAGGAACTGCCTGAAAGGATGATTAGGAAGTGTCCATAGACATTCCAACCAGGTTCCCTGTGTTCTGCTCTCTACCTTGGTAGCTCAGCTCCTTACAGCAAACATTTCCAAATTGAACACTGTGCGTGTGCTGTGCATCATCCCAGAAACACGGGCTTGATCCGGTCCCTCCCTGTGCCACCAGCTGCCCCATTGCAGGCTCACAGGGGGCTACAGGAGCCTCTGGGCAGTCTCCAGACACTTGTGCCCCACAGGCTGGCAGGGGCAGAGGGAAAAGGCAAGGAGCTGACCCCACACAGCTCCCAGAGGCTCCTGGCTGGAGCCCAGCTCTGGACCTGCCCCCTCCCAGTGCTCCCATGTGAACCTGGAGCACATTTCTGACTGCTGGCACAGGTGTGAGCTGCACCTGGCAAAGCATTCCCTTTGTTCTGTGCGCTAAAAACGGGAACTCACAGGTGCACCTGGTGCTGTGGGGTGACAGGACTGTCCCCGAGGGAAAGGCCCTCTGCTCCGGGGGAGTGCCCGTGGCTGCTACACTCCAGTGAAATCCTATGGAGCGCGGTCGCTTCCCACAACATCTCAGCTCTCTTGGCCAGGCCAGCCTGCAGTCCCTGATGTAACATGTCATCTACTGCACTCTCAGAATTCATCTTTCTAATGCCTTTGGAGGTCTAAATTATCTGGGGTTTGCTTTATGCCCTCTCATAGCCCAAATGCGGCCCCACCTTCCATACACTCTAAAGTCCTTGGGAATTGAGTTCAATTCCACTGAGCTACCCCAAATTCCATTGTAACCCCCTTGACTTCTTTTGGAAAGCAACAATGTGCCTTATGGCCACCAAAATCTCTTTTCTCAACCCAAATCTGCACACTGCTCTGCTCTGAGTCCACCAGCACATTTAGTGCTGCAAATAGATACAATTAATCATTCTTGCAAACCAAATTTGAAGGAGGAATGAACAACACCCACCTCAAACACTGGGATTTGTCTCTTGTAATCATGGATGGGAAGGAGTAACAATTCAGAAACACATCCAGGAAAGGTATCCCTGCTCATGGCAGAGTGAAAGGACTCATGACTTTTAAAGGTCCTCTCCAATCCTGCCTATTCCATGATTCCATTCTATGATTTTTAGACTTGGTTTCTATTTCCCAGGTTAATGGACTTGATCAAAATTCTTCTGGACAGCAAAGACAGGTAGCTTTTCTTTTGCCCCACAACACAAGTACCTAACTGTTATTTACAGCTGTCATGCCACTGAAATGGTACAACTCATGAACTCCATGAAATAGACTCAGCTCTCCTAACCTGTACTTCATGATTCACCTGTACTTGGATGATTTACAGCAAAGAATGAAGATATAAAAGATGCTCTGCATTTCTCCTTGTTGTCCACAGGCTTTTCCACACAGAGTCACAGCCAGCAGCCTGGTCCTGGGGAACGTGCACTACAGGAAATCGTGCCATTTTTAGGCATTTAAAACCATCCACAGGTCATGCACTGCTATTGAATGGGAATGATTTGTCCGTGCTACCACAGCTAAGACTTAAAGAGATGGATCTCGAGAAGGGAGGGAAGCAATAATTATACTAATTGGTCCTTTGTAAGTAACAGCTAATAAGCACAAAGAAAAGCTGCAATGAACTTCAGGGCTACCTTGGCCTGTCCTACCATTTGAAACAACATTCTCTTTCCTATTTCCTTCCTGCTGGTTTTCCCTTTTCTGTTCATGATCCTGTAACAGGAGGACACTGTTGGTCAGATCCAACACCATCCTCAGCCTCAGCAATTTTCCACATGTGAAATGGGTCCTCTGGAAATCTTTTCTGAGCCACCCACAGTGGCTGCTGTGGGAGGCTTTAGGGGAACAAGTGCTACCAGTGCTTTTGCCCAGCCTCAGGAACACGTGCTTGAAACCCAAAAGGATCACCCAACTGCCTTCACAGCCAGCCGTCAGGAGCAGGAAAACTCCAGCAAGTTCCATTTCTCAGGTATGGATTTCATCTGATGATCTGGTTGTCTTTCTCACACAGCTGACAACACCAACACTGGAATTAGGGGTTTTTATATGCTTTGTGGTTTGGTTTTATAGTGGAAACCTTCCCTCCCCCCCCATCCCTTCACACCCCTAATCAGAGGAACAGCAGAGAAAGGACAAATCCTCATCTTCTAAGTTCTCCAATTTCCACCAACAGATTCCACCTAATTATTTGAAGCACCTAAACTCTTCTGATGGCTGCACAGAACCACAGCTAGAACTTGCTCCAATCGCCATGGAAGCCACATCCAAGCTTACAGGGTCCTCAGACACATCAGTGAGGCTGGAGTGTTCCTCTCTGGCCTGTCACAGCAAGCCCCCCCACCAAAAGATCAGCACAGACTTGCTCTGGGACATAAAGAAGGAGTTCCCAACTGTTGCATAATTTCCCAAGGCTTTTGTCAACACCAGGGCTCACATCCACAGGGCCCTTTATCACCCTGAATAAACAAGTGATGTTTAATGCATACCAGAGGAGAGGTTAGGGCTAGACAGGGTAAACATACACCTGTGTAAAGAAGTCAGGACCTGTCTGCCAAAGTTCTTCTGGCCACGACACCGGCACTGGCTTCCGGGTGAATTCCACCTCCTACAGCTCATTCCTCACACACGCTGCTCCCGATCAGGTCAGGGTCACCAAGCAAGTGTAGGCAAGGCTTCTGTCCCAGCAGGATCACTTGAGGGAACGACCCTCCCACAACAACCTGCCACATGGGGGTGTGTAAGAAGAGGGGAGGAAACAGGAACCCCAGCTAGTGCTGTTGGGGTTGAGCTTCCTATGCGAGGATAGGCTGGCTATACATCCAGAAAAGACAACAGAAATTCATCCTCTGGCAGAGGTCAGCTGCTAAGGGTCCAGACACAGCCTCTAAAGCTGTACAGCACTGCTGCTGACACAGAGGGCACTGGCCAGGTTAAAAACCCCACAGTTCCACAGGGAACACCTGCTCTCTGTTGGCTCTGTAGGTACACAACAGAGAAAACCAGAAATGCCTTCTGTGTGTCTCTGTGATAGCAGCCAACAGTAACTTTTGACCCACCAGCTGAAATTCCTTTCCATATTGAAGCGTTTCAAGAAAACATTTTGGGGTTTCCTGTAAACCAGCAAGTTGCAGGAGAACTAGAGTTTGGACCATCTCCATGACAGCACTAAGAAGACAGCAGAAAAAAAAAAAGAAAACGGGAAAAAACTACCCTGGAAATTACTAAAGGTTCTAAAAGAAGACCTTTTTAGGCTATAAAAGTGATATCGTGCTGCCCTGCGGTACAGGCAGAACCATCTCTGGCATGCACTGAGAGCCCTCCCGGGCTGGAATGGCTCTGGAATGACCCCGGCTGGAGAAGGAGGAAATTGCAGCTCCTTTCCAAGGAGATCAGAAAGCTCTGGCCAGAGAGGGAAGGAGGCGAGGAAGTCACGGGCCACAGCTACCAGTGGCTATTTTACCTTTTTTCTAACATTATGTGCAGTAAGATGAGGAATGCTTCCCTTTTCAAAGCTAAACCATCCCAGCACAGTCCCATCTTCTCTGAGCTCAGGCACAGATTTAACCTTTTGTGTTGCATTTCTCCCTGAATATCCCAAGGAGAACAGCTCCCTGGACATTTGCCAGGCAGCAGAAACTGACCCGTTGGAAGCTCATGCAAAACCTTGCTCACGTCTGCTGTGGAACCACATTTGAGGTAGCATTTCCTCTGCCCGTTAACTAGTCACAATGAAAAATAACCCCGGAAGAAGGGAAGGGATGGAGGGGAATAACACTTGTATTTCAAGAAGCAGCTATACCAAAAAAAAAAACCCCTAACATCAATATATTTCTCACTGTCAAGAAATCTCTCACCAAATAATCTTTCTAATGTGTTCCAGCTGAGGTTTCCCTTCAAAATAACATGATTATCCAGATTTTGGAGCTGTTACCTTTATCATCATCACACAGGTGCTCATGGGAACTCTTCCAGCGCAATTTGCTGCTTCTCTCCCTGTTAGGGCTTGCAAGAAGTTATCATTCAGGTCTTGTCCCATGCTTCCCAGTGACCTAGGAAAAAAAAAAAAGGACAACTCAGAAGGGGTTTTACACGGGTTTTGTGTTTACTGCTGGGTTAAGGGTTAGGACTCAGGCTACTGGAGCCCACTTGTCTCACCCTGCTCTGCTTGTACAAACCTGCAGCCGCTCTCTGAGACTCAGCCCTTCCACAAACCTGCGACACACCAGCTGCCTCTCCACAAGCCACTTTTACCACTGCGCGTTTTCCGTAACGCACCCAGAGCACTCTGAGGGCTCATTGCACACACACAGGAACACCCCATTTCCAGCACACCGACCGACACCGGGGCAGGTGTAACAGCAATTCCTCGGGCAACACCCGCACAAACCAACTCCCAGGCACTGCTCCACTCAGCCACCACCAGGCCCAGAACCCCCGGGGCATCACGGTCTCCCTCACGGTCTCCCTCACGGCCGGTGCCGCCGGCCCGGAATGCGACCGCCTCACGGGCGCCATTGCCCGCCCGGCGGGGCCACGCCCCTCCCGCGCCCAAGTTTGCCGCCCTGCCTCGCCATTGGCCGCTGCGCGCACCGCCCGCCGCGCTGATTGGAGCAGGGCGCCAGGCCCCGCCCCCCGCCCGGCCCGCTGCTCTGCGCTTGTGAGGGGCGCTCCCAGCGCTCGGAACTCTTAATTTTTAAATTTCTTCTTAAAACGCGGCTTCTAACCGCGTTCTGCGCGAGTTATGGCAATAGCAGTGTGAGCTCCGTGCTCTCGGCCCTACTTCTCACAACGCACACGGGCGAAGTAACGCTTAAGAAGGAGTTTTCGGCTCCTGAGGGCAAGCCAAGCCCTCCCCCACCCCTCCGCCCGAAAAGCCTCTAGTTCCCGTATTTATTAATTTATTTTCACTAGAAAAGCACAGAGCTGAAAGTGTGAAGATGTACAGAGCAGTGAAGCAGCGGGGAAACACAAGAATAAGAAAGCGAGGGGGAAACACAAATACAATCAAGTGTGACTGCAGAGCACAGAATTATCTGGGCAAAGTCACCGTTCAAGAAAAGCATACATTGCAAAAGGTATGAGGAGGCCACCGCCCTCAGCTCTGCCTCCAGTGATAGGAAAAGGTCCCAGTGAATTAGGTGGAAGCCTCAGAAGCAGTTCACCTTCTCCTTTGAGGAGCTTTTGAAGTAAGCCTCTCTGTCTTGCCTACAAGGACTTGTAAACTCATGAGCAAGCTGGCTCACCTCTGCTGTGCAGCCACACTTGAGGCAGCATTTCCTTTGCCCACTAGCCAGCCATAACAGAACACATAACGCCCACAGAATTATGGAGGGGATGGAGGGGAATGACACTTTTATTTCAAGCAGAGAGCCAAAGGAGATGAAGTAGATCGTAAGGGCACACCCTCTCTGTGTCCCAGCCAAAACCAGGAGAGCAGGTCACAACCACTGCTGCCTTGCAGAGCACCCAGACGTGCCTTTGCAGGCCCCTGCAGGACCTGTAGCACCAAGGCCATCTAGGAGAGAGACATCCAAGCTCTGCCCTCTCTTTCAAAAAGGGACCAGAGGCACTGTTCTGGCTGAACACCAAGACCAGGATGCTCTCCCTGGAGCGAAACAAAAGCTCTTGAAAAGCCAAGAATAAAGGACAATCCTCCCTAGGAACTGAAGAATATTCATGCAGCCCTGCAGAAAGCGGCAATTTTAACTTGAGCCAAACCATCCTGAGACAACCAGCTGGGAGTGTGGGAGCAGCAGACGAGGCAGCAGCGACCCCACGCGTGTCTTCAGCTCCTCACTAACCTTCCATCACCATCATGGAGTGTTTCCAGATGCTTTGCTCATGTAAAAAAGCCCAACATCAACATATTTCTCTCTGTCTAGAAATCTCGCATCAAATCATCTTTCTCACAAGTTCCACCTGAGGTTTTCCTTCAAAATAACGTGGTTTCCTTTCCAGATGCATTTTAAAACTGTAGATCCTCATCTCACAGGTACTTACGGGAACTCTTCCAGCATAATTTGCTGCTCCTCTCCCTGACAGGGCTTGCAAGAAGTTATGGTTCAGTTCTTGTCCCACGCTTCCCAGTGACCTTGAGAAGAAAAAGTCCAGCTGTTACTTCGAATCATTGCCACAGGTTTGAAACACTATTGGATTAAGTGTCCTGTACATTAAAGGAGATGGTCCTCAGCCTGCTGGAGCCGATTTGTCCAGTCCCTGTTCTGCTTTACAATGGTAAAATAGAAACTATGCAATGTAAGATAAAAAGTATCTAGCTCAAGAAAGAAGCTCTTCGCACAGAGACAACAGCGAAAGGGCACATAAAGAGTTACAGCCTCCTTATCGGAAAAGACAAACATCCTTCCACCTTCTCTCTCCATCTTTATGGAACCACCAGGATTATAGGGAAGAAGTTGACAGAAACTAGAAAAATTCTTAATTTGCAAAGAATTTATGAACCATGTACGAGATATATGAATATGCAACAGGTTATTTCTTTTAAGGGTTATTCCTTTGTTTGCAAGGCATATTTTTGGCAGCTTAGTGCCCAAAACCATCCGGATGTCCGTAATTCTTTGCTTTTTTCTTGTCTCGTAATTGTCCTAACTCTAAATTTTTATTACTCTAATTGCATTACTATTTTTATAAAAATTTAATTATTATTTTAAAATGTAAAAACAAGTGATTGGCATTTTTAACAGTTTTAACATCCATGGGAGTTAGTGCCTCCTCACAGCAGCAAGCCTCATACCCTCAGCTCCCCTCCTCAGGGCATTTCCCAGGCCGGCCGCTCCCCGCTCACCTTCAGCGCGGCTGCTCCACCGCAACCGCTGCGCTCCTGGATTGTCTCAGCCGCCGGTCCCCCGGTGCTCCCGGGCACGGCAGCTCGGCGCTCGGGGCCCGCGTTTCTCGGCACCGGGACCGGCACCGGGACCGGCACCGGGACCGGCACCGGGACCGGCACCGGGACCGGCACCGGGACCCGCCGCCTGCCCTGCCCTGCACTACCGCCCGCTTCCCGCACGGCGGCAGCACTCCGCGCGGGGACGCTACCGCGCATGCGCGCCGCCGGAGCGCTATCCCGCCCTCAGCCACACGCGCTGCAAGGCGCCTGCCCTGCACTGCGCATGCTCCGCGTCGCCTTCAGCGGCCGCCGGACACGCCGCTCAGTGCGCATGCGCACTCCGCCGATGCAGTATCGCCCTGCGGCCCGGAGGTGGCATTACCGCGCCCAGCGGGGCAGTGCGCATGCGCAGTCCTGCTGCAGTAGCGCAGTGCGGCCGGAGAGCGGCAGCAGTGAGGCGCGCCCGGTGCGGGGCGGGCAAAGAGGGGCAAAAGTGGGGCAAAAGAGGGGGAAAAAGAGGGGGAAAAAGAGGGGGCAGAAGAGGGGCAGAAGAGGGGCAGAAGAGGGGCAAAAGAGGGGGCAAAAGAGGGGGCAAAAGAGGGGGCAAAAGAGGGGGCAAAAGAGGGGGCAAAAGAGGGGGCAAAAGAGGGGGCAAAAGAGGGGGCAAAAGAGGGGGCAAAGAGGGGGCAAAGAGGGGGCAAAGAGGGGGCAAAGAGGGGGCAAAAAGAGGGGGCAAAAAGAGGGGGCAAAAAGAGGGGGCAAAAAGAGGGGGCAAAAAGAGGGGGCAAAAAGAGGGGGCAAAAAGAGGGGGCAAAAGAGCGGGCAGAGAGCGGGCAAAAGAGCGGCAAAAGGGGGGCAAAAGGGGGGCAAAAGAGGGGGCAAAAGAGGGGGCAAAAGAGGGGGCAAAAGAGGGGGCAAAAGAGGGGGCAAAAGAGGGGGCAAAAGAGGGGGCAAAAGAGGGGCAAAAGAAAGGCAAAAGAGGGGCAAAAGAGGGGCAAAAGAGCGGCAAAGATAAAGATAAAATATGCCTCTAAAATAAAATACAACATTCTTCTAAGAGGCCTTGGGATCTGTTGGACTGAATTGGGAAGGGGACATTCATTCCCCGCAGTGCAAATCACACCAACCTCCAGCACACAGCACAGACTGCCGGGTGTGACAGCCCCCCTCTGACAATCCTCTCTGTCCTGCTCCCTTTCAGGACTTCTGCAATCTATCTGAGGCTGACAGGCCCAAAAGTTCTGTCTGGCCACCCAGGAACAAAAGGATGCTCCCGGGGATGAGGAACATTCCCAGCAAACGCTCCCAACACAGCACAGAGGCACCCCTGGAGCTCCTGTGTGGGGCTGGCAAGGGCTGCCAGGAGGGCACAGCCCCAGGAGGGGTGGCAGTGGCAGTGACAGCAGCCAATTGCCACGGTCTGATGGCACAGCAGGCACACAAAGGCCAGCAATGCCCATGGGAGTGCAGGCTGACCTGCAGCATCACCTTCCTCCATGTCCCGGGGAAGTCTCAATAGGGCACATAATCTCAGGATACAAATCTGTCACTCTGATCCTGTTCCAGCTCAGTGTGGGGGCACACACCCCACACCTACAGGTAAACATTGACCTGACCTGGGTCAGTGTTAAACACAGCCCCAGTTCTGACCCACAGCACGGTCCCAGAGTTTTCCTGCCCAGGGCTGAGGGCAGTCTGGCACGATGTAAATATATAAATAACCTTTGCTGAGAGCAGCCACCACCCCAGTCCTCACACCTCCCAAGATTTTGTAGTGAACAGACCCAACTCCTCATCCTTAATACAAATTTCAAAAACATTCCATCAGGAACATAGCAGACAGTGCATGATACACATTCATACAGCAGAATTAAAAGGAATAACAGAATATACTGCAGCTCTCCAGCACCAGTGCCACTTCTCAAAGACACCAAGCAGTCATCTGCTACAGGTTTTGGCTTAGAGAGTAAAAACTTTAGTGCCTCTGGCTATGTGATTAAAACACACAGACATGTGGGTGGCCATAGAGGGAAAGCTTTTCAGGAGAGAAAAGAGCTGATTCAATAGCACATTTCCATACACCTTCTGAAAAATCAGAATTGCCACCAACCCCTGAAACCCTTTGTGAGGAACCCAGCCCTCCTTGGGAACACAACACAGCAGACACTGAGAAAGGAAGGAAAAACTCAATCTTGTAGGAGGAAAAGAATAAACAACTCTCTCCAGCTTCTGCTCTGAGCAGCACAGCTGGACGTGGCAGCTGAACCATGTCACCTGCCGGTAGCTCTGAGGCCACACTCCTCTCTCCAAAAACAGGGGCTCAGACACTTCCTAGTTCCGTGGGAGCACCTGCAGGGCCTCACTCGGTGTCTGCAGAACCCGTCCCACTGCTCCAGTGTCAGAACTCAAAACATCCCTCAGACATTTTTGGATGTTCCAGGCCCAGGTCAGAAGCATTTGAGACCCTGGCAGGCAGCTGGAAACAGCTGTGATTTTGGGTTTGAGCCATGGAATGATTTACCAACCTTGCAGGAAGAACAAAAAGTCACAAAAGTTTAGATATTAGAGTAGAAGTAGTCATGAAGTAGAGGGAAGAATTTTTGAGTGCTGTACAGGGGGGTTTTGGTTTTGTACATGGGGGTCAGAGGTTTGAAGATGGAGGGATTTGGGCCTGCTGTGTCCTCCCTCTTTTTCCTTCCTTGCCTCCACGTTCTTGGTGATGTTGGCACTCACAGATTGGTTTAGAGTAGAAAAGCACCATTTAATATAGGTAATAGGCATTGGGGAAAAACTGTAAACATGTAACATGTAATGTACCATATAAAAGATAGAAAGGCACCATTTAATATAGGTAATGGGCATTGGGGAAAAACTGTACCCATGTAACACGTAATGTACCATATAAAAGATAGAAAAGCACCATTTAATATAGGTAATAGGCATTGGGGAAAAGCTGTAAACATGTAACAGGTAATGTACCATATAAGAGATAGAAAAGCACCATTTAATATAGGTAATAGGCATTGGGGAAAAACTGTACCCATGTAACACGTAATGTACCATATAAAAGATAGAAAAGCACCATTTAATATAGGTAATAGGCATTGGGGAAAAACTGTACCCATGTAACACGTAATGTACCATATAAAAGATAGAAAAGCACCATTTAATATAGGTAATAGGCATTGGGGAAAAACTGTACCCATGTAACACGTAATGTACCATATAAAAGACAGCAGCAGCCCTGAAGAAGTCGGGAGCCAGAGAGGATGTCAGGGTGTGTGTGTGCCTCTGCCTGAGCTCTGAGCAAACCACAGCAGCCCCAGAAGAAAATCTTTTAGATAACTTGCAATAAACTGCCTTGAGACTGAACAGAAGAATTCTGAGCCTTTCTTTGGAAGCTCGGGTTGGAGGAGAGACTTTTCCACCACATGGAGCCACCCTGACCTAGGGGTGAGCTCTGGCACTCCAGGGTGTTTCTCCTCACAAAGACACACATCTGACCCAAGGGCATCAAGGGGCCTCACAGCCTCTTTCTCAGCTGCTCCTTCTCTCCACATCCTCACCCTGCCAAGGGAGGGGGATGTCTGCAGCTGGATCCGGTGCCCAGGTGGAGCAAAACAGCTGGCATCTTCCTGAGGTGGCTGACAGTGACAGGATGTGTGTGCCCCAGCACTTGCAGGAGAGGTGCTGGGGTGGATTAAAAGTTCCTGCTGAATGATGTTGTTCTGGGTAGCTCCAAATGAAGCTTCAATCAGAACCATCAGCGTGCAGGGAAAAACGAATGAAGCAGCCTCTCGATGGTAAGATGTTCTCAGAGGGAAAAAAATTCAAAATTCAGCCGTGCCTCTTTCGTAGGCAGGGATCCTACCTTGTGTCACTGTGATGTAACATCCAAGAACAAGGGGAAAGCTACACACTGCCTTTCAATGTTCTACTACAGCACTCCATTTCTGCCAAGCACTTTTTCTGTTTTCCTATCCAGACCAAGTGCATGGACTGAATTTAGAGATAGTTGAGCATGCTTGAAAGGCCTTCACAGAAAATAAAACACATCAGCAGAGACTTTAACAACCCAGACCCTGAGCTCTATGCATCCTGCCACTGTCCTGCAAGGGCTTTTCCTTAGATAGCTTGGGTCCCAAACACAAAATAAGAGTTCTGTGATCAGAACAAGCAATCTGGACAGCAATTCTCCATGTGCCACACAAAGCAGGAGAAAGGAGAAAAGAAGAAAGGAAAAAAGAAGAAAGGAGCCCTGGCAGCAGGCACAAGCTTCCATCCCCATGCATGAAACAAACAGCCTGGCACCTTCCACTCCCTGACACCACTCCCAAAACACAGCAGCCAAGGAAAAGGAAGGACCAAGGAGAAGGCTATGGGATTCATGGAGTGCTGCAGAAGAGCAAGCCTGAAGGCAGCAGCTTGGTTAGCACCAAGTTGCTTGGTGAGCATCAAGGAACAAATTAGCAGAGGAGAAGAACACATAATCCACCTGTCAGGTCAAACCAAATGCATTTCTTCCCACCCCTTGTACTCGGGCAACCATGATGAAAGAAACTTGAGAATCAGTTTCTCAGAAGCATCTTTTTGTAACTACTTTCCACAATGGGATGGCAATTTGGATAGAGGGGGGAAAAAAACCTCTTTCAGACTGGCAGCCTGCATGGGGCAGAAAAACCCCGATTTGGGCAGGGGTGGAGCTATGAATAGGAACCTCTGGATATATCTAGTGGTTTTATGTGTCTAGCTCTCAACTGCTCTGCACAAGACTGCAGCCCTTGAGCTGCTTTGGCTTTCCCTCCATACACAGCACCCCAAATCTGGCATTTTCAGGGTGTGTGTTCCTATGGTGGAAGGAGCTGGAAAAAGGCATGGTCATTGGAGCATCCCTCCCTCAGGCATAGCTACCCTAAAAGAAAAAAATACCCAAATCTTTTGGAACCATTTCTCTTTTGTAAGTATTTAGCTCATCTTAGCTAGTCTTTCTTCATAGCTATCTTGCCCAAAAGAACCCTGATCCAGCAGGCCATGGACTGCAGGAACCCACAGGCAGATCCCTTTCCCAGATTCCAGTTTCATTTGCTTGAGGATTCATAAGAAAATAACAAAGCATCCCTCCAGAAAGGAAGCACTTAAACATTTGATTTATTTAAGCCATACACTTCCCCAAACTATAAAGAAAAAAAGGTAAAACATGACAAACAATTAATTTTTATGTTGATAATTGTAGCACACCTCCAGGTGAGAAAACATTTCTGCCAGGGTAACAAATCTCCTGCCTACAGTACAAAGGTAGGCAAACACCTAAGTCTCTCAAAGATACTTTATATTGTAAAGTTTTACAATTAACTAGGAACATGAGGGACATAACACTTGGAATTATGGAAAATTGCTCTGTTTCACTACTTGAGGGATGATTTTCAGTCCCAAAGGCCTGAGTGGTCCCCAGGCCTAAACACATGCCCCTCCAAACTTGACACAAACACCTATGGGCAGGCTCTATGCTTTTTCAGAAGCCTGGGTTGTGGCCTGTGTAGCCAAGGCTGGAAATGCTCCCAGGATTTCCATGTCACGCCTGGATTTGCCTGGAAGCATGCACCCATTTCTGTGCCAGTCAGAAACGGTGTCGCCCAGCAATATTTTAAGAAATTAAAAGCAACATTTTCTCCCTCACTTTTGATTTTCCAGTTTAGGTGTCCTCCTAAAAACAGGGTAAAAAAAAAATTGAAGAAACAAAGCCCAAGACCTACTACTAACAAGTGTGCCAAAACACCTGCTTTCTGTGTGTTTTGTAAAAAGAACATGTTTTCAGTAGACCTGATTACTTTCCTAAAAATCTAAATTTATATGTGTAAATATGCATCCAGCAGGGGCAGGTGCTTCTGAGCCCACACCTCGCAGGTAAAAGATCAGAGGAGGAGTGGCACAGAGGGATCCAAAGGTGCCCAAGAGAGGTTTGAGCTGATGTATTTGGGCAGGATTATTTGAACCCAAAGTGCTCTGCAGCTGCCCCAAGCCTGGAGTTCACAGAAACAAAATGAACTCCCCCTCCTGCCTCATTTTCTGCCCTCTCTGCTCAAGGGAGAATCACACCATGCAAATGATGGCAGAGAAATGGTGAGACCTGCACCAGGGCTCATTCCCTCCTCTGGCTGATGGAACTTAAACCCAGCTGTTCTGGGATTTAGGGAGCAAAGCCCAGCTTTGGCACTTGCTGTTCCACTCCCTGCCACATCTGCACAGCAGGAAAATCGCTGTGTTCTGTGTCACACCCAAAGCAGCAGCCCTGGGAGTGCTGCTGGAACCCAGAACACCCTCCCCTTCTCAGACACCAACCTGACCAGTCAGCCCCACAAAAGGTCAAAGGTGAGCACAATTCCTCTGGAGAATGAGACCTGGCTCTGGGAGTCTCCTTGTGACGAAGGCTGTTCGCTTGCAGGTATCTCCAAAGCCACTAAACACAAGTTTGTTTATACCAAAGAGGACACAAGGCATCACTTACCAGCTAACCCTCTCTGTTTGGACCCAAGCAACCCCTTCCTGGATGAATGACCCATAGTCCTGTGTCCCAGCAGTGGACTAAAAGACTCCCATTCTTTTCCTTGGATATGTCAAAGGCAAGATTAGACAGCACTTGGAGCAACCTGGTCTACTGAAGGTTGTCCCTACTCATGGCAGGGGCGTGAAATGAGATGAACTTTAAGGTCCTTTTCAAGCAAAACCATTCTGAGATTCTATGAATCTGTGAAGAGTCAACCCTGCACCATAAATATATAATTTTTTAAAATTAAAGGCATTAAAAAAAAAAAAAGATGAATTTTTGCCTGAATTAGGAACTTGAAACAGAACAGCACATGAGGTATGGCAATAGCTGTACTATGCAGCACATGTGTTCCTGGCCCACAAATGCTACCAAAGATGTTTGACACATGCTATTAAATTATGCCATAATCATCTCAACACCAGAAAAAGGGGGAAATTACACAGGACAACGGAGCTATTTGGTGGCTCTACCGTTCACCAGCTATGCTGACAACCTAAGTGCTATAAAAATGTTTTTTAGCTCCTTGTAGCAAGGTCCCCTCCAAACTACTATTTACGGTAGTTGTTAATTTATTTTTCTCAAGAGGCCAGGAAAGCACACAAATAAGTGTTTGAAGACGTACACACCAGGGAAACAGAGCAGAGAAAGGGCAAAACAAAAAATCAGAGAGAACCAGACACAGGATACGCTAATATATGACTGCAAAGCCCAGAATTCCTGAGGCAGACTCAATTTTCACAGCAAGCATGAGAAGGCAGAGCCCCCCCCAAAAAAAAAAAAAAAATCCCAAAGCCCAAAATTGCATAAGCTCTGCCTGAGCTGCCCTTGCCAGAGACTTTTGGGGACTGCATCAATACAAATCCAAAGGATTTTCAAGGCCAGCTCAACACGGCGCATGAAGGAGCGGGGACAAAACGCCCCGGTTGAGGGACCTTGTGGTGGCACCCACTGCAAAACAGACGCTTGGCCGTGCCCAGGCCAGGCTGGGCGGGAGAGCCGCTCCCTGCTCTGGCCTGTCAGAACTCAAAATGTCCCTCAGACATTTTTGGAGGTTCCAGGCCTTGGTCAGAAGCATTTGAGACCCTGGCAAGCAGCTGAAAACAGCTGTGATTTTGGGTTTGAGCCATGGAATGAGTTACCAACTTTGAAGGTGCAACAAGCGGTCACAAAGGGTTAGATGGTATAGTAGGAGACCCCCGAGGCACCGTAAGGGACCCTTCAGCTCTTCCATGTGTTCATTTCTCTTTCCTCACCTGCCCAAACTCGCCAGCTCCATAGGAAATCCTCTTCCTCTCACTCCTGCTGAAGGATGCTCCCTCCAAGCCATGGATTCGGGAGTGCAGGACACACACAAATCCTTCTGGGGGATCTGGAACAAGACATACATCCCTGGTAGGCGTGACTGCAGGGTGAAAAAGGGATGGGAAGGTTTTTTTCCTCTCAGAAGGTCAATGAAGGTCTCCAAAACCAGAGAGTTGGGAGACAGTGCCAGCTTGCTGCACTCCTCACATCCCCCTTCTCAGCTCCACGTGGATTTGCACCTGCTCTGAAGGCGGCAATCGTCTGGAAAGGAACTTGGGAATCTTCTTTATCTTCTTTGGTTTCTGGCTTGTTTCTCCCCAGCACCACAGCAGTACCTCTGAGGTGGCTGAAAAGGAAAAGAGAGAAACAGAAAAAGCACATCCCCCCCCAAAAAAAAAAAAAAAAACAACAACAAAAAACACCTAATTGGAATTTCAAATTTAACAGAAATATTTACCACATTCTCAGGTCTGTAATCCGCTGCTGCTGAGCAAGCCCAGTGAATTCCCCTAAGGAAGAGTGTCTGACAGGAACAGGGGTTGTCTGCTGGATTCCCCGGCCCTGCTCTCCCTGCTGAGGCTGCTCTCTCCCTGGCACAGACCTCTTTGTTTCAATAACATGACTATGTTTTAATTATTACCACAACAGCAAAACATCAGCTTTTGGGTTTTTTTTCCCCCCGTAAGAGTTTTCTGTTAAAAAAAAAGATGAAACCAATACCTTTTGTCCTCTGAGCGGATGCAGTGGCAGCAAGACCAGCACATTCTCTCCTCCCTTACCTGCCCAGGCTGGAGCAGCACCTGCAAAGGCTCTGATTCCATTAGCTGAGATGAACTGAGCACAAATCAGGTGGATTCTGTCTGTGCACAATCAGACAGTCTGGCTGTAAGTGATGGGGAGCACAGGACACCCCTGTTCACCTGCCCCTGCCGGGACCCAGCTGCGAGCAGCTGCCCCGGAGGAGCCATCAGGAGGGACACCCCGGGGCACAATTTGAGGGGGCACAGCAAAGAGAGCACCCACATCCCTTCAGCTCTGCTCCACCCCATCACTGACACCGCCCTGGCCAAGCCCAGCCCGACAGAAACACAAGGAGCAGCCAGTTTTGCAGCGCTCTTTTTTTTCCTTCAGGAGAAGAGAAGAAGGCACAGACAAGGCAAGAGATCACGCAGTCAGGTTATAAAATGAAACACAACTGTTTTATTCCAGCGTCCCCATCCATCCTCATATGTGGAGCACACATGTCCAGCCAGGGGCTGCCCAGAAGGATGACAAAGGCAAAGAACCACGATCCCAATGGAAACAGCCATTGGTACCACAATCCGACGTGGAGAGGAAGTTAATTATTGCTGGCAGACGCTGGCAGGGCTCAGGTCCTGAGGGGCTCTGCCAACCTGAGCCCACCTGGGCTCCTATTAAGGCTTCACCGGTGAGGTTCAATGCTACCAGTGCCTGTACATACAGCAACACTGCTAAACACCCACTACAAACTCCATGTGCACAGCTACTCCACAGAGCACACCACAACGGAGAAAAAATTCCACACCAGGGCCGTCAGGCAACCTGGGTGGGAGAAACACTCCCCAAGGGACAAGCAGCTGTAACAGCAATTATTGCCACATCGCCCTGCACACTGTAAAAAACAAAAAAAACAAACCAACAACAAAAAACCTTGCTCCCTGCCTCTGCAAATGTATTGAGAGTGATAAAATAAATCAGCAGCAAAAACTGTTGGACGAAACTGGTGGGCACACCCGGGGACCACAGGCATCCCTATCCTGTGGGGATACCTGCGGGGGGACTCCTCCAGGGAGCGGGAATGCCCCGGCACCGGGGCAGAGGTATTTTAGAGCAGGCATCGAATCCGTGCTTGGATGGAGAGGAAGAGACTCGCTCCTCCAGCTGTCCAGGGAAGAACGGGAGAGACCTCCAGGAGCAGGCTGCAAGCAGCCACCCTCGGCCAGCCTGCCACTCTGACAAAATATATGCACACATCTATTATTGCCAACAAAGGGTTGGAAGACCACCTTGCACCACAGATAAGGCGACAGAGTTTGCAGGGCTTGGTCTCTGGGTTTAATTTGTGGAAGGGAAGAGCTGGCTTCCGAGAGAAGGGAAAGGGACAGACCTGGATATATGGTGCCTGAGGTATGGTCGGAGGAAAAAGTGCAGCAAGAAAGAGATGCAAGAAAAACAAACAAAACCGCTTGGCTCCGAACATCTCTCTCGCGTGAAAATGATTGTCAAAGGAGTCACTAGTGAAAATTAGGTGAGAAAATACGTTCGCTGGAGAGGTACCTTTCTACTTCTTCCAACAACAGAACGCTAACCCGAGGTCCATCCAGGCAATTCTCTTTGGCAAGCCCGAGCCGCCCGCCCCGGGGAAGAGAAGACCTCGAGCCCGTCACGGCCACCCAGGGGCTCGCCTGTGTCCGTCCGCCGAGGGAGACACGGGTGTCCCATGGGGTCAGCCCTGGAGCTGCCCACCGCAGCATCCCCGCTGCGCCGCTAGCCAAAGCGGAACTTCAGCCGGTACTTGACGGGACCGGCGTTCTTCTGAGGTGGGGATGGGGCTGCCTTGGGCTTGGGCGGCTTCTTCTCAGGGAGGGCGACGGTGAAGGCGAGCTCGGGGGGCTGCGGCTGCCAGAAGCGGGGCAAGAAGTGCGTGGAGACGTGCTGGGGCCGTGCGCGGGGGCTGCAGCCGCGCTTGGCTTTGCCCCGCTTGTTGAGGGCCACGTACCACTGGCGGCCCGAGCGGGGGCTGCGGTGCACGGCCGAGGCGTAGGTGTTGTAGCTGTTCTCCTGGAAGCGCTCATGGAAATGGCAGTCCACCGTGAAGCGGGCCTGCGGGGACAGAGGGGACACAGCTCGCTCGCAAGGGCCGGGTGGCAGCTGTCGCCCACCCCCAGGGATTGCTGATCGGCCGCCTCCCAAAAGCTGGCCCTAAGGAGTGGCTGCAAACGCGGGGCACCGACACCGAAGGTGCCAGGCACCCTGGCTGGTTGGAAAATCCGCAGTGCAGATCCTTCAGCAGCTGCTTGCCACCCGGGTTTGGGCTTTCCTGGGAAGAAAAAGGCTTGGGCTGCCCCAGCAGTGCCCTTCCCTTCTCTTCAAAAAGCGTTCTAAAAGCAAAGAGCAGAGCCTAGTGCTCCACCTGTGCAGGTCTCAGATTCAGTCAAAGAAAGAAACTGAGAGTTTCTAGCCAGGCAAAAGCCTGGGAAAGAGCTGGAAAAGAATGTAAATAATTCTTTATCTCTCTTGTTCTCACACTGTTTATAGTTAAGTTCTATCACTGTGCGTCAAGCACTCTGAACCAATGTTGTAAATTGTTTTCACTTTAGGACCAATGGATTTAACCTTTGCGAAGCTCTGTATAAAACAGCAGTGTATTTTGAATAAATCGGAGTTTTAGTCTCACAGCCTTCTGAATCAGAATCTTCTCATTCCCGTCCTGCCTCAACAGTGACACACCTGTGTGTCCACAGCCCCGGAATCCCCATCTGTAGCTTCTGGCAACCCCTCAAAAATGCTCTGCCATACTTGAACCTAATGGTGGGCATGGTACCTGGTGCCCTAAAAGCTTCCCCAACTCCATTTCCCAGCAACACCTCCACAGAGGAGATGCTGAGCTCTCCAGCTCCAAAACCAGCCACCTAGAGCAAGACCCAACCCCCAGCAGGGCTTTGTAACCAGAAGAAAAGCGCTCAAAACCCCAAATTTAACCCAAAAAGTTGAGTCTTGCAGCACGAACGACAGAGCCCACAACCTGTCACGCACATTTTGCCTCATCGCACTTGGATTTAGGTCTCCTTGAGCTTGCTGATTCCGAGGGACGTCACCTCTGTGACTCATTTCTGCCCTCCCTGTCTTTCATGCACCCTCTTGGCTCCTTCCTTCCCCAGCAAGGCTTTGCTGACCCTTGGTGCTCCCTGAAGCCCAAGTGCTCAGGCAGGACATACTACGTGCCTGGGAAGGCCCTGCCCTTCCCTGGGAAGTGCATCAACAGCTATCTCACCATGACCCTGCCACGATGCCCACATCCCAGCCTCTCAGCCCATCACTGCACCACTCCAACCTGGAAAAGCCATTTTTTCCCCTGCATAGGGCAGGAGTGGCAGCCACAGCACGTGGCTGGCATCAGACTTGCCCTGCAGAGCTCCTGAAGTCAATTGAATTTCAAAATCCAGTTGAGCAGAGATTCACCGTGGCGAGGAATGCGGCTTTGTGGCAGCTCCTGGGAAAGGAGAATTACCTGGGCAAATCTGTCCCCCCGAGGTCTGTGCCGGACAGGCACAACACCCCTCCCACCCGCTCCGTGCTAAAAATGGACAAACAGGAGAGCGAGGATTTACCACCGAGGAAAAAGCCATCTGTGCACGCAACTGATAATTGCCGGGATAACTGTCATTTTCTGAAGCTGGTGCCTCTAAAAATGAACCGCTCGGTAATTTAATTAAGCTGGCATAAAAAAAAAAAAAAAAAGGAAAGAAGGAGGAGGAGAGCGTCTGTAAAACACCGAGCTGGGATGGAGCTGAGCCTGAGAGTGAGTTTTGAAGGAGCCCAAATTCCTGCAGGAATGAGTTTTGTCTGCGGTTCAGCGCGAAGCCCCCGGCCTGACTCCCATATCAAAGCGCTGCCCTGAGTGACGGGCGCAGGACGTGCTTTGTACTGCTCGGAACTCATTAGGCCATGAAATAACCTCGATCCTGCCAGTGCAGGAAAGAACAACAGATGCCGGGTTTGCATTATTGGCATTGTTTAGTCCAGCAATCTTTAGATATTTGGGTCAAGTTTCTACAAATTTGCAGCTCTCACCCGAGCGGGGCATCGTGTGTCCTCACCCCTGCCCTGACCCTCCTGACTGAGGTCCCTCTCTGGCCCTGCCCTTTGTGTGTCAACAATTAACCGTGCACCAACGAGGCTTGATTTAATTTCTGCCTGTGCCAGGGCATAAATCAAGGCTTCAGCTCAGATAAGAGGCCCATTGTACGCCAGAGGGGAAGGCTCTGGAGGGTCCACGCTCTGCCTGCTTCCCTCTCCTCTCCATCCTTTTCCTCTCCTTCTGCTCTGCCCCTTTGCTCTCGCCTCATGTTTTTTCCTCCATGGAACCAATCCCCTTTTCACCTAGATCCCATTCATGCTCCTACTTGATTTCTTAAAAGAAGCAATGACGTGCTCACCCTTTAAGCGTCAGTAGGCTGCAGGAGCAACACACCAAAAAGACTTAAGGGAGAGAGAGGTGAGTTCATAAATCCCCCTGGAAGCGATCTGCAGCCTTGGGGTGTGCAAGCACATCCCTGACATCCGGAATTGCGGGGTGGGCAACTGCCTTTTCCCTTTCCCCAGCTGGAGGCTCTCTGGGAACCATCCTCAGGGACGAGCTGCTGCCTTACAAGTGTCCTTTGTGGGGTGGCACATGTACATGCACCTTCCAAAGGCACCGCCTTCGGTGTAAGCACAGGAGCTCACTGTGTTTGCTTAAATGGTCTCCGAGCTGACAACCAGAAACAGGGAAGCAACATCCCAAGGCTGCAACAAGCAGCAAAATCAGCTTATGGATTCATTCGACACAGAAAGCTGGAAAAAGGCTATTGAGACCTGCAGGAAACCTCAACCTCCAGGAACGCATCCTGCAGAGAAAAGTTTACCCGGATTTTTCCACCCCAGCTGCAACACAGCCGCGGCAGCCTGGACCTCACCTGCCCGAGCTTCTCTTGCCGGGAGACATTTGGCTAAACCCTTCTGTGCGATCTGCAGCAGAAGCAGCTAAAAATAACCCAGAGAGCAGCTCTGCTGATGCTGCACACCAAAAAGGCCAGCTCTGCACGGCCACAAGCCCTTGGTGGGAAGGTGGGCTCGGGGGGCTGCAGCCCCACTTGTCCCCTCTCTATCTGCCCACACGCAGAGGTGCCACAAAGCCTTTAATACCCAACACGTACTGGTAAGGGTTAGGGGGGGTTTACTTACACTTGCATGGAGTTTTCCTTTTTTTGACATCGCTAAAAATTTGTTGCTGAAAACTCCTCGTATTCCTACAATCCCCTGAGACACAGCAAATATTTCCAAAATACCTAGGATGACAGAAATCCCAAAATAAATCACAGTTCTTTTCACATCGGTGTGACAGAGAAAAAATAAATACGACTTAGTCTGACAGGTTTGCATTTCCTCTCCCACGTCCCTGCTTCTCAGCTGCCTGGCTCCACCCAGCTCCTCCTCCATCCCTCTGCCTCACACGGCAGCCTCCATCCACTCTGGGATGGATACAGGCTGGTGGCTGGGACTTGTGTGGATTTTTTTTTTTTTTTTAAAGTTCCATTTTGGGGCACAATTCCTGGCTGGGCTGTGGTAGAATGAGTTAACCCCTGGGGAAAACACCTACATCAGCCTGCTGGGATTGGAGCTCATCGCACAGACGCAGAACTTGGGAAGTCAGTGTCCCACAAGCCAGCTGGGACTGGAGGCACCAGTGATGCTCCCTCACACCCTGTCCTCTCAGCAGGGCTTGGGGCACGGAAATAATGCGACTTTTCTGAGCGTGACGTGGGCTCTGGGCCCTGATGGGGCGTGAGGACCTGCAACTCATCCGACAGATGAACTGTCACCTCCGAGCATCCCTCAGCAGCAGCACCTCACCTGCCCAGGTGCTGCGGGCTAACTCGGGCACATCCCCACATCCCCCCAAGCCCTGCCATTTGGGGGGCAGCAGTCCCCAGTGTACCCCTTGCACCCCGGGGAGCTGCAGCCCCGGGGGCTCTGTGGCCCAAAACCTCCTGCCCTTTGCGGGGTGGCCCTGCCGCCGTGGCAGACACGCTGTTTATTGGGGTTGCCCGGGGTGAAACCCTATTTCCCAGAGGCCAAAGCTCAGGTTTCCCTGCCAAAAGGCAACTTCTTCCTCCTGAGGGCCTCCTCAGTGCCACAGCCTGGCACAACCCCCTGTCACCAGCACACGTCCCCAGCCAGGGCTGGCTCTGCTCCGACGTGCAGAGCTGGTGTCGCTGTGGCCTTTCCGGGGGGGATATCTCAGGTTAAGGAGGAAGGAAATGCACATAATTCAGGTCTCTGCAGGACAGCTGTAGCACCAAACTTCTGCCAGCCCTTCCAAGCCTGTGTCTCCTAAAACAGCTTTGGTGTGGGGGGCCCCTTTTCCTATCCATCCTCTAAACCCCTCCAGGCCACGTGCCTGCTGTGCCCACGAAACCCCAAGCAGAGCTCCTGGGCTCCGGCATTCCTGCTCTCAGCACAGTCTGGGCCCCAAATCCTTTGGTCCCAGGCAGATGTGGGGGCTGCCGCGTGAGCGCTCCCAACAGCTGAGCCTGCCAGGGCCACCTCGGGCCGAGCCCTTGGGCTCCTGAAGGGATTTTTCATCCCCACCTGCCATTTCATTCCCTCTAGCAGGATATCATGGCAACTCCGACCAGAGGATAAGCCATGAGTTAGCACAGCTTTCTCTCGGGGGAACGTCAGCCTCAGTCCTATTTTTAAACCGAATATATCCTATCACTGCACCGGGAGAATGAGAAAGCAGAGAGAGGGATGGAAAAGTCCCACAGGGAAAGGACCAAAAAGGGGCAGCATCTCCTCCCCAAGGTGCCTGTCAAGGGGCTGCGGTGGGAGCGCAGACCCACGGGGCTCACACCATCCCCACGGACTCGCTTCCCGGGGCCGGGCGAGCCCCAGGTGCCACATCCCGGTGGCAGACAGGCTCCCCCGGCCCCCCAAACGCCGGGGCTGTGCCAGCCCCCGCGGCGGTGGGAAGGGCACAAGGACAGGGGATGCTCAGCCCCGCTCACCCCACCCAGACCTCCCGTTCCCCACTCACTGAGCGGACTCGCGTCGTGGGCGCCGTCCACGCGGCCGTCGGGGTGCAGCTGGAGGTGGAAGCCGATGCCCACCCGGCAGTACAGCCGGCCCCGCCGCCGATCCGGGCGGCTCCGCGGGAAGCGGCTCGGCCCCGCCGCCGCCGCCGGGGAGGAGGAAGAGGAGGAGGAGGAGGAGGAGGAGGAGGAAGACGCGGGGGCGTTGCGGCCCCGCTGCGCCCCGCCGGGCACCTGCTCCCGCCGGGCGCGGGCGGGCAGGGCGAGGAGGAGGAGGAGGAGGAGGAAGGACGGGCTCATGCTGCCGGCGGGCGGGAGGAGGGAGGGAGGGCGCCGCATCCCGCTCCGCTCCGAGCCCTGGAGGGGGGGACCGAGCACGGGGGGAGCCGGGCCGCCCCTCCCCGCTATTTATAACCGGGCGGCGGCCCCGCACCTGTGCCCGGCCCCATGCCCACCAACCCTCCCCACCACCGTGCCCGCGGCAGATGCGGGGCTCGGGGTGCATCTATCTGAAAATTAACTTGTCCTCCTCGCCGGGGCTGCAGGACCCTGGGGACAGGCTCGGGTTGCAGCCCCCCGCCTGGGGTTCGGGGGGTGACACGGCAGCTGCACGCCCAGCCCAGCCTCGGGCAGGGGGCTCGAACCGCAAAGCTGCTCCCCCTCAGTCACGGAGCCACACTCGGCCTTGGGGATAACGGGGGGGTCCCCATCAAGACCCCCCAATGGCATCTCACGGCCTGCAGGGAAGTGGCGGTGCCCTTCTCTGTCCACAACATCCTCCTCGCTTCCCGGGCAGGGGGTACACGGCCCCCAGCCTCCCGCCACCATCAGGGTGACCCCCAGCATCAACGGCCGTGCTTGTCCCAAAACACAAAGACGGCGACCCCACAGCACAGCCGTGCAGGAGGAGAGCCCGCAGCGACAGGCCATCCATCCCCCCGGCGTGACTCCGCGTGGATTATGCTTTCCTCAGCTCCTAGGGCCACTCCAGGTCCTCAAAGCCACTGGGGAAACCTCATCTCCATCAAAGCCAGCACGGCTCAAACACGCCCTGGCCGGCCTGTGGTCCCAAGCCCGGCCCTCTGTGCCCTCAGCACTCCTGCCAGCCGGGGTTGTCCCCTAAAGCCACCTAGGAGCTGCCCCTCGGCCATCCCAGGGCTCAGCCAGGGATCAGGTTCGGCAGGAAGGAGGCAGAGCCGGTGGCACGCCGGAGGGTGACCTTCGCCTCCCGAGGAAGCTGAAGGTCAGGGGCACAGAGAGGGACACGCACTTGAGGAGCTGTATCCAGCCTGGTTGACACCTGGCACAGGCTGGTGTGAGCAGATGATCTCACAGCATTGCTGCCATTTCAGACCATTTCTCAGCACATATCCATATCCCCCGAGCTATATGCACACGCGTTATATATAGACATGTACACATAGACAGCCCTATATATAGATGCACATACCTGGAGGAAGGTCAGGGCACTCAGACCTTGTTTACTTCTCCCAGCTGGAGTGGTTATCCTGGCAAAAGCCGTGACTTCCACTTACCCACCTCCTCTTGAATTACACACACGTGATGATTCCGAATCCACGAGGAGGATGAGGAGCAAACACCTCTTGAGTGGTGTTCGCTTGAGATTTCCTGTACCAGCACAGCTGAGGGAGGCATGGCCAACTTGCTGGAGGAGGATCTTGGGCATCTTGGTGTAAAGGCTGCAGCTGGTACGGGATCACAGCAGCAAAATCCCTGTTCTCCATCTGGGGCAGCAGACCAGAAACCACTTCTGCCACTGGGAGTTAAAGATGAATGAAAAAACATTCACAGTCACCATCCTGGGGGTGACCGGGCACAGCAGCAGCCCAGGAGCAGAAAGGAGGCACCTGCATGCCAGGCCACACCCTTAGAAAACTTCTGTGCCCAGAGGTTCACCAGCAAGTCCAGCCTTGCCAGCTTTGACACTATTGTCCACCCTCACAGTTTCCAACAGCGATTCAGGCAGCACCCTGGCTGCCAGGCATCCTCTGCTCACCCACACTGCTGTTATTCCCCTCCTGTGAAGAATTCCCAGACAACTCAAACTTCCAAGGGGGGTGGCCACCAAGAAGGCAACACCAGCCAGGTGGGCTTGCCCAGGCTGGTCCCCAGGACACACTTTTGGACAGAATCCCACTGCAGTGAACATTCCTGACCCTTTCTGGGCAACCTGGTGAGGCAGCAGAGCCCTTGGTGGTTTGCTCATTGCCTGTACACCTCTTTTCTGTGTTGTGGAATGGGACAGCTGCAGGATAACAGCATCCCCCCTGTCTGTGGATTCCCCTGCCCCCCTCAGAGCAATACTCAAGCACTGTCAGCATGGAGAAACGACTCACACCAGTCCCTGTGGCACACGGCGTGTTTCCACTCTCACCATGACACGCCAAGAGCTCACAAGCAGTGCTGTGGGCATGACCTGCATGGTTCTGGGTGCTTTCCATTTGTTCCCCTGCTTAACACACCCATTTCGAATACTCCAGGCACTCCCCCAGCACAACTCAAAAAATAAAAAAGCCCCCAAAAACACCAACATAAAACCAACCCAAACACGAGGTTTAAATCTAAATAAATAAGTAGGTGTAATAGTGAACTTCCCAGAGCAATTGTGTGTAATTGCCTTTGGCACTAGCAACCCTCACACACACACCAGCACCTTTGGAAGCCTAATGCTGATGTTATGTTATTTAAATTATTCAGGGCTCAGTTACAGGGAAAACTCAGCAAGTGGAGAGGATAAGCTGTGTTTCAAGTGTAAAATTCCCCAACTGAAGATGAGAAAGACTCTTCTGAGCCTGTTTGATCTGCTGCAGAGCACCAGGCCTGCAAGTTGCACTGCAGGAACGCTTCCCCCTCCCAATGTCAGCCTGGTGCTACTTAATTGCCGCTTAAAAATACACAAGGATAATAAAAATACATGAGGAGACACAAGAGCAGCCCCCAGAGCCTGGAAACAAACCCTTTGCAATGAGGATGTGCCTGTTGGAGACTCGCTGCAGTCAAGCAGAGATGGCTGGTCCCCAGGCCACCCTGCACGTCCCTCTGGAAATGTCCCACCTCCCAAAACAGGGAGAACTGCAGCTGCTTGAGGAATGGGTTACCAGGGGAATGTGCATTAAAACAGGTGAATTTAATTAGGATGATTGCCCTCACTTAATTAATTAATATGATTATTACTCTCAGGTGCTGGGGGAAGCACAGGTGCAAGTGGTTAATGTGCCCCATGGCACCAATGTCACCGAGATCACTCAGAAGCCACCTCAAAACCGGAATAAATAAAGAAAACAAATTCTAACAAGTGAAAAGCAGTATCTCTTTAAATAAAGCTCAGAGCCTGCCAGGCATTCCAGCATTCTGCAGGACAGCGGTGTATCTCACGGAAACATCCACCCTGTGCTTTGGTTTTTGTCTATGTTCTAAACACTCTATGAACACATTCTGTACTGGGCCAGGTCTTTCCCTATTCCAAATCAGTCCTTAGCAGCAGGGAAAGTAGAGAGGGAACACCGTACAGCTATTGTGACTTCCAAAAGGAGGGAACTACTCCAGCCTTTCCTAGACACCCACAGCTGAACGATGCATTTTCACGGGCTGGGTATTGCAACGATACCCTAGTAGCTGATTTTCCAAATTTAACCAGTTGGAGGTTAACTGGAGACAGACACTGCACGAAGAGGAGCTCAGGCTCTTCGTAGCAATGGCAGCAAGCGGCCGGCCAGCAGGTCTCCATCAGTCCAGCACGCTGCACCTTCACATGCAGCACAAAACACACAGATTTTAGGACAGGCTCGCTGTGAGGATGCTCAGAGGTTGCAAAAGCCTCGCTTGTACACCCCTGTGCAGACCTAAGGGAAAGAACCCACGTGGAATTCTGTACAGCCCGTGCCCACGCTGAGGAGCAGTCCAGGTGCCCGGTGCTAATCCATTCCCAACCCTGCTGCTGTGTGGAGCCACTGGCACAGCTCCTGCTGCCTTTGGCAGGATGGGATCAGGCCCCGAGGCAGGCAGCTACCCCCAGCTCCAGCCCAAAGGTGCCCAGCCCATGGGTCTGCTGCCCGTGGGTGCAAAGCTGCCTTCTGCCCCCCCAGAAACATCATTAATATCAGGATTTGGTGGAATTGTTATCATTGCTATGATTTGCAGTGTGGCCCAGCTACAGGGAATATGGAGCAGTCTAAGTGCTGCAGGGCACAGGGAAGGGGCTCCCCAAATCTGAAGGCTGCTTGTCCTTATTCCCAGCTCTTACTTGCTGTTCTGCAGCACATCAAAGAGGCTCCTTGTGGGTGGGTTTCAAAGGCAGATGCATCTGTGGGCTCTGGCACAGCCTTACAGGGGCAGCTCTGTCCCAGAGAAATGCCCAGGCGATGCCCCAGCTCGGAATTTTATGGGCTGTGATGTCGGGTGAGGACCTTGCATGGGGGAAAGCCAGCTGGTGCCACAGCCCAGCCAGTTTCTGTGCTCTGCAGAGACACAGCACAGCATCAACCACGGACAGGGAAAGGCATTTAAAGGGGAAAAAAAAGGGAAAAAAGAAAAAATGAAAAAAAAATTCTCTTCCTGTTTCCCAAGCAGCAGAAATATTGACAAAGGAGTAGTAGGTGGCAATGGTACCCATGCTGACCTGAGGAGAGCCAGCATGGCTCTGGGGAATGAGGGACCTGATCCCAAATGGCCCAAGGGGAACTTCTGTGAATCTTCTCCATACAGCACCCAACTCCACTGGATCAGGGGCACTGCCTGCCCTTATTAGAGCACGTTCTGCTTGTGCAGGAAGCGTTACTTGGAGTTTGATTTATCATTTCGGAGTTCGATATCCGATTTCACCAAAACAAAGTCTTAGATTAAATTTCCTAGTCTGTAGATTATTTGTACTTTTAGACAGAAACAGTGTGAGCTTTGTGTGGCAATAACAACCTGCTACGCCCCACACAGTGTTTTTAGCCTGTTGACTGCAAGCTGACCCAGTCCCGATGGGAGAAGCCCTGGGGCTTAGCACAGCGCCTTCTGAGAGAGCCACAAGGAGCACACGGAAAGCTCGGCGCTGCAGGATGCTGCCAGGGCTGCGAAAGGCCATCGAATATTTGGGATAGATGGAGGAGAGCGCAGTGAACACCTCCGCTGTGAACCCCCACGGCTGCCGGAGGGAGTCAGCCCCGCAGCCGGCCCGGGGCTGCCGGAGAAGCGAAGCCGCCTCGGTGGAAGAGTCAGGAGCATCAAAAGCGGGGAAAGAACCCGCCGGGCCCCGAGCACAGCCGCTGGCGGCCCCACTAGATGGCGGTGCCCACCCGCCTGTGCCGCCCCCGGCATCCCGCAGCCCGCCCGCATCCCCCGGAGCCCCGCCGCGACATCCCACGGAAACCTCAGAAAAGGGACGGGCAGGGGTGGCACCGCTTTTAAGGAAAATCCGCGGCATCATCGGTGTCTCGGCCCCGCGATGAACGGCAGAAGGTGAATGAATTCCAGAGGCAGGGAATGAAAGCAGTGGGGCCGCTTTGGCTCCGGGCGTGGATTTTATTGGTACCGTGGCGGGTCAGCGCGCTGGGAGAGCGAGCAGCATCAGCGGGGAGCTGGGCTGTCCTCGGCGGGGATTCCCGAGGCTGTCCTGCGTGAAGCCTCAGGCACTTCCCCGGGACCCGCAAAGGCTTTGCAGCCGCCGCCGGTGGCACCTGGACCCCGTTAACGCGGCATCGTGGGGCTCCCACGCTCTCCCGTGGGCTCCGGCCTTGCACAGCTCCGGTTTTGGGGTATTTTCCCTGCCAGGGACATGCCGAGCCCCGCACAGCCGCGGTGCCAGGGTGAGGGCAGCCTGCGTGTGTGGAAATGGGTTTCCCGTACCGTACATCCCCGGGTGCTGCGATGTCACCACCCCGGTAATCCACCCGGACAGAGGGGACCCATCCCTGGCCCCTTCAAGCACCCATCCCTAGCGTTTCAAGCACTCCCTACCCCGAGACACTGCGGGCTGGGGGGGCTTCCCCGGGTTCTGTCACCCCAGACAAGCTCCGGACAACCCCCGTGGTTGTGCCCACCCTGGGACCACTCACAGCCGAGCCAAGGGCTCCTGGAAGAGGTGAGGTGGGAAAACACCAAAACACAGGAAGACAGAAAGAAAAAGAAAGGCGGGCAAAAAGAAAAAGAAAGGCAGAATGAAAGACATTAAAGACAACCCAAAAGACGAGGGGAAAGGGAAGGGAAGGGAAGGGAAGGGAAGGGAAGGGAAGGGAAGGGAAGGGAAGGGAAGGGAAGGGAAGGGAAGGGAAGGGAAGGGAAGGGAAGGGAAGGGAAGGGAAGGGAAGGGAAGGGAAGGGAAGGGAAGGGAAGGGAAGGGAAGGGAAGGGAAGGGAAGGGAAGGGAAGGGAAGGGAAGGGAAGGGAAGGGAAGGGAAGGGAAGGGAAGGGAAGGGAAGGGAAGGGAAGGGAAGGGAAGGGAAGGGAAGGGAAGGAAAGGAAAGGAAAGGAAAGGAAAGGAAAGGAAAGGAAAGGAAAGGAAAGGAAAGGAAAGGAAAGGAAAGGAAAGGAAAGGAAAGGAAAGGAAAGGAAAGGTGAAGGAAAGGAAAGGTGAAGGAAAGGAAAGGTGAAGGAGAGATATAAAGGCTGAATAAAATGCCGGACAAAAAGCAAAGACGATCGGAGGAAGGACGGACAGATGTCGGAGGGGGCCGAAGGAAGGCAGGCGAGCAGGGAAGGAGAGCGCAGAGAACCGGCGGCGCGGTCGGGCTTTTCTGCCCTTCCCTGCGGCCCGTTGCCACCGAGGGGCCACCCCTTCGTCACCGCCCACTCCCCCGCAACGATTAACGTCCAGGTGCTTTGAAGAAAATAAAGTCATTTATTGTCAAAGCATCCAACATACCCGGATAAACTATAAAGTTTAATAAATCTTTTTTTTTTTTTTTTTTTTTTCCAGAGGGGCGAGGAAAAAAAAAAAAAAACCAAACCAAACCCAAACGGGAAAGGGAAGGTAACACGGAACTACCGAGACTCCATTCCACGGGCACCAGTGACACTCGGGGGGAAGGGGCGCGGGCGGCGGGGCCGGACGGGGGTAGCGCCCGGTGCATGCAGGACCCCGGCCCGCCACCCGCCGGCCCCGCCGCGCTCCCCTCGCCCTTAGCTTCATATCCAAAATAAAAATTTACCCTGACATAGAATTATTATTACATCTAAACCATAAGTGCTTAATAATTTAAGTAGAAACGTATGACAAATGCATCAATATGTTGCAATATATGACATTTTAAAAAATGTATTTTTTTAAGTAATTCGATTTTTTTTTCTTTTTCCCGGTGCTTCTCTTTTCTCTCTCTCTCTCTTTTTTTTTTTTTTTTTCACTTTTACCTTCATTTTTCTGCTTCTTCTTCTTCTTCTTCACCTCCTCCTCCTCACCCGCTGCCCTCCCCGCCCCTCCCCGGACTGTGGAAACGCGTGCATCGAAGGGGAAGGGTGGGAGAGGCGGGCGGCGTGGGTGTCCCCCGTGGGTGTCCCCTGCGCGGGGGTCCCGGGCGGGCTGCCGGGGCCGAGGGGGGTGTCCCCGCTAGTTGTGGGAGGTCATGTGGCGGGAGAGGTGGTGGCGCTCGCGGAAGGACTCGTTGCAGATGGGACACTTGAGCTTCTCCTCTCGGCGGCGCTTGACGAGCGGCTCCAGCGCGTATTCCTTCTTGTGGTGGGATCTCATGTGGTAGACCAGGTCCGAGGTCATGCGGAAGGACGCGTTGCACTTGGCGCACCAGTTCTGAGCCGGCAGGCACAGCGAGGTGAACGACGGCGGCAGCAGCGTCAGCGCCGACGGCAGCTGCAGCTGCAGCGGCCCCGCCGCCGCCGCCGCCACCGCCGCCGCCGCCGAGCTCTTGGGCCAGAAGGCCGTGGTGTAGAGGAAGGGGCTTTGCTTGGGCAGCCCCCCGCCGCCGCCGCCGCCGCCGCCCGCCGCCTCCCCGCCGCCCGGCAGCTTGGCGGCCAGCGCCTCGGCGGCGTACAGGCGGGCGGGGGCGGCGGCGGCACCGTCGGGGCAGGGCTCGCCCAGCCCGCCCAGCTTGGGCCCCAGCACCAGCGGCGGGACGTGCGGGAAGGAGCGGGCGGGCTGCGAGAAGGCGCTTTTTCTCTCGTCGGCCCCGCCGCCGCCGCCGCCGGGCCCCCCGGGGCCGGCCCCGAGCTGCGGCACCGTGCTGAAGGCGCTCCCCCGCGCAGGGCTGCCGCCGTCCAGGCGGGCGGTCAGCGGGCCCCCCGCGCCGCCGCGGGGGCACAGCCCCGGCTCCGCGCCGCCCGCGCCCGGGGAGCCGCGCTCCGGGCCCTCCTCGGGGCCGCCGTCGGGCTCGGGGCCGCGGGCCGCCTTCTTCACCTCCACGAAGGCGCTGCGCTTGGCCTCGCCGGTCTCCGGGCTGGGCGGTGCGAAGAGGCGTCCGCCCTCCTCCAGCCCGCAGTAGGAGCCGGCGGCGCGGTACTGCTGCTGCGGGGCGCAGCCCGGCTCCTCCTTGGGCGCCGCCGGCAGCCCCGGCCGCTCCGCCGGGAAGCGGCCCCGCGCCGCGCCGGGCCCGCGCTCTTCCTCCTCGGGGAAGCGCCGCTTCGCCTTCCCGGCCGCCGCCTCAGGGCCACCCTCGGGGGGCGCCGGCCGGCCCGGGGACCCGGCGCGCCCGCCGCGGGAGTTCTCCAGCTCCCGCGCCAGGTTGTGGAAGTCCGTGGAGGGCTTGGTGCTGGCGGCGGGGCCGCCGTCGGGCCCGGGGAAGGGGTGGTGCGGCGGCCCGCCGGGCTTCCCGAACTTGCCGGGCTCCTGCTCCTTGCCGGCGCCGTCCTTGGCGGCGGCGGCCGCCTCGGCGGCAGGGCCGATGTCGGGGCCGTGCAGCCTCTTCGGGCAGCGGAACCGGAGGTGTGCGGCGAAGGGCAGCTCGAATTGGAAGCGCTGGCTGCACTCCGGGCAGGCGAAGGGCGGCGAGCCTGCGTCAGGCGGGTACGACAGACAGAGAGACAGAGAGAGAGAGAAAGACAGGACCGTCAGGTGGGCCACCGACGGGATGGATATCTGCCGAGGGTTTGGGGATCGGGAGCGGGGCATCCCCAAGCCGACCGCCGCCTCCCGATTCCCCCCGGCGGCCGGGATCCCCCTCCCTTCTCCCACCGGGGCACCCACCGTTGGTGCGGGCGGGGGCCCGGGCCGGGCCGAGCAGCAGCAGCTCGGTGAGCTCCTTCCCGTACCACACCAGCAGCTCCTCGTCCTTGGCGATGCGGCGTAGGGAGCGATAAAAGAGCTGCCCGCTCTTGATGTAGGCCTCCAGGTTCTGCTCCTCCCGCTCCCTCGCCGACTGCACCAGCCGCAGCCACATCAGCCCCTCCGACGAGCCGTTCGCCGCCGACGTGTCCACCTGAAAGCCCGCGTTAAAATCAGTCCACCGGACCGAAAGACAGACAGACAGACCGACCGACCGACAGCACGGGGCCAGGCGACGGTAGGAGCTGCCCTCGGGGACAGCCTCCCGGCAGCGGGGGATCCCCGGGCCGACACCGGCCCCGCCGACTTGGCGAGCGTCTGGGCCCGGGGGCGAGTGGCTCTTACCCGGAATATGTAGGGGACGGTGCGCTTGTCGGTGGATTTGAGGGCGATAAAGGCGATGCTGTCATACAGGGACGTGTGGCTCAGGACGCAGGGGCCGAAAATGGCATTTTCCGGGATGTCGCAGGTGGTGTAAACGCTGGTAAAAATGTCAGTCAAGCACTGCTGGACCGTCTTGGCATCCCCGTCCCATATTCCCCGCTGGACGCCGGCGTCCTCCATCCCTGCGGGCGGAGAGAGGGGCAGAGAGGGGCCGTTACCGCAGCGGGTCCCGCTCAGCGGTACACCGGGATGCCCCGGAAAACAACAAAAAAATCGACTTGAATTATGAAATAAAACATTACTAAAAAACCTCCAAAAATTATATATATATATATATTAAAAAAAAAAAAAAAAGACAGAGAGAGAAAGATAGAAAGAAAAAAAAGCAAGCGAGCTGTTTCTCCGGTTTGAAAAAAATTTAAAGCAGGCTAGGAGCTGCGAGCAGAGGCGAGGTGCGGGGACTGCCGCGCTGATTTTTTTTTTTCTTCCTTTTTTTTTTTTTTTTTTTTGTTTTTTTTGGATATCGCGGCGGAGCTGGTTCTGGGCGGGGACCCGGGAATCCCACCGGCCAGGTCCTGTCCCGAGCAGGCGCCGGGTCTCCCTCCTGCAAGCCCCGGAGCCAGGCCGGGCTGCGGGCTATGCCGGGGGAGCGGGTGGGTTCCAGTGGCTTGTCATTGTCGCCGATTGCGTGTCAGCTCACCTCCCGCTCCGCGCGACAAGGGGAACGTATGGCTGCTCATTATCATAATCCAGCACTTTCCCTCCGAGACTTTAATTAAAAGCAGCAAGCAGAGGTAATTATTTTTACCTCGACACGCTTATTTATGGAGCAGGGTGAGCCCCGGCTGCCGCGCGTTACGAGGGGAGGGATGCGGGCGGCGGGCGGCGGGCAGGGTGCGGGGCCGGCGAGGAAGCATCGAGCCCGGCTGCGGTGCCCTCGCCCTTCCCGACCAGATTAGCGCACGGCTGCCTCCCCCCGCCCCATCTGCCATCGAAATCCGTCATTTGGGGCTGGCTCGGGAAAAGACCGGTGCTCCTCCCGGTGCACCGGCTGACGCCTGCCGCCGCTCGCACTGGGCACGGCTCCGCCGAGCCGCCGCTCCCCCCACCCTACGATTTCGGGGTACGACCCGCACCGCCGGGAACTTCACCCCACCCTCCCCCCCCAGGAGCGGCGGGGGTCCCAGCCCCTCCCCGGGAACGGAGGCCGGGGGAAAAGCGCTCCGGCCGCCTCCCCGTTCCGCCGCTGCCCGACGCATCCCTTCCCCGAAGGAACGATTTCGCCAAACGAAACCACCGGCAGCGAGCGGCCCCCACCGAACTTTCCTCCCGGCGACGGCGAGCCCCGTACGGCTCCTTACGGCGCCGCATCCCCCCGGCTCCCCGGGCCGCCCCCGGCCCCGCGGCGCTGCCTCCCCCGGGCCGCCCTTTGTCCGGGCCGGGCGGCGCCGGGGCCGCTCCCGGAGGCTCCCGAGCGGTCCCCGCAGCCCGGGCAGGCCCGCCGGCGGCACGGCTATCCGCGGCATTGTTCCCGCTCCGGGGCGGCGGAGGCCGGCGGGGCCCCTCCGCCGCTACTCACCAGGGACGGTGGGGATAATCCTCGCCCCGACAGTGGCACAAAGGCGGCTTCGGGCTGGCTGCCTCGGGCTCTCAGCGCCGCTCCATGCCGGGCCGGGCCGTGCGGGCGGCGGAGCGGGAGGAGCGCGGTGCGGACGGACCCGGTGCAGTGAGGGGCTGGCACGCAGACACACACTTTTTGTTTGCTGCACATAATCTGCCCAATGACGCGTGACAGCCCACGTCCCTCCCGTTAACCCCTTCGGGGCTGCCCGCTCGCCGCCCGCCCGCCCCTCACCTGGACCCGCCGCCACCGGGCACCGGCGGGGAAGGGGGTGGGAAACGCGGGGCGCGTTCCCCCGCCGACCCTCTGCCGGGGCAGGGAGCAGACCCCAGACCCTCTGTCTGGGGCCGCGGCTCCGCTTCGGCCCGGCGGGGGTGCAGGGCGGGGAGCGGGGGTGCCCGACGGCCGCTCCGCCCGGCGCCGGGATCCCGGCGGCTGCTTCCCGCCCTGTGCCCGCACCTGCCAGGTAGGGGCAATCGGACACGCAGGAAAAAAACCTCCTCGGCGGGACGGAGCCGAGCGGGGATGCCCGTGCCCGGCCCTCCAGCGCTGCCGGAGCCCGGCGAAGGCCCGGCGTGCGGGGAAGCGGCACCGGGCAGCCCCGCGCTGCCCGCCGGAGCGGGGCAGGGGCAGCCCCGGCCGGAGCCCCCCGGTCATTCCCAGCCATTCCGGGCCGGGGGGCGGCCATGGGTTTTCCCCCTGCACAAGCGGGGCTCCGTATTCACCGACACACGCGCAGCTTCGGGGAGCAGAGACGCGCAGATGCTCTGTGCCGAAATAAGGGGTTTATCGCGTGGAAAAGTGTTTACCGGTCCCTCCCTGATCGTCGTCATTTCAAATACAAAATAGATTAAAAAAAAAAAAAAGGGAATAATTAAAAATAGAATTCGAAACCCCTTAAACTAAAAAAAAAAGGAAAAAAAATGGAGAGACAAAGCGTTTTCCAGGGGCGAACGGAGCGGGGTTTGCAGAGAGTGGGCTGATGTTTGGCTTTCAAATTCACTTATCCTCCACATAATTACGATTTTCCTTGCATTAGGATTAAAGGCTGCGTATAATATGCTTTCAACATTTATCTTATTAATTCGACAAAACCCAGCGTCTCCTAAAAGGGAGATTCTCATAACATTAAAAATATGGGAGTCTGTAAAAATTTGGATGTCAATTCCTGCTTCAAACGTGGTGGGTTTTTTTTTTTTTTCCCTATTCCTGGGTTTTTTTCCTTTTTTTTTTTTTTTTTCTGCCAGTGCTGCAGCTCTCGCTGTAAGATATAAATTGTCCGAATGACTGTCATTAGTGGGGGGGAAAGAAAACCTACGCGCTAATTTTATTCGCGAGAATTTTAAGGGACACCACAGCACATATACAATCTCGAAATCACTTCGGCGTGATCCAAGCCACCGAAATTCCCTGGGACTGAAAAGGACCGCGGAGGAATTTGTGAGCTTTTATCCAACCACCGATGCCACTCTAAAAGAGGATTCAAGGGAACAGCGTCCTTCGACCCGCAGATCGGCACTGGGACGGACGCGGGCTCTTTCTTTTAGAGTTTCTGCTTTGCCCACCGCAAATCCCGGCGCCGGTGACGCTCTCCCGGCCTCGTGGAAACACCTCACCGGGATTTTTACGGGACACCGGGCAGGTGCGCCGGGCCCGATCCGGTCCCCGCGGTGTCACCCGCCGCCTCCCGGCTGCCTCACATCCATGTATTTCCTAGTCGCTTCTTTTTGCAGCAAATCTCTTGCGGAGAGCCAAAGGCAAGCCGGGACCCCCGCAGCCGGTAAATCCCCCGCCACTCCCCGCCCTCCAAAAGCACAGCCCCTGCCCTGCCAGCGCGGCACAGCCAAGGGACAGCCCCAGGAGCAGCGGAGAAACCCGGCACCTGAGCTCAGAGGGACCTAAATCCCCACGGAAACCAGCCCTGACGGGCATCCAGGCCCCTAGGAGGTGGCCCAAGGTCCGCTGCTCCCTGGCCGGGACCTGGTGGGGGTTCAGGTGGCTGCAGGGACCGCAGGGCTGGCAGCGTTTGGACAGCGTTGTCACTAACTGCGGTGAGTTCTTGTGGGGATGGCTGCAAGGGACAGAGCACCTGCTCCCGTGGGTGTAGTCTTCTGTTTCCTCGCTGACCTTCATGCAGGAAGGGGAGAGGAGAGGGACCAGGGAAGGTTGCTCAAGCTGTGATCAGAAACACTCCTGCATCCTTTGGGAAACACCAGGCCTGCGGGTGTGTGGTTACTCCTGTGAGGAGACACATACACAGCTGAGAATCGGCTCCCAGGTGACTGCAATAAAATCACTCATAAAATAACACCACCGGGAGAACACACAAGTTCCCAGAAGCATGCCAGCCCAGCCACACTCACTCCTGCAGGGCCAGGGCACCATGGTGGGGGGCAGGCGGGCACAAAGGGATGCTCAAAACAGCCTTGCTACCCTCTCTGCCTGCTGCTGTGGTCCCTGGGAGGTGCACACCAGGTGGAATGGAAAATCCACTTAAAACAAAATGTGGAGCCACAAGCTTTCCTGGTGCCTGGAGAAATGCAGCCGGAACAGTTCCCTTCCCTGGAGACAGAGAGGGCTCTGTAGTGGAAATAAATCAGGGCCTCAGCTGAATGACTGAAACCATCCCTTCTGTTTGTCACCAGGCTCGAGGATGGCGCCTTTCCTGGGGAAGCCCTGTGCTGGGGTGCCAGAGACATCCCATCACGCTACAGACACGGCGCTTCTCCCACTGCTCATTCTGCCCAGCAGCATGGGGAACCCACTGGGAATCCTCAGACCCACAACCAGATGAACGCTTGCCTACCTCCAGGTCCTTGCCAGGGCTGAGGCACACCACCAGTGGTCTGTATTGTTTCCATCCCAGCTCCCAAACACACCCAGGGTGCCTGTCCCTTCCTATTCCCTCTGACCCTTCAGCCCTACCTCACCAATGCTGGACTCTCGGGTCAGGTCGCTACCGTGCCATAAAGCCACAAATCCCTAAAAAGGGCCAGATACCACCTTTAGCTGGGGTTCACCCCTGGGAGCAAATGCTCCTGCTCCCCAGGAAGCCAACATACCTTCCCTACCTGCTTTCTCATGGTTCAGACAAACCACAGGCATCTTTGGTGCCCAAACTTTCCCTCTGCTTTCTTCCGAGCAAATACAGAGTCTGGTTAGAAATATTAATTTGCATAGTCACCAAATTTTTTTACTGCCTAGACTACCGAACATAATACAGGTGGCTGGTTAAACGCTTCATACATAGCCCCCTACCACTGCTGACTTTCTATTTCAAAATTATCTTTCTCAGGTTTTCTGCTTCTCCTCCTTACCTGGCCTGACAGCAGCATCAAGGTTTAAAACCTGGAAAGCTTTCACCTAGCTTCACCTTCCTTTAAACGTTTAACAGCCTGACAGAAGACATGATTGGCTATGAAGGACAGAAAAGGGAGAGAAATGGAAGAAGGGGAATCCCTGCAGGACTGAAATCTTCCTCTGCCTCCTGTACACCCTCGGGCCTTTCTGTCCCTGTGTGCCACCAGCAGTGTCCCTCGCTGGGGCAGAGCCCGCCCCACCTCTGCCTGGGTGTAAGGCCAGGCAGAAGCCACGCATCTCTTTGGTGGCCACACGAGCTCTCTGCTGTCGGGTCCGTGAGGATGTCACTCACAACCCCCCACTGGCCCCTGGGTGGCCGCTGAGTTACACACGGCCGAGCTTTGGCAGGGGCTGACTGCCCAGCATATTCCCTCAGGTGGATAATCCTCAAGCAGAAATGGTCTCTCCCCTCCTGGTGATGCTCTGACAGCCCTGGCTGCTCCAGCGAGTGACAGTCCCTAAAGTTAGCAAAGGTTTCCTAAAGCCAGCAAAAGTTTCCCGAAGCCTGGCGCGGAGGGGGTGGGGAGAGCAGCGAAAGGACAGACAGACGAGGCGGGGGGGAGGGAAAAAATAAAGATGCAGAGGATTTCAGCTCCAGCTCTGCTGCAGCGACTTGACGTGGGGTGTGTGAAGGAGCCTGAAACTTAAAAAGATTTATTTTCTCTAGTCATAAATCTCATCCCGTTGTTCCTCTGACCAACCAAGCATGATAAAGTCCTTTTCCATAAAGTATTCAGTATTAAAGCCACAAAGCTCACCCAATCAGTAGCCATCTGCTTCTCCCATAACTGCTGCTCCAGAAGCAGGGAAAAGCAGCCAGAAGAGAAAGGGCACCACTGTTAGGGCTCTGGGACAAATGAGGAGGCACTGAATAGCAGCCGAAACCTTTGGTTTGCCTTGTATATCTGTATCTATAGAGACAGAGGAAGAAAGGAAGCATTATATTGATACAACAATTGTAAAACAAAAAAAGGAAGAGGCATCTAAAGGGCAATACATCGGGCATCAGAGGGCCCCGCGGGGATGGCTGCTCGCAGATTCATACAAACCTTTAATTGCTTTGCAATTGAAAGATAAAGAGGCCGAAAAAAAAAAAAACCAAAACAAAAAAAACAAAGGAAAAAAAACCAAAAAAACAAAACCAAAAACAAACCACTAAAAAAACCAAACCGGAGAGAGCGGCAAAGCGACCTGCGTTACACGGTGCATCGGCGCCTGATCTCTGGCAGCCAGCGAGGCGGATCATTGCTGACTGGGGTACGATATTCCCGGGACCGACCCCCCCATTTCGCTCTCCCCGGCCCGCAGCCGCCCCGGCCCTCCAGGCTGTCCCCCGCAGGGTGGGGATCCTCTTCGCCGCCTGCACGGGAAAAACCGGCAACGATGTCGCCCCAAAAGAGAGGCGGGGAGGCGTGAGGGTGACGGACCGGAGAGGGGGTGCAGAAACCCGGGGGGCTGCAGGAGCACCGGGCGGGCAGCGCCCACCCCAGAGCCGCCCCCGCCCCTTTCCCGCCGGGCAAACAGCGGGTTAATGACCGAGTCAGCTCATGGACAGATTTCCGTGCCCTGAGAGCCGGGGGTTCGAGCCGGGACCCCACTGCACGCTCTGGGGAGGGGACATGGCCCGGGCAGGGAGCAGCGGACCGGGATTAGCGGCGGCGGGCCGGGATTAGCGGCCGCCCGCTCTGCTGCCGCTCGCCGGGATTAGGGCGGGATTAGGAGGCGGCCCCTCCGTGCCGGGCGGGGTGAGGGGCAGGCCCGGAAACCCGGAGGGGCTCCGCTCTCTCCCCTGGCCCCACACAGTGCCCGGCGAATGCTGCTTCCCTCCGATGGAGGGCAGGAGAGGAAAGACGAAGCCGGGATGCTGCCGGCGGCGAGATGCAGGTGCCAGGCACCTGCCCGCAGCCATCGCAGCCCCGCGGGGCACTGAGCCCCCTGCTTGCTTCCCCATTTTGGGAACCGGCGACAGGCCAGAGGGCCCCAGCAGGAGCCAGGGCTGGAACACAGGGGACCAAAAGAAAAAAAGGTGGTGGGTTTTCCTTTTAAGATTCCCCGGCACAGGAGTGAAGGCAAACACAAATACGATTTATGCACCGATAAAATCAGGGTCGAGGGCCGGTATATGCGGATGTGCCTCCCTCTCCCCCCGCAGGTTTCGTTTCTCTCGCAGAGCACGAGCGGGACCAAACGCCACGTTGAAGGCACGTGTCGCTCCCTGGCTTTTCCCGAGCACTGTCGTGTCCAGCAGCTCTGTATTATGTCAAAAATCTGGCATGGCAGGCAGTGGCACATCTGCTAGGTGTGGATGACATTCATTAGCCAAGGTTCTCTGCTAAACGGCCTGCCAGAGTCTCAGCAGCGCTGCCCAATGCCAATCACTCGTCTGCTGCCAGCTCAAAGGCAATCCTGCTTCAGGGATGGCTCCTTTCCATGCTGGCAGGAGAAACAGAGGAAACAATGCATTTAGATGTTTGGGATGTGAGCGAGGTTGCACATGGGAGCAGCAAGCAGATGTAGCAGGAGAGGAGATGAAGTTGTGAAGTGTCATTCAATAATTGCAGCACAAGGGAGATGTGCTGGTGAGCTGAGGTTTGGGAGGGGAAAGCGTTAGGAAAGCATTAACCCCTTTCCAAACCACAAGGCAGACAGTGGTGGATGCTTTTTGGAAAGGAAACATAATGAGGCTAATGCAGCAAATGGCCTGCTTGTGCTCATGGAGGACACACAGAACAGTGCAGGGAGACTGATGCCAGGACAGCCGGGAAAACCTCCCGGGCCAGGAGAGGGAGCTGCGCTGACCTGCTCAGGGGGCAGCCTGGCTCAGATGTCCTTCCCCTCTGGGGGTCTACCTGCTGCAGCCCAGACAGCCGCCTGGCTCATGACACAGTGGGCTCAGTGCTGGCCCTGACAGCTTGGTTTGCAGCCCAAAGGGGCAGCTGCACATCCAGGGCAAGCTGGGCACTACCCACCCTGCCCTACGAGAGATGTGGAGGCCAGGGGTGGAAGGAAGGAGCATCTGCTTGGCACTGCTACAAACATTCTCTGGAAAGAGAGGCTCCATTTTCCTCTGCTGAGAAGCTCTGGGAAGGTACTTGTTCCTAGAAAGGAATTAAAACACCTTGATCAGAGATAGATGTAAGGATGTTAATCTTACCCTCTTATTAATTTCATAAATTTAGAACCACATAATGAAGCTTGATTTTGAGCCACTATGTGCTTTCCAGGGAGCCTGGGAGGCAACCTCAAATAGATGCTCAGTGAAAGCTCCCCTTAGCCCTGTTTTCCCTTAGCTTCCATTCTGACTTCTATTTCTGTTTACATCCATTCAGGTAGTGGTTCATAAAATGTGTGAGATGCTACCTACCTACACACACACACACATGAAGCTTTTGCCTCACAAATAATTCCTGTGACAGCCTCAGTTTCTCAAATGTTCCAGTACTTTTGCTTGCACCATGAAAGGCCACTGGCAGCTTGCAGTGCCCTTCATGCTTCTTTCATCCAGGGAATCACAGGCTTCTCCCCCAGCACTGGTCTCTCTGCAATTACCTGTGCTATTAAATCCTCATGTACACCAAAAGCCCTCCCAGATCAGCACAACCGTTCCAGAGATGGTGGAGCCCATCTCTGACACCACACGTGCTCTTCCCACAGGCAGCGGCTTGCCCGACATCCTGTGCCTGGCCATCTGCAGCACAGCTCAGCTGTGAGCCCCTTCCTTCTGCTCTCGCCTCCCCAGGAAGTCATTCTGCTCCAGCTGCATTCTGGACTGAGCCTTATCCACCTTCTGTTTCTCTGCTGGGTTTGTCTCTGTTCTGGTTAGTTGGTTGGCCTCAACCAACGAATGTCTGCACATTAAAAGAGATTTCCCCAGTTTCCTACTTTTGGTGGTTTAACACTCGCTGTACCACATACACCCCAACACCCTTCTGGCAGAGGCGGTGTGAACCCCAGAACCTCCCATCCTCAGACACTACAACTGGGTGGCTGCAAGAGCAGGAGTCAAATCAACAGACAGAGACACGGTGCTTCTCCCTCCTCTCCAAACATTATACCTTCCTTTAAATACGTGAGTAATCCCACTGGATCTCCTCTGGTGCTTAATGTTAAGCCTATTAAGTGTTTGCGGAGCAGTGGTCTGCACACAGAAGGAAAGGGAAAGGGGAGAGCAAGGCGCTGCTCTGGCAGGGAGCCAGGGTGGCAAGAAATACTCCTCACTCTCCTTCCCCTCCGGGTCACCTTCTCCTCTGGCTACTCCCAACAGCCCCACCACCAGGCTCCCCTCAGCCTTCCGTGCTGCCACCGACATCAGCGACGTCAGTGCGAGATGAAGCGGGTCACAGCAGGAGGAAAGTGCTTTAAAAACTTGTCAAAACAAAAGCCTGGATTCATTTTTTAATACCAGGTTGGGCTTTGCGGACGCGGTGTTGGAAACTATATTTTGTTTTGTTTTCAAGACGCTTCTTGCAAAATTCATTGTGTTCATCATTGTTATTTTCAGACAATGATGTGGGAGAGAGAGCAGTTATCCCCTCTCCTACAAGGAGGGCTCCAGGAAAGCACTCATGCATGTGGTTTCCTTTGCTCTCTGAGGATTTCAAGCATGTACTTAGATTTAAACCTGACTGCTACTTTTTGTAACAGGGAGCACCTCTTAGAAACAGGACTTGATGCAAAAACCTGCACATCCACGGAGCTCTGGCTCTTGACTCTGCTTCAAGCACTGCAAAACCTCCTGCCTTGGCCGCACAAAGCCCCGTCCCACCCTTTGATGCATTTATTGGCACGTGCACATTCTAATTCCTGACACCACCCTTTCTTCCCCTTTGCTTAGCTGGCTTTTCTCTGGGCACAATGCATTATGTTTTCCTGTATGTACTACTCCATACTGCTTGCACAATGTTTTGCATGATCTAATATTCTTTGTTCAAAACTGCAAGAAAATCTAAATAAAGACTATAGCGTGTCGCATCAGTATAGGCATCAGCTAACGTTTTCCACGGCATATGGTACTTCAGAAGCCATATGTACCACTGTTTAGTGATTCTGGCAAAGAGGCGCAGAATGGTGAAATCCAACTGCCAGGATTTCTGAAAACAAATATGTAAATGCTCCAGTGCTTTTGTTATTCATAACATACCTCTAACACAGCACATACAATATGCTGTTCATTCTGTAACGAGTATACTACTAAACTATATTTGCTTCCGTTCTCGTTTTAAAAGATTTTTTTCCTTCTGTATATGATTCTGCCATCCTCTCTATCAAAATCCATCTAAACTGGAATTCAGAAAAGGCGTTTTATCTATTTTGAAGCATACGCTACGGGGAAGATTGTGTACCTACGCAAGGGTCTCACATCAGAACAAAGACAGACGTTATCTCTGCAGCCTGACTAGTGGAATGAGAGCAAGGAAGGGAAGTGCACTTAGGCACATGAGCTGCATGGAGCAAAGCTTGTTCAGCCAGGAATAACCTCCCAGGGAACACGGCTGGGCTGGCCCTGCTCACGGGCTACTGCAAAGCAAGCAGGCGGACAAAGCTTTTGTGAACAGGCCCTCAGAAACAATAGCTGGGATGGAAAGAGAGGATGCCAGACACGTGGCCCAAGGTGGATGGTGGTGCCAAACTCTGACCCGGGCTGGGATTGGTCCTGGTGAGCCGGGGCTCGGCCAGCAGCTATGGACAAAGGGGATGGTCCGTGGCTGGGGGCTTGCTCCCAGAAGGGCTGGCAGACCAACACCGAGGTGTTGGGGCAGTGCACAGGGTTTATGTGCAGCACCTGTGCATCACTAAAGGCCATCAGCCAAGGCAGAAGCTCTCCTTCCAGAGCCATCATCAGCAGGTAAACAGGAACCAACACCCAGTTCCATGACCCACCTCTGACAGCGCCATGCTGGGTGCTCCTCTCATCCGCAAAAAAAGCTTGTCATCTCTGCTGAGATCTTGCTGTGCTGAAAGATTCCAAAATGTTGCTGTTTAGCATTAAGCTCCCCATTCACAACAAACATTTTAACTTTACCTGTTGCCACCATTGCCTCTGTCTTTCAGCTTATCAGTGTCCACTGAGGCTGAAATTGTGGGAGTGACCAATTCCATTCACAGGTCACTCTGCAGCTCGCTCCTGCCTCCGAAGCAGGGCTCCTGTACGTCCCCAGAGCTCCTGGTGACACCTGGGGACCAGGCAAACCTCGGGAGGAGGGGACAGGTACCAGTGCCTCTAAGAAACACGTGGCTTTTCCAGTCTATTGCTTAACTAATGTTGTTAAAAACAACAATGAACCCAGGACTCCCTGCACACAGTCTCAGCGAAATACTGTCACCCTACAGGGTCCTGAAAAAATTCAGCCATCTCCAGACATGACAGCGTTATTCAAGACACACAGATGCCTTTTTCCCAAGAGATCGAGGACTGCTGCTCCTTTCTTTGCCAGTCTTGCACTGCAGCATCCCATTTCAGCAAGCACAATCTCCCTCAACAAGGTCCCGTGCCCTCCACGCCTCTGCTTGACTTCCCTGGCACATCAGACCTGCTCATTACCTCCTGCCCGCTGCTAGCCCCCAAGGCATTATCCTGAGCTGCAAACCATCTGGGCGCCCAAGCAACTCCTTTTTGCTAGGTTTTTCCCCCTGTGACATAAACTGGGATCCCACTTTCCTCCCCTCAAGTGACAGAGATACTCTGTTCTAAAACTTAAGCCAGATCTCTGCCTGCAGCCAGGTCTTTCACTGCTAAACACTGTTTTTTTTTTTTCCTATTCTATCACAGAAGAAACCCTTCAAATAAGCCCTTATGTTTTCCTACTTTTGTAGGTCCTTCAGCCAGAATCCGTTTTTTCCTATTCTGTTCTAGCCAGCAGGTGATAAAAAATTGCCATAAGAAATGTTGGCTTTGAGCATAAGTGCCTGGATTAGAAAAAGAGACAATTAGAAAGTGAAAAGTGGCAAAAAGCTCTAAGAAGCCAAAAATAAAAGAACAAACAAACATGCAATCTGGCTATCAAAAAAGGCCACGTTTTTCCCTTGCTGCAGTAAAAATCAACATTGTCAAAATTACAAAGTATATTGAAAGACAGGAAGTCATGGGGAGAGGGAAAAACAGTGCCAACAGGGTCAAAAAGGGGAGGCCTGGGAAAAGCCACCTGAAGGAGCTGACAAAGGAGGGGACAGCACCTTGCACGGTGCTGCCAGCACGCTGCAGTGATCCTGCAGCTGCCGTGGGAGACAAACTACTCCGAGTGAAGGGAGCCAAAAAAAGAGCCCGCTGATTGAGCTGCTTCACGTGAGCCGGCATTTATGACAGAACAAAGGTCAGTCTTGTATTACCTCTTGTGAATCCCTCTTGAATGAGCAGGCTGGGGGTTTGATGAGCTCAGGACGAAGATTTATCCACATGCCAGGGGTTGCTGGCCCTAACTCTTAACCTGCTGGCAGAGGTTGGGGCTTTTCATTAAGGGGGGCTATGCATGGAATACGTGCAGGCTTCGGCTAAGAGTAAATGTGATCTCAGCCCACACAATTTGCCACTGCCTAAGAGACAACAGATTATTTTTTCTCAGCACAGAAGTCAGCAGAACCCTGGGACCCTCTGAGGAGCCGAGAGCACAGAGGGGATAGTGAGGGGAAAGCTGGAAGGGGTTTCATGGTACATTGCTCATTATATCCATCAGGGAAAACCCAACTGCCCCTTCAAGCTGTACTCCCATGCTCTTGAGGCACGCCCTTTCTCAAGCCAGGCAAACACCCAGTGCCTCTGCCACAACAGGCTCTTCTTCAGGGCCATTCACAGCTCTCATCAGCAGTCCCCCTGTGCCACCACAAAATCTGGCCACTTTTAAGGGTGAACAGTCTTCATGTGGGTTCAACGGCCTGGACAGGCTTGCTCCTTCTCCTAAATCCCCTGCCTCCATTGCACAAGCAACAACAGTTTCAGGAGGAAAAAACAACCTGAGGAATTGGGTATTTAAAACAACACATCCTTCTGCCCCTCCTATTACTTGTTTTCATTGAGGCCCACGTCTCTGCACCCCAGTCCCTCCACCTGGATGGCATCACCTCTGACTGCCTGTACATGAGCTGCTGGGTTTTCTCTCCTGTTCTTCCTGGGCTGTTTCTGTGAACCCTGCTGAATCCATCAGACTTCGTTTTATGAGATCCAGCACCACTTTGAAACACTTGAGCTTTTTGCAGCAACTTAAAAAAAACCCAAAACAACCCCAAAACACGGACTAAGGGGTTTTGCAGTTGGTGTTCTCGCATGCTTCACACTTGTTCCTACCTTTTCCTTTTCCTGTTGCAACCTGAATACCCCATGGCCCTGGCTGAGGGGCAGTAAATTCACTCCCTCCTTCCCTTCCTGCAGCCTCTGGCAAAGCTCTCAGCTTCCCTCTTTGTTTGGTTGAGAGATGCAAGGATTTCTCATCCGAGAGACACCATCCCAAGGATTTCCCCAGCCCCTTGGGGGACACACACCCCCAGGTCCCGTCAAGCAGGCACAGCTGGAAGAGCCAGGCAAGGACTGGAAGAGGGATTCCCAAGACGCGCTCCTGCGGAATGAGTGAATAATTTCTCTCCTGCAGTCAGTGCCAGCACTTGCTCCTTGCCAGTTGGCAGAGGGTACCACTTCCTTTTCTGAGGAATGCTTAACATCCACCTTTCTCCCACCCCAAGGGAAAACCACAGAGGCTGGGGGAGTCTTTCCTGGCAACCAGGCATCTGAAGGAGCTGCAGGCTAGAGGAGGAATCCAGCAGGGAGGCCAGGTTTTACTTCACAAACTTCTTTTAGCTGAAGGGGAGCAGGGAGCACATTTCTCCCTCACCTGGGAGTTCCCATGGGAACACAGAAGGGCGGTGTAATAGCAAATTTTGGAACAGGCACGTCTGCGAACAACTTCTGATATAATATTTGAGTCCTCAGATGTTCAGCCACTTGCACATACTGCGCGAGCGCCTGATTTGCATGGGATTTGTATTTGTTGGTAGTCACATTCGTAGGAGAACGCATACATTAGATTAATGTCATCACAGTTTATGGAGATCATCTGTGCCACAGCACCAGCTCAGGGCTCTGACTGCATTCTGTGCCCTGTGGCACATGGCAGCCCCTCCTGCCCTGCCAGGGCCACCGAGAGTCAGGACGGCTGTGCCAGGCTGAGCCCCGAGGTTGTCCTGCTGGGTTCTCCTCTTTTTAACACTAAAGTTCAAAGATCAATCACAGTAACCGTCTAAAATTTCTTAGCCCACATTCCAAAGGTATAATTAATCCAACTATTTTGACTTATTCTCTTATATTTGCTTGTATGAACTTACAGCACACTCTGCACCCTCATTTTTAGTGCCTACTTGAGGACATTCAGCTTTCAAGCAGACCAACTAGGCGGTCCCTTTTTGTCTTGCAAGAGCATCCCTCTCTCAGTGAAATGGGATGGTTATAATTCCCTCCCCGTTTGCCACGACACCTGGGTGCTCTCATCTGCTAGACAGCTGGAAGCTGTCACTAGAGATGCTGTTCTCATGGAAGCGTTGCTGGGCTCAGTCAGACGCTCTTTGTAAAGCAGATGGAACACCTCAGAAGAACAGCACTGCAGCAACAAAAGCTCATTTTCTGCTAGGGGATTTCTGTTATTGGGCAATGCTTCCATCAGGTGACTTCACACCCCAGTGAGCCCACATGCCAGCGGAGTCCAGTGATGATTCTGTTAACCTACTTCCACTACTGAGGCCCTGCAGTTTCACTCCCCAAAGCCCCCTTTCCATCTCTGCCCTTCCAAACCCCACAGGAGCAGTAGGAATGGGGGCTCAGCCCCTGCTGTGGCCCCTCCACCCAGGATTTCTGACAGAGCAGGATTTCCGCTCCGTGCCCACGGAGCTGCGCATGCACGAGCCTCTCACACCAGCAGCCACATCTGAGTCACTTCTCGTGCACAGGGTCTGCAGAGTCTGTCTCAATCTTGATGGTGCAACCCAGAGGAAGTGGGTGCCACAAAGGAAGAGGGCACATCTCCAAACCTGGTGATGATTTCACACTTACCCCGGCAACAGGCTAAGAACACCTTTTGGCTGCCCTTAAATGTCTTTTTCTTTGCAGCACATGCCACCAGCCCATGCTCCAGCTACCTGCACAATTCAGCTGCTTCCACTGCTCCTCACCCAGGCACAGCTCTCCCACCTCACAGCCAGCTCCCATCCCACAGCATTTGACACTCAAAGAGGCTGTGATATGCAAAGCTCACTCAAGAGAAGGGCATGCCCTTCTCCAATGTGGGTTAGTAGACACAATTTCAATTTCTGGCTCTTGCAAGCAATGTCTTGAAATGGCTTTTCAATATTTGGGTGTTTCAGTCCTATTTTCCAAGCGATTGATACACGAAGAAATCTAGATGGAAACCTCCAAGAGATAATCAAATCCCTTAGATATCTCAGAAAATGTTGCCCCATGTGATCTAGTACCCTCATGACAAACAGCTCTCTATTTTTCTTTGTGATGGTTCCTACTTCCCACCAACATCTGTCACTGTGATTATGATCTCTAATGAGCTTCTAAATTATATCACAGCATTCTGCCTTGATGAGCTACATTCAGTAACTTTCATTTTGCAAGACATGAAACACTGCCTACAAGATGCTGAATGAAAATTCCCTCAGCACAACAGCTGAAAAACTGGTTTTGAGGGATATTTCGCCTGTTTTGCTTGGGTTTTATTTTGGTGTTTTCAGCATTCTGTTTTGTGATTCTTGTTATGCATTCTTATTCCAGGATGCCTAGGAACTTTACACATGAGGCACAGAAAGTTGAGCCTTCCTACTGCACACCCCTAAAATCTTCACCCGAAGATGGGAACTGTCTCTCACCACACAGCAGCAGAGATGGCACGTTATTTCTGTAAGGCAGGACAGGCAGAAGTACCCAAGCCAAGGTCCCAGAGAAAACTGCCAATATTTTTAAGCTGGCTTCCAGTTCCAGGTGAGGGTTAGTTTGGGTGATGTATCCAGACCCTTGGGATGCTGCACAGACTCAGTCTCCCCGTGCTGCCAGGATGGAGTATTAATGCTCCACACCTCCCCCCTGATTCCTCAGACAACACCAGCCGCCCTCAGCATTCTCACTCATGTTACTAACATGCACATCCAGTGTCATACCTTGCACTAATGTTACCTGCTCATCTGGGAAAGTGTGTATGGTGTGCCTGAAAGGCAAGGACAGAGCAGGCTGATGTTTGTGTGTGCAAACTGCTCCCCTGAGGCAGCAAGGTGATGATTCCCTGCTGGTGACTCAGCTGCACTTTTCCCTGCTGCTCATCCAGGATCTGTGACGTGGCTCAGGAGGGCTGAGCTCAGGAGGGTTTGATTTGTAGGACAGGATTTATGGGGGTTATTCCTTACTTCTGCAACTAAGCACAGCCAGTGCTGATCAACGGTTGCCATGTTTCTAGCTCAGAGTAGCTGTGTTCTCTCTGTGACTCCTGTCTGTGGCCAACCTTGCACTTGGTGCCAGCAAAGCAGCTCCAAAACTAACGGGACAAAACGTGCTGAGCACAGGAAACGCAGGGTGCACATTGTTCAGCTCTCCCAGCCAACCTGTGGAGAACTGACCACCATTTCCCATACTCCCAGCCTGAGCTGGCACCTGGGTGGCAGGCAGGTAACAGGGAAGGTGCTGAGAACACAGGCTGAGATTGCAATGCAGTCCTGAGGGGGACAGGCACTGTTGGCACACTGACCCTCACTGATAAGTTCCCAAGTAAACTTTATTTCTAAGGCCATAACTCTAACTGCAGAGCACTAGACTGGTTCCAAACAAACCCCATCTACCTGAAACATTTGCCTACTCACTGCAGCTGACACCATCTCCCATTTCTTTTGCTCTTTGTGCACCCAGTACCTCTCCGAGCCCACAGTGACTCTGGCTCATTCTCTGAAGCACAGCTGGTTCTGACGGTTCTTGAGAAGGCAGGAGCACAAAATCCTGGAATAGCAAGCAAAACAAGTAAGTGCTCCTGAGTAGAGGGAGAGGAAGAGCACAGGACTGGCAGGAGCTACCGAGGAGCTTATGCACCATGGCTTGTCTGTGCCACAGAATGAGCTGCCCAGGTGAATGTACACTGACTCATCACTGTCTTCGACTCAGGAAATGAGTTTTCCAAGGAACTAAACCATGTCTTTGCATATCCTCAGCAGGGACTGAAGGTCCTTCTGGCTCAACATGTGTCACTACAGGCGTCTTGGGCTATGGTGCCATAGTACCATTTTACCATGAGCTATTCTGCTTCTTGGCTAGCTTTGCTGAGCAAAACATTTCCTTTAAAAGGCTTTCTTAAGAGGCACAAGAATTCAATAGACCATGAAAATACTGTCCCATGGAGGATGACAGTTTAGTACCCCAGCTCTCTTCCTGTGGCTGTTGCCATGTGGCAACTCTACCTGTTCCCCAAAAGCAGTGCCAAGCACACCACCTTCTGCACCCTGCTAAGCTGATCCATTAAAAGATACAAGGTCCTTGCCAAGCTGCTTCACCAGCTTGTCCCTGGGGGAAGGGACAGGACCCTTCCTGCCCTTGTAGCATTTGTTACTCTGACAACGGCACTGCAGAAAATGAAGCCTGCAATCCAGTCAACACTGCTCCACTTCCACCCATTTTAACTGCCCAGACACAGGAAGACGAGAAAATGATAAAACCTTGGATGACAGACAGCAGGACATGAGTCCATATAAGTTAAACTGCTTACATGTGGAGAGATTGAGGAAAAGGTAATTCAGAGTCACACAGATGTAAACACCAGTCAGATAAGACACATCCCAGCCACTTCACTCCTGTCTTAAGGCCAGCACAGTCACACTGGTGATCAGAAGCACTCGTCATGCAGGCAGCCAGGGGAGCAGCTCACATGAACAGGGCAAGGCTGATGTATGCCAAGTCACCGGTGTGATCTGGTTGGTGAATAACCAGGCAGGGCCATGAGTCAGCCAGCAAACACTCCCACACGCACCCTTCCTGCCCTGCGGTGTGACAGCAGCAGAACGAGGAGATGGCTGCAATAAAAACCCCATCCCACCTTCTCAAAGTGGTGTTTCCCCAAGCACATCCTCTAGATGGTCTGGCTAGAGTTTGGTGTACAAATCTTCACGACCCTGAGATTACACAGGGCAGAGGAATGGTGCTGCAGCCAAGCGCAGGGGCTGTAGGCAAGAAGGAAAATCACCCAGTCATGTTGGAAAGTAGCTCGGATGGTTTTCCTCCTGCTCAAAGCAGGGCCAACACCAAGATCAGATCAAAAATCTAGTCGGGCCTTAAAACCCCAAAGTGAACTGACCCCAAATTAGCTCAGTTCTTGACAGCCTGGTGCTTAAAATGCCAGGGTTGTGGGTTCTGTCCCCATATGGGCCATTTACTCAAGAACTGGACTCAGTGATCCTCATGGGTCTGTTCCAACTCAGAATATTCTGTGACTGTGATCCCAGCCAAGCCATTCTGCTGTCCTGCCCCAGTGCTCAGCTCTAGCTGTGTGGTGACAAAGTTCCCCTACACCCTGCTGCACGCCTCTCCCAGCCTCAGACACACAGCCAGCCTGCCCCTGAGCAGCTTTGTACCCACAGAGGGCAATCCTTCTCACAGTGATCCCAGATCCATCCACCTTGGTGTGTACATGGCATCCTGGACCAGCAGTGACACTTGGAAGTTCTGCTCTTCCCACACTGGCCATTCCACAAGGACCTGCCCAAGCATTCCTTGGAGTTGTCTGACCCCTCACAATGGCTCTCCAGTTCTCCCCACTCTGCATGCCCAGCACCTAGAGCCTCACTCCACAGTGCTCCTTCCCTCACTTGCAACAAAAAGCACGGTCAGAGCCCTTCTGCAGCTTCCAGAAAAACCTCCCACAATGCCATCCCAAAAACCTCTCCCAAACTTATAAAAGCCTCTTTTTAGCTGTATAAACAAAACAAAAATTCTCTGCTGGCAATCTTCAAAATTGGGGAACTCCTCAAATTATATGTGGGACAGAAAATGAGGGAAAAAGGGGGGGAAAAGCCCCAAATAAACTGGTGGAAACCATGGAAAGGAGTGGTAAAAAGTTGAAAAAAGCACCAGCAGCAATGGGCATCTCTCTAGTGGGGAAACAAAGGAGAGGGTTTTTCCCCTCCAGTTCCAAAATTCTTCCCCCCAAAAGCCTCTCTGAAGTGCTGGTCTCTGCTGAGTGCCTACACCTGTCTTGGAATGTTCCCCCCAGCACGCAGCTCCCTGGCAAGCCAAGCAAATGACCCACCTCCCAGTGGGTTGTTTATTTGTTCCCAGTTGAATTTTGTTTGTTCAAAGCACGGGCCAGGTGTTTGGCCACACAGAGCTCACGGCTCTTCGTGACTGTCACTTGCCCCAGCCTAGCAGCCGGAAGAACCTGGCACAGATGACTTCATGAAACCAAATTAGGGGTCATACACTAGAAAGGACATTGCCACAGCTCTGGCGTAATTAGGGCCCATCATCATCAAGGACAGGAAATTGGCACATCTGCTTTCTGGGCTGCTGATCCAATGGTGGCTCAGGCACGATGTCCTGCTGCAGCCCCCCTGGCCCTGCATAAATATTGCCCTGAGTGCCCCCAGACAGTGGTAGAAGCAGTTGTTTTATCACCCAGTCTCCCAGTAGCTCTTTACTCTTTTTCTCCAGGGCCTGGCAGCACAGAACTGACACAATGCTCTCTCTTGCTCTCCTTTGCAGCACCGAAGAGGCCAGGCCAGATGGATAAACGTCAGCCCCTTTTCCTCCAGCGTGACCCCAAACTGAACACAAGTGATGTTTCTATTTGGATGCACCCGCAGAAGGTTTGAACCTGTCCCCCTGGAGCCAGTGATAAAACTGCCACAAACTGGATGACTGCTGGATCATGACCCATGCTTTTTAAAAAATTATTTTTCTCCATATAATATTGAGAGTTGTGTCATCTTTTCCCTGAGTTGCACTGCTCTGCAGGGAGAGTTCCTGGCCGCTCCATTCTTCTGTCTCCTCTGGCTGGGCCGTTGTTTCCCAAGAACACCAAAAAGGGTCACTACAACTCTAGAGTTGTGCTAAACTCCCAGCCCCGGTGATCCCTGGGCGTTGCTCAGAGCCAGCAGCAGCTCCTGGGCCAGAGTGGGATTTCCATGTTTTCCGTCCTGCTTTTTTTTTTCCTCTCCCAGGCAGAGTGATTTATTTTTATGCTGTTGTGGTTTGCACCAGGACAGCCCATCTTTCCCTCTTTGTTTTCATTCCTTCTGCTTGTCTGAGCACCGTGGAAACAAACAGCTTTGCAAAAGTGGAAACAAGCATCTCTGTGCCTCGTCCAGGGCATCAGGCAGCAGAGAACCACAAGAAGCTCAGCTGCCTGCTCCGCTTCTGCTGAGACAGGAGGGAGCATCAGGGATCATCCTGGCTCCTCAGGGATGAGTCAGCGTGCACACAGCAGGGACACTGCTCCATATTCCTGCACTAATACCTTCTCTCATCCAACATACTGCTAGTGTTTAGGTTTCCTGGCTGTTGGAATTGAAGGGTTTCTTTCCCCCCTGTGTTTCTGTGAGTATTTTCAGTGGGCACTACAAATGCTTCATGATGTTGGAAAGGAAGAGCTATTCAGGAATTCCGAGCTTGCATAATTCCCAGATTTGTCTAGAGAGATACTTTCCATCTGGATGATGCAGGCAGTACCACATGGACATGAGAGTTCCTGTGTTACTTAATGCTGTCCTTTTTATTTATTCATTTCTACACTTCTTTACAGGATGCGTGCAGACACAAGGCTTCAGCTGTAAAGGGAACAAGGATTTGTAGCTAATCCTTCAGGAGGCAGCTCTCAAACAGCTCCTGCATGTTGTGTAACTGCTGGAGCCCCTCTGGTTTCTCTTTCCTTTTACAAAGCATGAGACTTCCAAGTGTGGTTCATATCCTGTGAGGGGAGAAGAAATATATTTTCTGTGAGCTGCCCTGGCTCAAGGCTCCCCGTCATGATCATCACCTGTCCTTGTGTTTGCACAGCTCAGGGTGTCTGGAAGCGCTGGCTGGTGCCAGGGCTGTGGAGCTGTCCCATTCCATGCTGCCCCTGGATCATTTGGCAGAAGGGCAATCCCAGACCTGAGTCAGAAAGGAGATTTAATTAATCAGCATGGCAGCTGCAGACACAGAAGCACACAAGTTTGATTTTTCCAAATGTTGGCAATCACTGAGCATCCTGAAGAAAGCAGGCTGGCTCACAGCTGTTGGGCAGAGGTATCCTGGACCTGAACTGGATTTCTGAAGCAACAAAGCCCTCCAGACCCTCTGTAGTCTAAGCAGAAGGCAGCCTGTGTGGCCACCAAGCTGCTGCATGACTCCAGTCCTAAGGTCATCTCGCCACAGCACTGAAGGACTTCCCCTCAGGCACCACCTTTCTGCTGCAGCATTCCTGAGGACCCACGGGCAGGGCCAGGCTCATGGCCAGGTTACAGCAAGGGTGACTTTTCCTTCCAACTGCTCGTCCCCAAATACGAGTTCGCTTTGGCACCGTTTCCTGAGGTCTTCCCGACCACCCTGGGCCAAAAAAAAAGATGGGAGTGGGCGGATGCTAAGGGACAACATGTGGGGAAATCATCTGCAAGTGCTGGAGATGAAGGAGGGAACTGTATAATCCCAAAGATGCTGTAAGCTGTTCTGTTTACTACTTTCTCTGCAGTAAACCTTGGCAGTGAACTGGAGTTCATTCGCTCATCGACCATTCACGTCAAACCTTCTGCTTCTAGGGCTGGGTTACTTTGTAGCTGTATTTTTATGAGTTCTGTTTTCCTTGACTGAAGGGGGTTTCTCCCTGCTCCCCCTGGTTTCCTTGCTGTCCCAGCCTCCAGGCACCAGAAGCCAGCGTAAAGGAGGTCCTCGTGCAAGTGACCTGATTCCCGACGGGTGGGATGGGGAGCGAGGGCAAGCTGTGCCTGCTCCAGGTGCAGAACCAACACACAGAGGCAGTGGGACACTCAGCTGGGGTTGGGGCAGAGATCTGCAGCTGGCCTGGGTGCCTTGGTGCAGCCAAGAGCCAAGGTCCCCTCCTGCTGCTGCAACATGGTTTGTTTTGGCATTGGCAAGCCGCTGATGCCTCATCTGGCTCTTGGGATATCATGAAGATACTAGCTCAGGAGGCTGCTTTCCCGAGGGTTTGTATGCACACAGGGAAAAGAGCCTGTCCTGATGGGGCTGGGCACCCTGTGCAGCACTGTGGCACTGGAAGAGGCTGGGGAGAGAGCCAAGCATCAGCGAACAAGTTCTGGGAATTGGGAAAGGAGGCTCCACCCCTTGTGTGAAAGAAGCCAAACAGCCATGAGCCACTATATGCCCTACATGCCTATCTCCCTCTCATCCGTTCATTCCAGCAAAATAGCCATGATTTATCTGCTTCTTCAGCAGAAACCACAGGCTAAAAGAGGAATTCACACACTTGGAAACAAGTAAAGAGTGAACTGGCAGTGGAGGCTTGTTCCAAACACATGGGGTCACATGCGCCTGAAGCAAGATTTCCAACATCTGGATAACATGACACACATTCCCGGGCAAGGCGAGCGCTCCTGGGGCTTGGGGTGGACTCGTGCAGCTTGGAAAGCTGGAGTGCATCTGGTTTTGGGAAGCTCAGCAAGCTTCCTCTGCTGTCTCGCAAGCCTCTGCTCAGCTCGGCCTTTCTTTTGGCTGGGTCTCTGGAAAAGCCCAGGCTGCTCTGTCCTTAATCGTCCATGTTTTGTGTATCCACAGAGACTGTAAAACACCGCTTGCTTACTCTTTGGCCTTGCTAGCTCAAAGGCATTAAGAACTTTGTGAGCCAGATCTGTGGCTGACATTATTCACTGCTGGTCCACGGGCTCTGGTAAAGTTTCCAACTTGCATCATGGGGAGGCTTGGCTCGGCGTTGGGATCGGCGGCGTGGAGAAGGCACTGTGACACAGATGTGTCAGGTCAGAGCGCCGTGGCTACAGCGAACCATCCAGAGACAGCAGGAACGGGGCTGAAGTGAGGTGACAGGAAAACTCTCCAGCAGGATGACTCTGACTTCCCCATCTCTTCCTGCCGAGGGAAAAGCAAGATCCTTTTTGCAGTCTGATTCACCTCCGCAGCCTGTGGGAGACACGCGATCACTGTTAGGACGGGGCTTTTTTTGTTTCCAAGTCACAATTCCGTGGTGTTTGTGCAATCCCCAACCCCCTGCCCCCGCCGACATTAAATTTAGTTGGGGCTTACTCTCTGGCACACATGCAACGCCGGCAGCACCGCGGCTGGCGGGACGCAAGGGGGACGCAGGGGCCGGGCCAGCGGGGGCGGTGCGAGCCCGCCCGCCCTGTCCCCCGCCCCAGCCGCCGCCGCTGCGGGGAGGGAGGGCCGTGCCGGGCCGGGCCGGGCGAGCCGCGGTGGCGGCGGCGAGGGGCGGCCACTCCGGCGAGCGGCAGGACGGCAGCGCCCGCCTGCGCTCTCCGCCGCCCGCAGGCTCCATGGCCGGGGCCGTGCCCTTGCTGCTGCTGCCGCTGCTGCTGCCGCCGCTGCCCGCCGGCTCCGCGCCGGCCGCGGGCGAGCCGTCGTGCCACGGAGCCTTCGATATGTACTTCGTCTTGGACAAGTAAGCGGGGAGGCGGACGCGGGCGGGGATGGGGGAATCGCCGCCATCGGGGATCGGGGCGGCGGCGCCGCTGCTTTTGTTCGGGCGCTGCGCGGGGCTGAGGGGCCGCGCGCGCGGGGGGCGCTGTGAGGGGCTCGGGCGGGAAGGGCGCCGTGAGGGGCTCGGCGGGAAGGGCGCCGTGAGGGGCTCGGCGGGAAGGGCGCCGTGAGGGGCTCGGGCGGGAAGGGCGCCGTGAGGGGCTCGGCGGGAAGGGCGCCGTGAGGGGCTCGGCGGGAAGGGCGCCGTGAGGGGCTCGGCGGGAAGTTCGGGAATCCTGCCGGGACCTCCTGAGGGGCCTGTGGAAGTTCTCCCGCCGGAGGTGCGTTTGCGACCGGAGGCTTTGGGAGAGCGAGCGGCGGCAGCATTTGCTCTCCCGCCCCGCCGCGGCGGCCGGGCGCTTTTGTGGGGAAGTTCGGCGGCCGCGGTCGCCCTCAGGGCGAAGAGGGAGCGGGGCCCGGGCGACAAACTTACCAGCGGGAGCTGCGGGTACCTCGAGATGTCTGGAACCGCGAATATTGTCAGTTTCTCCCCGAAATGTCACCCCAGATCAGGCCGCTGATGTGCTCTGGTTTTCCCTTGTAGGTCTGGGAGCGTGGCGACGAACTGGCGAGAGATATTTGATTTTGTAAATCAGCTGACAGAAAGATTTGTGAGGTGCGTGGTGCTGCTTGTGACACCCGAGGTGATGCTGGAGTAATTCTGGGCTGTGTTAAACCCCCCCCACCCCGCCTTATCCCCGTGCTTTTGGAAGCTCAGGGGATGTGTTCCACAAACACATTAAAAGTTTGGCTTCCAAGACCCAAATTGCTGGAAAACATTGGAAACTTTTACTTTATTTTCTTGTGCTTGGAGCTCAGCAGAAAGGTGACAATATGTATCTAAATACTCTCTTAAATGACTCTCAGACATGATTTGATGTTTTTTTAAACTTGATTTTCAATATACCATTTTCCTAGTTTTTGATGGAGTACTGCTCAAATTCTGTGTTTGAAGATCTGTATAAAGAGGCAGTCTTGAACACATGTAAACATGTGCATTAATATATAGCTCAGGTCAAAAGGAAGAGAGCAATGTTAAAGCTCAAACTCCGAGGAACCCCATGCCATGTAACAGTGCATTTGTTGTACTTACATATAATCAACTTTGTTACAGTCAGCAGTGTGGTCGGGCAAGTCCAGCTCCTCTTGAAATAGCTGTTGTAAATCCTGGCTGACTGCTCTGGACAAACAGCTGAGGATTGCAGTGCTTTGCTTTAAAAAACCCTACAACAAAACCCAGGATAAACCAAATGAATCCCTCACCACACTCAGGGAGAGATGGTGTGGTAGGTTTTGCTGAGGAAAACCTAGTACAGAGTGCAGTTACAATCCTGCCTTGCTAAGAAAAGGATCTAATTAGGCTTTTAGAAGTAAATATTGCTTATTTTCATCTTGTAAAAAGCAACTTTTTTGTAAACTTCTGGAAAACTTCTGTCCAGGGGACCAAAGAAACTTTTCAAAGTTGTTTTGTAAACTCTGGAATTACAGAAAAAAAAAAAAAAAAAAAAAAAAAAAAAAGGAAAAAGAAAGCCTGATACCAAAGCAGGACTTCTTTGGGTAGGTGGTAAAACATTTGCCCACCCTGAGAGGTTGGAAAGATTTCAGTGGAAATCTTTCGGTTCAGAATCTTCTGCAGCCAAGGGACACTCCCTCTTGCAGCACTCGTGTGGAGGTCTGGCTGCATTCCCATCCCGGTGTCCGAGTGCTCACAGAGGAGGCATGGCATGTGTAAAGAAAGGTTCTGTGGGGATCCTGAAGAGAAGCTGGCTAAAGGGCTAAAGCATAACTTGGAGGGTGTTGCATGTGGGGGTGCATCTCCAACAGGGAGACCTCGCCCTAACCACTAGGCAGGGACGCACTTGCCAGAGGGTGGGATTGCAAGTACTCAGTTCTGTTTGGTGGCTCAAAAGGGTGGTAACCCCTCAGTTTCAATTCTGATTTATTTTAGAGCCTCTCAGGTTTTGGTATGCAGAGCCATTATGGATAGACTGCAAGCCTGATTTTTAAACCTGAGGTCTGTGCACTTCTGTGCAGACTTGCAGCACTTACATTCCCTTGATGGCAATAGATTTAAGTTGCATCAGTGGACTGAAAACATTCAGCTTTTCAGATGTTAAGTCCTTACTAACCGTAACCTGATTAATTAATGGTGATACTTACATACAGTAAATTATAAAGTTAGTGAATATATTAAAATTGAGATGTTACAGGAAAATTCCTGTCTTGGGCCTCCAGAGCATTGGGCAACTCCTAAGTGTTTTCCACTGCTAATTTGATATGATTCCCTGCAACCTTGTGCAAAGAGACAGATGGCCTTCTTAAAAATAAATTTAAAAAAAAAGATTGAATTCCTCAATAAAATCAATTCATACAGCATTGTATGAATTGATTTTTTATCATGACATTTCCCTGTGTGCTTTTAGGGAAAAAGTTTTCAAGTCTCATAACTCCCTGGTCAGAGAAAAAATCACAGTCTCACTCTGGAAGACCCTGCATGCTGCTTTCTCTGGGCTGAGAGAGTCAGTAGGCACTGCTTTTGTAACTGGGAGGATTTGGTAAACAGAAACAAAAAGCAGAGTTGGAAATAGGCATTGTGTCATCCCGAAAGAAAAGGGGAAATTGCCAGGGTCAGTCTCAAAGATGGGAAGGGTTAGGGTTAAGGTTGTAGTTCAAAAGCACGTTTCTAGGAGGCTGGAGGACAAAGATCATGCGAATGAGACCTGAATAAATGAATGAAATGCTGTGCATCGGTATGTTTCTCTGAAATGTGTTTTTGCCTTCTTTCCCCTTTCTAAAGCCCCAAGATGAGACTGTCGTTTATCGTGTTTTCCACTCAGGCGCATGTCATTATGCCGCTAACTGGAGACAGGTTAGTGCTCTGCTTTTTTAATTCTCCCCCTCTCCCCCTCCCTCCCTCTGCCCTTACTGAATCACAGGAGCAGTAACAGGAATGGAACAATGACTGATACCTCTAAGTGGTGGCCAGTCATGAAGCTGCCCTGCAAAGCTGATTTAATTTTTTGACCATATCCCTGGATAGCCTCATAAAAAAGGAAGGAGAGGAATGATGGGAAACAAATCCTTGATGGTACCTCTGCCACTGCTTTGCAGAAAAATTAGCAGTAATGTTTTCATCTCTGTGTGACTCTGCATCTCACTTGGCACAGTGTGAGAATGATTCTTCCATTTGCTTTTGTAAAGCAGCCTCCATAGGAGGATTAGCAGGACTTTTCTCATGTCTAGGAGAAGCATAAAATAGTAAATAAATGTATCTCATATTCTCACATAAGGTAGGTATTTTGTTTTGTATTTCCTAACCTGGACTTCAGGGCTTGTTTAGATAGTGGGGTTGGTGCCACTTGAAGGGTGTGAGATCTTTCTGACACTGTGGTGATGTACGGGTGTGCCTGAACTTTCAGTGGATGGTTTTGAAGGCACTTGAATTCAAGGCTGCTCACTCTGATTTCTAAAGCAAGTGAGGATTTGCAGCTAAGATATCTTAGGGATGGGTGGGGGGCAACAGAAGGAGGAGAAACAGCTAGAGAAGAAAATATTGCAAAAATAATGACCGAACTCACAGAAACTGGGAAACTGTTGTGTGGAATGAGTGCTCTCAGCAGAGGACAGTGGCACTGCTGTCAGAGTCCTTTGGTGTCCTCTCAGCTTTCTCAAAACCAACACGACCTCTGCTCTCTCCCTTCTGTCCAGAAGCTACCACCATGCACAGCCTTCTGGGTTTTGAACCTGTGGATAAACCATTTAGGAATCACTCCACAAAGCTGTGGCAGGGTGAAAGTAAGGCAGTCTGTCCTTTCTGCTCCTGCTAGTTAATCGGGTCAGTGCAAAACATGGTGTGCTGTAGTTGGTTAGTCTGCTGTGGGTTTGTTTGTTTTAAACAATACATAACAACAAGTACAATACCTCCTGAAAAGACCTGCTGCTGGCAACAGGCACACGTCATGCTACAGAAATGTAGCGCACATCTGAGATGTCCAAAAACTCAGTTCTGAGCCCCTCCTGTTTCAGCATTTAAAAAGTGTTCTGACTTGAAAATAGCCACTTCCCCCCATCCGGACTGAGATACTGGATCTGCTCTCTGTGGGCAGAGAGATGCTTATAAGCCATTTTTCCAGATGGCTTGAGAGGGGTCAGGAGAGGACACTCGAGCCTGTTCTGAGGCCTGCTGAAGTCAGTGAGGTCCTTTCTCTCCATTTCAGCAGGCTGTCAGTGGCCTGTTCCTTATCAGGCCTGAGAGGCAGCACTGATAGCACACAGACCACTTGAGGGCAGGATGCTGGAAGCCCGCCACGGGGACACAAGCGCCCTTTTCATTGCCGGTCTGTGGCACACTCAGAGCCATGGACAGAATCGTGTTTTTCTCAGAAGCCTCGTGTAAAGCACAGGAAGAACCTCTGCAATTCCAGTGGGTTCTCTTGAGGGGCTTGGCTCTAGTTCAGGATTGGCTGATGCTCTTGCCAGTGTGTCAGGGGAAGCAAAGTGCCACCCTTCTTGTTCAGAGAGAATTCTAAGGAGAAAGGAGAAGGAGACTGGTGACTGTGACCATATGTACATAGGTAAGGATGGATAGATACAGTTGGAGCAGCTGTCCTTTTAGATATTAAAGAAGTCAACAGAGGAAAAATACTGAGACTGTCTGGACCCCGTTGTTCCCAACAGAAGATAAGGATGCTAAGCACACTGCAGTTTTGGGGATGAGTGTTTGTGAGGATGATTATGGGATATTAGGGCCTTGGTTTGTTACGTGCACTTTGGACTTACAGGCATATTTTTGCCCTAGCTTACTTGGTAATTCCCAAATGTCAGAAAACCACAATTTCTTCCCAGCAGTTAGATCAAAGCAGGACAGAAATTTTTCTATGGAAAGCCTTAGGCTTCTGATTGTTTGCACAAAGTTCTTGCTGGGTTTACTGCACAATAAAGCTGTGGGTATAAAGAAGGCCACAGCAGAGTGCCGAAGCTCCCAAATTCCCAAATATTTTGTGAGTGTGGGCAGTGCTGTGACTAACTCTGTAAAGAGAAGTCATTGTTAAACACAGAGTGCTACAATAAATCCATGGAATAACAGCAGCACCCAGGTGGAACAGCCTTCTCACACTCGTTAAAGCCCATTTGAGACACACACATTTGTGAATTTGAGCTGGCAACTGTGCAATAAGCGGTAAACAAAGATTGGTGCACTCACCTTTGGGGCTCACTGTTGGAAAGCAAGTGGTTTGGGACAGTGGACACCCTCAGGAGTACCATCCAGCTGGCATGATGTTGCCTTTGTTCTCTTTTGGCCAGCTGTCCTGGCCAGCAGCAGTCCAGGTTTCTGTGAGTTGGCTTTGGCAGCACTGATGGGTGCCAGCGGCCAGGACGAGCCCTGCTGCCTCTGCCTGGTTAAACTCCTGCTGGGGATAAAGAGGGATGGTGTTAGTGATGGTGGAAAAGTAGGACGCTTGAGTACATGACCAATCGTCCCATCCTTGTCCCTAGTCCAGTGGTGCATTGACTGCTCCTGGTTTCACAGGAATGTGTAAGACATGGACGTGTTGGGAACCTCAGTCACATGAGCTGCCCCTGCGTGTGGATCCCAGGCAGCTTGCCAAAACAGACTCTTCTGCAGAGAGTGCGTTCTGCTGCATGTATCAAGTACAGCAGAGTTGGCCACTGATGTGGTTTTCATCTGGAGGCCTCAGGTTTGAAGCAGAGTAATTATTTTAAGTGAATTCACCATTTGTAGTATTTAAGAGGCCTAGAAGGTATAAGCCTCCTCTAAATGATGCATCTGAGGAGGCTCGTGCAAGATTTCCTTTCACCAGTATGACAGCTTGCCTCGTCAGAGGTGGAGCCATCCCTGTTTTTGTCAAAGAACACTTCCCCTCTCGATTTCACTGACACATGTGTGTGTTTTCCTGTTTACTGCACATCCTTCTTAGCAGCAAACCCCAAGTACCTGTTTTGTTTGCCTTCGTTTGTTAGGGATGAGCCTGTTGCCTTGCAGCACACAGCCTCATTTCTCACCATAAATACATGCACAGTGAGGGCCACCATCTCCTGCCAGCGCTCGTATGCTCACCACATTGAGATAATTCAAGATTCCAGCACTTCAATAGGTGGAATGCAACACGGAAAAGACATACAGAATGCTGTCCCCCACTCAGAGGAGCTAAGAGCACCCATTCTGGAATCTGCATGGATATTAACAGCTGTGTTTTCCTGGCTGCTGCTGGGGGAGCTGTCTGAAGCAGTTACACAGCTTAGAGAGAGAACAGACGGGGTAGCTATTAAAAATTAGTTGTGCCTGTGCTAAAACACAGAAATGGGCTGCAGCGCATATGCTGAGTGGATAAAAGATATTAAATTTGTACTTATTCAGCCCAAACACAGACAGGCTGCAAGTTGCTGGTTCTGTTTTGCCTCTTCCACTTCTGTCCTTTTTGTGACTTGCACCACAAAGCCAGTGGCCCTCAGCCTTTGCTAGTGTTCCTGAGCTGTGCTGTGGGATGTCCAGGCACCCAGGCTGAGGGCTCTGCTGCCACGGTACAGATGAGTTATACAACCGGAACTTCCCTGGGGACTTCTGTGGCTACCAAACAGCCTTACAGAAACCAGAGAAAGGGAAGTTGTGAGAGCACTGAGGAGCAGGAATGGGGTCCTGAGTGCTGTGGCTGGTAGACTGCTGAGTCCCATTCATTATCAGGACAGTGCAGGCAGGCATGAGCCCCTGTGCCCAGCCTTCAAACCAGCCAAGGGTGAGGAGTTTTAGAGTGAGGGAGCCCACCTCTCCTGCTGGTTCTGGGGCCCTAAGTCCACACTGCCCTTCTGACATCCAGACCAGGACTCGTTTGCACTTGACCAGCGTGGGGAATACCGGGAGCTAGTTGACATCTGGCTGGGTCTGTCTAGTGCAGCTGTGCCCTGAGGGCAAGAGATGGTGCCTGATTAAATGCAGCTAAAAGAGCTCATGCTACCAGAGATTTTACTGGAACCCCTTGTAGGCAGAGGCCTGGCAACACCAGAGATTGCTGTGCGACCGGGTCACAAGACATTGCAGATAAATAAAACCGAACTGATTGTACAAAAGCTATTTTTGCAAAACGAAATCTGTTTCAGAAAACTGGGACTTGAGTTGCTGCTTGTTTCTTGGCAGCAGAGCACTAACGCCTGTGATGTGCTGCCACTCATTTCTGGCAAGCACCAACTCTGTGGTTTATAATCTGCGTTCCTACATAATCACTTGCAAGTTGTTTCTATAGATGCTGAATGTAAAATATTTGGATCAAACAGATTGTATTATCTTACATAACTTGTTCCCTTCCATACATTCAATGCCACATATCTCTTTTACTCCCTCCCCTCCCTGATCGTATCAGTGGATCCTGTGACGGGGAGCTTATTCCCGCTATGGATTGTACTTTGGAACAGAGCTGCTAAACATAGAGGAAGCCCATCCGTGGAACAAATGACAAGTGGGTGGCATTCAGGCAGTGTGGCATATGCATTCTTTCTCATTTGGTCTGGCCTAAGGAAAGCTTTCACGCATCCCGCAATGTATTTTCCCTCCATCTCCTCACCCCTGCTGGGTTCCACTTTCTCACCTAGATTTGTCACAGTGTTCTATATATTCTGGCCCAAATTTTGCCCCTTCTTAGTTTTTGCTTATCCTTCCCTAGCTTCCATGGACTTGACTGAAACTGTGTTTGCAGAAAAATGAAGACCCTCCAGATTTGATTCTTTCAGTAGTCTCTCTGCCTTTGTTTCCCCAACTTGTGCTGATTTCACTGGAAATAATTCCTGTTGTGCAGTCTATCGACTTCAGCTCTTCAGTCTATCCCTTTCAGCCCCATAGTTAGTGAGCATCTTGCAGGTGGATCTGCTGTACTGCTTGTGAAAAATCATGGTGCAGATGCTGTTAAATCTAAGTGAGCTGTGGACCTGTGTGGGGTGTCCTATGAAAGGTCACACAAAAAGGTTGTAAAAGTCAAAATTTAAAAACTCTGTTCAATCCTTCACTTTTGGCACGGGAACAAAAGGTGTCTTGTGAATGCTGCATTTGGCTGAAGTCAATATTTTCTTCAGGTCAAAGAAGAAAAAGTTCAGTTCTATGTTTTTGCATTCGTGCATATTGGTCTGGAAGATTTCTGATGAAACAGAACTGCTGTTCTAAGGGATTTCTTCTTTGATTGATTGGAAGCCAAGTTGGTTTAAAGTAGCAAAATAGACCGAATGCAACAGAATTTCCACTAGGCTATGTAATGCTGAGGCTTTGCCACCTCTTTGCAATATCTGCTCCACCTGGACATTTTCCTTGATTCCAGCTTTTTGACTCAATTAAGCATCTTTGTTAGATAGGTCTGAGATACCCGTTCCCACAGCGCCACTTCTGTCATGAACACACACAGTCTGCCTCAACTTGGTATCCTAGCTAAAGGCTCTAATTACAGCTTTTCATTTCAATTCTCCTTGAGGACAAATACCTTTTTTCAATTTATAAATTACACCCTTTTCACCCTTCAGGTCACACAAACAGGCTCTTACCTTTTTTTCGTTCACAGAGAGAAAATCAAGAAAGGTCTGAAGGATCTGGAGGAGGTGAAACCAGCAGGTGAGACATACATACATGAAGGACTAAAACAGGTAGGTTTTACTCATCTTCTTGCAATCTGCACACCCTCTGTTATCATCCTTTGGGTAACAACCTGTAACATAAATAGATTGATGCTTTATCAGTCTGTGATGCTCAAATCTGTCTGGTTGCCCGAGTGGTCCCAGGGTTGCCCAGACACTCTGCAAATCCCATGCAGAAGATGACTAGCCATCACAGCAATCTGCCATGTGGAGTGTCTCTGACTCGCTCCTTCTCAGAGCACGGGTTTGCGTGGTGGGTCTCAGAGCTCAGCCAGCATCCCAGTGCCGTGGTGAACAGCCACACGCAGCTCGGTAGGGCTGCCGGGCTTGCGGTGCCTTCCAGAGCGCTCTCCCTGGGGAGAGTTTACTGCACAGAGCAGCGGTCCAGAGGCAAATGCTCTTCAGTTTGGACTGTCTTAATTACGGGGTTCCCAGCTGCTTATATTTATTTTTCTTTGTACAAATAATGCAGTTTTGATGAAGGCCCTTGCCCTGAAGGTGACGATCTGAGCTTTTACTGTTATAGACAAGTCAGTTCTTTCCCTGTGACTGTAGAGCCATGTTTCTGACCAGGATCTGCACAATGAAAAGCAGGGCAAAGGGAATTCTGTCGCTATTAAAAAAAAAAAAAAAAAAAAAAAAAAAAGGTTAAGCCATTATTTTTATATCTTTTAACCTATTGTGTTGAAATCTGGGAGGTAGCAAAGGAAATCTTAATGGTGGATTTGAAGAGATCTGTCCTGGAAAAACTGCATATAGGCAAGGGTTGATTGAGCCCATCTCCACTGCTTTGGAGATGGGCTCAATGGTGGCTGGAAATGACCAATGAGGGGTTTCCCTGCTGGTAGTGAGTTCAAGGGAGGCAGAGGATTGTCATGAGAGAGATGCTTAGAAGATGCATCACGGTTAAAAGCTTGGGTGTAGTTTTAAGGTGGGTAATTTATTTTGTTGTTTTCAGGCCAATGAGCAAATTGCGAAGCAAGGAGCCTCAAGGTTCTCTAGTATCATCATTGCACTGACTGATGGCAAGCTGGACGGTCAGATTCCCTTGTATGCAGAGAAAGAGGTGAGCACAAGGTGGAAATACATGTCATGCTCTGCAGAGTTTGGGTGCTGCCTTGTTGAATTAAAAAAATGCTTATTTCTCTGTTCTATGACACCACAGGCAAAGAAATCCAGAGAGCTGGGAGCAAGAGTTTACTGTGTTGGTGTCCAGGATTTTGAACCAGAACAGGTGAGAATAAGAACTTTGCTATTACAGAGTACTAGGCAGTACCTCAACCCAGAACTTTACAGAGTTAATGTTAAGTAGCACGGAAATTTAATTTTACTTACATTAGGCAGCGTAATGTCTTCTCTGGCTCAGGAAACCCACTCAGATGTATATGTAGACATAAATAGAATGTGTGGGTGTTGTACTCACTGCCAAGGAGACCCGTTGGAAATCCCCTTGTTAACTGGGAGCTGCCAACGAGAGGGTGCAGGCAAGCCCCTCTCATTGGAATGGAACCAGGTCAGGGTACTGATCACATGAACAGAGGAGCTGTAGACAAGATTCAGGCAGCGTATATGTAACAGTCTTGGGATAAGGAAAAGAACATGGGATTCATGTCCTTCACTGGAAAGCTGTTCCAGAGTTGCTGTATCCCAGTGAACACTGTAGCTACTCCTGTTCAGTCAAAGTGGCTTCGAGGAGAGGTACACAAAAGACTCCTTCCTGCAGAAGATGCAGAGAAAGGGCTGTTAGTGAAAGGCACAGCAAACAGGGGGTGTAATTCTGGACAGAGGAACAAAATCATTGGCAAGATACCTGCCCTGAAAAGCTTCTTCAGTGGGATGCTTGCCATGATGACTAGCTACCATTTTTGGCTGCAGTCAGCTGTGGTAAGTCCTACAGTTCAGAAAACTCTTAGTTAGCTGTGGGAGAGCGCTAAAGTTTCCTTCTCTTCACAGAATTGTTGAGGATTGCTTTTAGACATCCATTTAAATTTTAAGGGTGTAAAGCACTGTGAGGAAATTAGTTTGCCAGATGATTCATGTGTTTGCATGCATTTTCTCTCCAAAGCTGGAAAGAATTGCTGACGTGAAAGAGCAAGTCTTCCCTGTCACTGGAGGATTCCAAGCACTTAAGGGGATAATCAATTCTGTGAGTACCAGGCAATAAGTTTTATCTTTCCTCAAGATTAGAGCATACTCTCCTGTCCCACTTCCAGGCAGACCTGGTTCCTAAGGCAGGAATTGCAGTTCATGAAGCTCCCTCCCTCCCCATTACCTTAGAGAGGCAGTTCTGTAAAAGGAGCACTGCTTGCGCCTCCTGCAGTTATTCGTGCTCAGACTTCGTGTAGAATTCGAGGACTATTCGCAAGGAGAGGGGAGTTCATGTGCGAAGTTTGGGGGATGCTCTTGATATATGACTGCTTTGGGTTTAGTCTGGAAAAATGGAGACTGTTACTCTGGGAGATTTGAGAACAACTGCTTAAAATCTGGGGAATAAGTGCAATTTAGGAATTAACCAAATCCTTACTTATAGAGAGAAGTGTTTTAAATCCATGACTTTAACCACTTCTTATCCTAATAAGTTTTCAGCATGGGATGAAAAACTCCTGTTGGTGAGATGAGGCCATTCAGCTGATTACTGTGGTTTGCAGGAAGGGATCAAAGAGAAACATTTTGTTTGTGATCAGTGGCTTGACACTGTTTCAGCTGTGTGTTAAGACACCTGTGGCTGTGAACATAAAATTTGTCTAATTTTAGACTGAAGGCTGTATATTCTATGCAAGTTTAACAGTGCTGCTGCTGCATGTAGGCAGCAGAGTGCAAACAGGCTTACTGGCAGAAGTCAAAAGCAATCACAAAATCCTTTTTCTGAGAGAGAGCCCACTATCTTTCATTTCCCTTTCCTTTTCCTTTTTAAATAACAAAAAAGATACTACTCACATACAGGATACTACACAGTCATGAATTTATCACTTCCTCTGAGCAGTGTGGTTTTTGTGAATGCTGTAATGCAACAACTTATTTTCTTTGTTACTTAAAATAAATGTAGCTCCAGAATCTTCCCTGAGCTTTCTAAAGAAAATTAATCCATCTTTTGATGCATTGACATTTGTTCTCCTAAAAAGACAGGGCAGCCCATGTGGTACTGCCTAAAACCTTTACTATTTAAAATCTCATTTTGTACCATTTGAAGGACACTCGGAGGATTCAGCTGTGCTGCTGGTGCAAATGATCAAAGTGCCAGTGCTGGGCTTTTTTATAAGAGCCAAATGCTTAACCCCAGCTGATGATGTTATGTTTCCAAGGATACTGCTTTGCAAATAGGCATGTCAGGGATAAAGGAGTAAAGGCACTCACGTTTGGCGTTTCCCCTCCAGCGAGGGTCACTGACCTGCAGACGGGCACCTTATGAGGGCTCAGGTCTCCGCACGCCTTTGGTCCTTTCAGGAAGCAGCAGAACTATGGTCGCTTGAGGTTTCTGAGGAGCTCAGCTTGAGGAGTCTGTCATTCAAACACACGGAAGGTTAGCATATGCCGTAGGGTGTCCCATTTCCCGCATTCTCAGCCAGGTGAGGTGTTTTTGGGCAGTCTCTGGCTAGTAGCAGTGCCAGCCTGCCGTGTCCATACCTCCCAGAACTTTAAAGCACCTTCACTTCTGTGTCAGCAGGCAGGGAAGCTTTTCTGATAAGATATGCCTGATGGTGTTTGCACAAGCCTCAATGCAGCTGCTTCTGATACTTAGGAAAAAACCCGTCTGTAAAAATCCCAGATTTGGGCATATCATAGCTGTAGAACAGGATCAAGCCCACGGAATGGCAGCATATTGTTTCAAGGTAACAGCGTAGCAGTGACAGGAACAGCAAAACTGATGCACACTGTTCTACAGCTTACATGCAAGGTCTGCTTCTGCAGACTGAGCTCCCGAGTTGGTTCAGGGTTTGTTTACAGCCCAGCCATCAGACACATCAACGCTCGGCTTTTACCACAGAGCATGGATGGAGGTATCCATAGTAGGTTTTTGGTTGGTTTGGATTTTTTGTGTGTGTGTGTGTGGGCTTTTTCTGTAGGACATGTGTGGTGGCAGTATTAAAGGCTTATTTGGTATGTTGTAGTTAATACTCAGTTTTCTTTGCAGGGGTTTGGAGTGATGTGAAATTTCATTCTCATAACACAATAGCACTGATAAGTAGATCTAATTGAACATGAAATAGTCACGGTTTTCCTTTTTACTCACTATTATAAATCAATTTCTGTTTGCAAGTTAGCTAGAGAATACAGACTCAGAGGCTCTGATCTAAAGGGGAAAGCTGATTTTGAACCTGATGAAAAAGAGCTAGGTCACAAACATTCAGCAGTATTGCTCAAAGTACAGAGTCAAAGGTGCAGTTGTGAAACCCTCCGTGAATGTTGCTGAACAATTTCTGTTTGGAAAAAACATTGTCTTCAGAAATGGTAGCAACCCAGCAATTAAAACCTCTGAGCAAAACTACAACCCAGAACTGCTGAGCAGGTGATGCAGGAGCCTATACTACATTGATCTCTCCAGGTATGAGACTATTTGGCTGCTATCTTGTTACTTTTGTACTGTATTCCAGGAGAGCTGAGCACTTATTCTACATTTGTTAGTGTTAAAAAAAAAAAAAAGTGATGAGTTTTAGCACAGACTATCTGTCGTACCTACTCCTGCAGTTGCTTTCAGCATAAGCAACTATTCCAATTTATTTTCTCTGGACAGATACACAATGCCAGAGAGCTTGCACTGTGTTTTGACATTAGTTCTGATAAAGTCTTAGGGAAGTGAGAAGGGTTGATGCACCTCCATGCCATTGTTTCTGCTGAATAACATCCGCTACTACACTAGTAGCTACACCCAACTACACTACTAACGTCCACCACTAAAAGTCTGTGCAGACCTGTGAAGAGGGGGCTGCTTTGCAAAGTTTCCTGCTCTGCCAGCATTGCTCATACCTAGCTTACAAGGTCATAATTAAACAGCGTTGTCAGTGTGAATAAATCTGAGCAAAACTCTAGAGCTTAAAAGCGAAACGCTGAAGGCAAGTTGCTGCACTCTGAGGAACAGTCACTGATGGGGTTTGGCTGATTATTACACGGAGTGAGCGAGCCAGGACAGGATGAAGGCTTTGGGAGGGCACAGTTTCTGTCACCATGCAGCAGATCAGTACTACATAAGAAAATGAAACCCTTAATTAAATTCAAGTTCTGCTGATTTGTGAGTGAAAGTTGTCTGGTTGTCTCTGCAGGCAGAATTGGACAATGCTGGTACCTTGAAAAGTTTCATTAAGGGAACTCACTCAAGTAACATTATCACTGCATGACAGCTCTAAGTAGACAAACACATTTTTATACTGAAGTAAGTTGACAGCACTTAATACAGGAAGTTCAAATATATTTTGTTCTTCGGAAACGCCACAAAAACTTACCAGATAAAACTACAGGAACTGATACATGCAGAACTTTAGAGGAAGTAGGTCAAAAAAGGGTCAGCATAGAGTTGTTTTATCTTTCAGAGTTCCAAAATGTCTTAAAAATTCTACCTGGAAAGGATTGGAAATAGAATTGGCAATATCTCCTTCTGCTTGTTCATTTTACAGGTGCTCAGGTTTGGTTTTTTTTTTTGGTTGGTTTTTTTTTTGGGTTTTTTTTGGTTTTTTTTTTTTTTTTGTTCATTTTACATGGGAAACGCACTGTTAAACGTAATGGACAAATAAAATAGATCAAGTCATGTGAACTGAGTAGTTGCATTGTAAATTGAAGCAAAATTCTCTCCAAGTTGGCTGAGCCTCTTGGGAAAAAGCCCTATATCTCAGCATAAACTCTCAGTTTGCACAGGAAAAGTTGCATATGGGGATACCTGAGGATCTGCCTCCTGGTGGAAGGGTGTCCAGGGGAGAGGAGACCTCAGGGTTTGCAGGGTGCAAACTCCCATGCTGACATGGACTGACTTAGACGCATCCAAGGAGTGCACCTGGAACCAGTGAGGCCAAACAAAGGTTTAAATGCACACAAGGTCCTTAAAAGAACCTAGATTCACCCAGTGTCAGACTCTGGCTGAAGGAGTATAAGCAGGGAGTGCTGTAAAAAAATAAATTGTTTGCTATAAAAGTATAAATTCTCTCCTGTAAAACTCTGTGGGTGATGGAGGGAAGTCTGCTCCTGTTGCAAAGAGCACTCAGCAAAATCCCTCTGGCATTCCGATCCCTTTGGACACCTGTGAAGGGTATCTATGGAATATCCTGGGGGTTTCCATGTCAGCTGGATGGTTCCTGTGTCACTCGCTGTGCATGGCAGTGCATGGCTGCGCTGGAGTTCCACGGCTCGGTGACAGCCAGCGCAGCGGGGCCCGCAGGGAGCTGCTGCACAAACCGTGCGTGGCAGCGGCACGCTCAGCGCTGCCGGTACCTCACCCAGTCACCTCTCAGCTGGAGCTGTGCCCCACTGCCCAGCACAGACAGGGGACAGGGGCCCCATAGGCTGCTGACAAGACTTGGTGATGGGAGATCTGTCCCTGTTTGCCGTACTAACACAAAGCCAGCAGGGAGGGAAGCCCCCAAACAGTGTTGGACAGCCAGTTGGTTACCAGGCAGGGACAAAACCAAAGTCTAGTGAGAGGGAGTCAGTTTTGTTGAGGTAGGCAAGAGGTTTACATGTGAGGAAAAATTTTAGCCTTTATGTTTATAAAAACTTACTTCATTGGCTTCCTGAAGATATGCTCCAGCCTCTCTCCATGAATTTGATGCCTTCTTTTCCAGCTGTGCTGTCAGCAGCACTTCCTCAAGCTGACCTGGTTTTGGCACTGGGGGAGGGTGAATTACTGAACTCCCACGAGTCCAACAGCATCTCCCACTGGTACCTGCTGTAAGGCAACAGAATTTGTGTTTAGGGAGGGTGGGAAACTTCCCCACTGCCTCAGTGGTGCTCCAGGGTTAGACACCAGAGATCGTTGGTTCCATGTCTCCAATGTGGCTGCTGCCCGAACCCAGGGGCCAAGCTGCAGCTTGGGTACTGAGCAGCAATCAGGGACTACATGATTTTCAAGTAATCCCTACTGCCGTGCAGCCCCCTCGAGCTAGGCTGGCTCCCTGCACTTCCTTGGGCAGTGTGCTCAGCCTGCTCCCTCCCTTTCCCCAAGTCCTGTCCCTCCACCGTGGAGGAAGGGGGGAGTCAGCCAGCTGACTGGACGCGGTTAAGATTTTTCAAGGCCAAAATCAGCTTAAACGGTTCATTATCAATTATACATCAACTTAATTGGATCATTTCCTGTAGGAAGAAAATATGCTCCGTTTATGCACCGGGAATCCAGGAAGCAAACTATTAGACCTTTAAGGAGGTGGGGGGAGGAGAAATGCAGCAAGTTATCATTAAAAGAATTATTCTGATTAAATCAGTCATCTTATTTAATCCCCTTGGATGGTCTAATCTTCAAGCTGCACTGGGTGCAAGGTTCAGAACTAACGCTGCGCTATGTTTTCCATGTGATTGAGACTGAGGAGATAGTTTTGGGAATTACTGCATGTAGTTGTTAAAAGGAATCAATGGCCTGGAATAGAATGCTTTCTGCTCTACCCTTCACTGCCATGCAGCCCCAAGTTTGACATTCTCTGACATATTACAAACCATATAATGTTCTCCTGGAGCACAGTGAGCTTGATAAGCCAGCACCGGCACTGACACGACTCCGGTTAGAGTGAGCGTGCCTGTGCCCTGTGATTGGGATGGGACTTGTCAGCCAGCCCTGCACGCCTGGCAGCTCTCTTACATAAGGGATGCTGTACAACTGGCTCCAAAGGAAGCAGTCACAGGTCCAAATGAAATCCAGCGACTCCTTACTGAGAAGTTTCTTTGAGCCAGATTTTTCTTACTAATAGAAAAAAAATAAATAGCCCAAACAACTTTTTTTTCCTGCTATGGAAAGTCACAGTTAGTCTTGATTCTGAGTTACATTACTTGGTAAGTAATGGTTTTAGGGTTGTTTTTAGTAATTTGGGGGTAAAGGTTGCGATGCTGTTAAAATACGCATCTCATGACCCGCAGTTTTGTCATCTCCATTTGCTTTCCTCAGTGGCTGCCAATGAGGTGCTGCTCAGCCTTGGTGTAATTAGAATATTCTCACTAACCTAACGCTGCGCCAGGCTTCTCTCGGGTGGTGATTTTATGCAAGACCATATGTCTCAGGGATTTTTTTCACTTAGATAGGGGACAGGGTAGCAGCCTTCCCCTTCCCCTCGCTCTTTGTCCACAGCACTGCCGAGCAGCATCAGGGAGCAGGCCAGGCTTGGCAGCGAGGTGCAGTCACGGGCACAGATGTTTGGCAGCGGAGAATGGTGGAAACCATTAGATATTAACTGCTGCAGTTCCTGCTCTAACTTTGTTGGAGAGAAGCACCAAAATGGTGTTTCCTTGAAAAGCATGTGTTTCATTCCAAGTCACCCTGAATTGATTGCTTTCCACCTAGCGTGAGGTGGTCCTGCTGCCTCGTGCCTTTCTGCACAGATCGGCACTGGGGAAATAAATGACAGAGCTTGCTTGAACACAGCAGAGGCACGTGATGTGAAACCAATGCTAGAAAGAATGAAAAGCTGCACTTTGGAAACAGTTATTTTTAGGAAGTTCAAGCATTAATTGCTATATGGACAGGCCAGCCTGTCCAGAGCCTGAGGTGGGCTGCAGAGGTGCTTCTCACTTAAAAGGTCTGATAAAGGTTTCTTGAATTTAATCACAGAAATCAAGACCTCTACGCAAATTTATTTCCTCCTGTAACCTACTCTAGATCTTTTTTTGTTAAAACCTATTTCTGCCGCACTATTAGGGGGCACAAGTCCTATTTACATAAAAAAAGCAACAGCTCGTGAATGAGAAAACCTGTAACAATGCCAGCCTGCATATGCCTTAAATTCTCCATCACCCTCATTTCACACATGTTGACTTTACATGCCGTAAGAGTCACTGAATTCAGCACAAAAAATTCTGCTCAATGCACAGTCAACATTTAATTCTCTAGAACAAAACCAGTGAGTCCAGCAAACCAATTAAACACCTCCTGCTTTACTTCTTTCCTTTTTACTGTCTTAGCAGTAGTGGGAAAAAAAAAAAGTTTTGAGTTAAAAAGAAAAAAAAGGAAGCAAGCTGCCAGTAATACTTCTAAGTGACTCATAGAAAAACAAACCTACACGGAAACACAGGGTAAGCCCAGTCCTGATGCAGCCAATTGGAAGGAATAAGCAGAATAGTTTTCGGAACTAAACCAAGCACCTGGGTGAGCTCAACTGGACACAGCTAACCCAGCACTGGCACAACGCTGCCTTCATCATCCATTCCCATGAGGAGCTGGGATGGGGCTCCAGAAGGCATTGACTCACCAGAGAATGGCCTCGCTCAGGAGCAGTGTTCTGTAGGCTGGGAGGGCTTTCCCCAGCTCTGATCTGGGCTTCTGGACCCCATCCTCATGACCTGCTCCACCTGTGTACACAGGAGCCCTGCTGTTGCCTACAATTTAAACTGCCCCGCACCCAGTGGCATTTCTGAGCAGCTAAACTGGGAGCCCAAAGGTGCAGGCAATTCCTCATCAAGAAAAGACCCACAGCTGGCAGTCATTTAGGCTCTTCCTTCATGCACAAATCCAGCTGAGGCACAGAATGCACAACATAGATTTAAGCACTCTTTATGTTATCAGGGCCCTCCCAGACATCACCCTCCATTACTGACCATTTATGACACTGTCCATCCATGTGTTGCAGTGACAAGTACATAAGATTGCAACTGTGTCTTGAAATATGTATCCTGATGAGAGATGTAGCTCCTTATGAGGCTGGTTTTGTGGTTACCTGCGGGAGGAGCTTGGCACAGCACAAGAGGAAAGCACATCCTCATGGCGTGTCACACCATCAACAGTGTTTCATTTCTAGCTCTGTTTTCCTTGAGGTTAGAGTTTTACTCAGCAGCTGTTCTGTTTGTAGCATTCCTAGAGAAAATTACAGACCCCTCGTTTGGAGGAGAGAGAGGAAAGAAAAGGAGTCTCCACAGACAAGCTACTACTGCCTGCAGCTCTGAGGCTGCAGAGGGCTCTCAGGGCTGTGCTGCTGTCTCTGCTTTGTGCACACTTTGGCTGGCAATGTGTCCATGGATTGTGCTCCAGGGACAGGCTTCGTGCACCGACCAGGAGATAAAGCTGCAGGGACATTATCTGTGCACACACAACCTGTGGAAGCGATCCTGTTGCGCTGTCAGGGGTTTTTGCATAAGCCTTGCCGTACGGCAGTAGAACAAAGATGAGGTTTTAAAGGTGAACATTTTCTTTTTTTTATAAACAAGTTCTGGAAATAGTAAGTTGGATGCATTTGTTCTGTTACAGGACATACACTTTGTTCAGAGATTCATGCTGCCTTTCCCCAAAAATTACAGCAGCCCAATTTGTGGTCAGCTTCTGGTGAGCACTGATGTAAACAGAGTTTACAAGTTTGAGTGGATCCACAGGGAGGAAGGCCACTGGTGGCCCTAGAAATCCTTAGCTGTGCAGAGTTGTTAGCATGCTAAATCTGACCAGAACATGTCAGCAGCTGTCTCCTTCCAGCAATTCCTGGTTATCCTGACCTCTGTCCCAGGAAGCAAATGCTTTACACAGCCATGGAGCATTTTCAATACTTGAAATCATTACGGTGGTTCAGTGAAGAATCCAGCTGTGATGATGACCTATCCAAACCCCGTATGCAGTGTACAGTTCTGGGCAGGAACAGATGCCATGCAAGTTATGATTTATGGTGCTGCCTGCTGCCAAAAACTTTTGAACTGCATAAGGGGCTAAGCGAAACCGAGTGAGGTTGCAAGACAAATTGACACTTAGCATATTTTGTTAATTGTCTCTGTATGGTTGAGCTGCTCATGGCTTGTTACTAGTGCATTGTTCTCACAACTTCACGGAACACAACCTTCATTAGAGTCCTGGAAGAGAAAGTTGTTGCTTGTGTAACACTGTGCCGCCTGGTACAGCTCTGTTCCACAGCATGTGCTGAGGGAATGGCAGGCTAAATATGCAAAAAGCTGCAGGAGCCATCCTGCTTTGCTGTTAAAACACTGAGAACTTGGAAGAGGCAGCAGTGAGAGTGGAAAAAAGAGTCCAGGCAAAGCCAGGCCTGGTCTGTGACAGCTAAAGAGGTCCTGAAAGATCCATAAAGCACATTTTCCACAAGTAGAAATGTTGCATAAAGCAGGGGAAAGATCTCTGGCAAGACAGAATTGATAAACAGAGGCGGAGTTTGCAAAGACCATGAGCAGTGGGGAGCTGGATGTCAGCCTGTTAGTTGGCTGCCTTTGTGCAGCGTGCTGCAGGGACATCTGCCCTTCCAGTGCTGATGTCAGAATTTGGGTGTGGGGTGTTTCTGCATCTCGGAGCTGACAACACCCGAGTGTGTGGTCAGACACCTGCAGGTCAGAAAGAGGCAGGATTTCTCCAACAGTTCTAGTGGGAGGAAATGTGTTAGTAATGACAAAACTGGGAGTCCACTGCTTTAGAAATGGTGAGCTAAAGTTTTTGCAAGCCTTTAGGAACCTTCTAGTAGGAAGTGTGTAGAAAGCCATGAGGTTGGATATGGATTTTAAGTACTCCTTAACAGTCAGGAAAGTCTGGGAAAAATGCACTAGGTGAAAAGTGGGGCCACATGGAAAAGCTGGTAAAGCTTTTGGTAATGGGTGAGTGGACCTGATAAATGAACTTCCTACAACTGTTTTAGGAAGATTTACATGTGTGCTTACTTGTAAGCCACTGAAATAGCCTGGAGACAGGTGATTTAAAGCTCCACAGCCCTAGTTGGGATGCCATGGTGTTCCCAGAAGAGCTGGGCAGCCCAGCAGCCGATTGACAAACGGCCCTTTCAGCAAAGAGGAGCTTGTTTGGGCAGATAGGACCCAAAACGTGCCAGTGAGTTTACATCAAGGGTGAGTTGGCTTGCGAGTGCCCCTGGGAATCTTGGATGTCTCTCTTGTGGGAACTTCTGCTCTCGGGAGTGTTCTGAAATGATCAATTTGCTTTACTGAGAGATGCTGTAGGAACTGCACAGGGTCCACACAAGAGCCATAAGAAGGGATTTACCTGAAGGGATGAGTGGGAAGCTGCCCTGCATGCATCCATCCCTGCGGAGCAGTGCCCAGCAGCAGTGTCAGTGTGGAGCACAAGCTGCATTCGTGCCACTGGTTCTTGTGCTGGCTGCTTTCAGAACTGGCCCTAAGAACCACCAGGGTTTAAAACACAAGATGCTTGGTTGCTGCAGTGTGGCAGCAATGTAACTAGTCTTGAACATGGAGAAGCTATAGAACCATTTCCTCAGCAGTCTGTTGTGTTGCTGTTGAACAAGTGGATGTCTGGGGCATGGATTCTATGTCTCATTTTTGTACAGTCCAAGAGACTGACTGCCTAAGAACAGAGCTGCACTGCCTTCTCTTGTCCCAACAGCCACACCTTTGCTAACGAGCTCACAGCTGTGGTCACTTTACCTTGTTAGACTCTGGTTGCAGCGGGCACCATTTCCACACTGCAAAGGTCGCCTCAGAAGGGGAAGAACACCCTCTAGTCTTACCACAGCTCTCCACGTCTGCAGCTGTAAGACAGCAGGACAAAGGCTGACAGGTTTCTGCTCTACTCTTCACTTGGGTTTGTGGGGAATTGGTTCTCTCTGGTGAAGCCAGATCTGGGAGGAGGGACAGAGCAGGGAATGAGAGAAAAGCCTTTGCAAGCCTGGGAGCAGAGTCCTATATTTGGTGTGGACCTCTGGAGACAAAGTGGATAACATCAATTCTCAGAATCTCTCCTTGTATGCTGTTAAAATAAAACAATTTGTCTTATTTGAATTTATTTTATGTCAGCAGAGTGTTTAACTATTCTATCCGAGGATGGCCTTATAGAGTTATTATTTCAACTTTTCTTGTAGGCAGTGGATTTCTAAATAATGAATTTACAGTGTCTTGGATTATCCTGAACTGGAAAAGAGGGAGCACTGTATAGATTTTTGTGGAGTTTGTTTTGGTGTTGCTGACTTCGCAGCCCAGGTTTCCGTATCAGGATAGTTTAAAGTTAGTTTTAAATTCTAAAGGACAGGGGTATGAAGGTATATTAAATAATGCACATGGATCATAAGGAAAATGGGCAAGATGCCTACACATCAGTTCTCCCCAGGGGAAAAAAGCTTTCTGTTGGAGTGCTGGAGTGCACTGTGCTGGCTGGAAGGAATGGCTTGTGTGGAGAGGGAAAAAAAGGATTAAAACAGGTAGAAAAGAGTGAGTGGGAACAACGAAAGGTGTCAAGTTTCTGTACCTTCTTCTAAAATGTGCAAATATGTTCATTTCCCTCACATGTGAAAGGACATGCAGCAATTGCTGTATTAAAAATATTCTCAGTTTCCCATGGTGCTGGCAGAATCCCTGTGAGACAAACTGTACACAGGGCTGGTGCTCAGGACAGCTCGTGGGCTTGGACCCTGCAGAGGATGTGATGGCTTTTGTTTAACTCTGGGAAAACTCAGTTCTGAACGGTGTTTCAGTATTGCTTAGAGGGAGTGTTACGGATAACCCAGAGCATGAGCAGAGGTTAAGCAAAGAACTATATCTGTGTGCTTCTGATTGGCTCCACCTGAATCCAGTTAGCCCTTGAGGAGGTTTGATGTCTGCTTTTTAAACAAACTTGATCCTTGAGGGGAGGGGCTTTTGGGGACAAGGCAGATTTCTCTACCATTATCCTTTCTTTCTTTTCCAAGTGTGGACTAATAAGAGGCTTTTTGAAGGATAGAAAGCAGCCTGACAAACTTACAAACCCAAATTTTAGTAGTTTCTGAGGTTTTTTCACCCCAGTATAAGCTTTGTTTGGGGGGAATTAGTAGATTTAGGCCACCACCCTTGCAAAAAGAGGGTCTCTAAACAGTACAGCTTGCTTAAGCTAAGCAAAGGACAGCAGTAATAAAAAGGATGAAAAATTATTGTCAAAGCAGTTATTTCTAGGAGCAGTATTAACATCTGGTGTTTTCTGCTTTAGCCAAGAGCATGCATGAAAATGGATTCCATGCAGGAAATCAGTGTATCCTGACCCCTGTATTCAAATTTACTTTTGTTCATGATTTGTGATGATTTTATCTACACCGTATTTCAGCTCAGCCGAGGTTGTTGTGTCTGCCCCTCCCAGTTTGTTCTTAAATCCAAAGATAATTAAATATATCCAGGTAGGTTTTTTTCCTTATTTATATTGCATATGGAGGCACAATGTTAGAAGATTCACTCTGGGATGTAATGAACCTAGAGAACTACTATTTTGCAAGGGAAGTCAGATCCTGTCCCATACTGCCTTCCCCTCTCCCTGACCTCAAGGTCATACCATTGACCCTTCCTCAGACACTGGGCAAAAGGGGCCAGGACAGGGGTTGGAAAGGGTCTCCCTCTAAAAACAAAATTACTAAATTCTGTGCCACCTGCTGGATCTGTGCTTCACATAAAGCTGGCCTGTAGTCTCAACTTCACTTGAACTATTTATCTGACTCTTCAGTGAAAACAACTGAACGTGCTTTTGCAGCAAAGGAATAAAATGCTACACAAAATATTCCCCAGCCCCCAAATAAGCCACGGGAAACTTCTCTCCACACTGCAATAGGAATCAAAAGGCTAAAGCCCTTTTTTGGAAGCAAGATCCTCAGCTAATACAAACTGCTTGGCTTGCACTGAACTCTGGGCTACATTCTTTCCTAAGATCTCTGTTGCTGTGTCTCATCCAAATGCACGCGCCTGCAACGTCTCCATTTTTAAAAGTACCACTTAATATTTAACATGGGTTTTAAAGCACTAAAAAACTAATTTGTGCACAACAGTTTGTGGGGAGAGAGGCAATACAGGAAGTGTTCAGTGAGGCAAGATGCTCTCTCTCTTGGAGCTTGGCATGCTTCTTGTCAGAACAGTGCCTACATGATTGTTTCTGCTGGGCCTGGGTACGCAGCAACACGAACCACTGGGAAAGGTGACAGAGTGTGAAGAGTCCTACTGAGAGGAAGGCAGGAGTTAAGAGTAGGACAGAGGGACAGTCCTAGGAAGTCGGGGCAGCTCAGCAGCAGGCACAGACCTGGCAAGTGGAGATAGAGAGGGGACAGTAACAGGACTCGCTGCTGTGCACGTGATTGCAGGGACCTGAATGGATGCCATGGAATGTTTACGAATGTGTGCTAAAAATACCACTTACAACAGGAAGAGCTGAGAGATCCCTGTCCAGTGGCAGGCAGCACAGTCAGGAGCACCGCTGTCACTGTGCCTCTCCACGCAGGGCAAGGTGCCAGCACTCGAAATAACCTGCACTTGGCTTGACCAGGCTTCATTGTTGGAAGACTGCTTTTGACTGGATTAGGTTTTGGGTCAGGCTCCTTGTGATTGAGTTTTGGCTTAAACATTAGGATTTGGGTTCATGGAAAATCACGTTAGGGATTTGGACATTACTATATTTTACAGGCTCTCCGGAGCTGAACAAACTAATCCAAGCCTTAGGAACTCCTAGACTTGACTGTGCAGGTGTGCAGGAGCTGCACATGCTCAAGGCAATGTCCTACAAAGTCAAACTTACTAAACCAAACCTATAGCTGTATGTGTGATCTAGGGAAAAGCATTTGTTTTAAATTAAGATTGCTCATTGAAATAGTGCTATGAAATATATTTGTAACTATTTCCTCCTTTGCAATAGGTCTTGAAACAATCATGCACTGAGATTTTATATTTGGAGCCATCCAGCGTCTGTGTAGGAGGTAAGGTTTTATAATTTTAATATACTATTCAATTATAGACTGGTTTCCTCCTGTTTTATCCAAAGGAAAACCACATGTCTCTAGAATAAAGGATCTCTAGCTCAAATCTTCAAGAGGTTAGAGAAACATGAGATTTCTCTGTTGACTTCTTGTTCTCCTCAGAAGAGCTGACCACCAGGGCCTGCTTCTATAGCTTGGGTAATGCACATCAAAGTAGGAGAGCATTTACCTGTGCCTCTCCCCTGAGTCTGCTCTGCACTTATCTCAAATCTGCCCCAAAATCTGCGGAGTGTAAGAACAAAGCACATGACTGCATTTTTGGGCAGCAAGAAAAATATATTGATGAAATAGAAGAGTTGCCCAGAATTTTAAGGCCTTGTCTTCTTTCTAAGTTTCATAATCCACACATAGTTGGAGATCAATCAAAATAAGGTAGTTGCAAAACATTACTTGGACATTTTTGTGAAAATGTGGATGCTCTGGATGAAGTCAGTGGCCCTGGTAAAAAAACTCTTTTCACTCCTCCTCTGCACAGCTCACAGATAGCCTGGTCCTTAGGCAACTTGCAGAGAAATAGTGCTAAGGGGAAATGTTTTCTTCATCTGGCACTTCAAGTGAGTCTGATCTGGGTTTGGGGAGTCTTCTTGTTCTGAGTTCCCTATTTCTCATTCACTGAGAAACTGCATCTTACTGTGCAGCTGAGCCCTGGATCCTGCTGATAGCCTGAATCCTCTTCTAATTTCAGAGGGCCGTCTCAATAAAGATTTGGGAACAAGTCTTGACTTTGCCGATTTATAAGGAGAATTCAGTACAATAGTTCAGGAAAGAAGGAGATCTCACTAAGTTGGAAGCATTACTATGTTGTGCTTTGTTTATTGCAGACTAAATGAAATTGCTGTGGTCTAAGTGTAGCCTACTGCAGTGCACTGAGGTTTGGTGATTGTATGTGTTTGCTTTTCCCTCCAGAGGAGTTCCAGGTTGTTCTCAGAGGAAGTGGCTTAACCCTCGGTGGGAGAACCGACAGCGTGACCTGTACCTATCAAGTGAACGGAACGACAATCCGTAAGTGCGGATGTCTGCCATCCTCTGCTCGTGTAGTCCTGTAGTTACCTCAGCTCATGAAAACTCAAAGAGAAAAATAGCAAAGAGGAGGAGAACAGGAAAGCTCTGAGGATTAGTAAAGGGAAGAAAGTTGTTTCACACTCTGCTCAGTGGTTTCAGTTTGCTACCAGGTGCCTTTAGCTGTGGGCGGTGTTGGTAACCCCCTCGCTGTGGGTATTAGAACTGTTTGGCTCCTGACATTTGGGCAGGGAGATGTTTGCTGATGAACAAACCCGTGGCTGCAGTGTACTGACTGAGGTCCCTTTCTGCATGATAATCCTGGCCAAGACATCTCATTGCAATTCCCGGAGGCACTTACCTTGTTTTTTGCAAGGTCTCTGCTGGTCCTGGGTGGTGTGCCAGGTGTGCTGTGGGTTTCAGGGGCACGTCAGTCCTCCTCCTGCAGCAGCATAGAAAAAGGCCAGGTCAGAACAGTGGTACATTTTTTTATGGTCCACGAGCTCTGTCTGCCCAGCATCGGGGTTTACTGCAGCCATAGCACAAAGCAGTTCTGTTTCAGATGGTGACCATGACACCTTGTACTGGCACTTTCTTCTACCTTATACGTGAGTTAGCTTTTTCTATGCAGAAACTCAAATGGATGGCTAGAATAAGTACATTAACTTCTGGCTCTAAACAGAATTCCAGCCAGATTGGAAAACAACCAAAAAATGACTTGAAGGAAAAACTAGAACTGATTTTTTTTCCCTGCCTATTATCTGATTTCTGTATTAGCCTGTCCTAAATTCCTACACAATTGAATTTGTGTTTCCAGTGCAGTTTCTTCCTTACCCTGGATATTGTATATACTGGAATGGGCTGCCAGTTTCTCCAGCCTGTTAAATACCTACAATAATTTGGCAGAGTAACAGGGTAACCCAGTACTTCTGGTTGCAGGCAGCCTCTGTAAGTCAATTCCGCTTGTATAAATTTCCCTTCAGTTTCCATTACAATTGTCACCTCTGCTTCCCATTGCCCACAAACACTTGCTACCATCTGATGTGAGAATTGCCAACTACAGCTCTGGGCTGCTTGTTTTTTCTTGGCTTCAGAAAGGGGTGTGCTGAAGCACATGAGGGTAGGGGAATGGCACAGTGATGTATTGATTATAAAAACACAATCTGCTCTATGGGGTCTTGCCAGGGCCTTCTTACATCCCCCTGGTCCACTTGTTCAGCAATGGACAACAGCAAGCAGCGGGGGAGTAGTACAGGAAGAAAGCAGGGACATTTCAAATGGTCCTTCCTGCAGTACATGAGGTCATTCCCTTCAGCTCTGTGCTGGATTCTGACTGCCTGCTTCAGAGGAAGCCTAAAGGGGACCAGTGGAGCCAGGATGAACAGCAAGACAGCGAGGGCGTTTGGAGCAGTAGCAGGAGGAAGGAGATGGTCCCAAGAGAAGGATAACCATGCCTGTGTCATTGCAGTCTCCTCTGCAGAGGACTCACAGTCCCTCTGCAGAACCCTCAGTATGTGAGGGCACGAATGGAGAGCACTTGGGTGAGGATCTGCTGCTGTTGGAGTTCCCCTCGCTGGGGGCCTGGGCTCTCTTTGGGACCAGCCTCTGAGCACACCCTTACTGTGTCTGTTCCCCTGCTTTTAAAGGATGCGTTTGGCATCTTGCTCGTTCTGCATTTATAAAGAACCATTACCAAATGCTAGAAAGGAAACCTGCCAAATGGAGCTGTGGGATAGAAAAATAATCTATGAAACATACCATTAAGACAAAAACATATGGCAATGTGCTAATCCCTCTTCCCCACCTCATGACTAGCCCCAAATCTAGGCCAAGCAGTCAGTGCAGATTATAGCACATATGAAAAGCTCATTTATGCCAACAGCTCCTCCTTCAGCTGCCCCTAAACTGCTTGTCTCTCTGCCTGCTCCTGAAATGCAGGACAGAGTCATCTCCAAGTTGATCTGGCAGATCACTTATCTGCTCTCACCCCACAGCCAGGAAATAGTCCTCGCACAGAAATCATCGGTCCTGCCATGAGGAATTTCAGGCTCATGATTCTGCACACAGGAGCTGAATTTTCCCCAGCTTACCAGACACAAAAAAGCAAAAAAGCTCCATCCTCCCCTCCTCACACCTGCACAACAGAATGCTGTACTGGACTCGAGGGGCTGCAAATAAGTGCTTCCTGTGCTCTACAGATAGGTGCTTTGTAAATGTAAGAGGTTTGCAAATCACACCAACTCAAAAACAGAAGAAACACTGGAGGAAAAACACTAGAGTCACAGCTAATAAAACAGTCCTGTAATGCAATGCACAGGGATGGAGCCAACTAGAAACAAACCTTTGTCTCCCAGCTACCAGGAAGCTACTAATAGTGTTCTCATTCTCCAGAAAGCCAGTGTTGATTATGGGAAGTGTTCTCTCTGGAAGAGCATAAGCTGACTTGAGTAGCTCAAATAAGCACTGTAATGTGGGCTCACCTGGCATTTACAGCCAGCCCTGGGGTTCTGTGTTCCTTACCTTGGGCCTGCCTTGCTGCCAGTTCCAGCCGGGACAGAGCAGTAAGGAGCATGGGAAGAGAGGGACCTCACAGCACCTTCACATGGCAGCTCCTCGCCTGAGCTGCACAGCGTAGTAACCTCATGTGATTTTTGTTTTTCAGATGAAAGGCCTAAAACAGTACAATCTGACTTCTTGCTCTGCCCTGCACCGATCTTGTACAAAAGTGGCCAGTAAGTACTGAACCAAATGCCAGCCCATGTTTTGCTGGAATTTGGCGCCATTATAGCTGACATTAACTGGGAGGGGTTTGGCCAAAGGCAATGTTTTGCTCCTTTTACGGGGGGTGGTTTCTTGTTGCATTTTTTCCCCCATTCTTCTGTTATTCCCTGGTGTATATGCCAGCTTTGGAGTGAACTTTGAGTAGTCATCTGTGACCAAACCCATTTGGACAGTGCCTTAAAAATGAATATTCAGCCAGTTTATGCAATACTGAAAAGATCTGGCTTGTCATAAATTCTATGCAGATTAGCTGTTTTAACAGGGCATAATATGCTCTCGTCCAGATCATCTTCAGGCCCACTGTTAAAGAGATGACATTGCCACTGACACTTACAAGCTATTATTAAAATTAGGTGTCAGGACATGTACCCCTGCTCCACACATCCTGATCCAATGAGTTAACAGCTCCAGCACTGGGGCTAAACTGCAGCTCTGGCTTTAGTGTCACCGGCCAGGGCTCCACATTACTTCTGGCCTTTGGAGAACTAATCCTTCCCTCCTCCTCTCCAAGTCAAAGGTGCCTCAGGGCCTTATGGTCACTTGGACTTCATTGTGCAGATTTCTGAAGACCCTAAGCTAATCTGAAGTCAGAAAACTGCACATCAGAGCTGGGTTTTGTGGGAGGGCCAAGGCTTTGGCTGTTGGCTTCCTCCCTGTTTGTCAAGTAGTTATTCCCAGAGATTTACTAGGCATGAGGCTAATGCTAATCCAATGGGAAGCACAGCAGTTCTGCATTGGCCTTTATCTGTGGCACTTCAGGAGCTGAAGAGGTAAGGATGTTGTATAGATGACTGGTCTGTAGTTACATTTCTGACTTGAGCAACAATCAGCCGCCTCAGTGGTGCTGTCAGATGGATAGCAAAGCTCCAAAAGCACATCTGGTTTGTGTGTTAAACAGCAGGCTGGGGGAGGGAAGCTGGAAAGCCATAGAGGAAAAACGTTCGGTGCTTGACCCCAGAGAATCTGCCTCCAGAGCTGCGTCATGGCTGGCAGGGAGAACAGGCACGGGGCACAGCTACATGCAGGGCAGAGGGAGGGGTGAGGGATTCAATACTGACACGTTTCCTGATGTTGCTTTTCACATAGCTGTGTGACAAATGCATCTTGTGCCACGTGCAGCAGGGTGTCAGAACCCTGTGCATCCCACAGCGCAGCAGCTCTGCAGCTTCTGGCTTAGCTAAAACCAGTCAGCACCACCACAGCAGTAAGGGAACTGATTCTGTCATCAGAACAATGTCAATCCCTTGGGTTTAAACCCCTCCTCCTCAGGCCAGGTATTTCAGTGCAGTTACTGTACAACAGAAGAGCAGTAGCAAATTACATACACACACTCCCATTGTGAATCATACATTTCATACAATCCCAGTGTGAAGCTCCCCAAAAGCTGGTGCTGTAAAGGCTTTTCCACACACAGTTTGTCCCAGAGTACATAAACAGCCAGTCCTGCCAAAGGCACGTGAAGTGCATGACACGTTTGTGTAGGTTAAAGCTGTGGAAATTAGTTGCCCATGCTGCATTTTTCCTTACACTCTGGAGTGCTACAGAACCAGACAGCTGCCAGGCTGGAACTGCAGTGTGGATAATGCACCTCAGCACAATACCTCTGGAGTTCTACAGGTTCACAGGAAAACACGTTTTCTCAAGTTACCATGTGAAGCACAGTTCCCTGTCACACTATTGAAGGAGTTGGAGCTTTGGCCCAGAGCTGAGTGTTTACTGTGCAGAAGACTGACAGCTATGTAAGATATGTACGTACTTGAACTCCTGACTTCCCATTGGCACAGCCTAGACTAGTGCTGGATATCTCCCAGTAATTCCTCATGTAGTGGAACTAATATTAGTCACTAATGTAGCAACAACCCCTCTGTTCTTTTCTAGTGCTCTTTTGGGGTGGATTTAAGATAATGCAAGCAGCCTGAGTTAGCTCACTGTGTGACTTTCAAACCTGCAGCTTAGTTTCTGGGTGAACAGTCAAGACTCACGTAACAGGTTTCATTGCATCTTTTCCTAATTGCAGACACTTCTTGTTGCCTGATGAATTAGCAGTTTTCACATGCAGAGCAATACAGGGCTGTGTGAAATGGATAAAATGCCAGAGTACTCAGGATGTTGGGTTGGTGAGCCCCTGCTCTCCTGGAATTTGGCCATGGTGTGTTTCTACTTCCTTCCCAGCTGTTGGCTGCATTGAGTCTGGAGCTTCCCAAGTGCCAGCTGTAGATTAAAACAAGCATTTTTTTTCAGTCTGCTTTTCCACTGTCCCCTGTAGCAGATGGATGTATCATCCTAAGGTTGGGTGACAACATCACTGTTCTGCCTGTGCCATTTAAAATCTCTTCTTTCATGCTCCTTCTAAAGTGCAAAATTCCATAGTCTGATTACAAACCCAGCCCACTTACAAGGTTCCTGATCAGTTAACATCTGACAATTATTCACAATTTGCACACAAGCAACCCATGCCTTATAAAACACGTTATGAATTTGAAATAAAGCAGAAAGGGAAAGCACACATACACTGGGCAGGAAGGTGAGGAGGCTAACTGAATTCAGGAGGTTGAATTGCTTTGAGAGCTCACCAATGCATTGTGATGGCAGATGTAACAACACAGTCAAGCTGGTTACTAAACAGGACTCTGATCCTACTGCCCTGCCCATTTAAAAGTCACATTTTGAAGGTCTCGGAATATTTGAGAAAATAAGTTCCCCTTTTTAGCTGAGACTTGGATTTGTTGTCCTGCCACAGCTTGAGAGAGTCAAACCAAACCAGAGGTCGCTGTGATCTCTCCATTACATCTTTCTGTAGTTACTGTGGCTCTGAAGGCAATCAGAGCCCTTGTCTTGTTCAAGAGACTACTAGTAATTGCTAGCCCAGCACACTAGTACAGGAAAAATAGTGAATTTACAAGTCTACATTCTTGCTAGCTTCACTTCTGTTCCCTCACGTCTGCCCAAAGTTCTGTGAGTCTGCATTCAGAACAATCTCTCTGTGGGCTTGGCTTCACCTCCAGCTGACTTCTGCTCTGCCTTGCATGGAAACACCAGTGGGAAAAGCGGCATTTCTCACACTGCCTGAACACTTAGACATTTCCTTTTATTAGGTGAGTGGATGACAACTGCAGTTCAAATTAGCACAGCAAAACACTGTTTTGCTGAAAGGCTTCTACTAAATAGTTATGTGAACTACTTATCTTAGTCTACATGAATTCTCATTTCTCACTAGAATATCACAGTAACATTTGGGATCTTATGGTGCCTACTGCAAACATCCAATCTTGTGCAGACTCTCCTTTAAACTAGACAGGAGAGGATGGATGTAGGGCAGTGGCTTACACAAACGGAACCAACAGGCTGAGGAGTTGCCATTGTTCTTAAAATAGTTCAGGGAACTAGAGAAGGCTATTTTTTCATGCAGCTGCAGTGCTGGCCAGCTTCCATCTTTGTCCATCCTGCATTTGAACTCAGGTTTTGCTAGGACAGAAGAATGCAGCGTCCTTCTCCTCGGGCTCAGAAGCTTAAAGAATAACAGCCGAAAAGGAAAAATTTCAGCGTAAACCTGAGCATAAGTGAAACTTCTCTCAGAGGTACCTCCACTTGATGATCAGCTTGCATGCCAAGGTGGGACAGTGTTGAGGAATTTCTGCAGGAAAATGGACATATGCACAACCCAGTCTTCATTGAGACTGAATAGAAGGTCAAAATGCCCTTGAAGGACACAAAAGGAGAAGAACACGCTCAACTACAGACAGCCTGGGATGTAAAGGCAGACAAGAAAACCGCAGCGAGATGCATGAAGAAGAAAAAATAACTGAATTAACTAAAAGCTTAAAATGCGTGCGCAGAAGGATTTAACCAATCATGCATTAGCTTGAGGCACATGAGCAACAGAACACAGTATAAATATAGCTTAGGTTTTTGCAGTAAATTGGCTTCACTTGATCATATTGGTCATGGCTTGATGTCCTGTTCCTGATCCTCTGCAGGACAGTTCACACTGCTGCAGTTAGTGACCTTGTGTGCCCTCTATTCAAACGCTGCTGTCTTCAGCTTGCATTTATTGCTTCCTACATCCTGTCCAACACAAACAGCTGGTGGCATTTAAAGAGCAAAGACTTAATAGGAATTATTTTCTGGGTGGTAGGAAGGAAAATGACTACTGTATTGCCAAATTCTTGGTTACCTGCAGTTTCCAAGAAGCTGATGGAGTCTGGGGCAGCTCACTTGGCACAAAGCATACAGCAGTGCAGGAGGTGATCTGGTACCAATCACATGCATCACATTCAGCTCTAGGGGCTCTAGGATTTCTAGGTGCAACATGTTTCCATGACAGTGGAACAGGGGTATCTGGAACCTTGCTTTCCGTTTTCTAAGTGTCATTTTTATTAATACCAGCACCAGATTTAAGGGGAAGAGCATGAACACATGAAAACAGACACAGAGAAGATGAATGGATTGTGGGCTCCATCCTTCAGATTACCTCACTGGGTTTCTAGACAGCTGTCCCTTTGAAGAGCAGCTAGAAGGTGCTGTACAGAGTGATTGTCATGGCAGGCTCCTAACCAGGGATCCTGACTGTTCCCAGTACCCAAAGATAGAACCTCTTCTGCCCTGACTCCATTCACTGCTGCCTGTGACCTGGGAGCCAGGAACTGACCAACTGCTTTTGTGCTTCCTATCTTGGGGAACCAGAGCCTCTTCCCTTGGGACAGAGGTAGTCCCAAATTCATCGTGCAGGCAGGATGCCAAGCAACGCTTGCACTCCCAGGCACATCCCCAGTACATGCAGCAGCAGGGAAGCCAATCTTTGCAAATTTTATGTAACTATACCAAGGAATAATTTTTTCCACTGTTACTTCCCTTTTCTTCCCCATTAGCTGCAGCCTCTTAAGTCTTGCTGCTTCCTCCTCTGTGCCACTATGCTGGCAGCATGGATAGGTGCTCAGCTAAGGCAATACCTGTGCACTCCAGCATTCATTAGGACCCCGTGAACCCCTTTCACACATTATTTCTTGCTGCAGCTCCTTTATGGAATTTGTAGTTTTCCCCTCCTGTTTCTTGCCCTTGATAAAGACAGTTAGGAAGTAAAAGCAGTGTTGAAGAAGCAATGCTTTGTAAGGTGACTGATGGTGAATATGTTTGCTTAATTAACTTGTTGCTAATAATTCTAAGCCATTAAGTAGCTAGTTAGTACATGCTTCGAATAAACACATCTGGTGCTGCCCTGAGTGGAGGCTGTGGCTGCGTGTGGGTGACAGATGTGCTGTTTCCCCAGCGCTCCCATTTCCATGCCGAGCAGCACAGCAGTGCCACAGCCAGAGCCAGGCAGCCTCGCGGCAGCTGCGCTCTCCCCGAGTGGCTCCAGGGACTTGTGCCTCCTCTCCTCAGCTGCCCCAGAGCTGGTGTGCAGCTCCAAGGAACACCCTTTTCAATAGCTTAGAGACTCTTGCCTTCTGGGCTGAAGGGTTGCAGGAAAAGGGGATAAAGTGTCAGGCCACCCAAAGAGCAGAGAGTTCAGAATTCCCTAGCCCTGCAGATTGATCTCTTGCTGAACAGCAGGCATTGGGAATGATCACACCTTGCTGTGTCACTGCCTGGAACTGCTGGGCTGGACTCGGAACAACCTTCCAGGGAGGGAAGAGTCCTTCTGTGGAGGACAGAAGCCTACTCCTTTCTATGGGCAGTTGCTTCCTAGGTTGGCAGAGCTCATAACTCTCATCAATCTTAGAAGTGAGAACAGCTAGGATCAGTTCTGTGCAGGAGAGACCCTTTCTTCCACCTAGGCTGTTGCCTGGTTTTTCAGGTCTTGGCTTTTTCTGGTGGGGCTGTTTAAAGTTGGGTGTTTTCCAGACAGAGGAAGGAGTTATGGCAATGGAGTAAACAAACAACGGAATATTTTGCAATAGTCTAATTTGCACAGGATTTAAAAGTGAGACTTTAGTTCTAAGTTACCAAGGGTTAAGTAAAGGTTTATTCCTAGTTCTGAAGGCACATGAACCCTGATTACACTGTAACTGCCCCATAATGTCCCACACAAGCTGTCATTAGAGCTAGAGCTGCAGGCCCAGCCCATGACCTCTGTTTTGTCAGACACCAACAATAGCACAGCTGCCCCTGCCTGGCTGGGATCTCAGACCTGCCATTTGGCACGAGGAACAGAGCAAATTGGATAAATACACATAAACACATTGGGAAGGGAGGGAAAACAGAACAGAATGAACCAGAGCAGCAACCCACAACTTGTTTGATAGGGATGATTTAAGTAGGCATATGGTATAGTTAAATGTGCTTTCAAAAACATTGGCCTGATTCTTCAAGCAAACACAAAATAAATATCTGAATAGCATGTGAGCCGATCCGGCACCATTAGTGCTCTCAGAGGACGCACTCGAGTGCTTGGGCTGACACACTGACATTCCCACACCAAGTGTCAGTGCCTCATATTAGCATGGCACAGTTGTACTTCCCTCTGACAGTGCAAGCCTCAAAAGCAAGCAGGCAACAAGCTTGTAATTATACCTGACCTAGCAGCCGATGTCATACCTTACTGGCCCACTGTTGGCAGAACACCCCAGCCACACCTCTCACAGCTGGATTCATCCAGCAGTCCCAGTGCCCTCCCACCCATCTAACTCTGGAACTCGCTGGGTGCTCACCTGACACCCCTCTGCAACGCTGGGTTACTCAGTACCTCAGTCACACCTGCAGGTTACACCTCACCTTTGTCTCACCCTGTTCTACCAGATGGACAAATAGACAACAGCAATAACCTGAGACAATCTGTCTTGTCACAAAGTGCAAACTCACATTTAAAAGATGACCGCAGGTGTTTCTCCCACAGAAGCTGCCCACAAACTCTGAAGTACACAAATCCCTGTGATTTCCAGTGCACACAGATACACACACATGTCATCACCTGTTTAGTGAGACAAGCCCAGAACTTGGTCAGGGTCACAGAATTGTGCAAAACATCCCTTTGCCTGTCTGAACAAGTGCTGAGAAAGGTGTGTGGAACTTAAGTGAGTTTTCTGACAACATGGAAGTAAGTGGCTGAAAACCAGAGGGAGGAGACCTGTTGCTTGCTATAGCTATCTTTATTACTGTTATTTTTGTTTTGTCACTTTTACTTCTTCTGCTGAGAAAGGTAAAAATTTAGAAAAGCTGTTGTCAGCAAAGGCAGACAGAGGGTTTGCAAGCTGCAGCTCAGTCTCACATGTCTTTCAGGGTCACTCAAGAAAGGATTAATATGCTGTTGGCTGTGCTGAGCATTTCTGAACTCTTTCTAACTAAGAAGTGACCCTGAGCTCTTTCTCTGGTGCTGTTCACTAAGTAGCCTTAGCACAGCTTTTGTGGCAATGCAGACAGGGATGTCATTTGGCCAGAGAGCTGAATTACTTACTAACCTAAGGGGCAGTGCTTGTGCTGAGCCACTCGAGAGCTTGGCAGCTGGTGTCAGCATGCAAGTGTGGGTTAAAGAACCAATTTTCCAAGCCTCATCCTCAGCCTGAAACCTAGATGGTGACTACATATCATTTGGAAAAAAAAAACCTGTTCAGAGACAAGGGGACCAATTAAAAGAAGAATTTTATAAGATTGGCAACTTAGGAGACAGCATGTTGACTGAAATATTTCCCATTCCACATAACACTGGTTACTACTGTGAAAAGGCAAAAGCACAAAGAGCCCAGCTACCTCTCAGAAGCCAGCTGTCCTTTGAGACGTGCCAAACGGAGGAAAGCAGGCGGCCTCCTGCTGCTGCTGCAGGAGATCCCAACCCCCAGGATGAACTCTGGGCTCACTGCTCAGTCCTCTTCCAGCTTTGCCAGCAGCTCTCTGATGTGGGAGATGCAGCCATTCTCAGCACCAGCCCAAAAGGAAGTCACCTGTGCTTCTCCCTTTTAACTTCTTGCTGCTCAGCAATTGGTAGGATGCCAGCTCCAGGTCAGGTTGTTTTCACCTGTTCACTGTTGCTTTCACTGTTGCTGAGCTCCTGAGCCCAGGTGAAGGCAATACCCTCCCCATTGCTGCTGTGCCCATGGCCAGTCTGGACCTGGATAGGATATTGGCATTACCCGTCATTGCAAACAGCTGGGCTTCCCCTGCAGCCCTGGGCAGGGAGCCAAGGGGGTCAGAACTGCTCCCACCTGCACCTATTCTTCCTGTTCCAAACTCACTGAGGTGAAGCCTTTAATGCAGGCATTGTCTTTTATTTTCCTACATAACATCTTCTTCCAACAAAAATAAAAGACAATATGGTTCCCAGTGTCTGGTGCTCCCATGGGACGTGGTTCCCATGTGTCTGGTGCTCACATAGGACAGCCTCTCCCTCCAAAATAGCCAGAGAAATCAACTCAGAAATAGGGCTGGATTAGGCTTAATGTCTGTCATAAATATTAACTTCTGCAAATATTTTAGAAATACATTTAGTCTGACACAATTAGGGTATAATGGGACCTATTCACAGATGGAAACATCCTCAATGAATTGTACAGGCTAACAGGCCCCTCAGCCATATGGATGTGGTGTTAAGATCAGTAGTAATTTCTGTCGCAGTCCTTCATGTCCCTCCTAGGGCACACAGTGTTCCCAGAGCATTAGCGAGGACTGCGTGAGCAGAACTAAGTGCTGCACTTCATGCAGTGGCCATAGGATCCCGATCTGAATTAATTGTCTACTTTAACAAAATAATGACACTTCATACCCTGCTACTGCAGGTTCCCATGGTTCCATAAGATCAGAACTAGTTCCTCAATGGCTTCCAGTTCTCTCACATTCCCTAGGAGTTCCCAGCACTGAAAGTTTGTGTCCCATTCCGTGGAAAGTCAAGCCCGGACAAACAGCTTATGTGGCTGGAAAAGCTAGAGAGTTCTGGGGTAACAGGAGGGAGCCCTAAAGAACCATCATCTGAATTTGTATCAGCGCGAAGCTACACCAAGAAGGGCAGGGCGAAGAGTTTGTACTAATTCTTTACCAGAATCTCCAAACACCATAATGAATTCCAGGATGAGCGAGTTTCCCTATGCTCAGCAAAGTACTCAGTGCTCCTTTTTATGCCTGTGTGGCTGATGAGAGGAAAAGGCCTCTGACCGCTTCTCCTAACTTCAGGCCTGCCCGACTCATTTCCCACTGAGTGAATGGTCCCGGTGCTCCCCAGGCACAGCTGGCCTGTGGCATAGTGGCACTGCACCAAACAGGACAGGCAGGGTGGGAACCCTGTTCCAGGAGAGCTGTCCCTGTCCTGGTGCAGCTGGGGCTGTAGGTCTGTGAAGAGCACCACACCCAGAAGCCCAGGCTGGAAATCTCTCCCTCTGTGTGTTGCCTCCTCCTGGGGCAGGAAGGAGTCCCGGGATGCAGAGTCATCTTTGTGGTCCAGGAGTGTTTGTTCACAGAGCCCAGGGAATGAGCCCTCTCTGCTTGGGTCAGGGAGAACGGAGGGGCAGATGTTAATTGCACCCCAGCAAGCAGTGGCCAAAGACATCAGAGCGAGGTTGGTCAAATGGAGCCTGTATTATAAAGCTATTCATTTATTTCATGAAGGCAGTGTTGGAAGGGAAAGTGCCCTTTAAATACACAGACCTATTTTTTGCCTTCCTCCTATGTACAGCAGTTTTGCTATTTTAGTGCAGGCATTTGATTCTGAAGTACCTTTGTCACCGAAATTTTACTAACTTTTTGAGCAGTTGCCAGTTTAATTTTCAGTGTGTGAAAATTTGAGGTAAATTATTTATTACTTCTAGCAAATGTCTTTCACAATTGTATTTAATTTTTTTTTCATCTTTTTTAATGGGTCGTAAAATGGCAGTCTTTTAGTGGCTTCTAATAAAGTAAGGAGCAAATGAATACTTTGCAAATAGGCTACCGTGGATGGAAAGTCAGCTGTATTTCACAGGAAATGGAAGGCTTTAGACCAGAGTTGCAGGGACATATGGCTCTGGGTCACATCCCTCTGCTGTCACAATAAACCAGCAGTGGGCACAATGGAAGGAATTGCAACTGTTTGGTCTCCTCAAGTTACATTTTTGGGTAAATTGTGTATTAGGATGGGCAGTGGGCCAGGACCGACGCAGCTTGAAGTTGCAAGAGTCTTGTGGTTACCTTTGGTCAGAGATCAGAACATTTTAAAAAGCTCTTTTCAGACTTAAGTTTTCCAGGATTGGTTCCCATCCAAAGAGTAGATACTGCACAGACAAAGGGTAGGAAAATCCCTTCCACATGGAGGAAGGGCCATGAACTGTAAATGCATTTTTTCCTAGTACAGTGAGGCAGGTTTGAAGCACAGACCGCCGGGAAGGTGCGCACTGGGGCTGAGGTAGAGGCAGAGCAGTAGGGTTTGTGCCGCACAGCGCTGTCATTGCTCATGCTCCTTTGCCAGCTCTCTGATTCCACCTTGCTCAGGTGTGCTGTCAGGAGCGAGCAGAGGATGGGAATGAGCATCCTGCCTCAAAGCCCTGGAAAGACACTGTCTGTGGGCACTGCAGGGGTTTTGAGGAGGCGTGAGCAGGGCTCTGTGCCTTTCCCTGGAGCCCGGCCCCTGCAGCCCTGTGTGTCCAGCTGCATGGAGAGGAGCTGCTCAGCCTTGCGTGTTCCTGGTGCCAGGCTGCAGGATGGTGCTGCATGATGGCCCCGGGGGGCTGCAGCAACAACACTGCCCGACTCTAGAGGGGGTTTATTTGAGGGGCCCTGGGAGACGTCCCACTCTGTGGCAGCTTTCCAGAGCTCAGCCCTCAGGCGGGATCTGTGCTGGTACAAAACTAGTACAGCCTCACCCTTCCCTAGTGAGCCAGGCTTGTGCCCAAGGGCTGCCTGGCTGCAGGGACAGGAATGTTCTCTTGACCGGACTATTCCAGGCTCCACTGAAGGGATTCAGCCCTCGCACAACAGTGACAGTCACCAGTGGAAAATGCAGGGGCCTGAGAAAAGGGATCACTGCTGCTTGCCATTTTCAACTCAGAATATTTTCAGTTTTGGCAGAATGCTGAGCTAAAAGCCTCACACACGTTGCTGATAAACACTAGGATGTGTTTGTGTACGGGTCTGTCTCTGAACTGTGTGTGAAGGAGCAGCAGAAACAGGACACCTCTTTCTGGGACTCCCCGTTTAAGGGGCAGTGTTTGTATGAATCACAAGTACCCACAGCCCAGCTAACAGGTGGCTGCTCAATAAATGAAAGAATGTATTGGGTATCCCCAACAGCCATGACAGTGTCAGGGAAGGAGTGCTTTTGTGTGTTGACAGGTTCATCCTTTTGAAGATGAGGTAATTATCTGTGTGAGTTCACTCTGTGGCTTCCAGAACGGAGAGGGTATGATCAGCTCCAGTGACATCTCCGGTGGCTCATCCCTGCAGCGGTGTGTCAGGGTGGGAGTGGGTAGGGCAGCGCTGCCCTCCGCTGCGTGTCTGTGCTCAGTGAGCCTGCTCCACGGGTGGCACACCGCACTGGGGCTGGGAAATGCAATCCCAGCCGGTGCCTGTTACAGCTGGGAACAGTTACTGTGTTGGAAACAGTGAGGTGTACAATGGGCTCCAGCCCGCTGGGAAATCTTTGCTATTTTACAGGATGTTTCACACAACCCAGCGAGCTCAAGAACATATCAGGGTCCCCAGGATGCCTGGGAATGATCCTTTGCTTTAGCGTGGTGTGTGTGTTTTATCCAGGTGTGTTTTGTGTCCCTGTTTTGCTCCATTTGCTAGCAAAGACCATCTACCAAAACAGCCTTACTCTTCACTAGTGGCATTTCAGGCAGGACTCAGGGGGCTGCCAGAGCACACAGGGCTGTCCGGACAGCTGCAGGAGTGTGGGAGCAGCTCAGCCTGGGGCTCCTCCTCTCCCCCTGGGGAGGCAGGAAACCCTCCCGCCCTGCAGTTCCAGGAGTGTTTGGCCAAACCTGAGCAGAATCCTCATGCTGGAATTTTCCCCAGCATTCCTCATTACAATGCTAAAACAAATAATTGGAATTAAAAATAATAAAACACACCACATCTTAAAAAAAAACATCATTGACCAGAGTTTCACCATGGTTTGATTTATTGCTCTGCAAGGGAATCAAATAGTTTTGATTTTTTTATTGGTTCTGATTCACTTATTCCAATGAATTCCAATTAGAAGGAAATTAGAGTTATTCTTTCTGTTGGATCAATTATTCAGAACAGAGATAATTTAAAAATGAGTTTAGTGGAAGCAACTCCCTTCATTTTTGCTAAAACTGAAGAAGAAATGAGCCAAATTAGCTAAAATAGCTTTGAACTCCATATTGACTACAGTGTTTGTGCCAGAATAGAAACTCATGACATGTAAGAACGGTGTAAATGATTAATCATTTTAGTTCATGGATATCTACATTTTTATTTAATTACATCTATGCATAACATAAACTGTCTGAATCCTGGGAATCCAAGCCAGAGAAGCTGAGGAGTCTTATTCTGTTTAACATCCACCATGTGTTGTTTTCTTGTAGGGTTAATTTGTAAAATGTAAACCACATACTATTTGTATGCCGTGTTCAGGGCTATTTATAGCAAGTCCTGACCATTTATAATTATCCGTCATCTTTAACCATAATGTCTGTGTGTGCCTAAGGAGATGGTTATGGAACAGACAAAACAATGCTACTTTTACAGCTGCACTTCAGTTTATTTTATGTAAAACTTTTGGGAGTATTTTCTGCTCTGAGGAATGGGGAAGGGATATTCTCTACTTGGACAGCTCTTTGTCAGGGAGAGCAAACTTATTCCCGAGGAGACCAAACTTATTCCCAAATAGAAATAAGCACAAGCTTCCATTTCCCCTCTGAGGACACTCCCTGTGGAGCAGAGGCTGTAGGTAGAAGTGCCTGCACAGCATGTATGAGCCTTTCTTGACTCTTCCATGACTGCTCATGTTTCTTCTTTGTCTCCTGGCAGAACCCTGGAGGTTTTGGTGAGTTTGAATGAAGGCCAGTCTTTCATGTCCACCTCATTAACCATCACTGCTTCGGAGTGTGTAAGTGAATAACTTCTGTAACTCCTTGTAAAATTCCCACACCCCATTTCTCTTTGGACTTTGCCATTTCAAGATCTCGGAGCACAGAACTTCTGCTTCCACTTTGCTGTGCAAAGCTGTGTCTTTGCAAGTACTGGGAGACCTCCCTGCCCTGAGCTGGGTCCCATTCCGGCATGGCTCTTCCCTGAGGGAGCAGATGGGCACCTTCAGCCTGTGTGTGGAGAGGGGTTACAGGCCTGCAGAGGTGCTAATGCTCTGTAACTCTGGGGCCTGAGTGAGGAGTGTAGGCTCTCTTACCTCTTGTTCATCCAGGGTCCAGGCAGAGGCCAGAGTGTCCCACTTATGCCTGGGAGTGAGGCAGTGTGAACATCTTGCTAAGTCTGATCACACGTCATAGAAGAGATAAAAACTGCTTCCAGGAGAGGCCACACACTTGTGCAGCCAGTGACTGTTCTAACTTAAAACATCTATTTTCTACTCTCAGATTTTTGCTGTCCTTTAATTCCTTTTGTATTACACAGGACAGCTGGAATTTGTGGAGGGAGACAAGAGACCATGGTGTTGAGCATGTGCTGTGCACGTGGGCCTTTAAATGTGTCTTACCTCAAGTGTGACTGGAGAGCAGCTTTTCCACTGGGCCTGAAGCACAGAGAAAATCTCTTTTGCCCATCACCATGCATTGCTTCCAGCAGGATTTCTTTGCTCATAGATCAGTAATAGAAAAGAGAAAAAAAAAAGACATTTTTATTCTGTTCATTTAAAACCTCACCATTTGTGCAGCTGTAGAGATCAGAGTTCCAGTGCAGCCCTGCAGTTTGAGGAGGGGAACCCTGACTGAGCTGGGAGCCAAAGGAACACACAGAGCCCAAATCACAGTTCTCTGTTTCAGGGCCTCTGTGAGGCTCTGAAACAGAGAACAGCGTGCCAGCTGTACACCCAAGCACTGTGGCTGAGGGCTGTGCAGCACAGGAGCTGCTGCAGCCCAGCCCTGACACAAAGCAGCTCAGAGCGAGGTGCTGGGCATGGCCTTCCCACTGATCTGCATGGCAGCTCCACTGCTCTGTGCTCACAGCCTGTCCTGGCAGGAAGCAGAGAGGTACAGATGTGCACAGCAGCAGGAAGAGCTGCTCAGCAGCCTTTTTTGTCTTTTCCTGGTTTCTACTCTTGGCCTGTGCTGCAGCAAAGGCGGCTCCACACAAGAACTGCTGTTTCCATAGTAGCAGATGGGCAACTCAAGAAATGGGTCACTGCTAGAACTGCTCACTAATTCTGGGAGCTGAGCAGCTGATGGCTGACTGGGAGACAAGTTCCAGCCTCCCAACAAACACGCGTTACTGCAGTGAAAACAAACAAACTCACACAGCATTAGGCACCCAGACACCACTGTACCTGTGTGCCTCACTGCACCTGGAATATGGCTCTGTTCCACCACCGTGTGCAGTGGAGCACCTCTGGGTCAGGACTGCTCATGCAGTATTCCAGTCTCAGTGGTTCCCTGGATCTCTCCTTTCCTTTTTTCTCAGCTGAAGTCTGAATAACTTTTCTTTTCCTAGAGATGCTGTTGTGTTTCTGTCAGTGTTGTTCTAAAAGCCTAAAGTGTAGGAATAAAGACACCCCCAGTAAGTGGGTTGGAGGTGTGGGAGGTGGGCTGCTCAGTTCTGCAGTTCAAGTGTTGCTGGGAGCAGGAACACTCCCTCTGTCAGTTTCAGGTTCCGACAGCATGGCTGCAGGGAGTGTGTGCCACAGTCTGTGCAGGAATGTGGCGATCAGCATCAAAGCTTCAGGGCTGTACTGTTCATAGAGACACCTTAAACCTCTCTGTGTGCTCCCCAGTCCATGTGTGAGACCTGGGACATCAGAGAGGAGAAGGGCACCTCTGCGTTATCCACAGGCTTAGGATGAGACTTCCCCTGTCTGTGTCTGATGGCTCATTCCTTAGCAGGTAGTGGACTCTCTTTTCCTCAAGCTGGGCCTCGTTCTGATCTCAGGGCTCTCAGTTTCATGAGTTGTACATCAGAAGGAATCCCCTGAGCTGAGCAGAACTATCACTGGCTTTTGGGGCGAGCAGGTGAGGCAGCACTGACACTGTCCCTGCTGTCTCCGCAGTCCAGTGGCGTGGCAGCGCTCATTGCCGTCCTCGTGCTCTTGCTGCTGGTGGCGCTCGGCCTGCTCTGGTGGTTCTGGCCCCTCTGCTGCAAAGTGGTGAGTACAGACCGTGGGGTACAGCCCCTGCACCCTGAGCCACGGGTGGGAAACACAGATCCTGCAGGAAATGGGTGAAGTGATGGGGAGGCAGCTCTGTGGGAGCTGGGGAGAGCAGCTCCAGTGCTGGGCCTCCACTGGGGCTGTCTTGAGTTGCACGCACAGGAACTGGAACCCACGGGAATGGGGTGGCCTTAATGGTGTGCAGATGTTACCCTGAAATCAAGGACCACTTTAAAACTGCTCTCAGTAAAATTGGTATTTGTGGTCCATTATGGGCTCTCAGGTTGGAAATCCCTATTTTTTTTCATAATCCCTGCACACATCCATCTCTTTATCTGAGCACCCTCTCTGTCCTCACCCCAGTAGCAGCAGTGTTGGTCACTTGCCTCCTGCCATTCCTTTCTGGGTCAGTGGGGAAGTTGATTATTCATCCAGCTCAAGGACAGCATGGAGGACTTGGGAAATGGAGATTGCTTCCCTGTCTGGGTTCCTGTTCTTGTCTGGGGCTTGTGGAATGTGAGGCAGAGAGGAAATGGCCTTCTCACCTGACTGTCCCGCAGCCCTTGTGATCCAGGGTTCCATCGGGCCCCTGGTTGTCCAAGGGCAGGAAAACTCAGCCTCCATCTGTACCCTCACAATCTGGGATTCCTGAGGTGAGAACAAAAAGCCTTGCTTGTTCTCATTATCTGCAGCACAGGCCCAAAAGAAATCCAGGGAGCTTCCTGTTAATCACCTTACCTCCACTTTGTTTCACATGATGAGCCTCCCTGTGGAAAAGGAACATTGCAAATCAGTAAGAGGCAAGCTCCTGGTTTTCTTATTTTAAATAACCTAACCTTGATTAATAAACCAGCTTTGTAAGTTAAAATTCCTACATGAAGCAGTCCAGTGGATAGTTCTATATTATCAATTTTCAGCCTTATAAAACCATAGTTCTTCAAATTCAGATTCCGATGGAAAAGAGAGGTCCAGGGCGTTGTGGGCAGAACAAGTGTCTGGAGCCAGGCGGGTGTGTTGCCCCCTGCCCACAGGCCCTGCTCCATCGTGGCTGGAGCTCCATGGTGTGAGTAGGCTGGATACTCAGAGGGTGGGGCAGGGAGACTCCTCTTCCTTTTCCTTCCTTGTCCCCCGCTTTCAAGGGTTTCACTGTGACAGTTCTGTCACTTGTCCCTTGCTGTGGAACATATGATTGCAGCAAGCTGGCTGTAGGCTCTGTGCTGACATCTCCTAATGCCCACATCATGGAGCAGCAGAGAAGTGTTAATGAGTGGATCAGAGGCGCTGCTGCCTCAAGCACCAACTTCTTCGTTTTTTTTTAATGATTTTTTTAAAGAAATCAGCTCTTCTCCAAGCTCAAACCTTCATTTGTTGCAACTCACTAAATGAGATGGAGCTTTGCCCAGACAGGCTGACGATAAAATCAAACAAACTGAGGAAGCAGCCCATCTCTTCATGATGATGATAATACAGCAGTGTTATTCAGAGGCTTTGTCATTGAAACAATCTGAATCCAGCTCAGGGAAAGATAATTTACAATACTCAGGTCTTCCTCTGTGCAGTCCTGTCTGCAGCTCCATTCCCTTTTTCATAAACAGCTTTCACTTGGAATACCACACGATTGAAAAGAATCTTTGTGTGTGCACGTGTGATTTGAGTGTGTGAGTGTGAGAGCCTGTGGAAGCATAAGGATGCAGGCATTGACATTCCAGTGCTGTCAGCAGGGTGAGGAGCTGCTACTCAAAGCAGATTATTTTCTCACACCACTGTCACTTTTAAAACAAGTTTCATTTTCGGAAGCCATTAGAAATAACAGCTAATTAATGGATTGCTTGGCTTTAAACTGAATTTCCCCTCAAACTTCAGTGAGTTCAGGAGCTGGCACAGGATTAGATCCTCCACTTGAGCAAAAGCTGCCCTTGACTAATGCCTTAGGAAGCCACAGTAGGCTCAAACAAGTCAGGTTTCCCTTGATTGTTCAGGGTGGGAATTGTGATTCCTACATCCCCAATGGGCACAGGACCCACAGGAATTCCATCCCTCACTGTGGAGAGGTTTGCTGGGCAAAACTGTCTGTGCTCAGACAGATGTGAGGCTTCAGAGTGGCACAGCTATAGATGGGGAAGGGCAGTGCCATTTCATATGGGTGCATACAAAGCCACCTAGGAGGACCTTCTCCTGTACAGCTGGCAGGCCTGACAGAGACTGTTTTGGGATGATGGTTAGGGACAGGCAAAATGGAAATAAGAAAAGAAATTAAATAAGGTGTCCTTCCATTGAGAGAAAGTGCTGCTTTACTGTTTCCAGTCTCCTAATTGCTTTCAGCAGCAATGAAATATCTCCAGGCTTTGGCAAATCCTACTCAACATCCAAGTATCTCTCAGGATCTGTCCCATGATCCCTCTGTGTTGCTGTTTCGTGTAAAGGTAGGGTAAAATGATTCCAGTGTGGCTTTCAGGAATGTTTCACTAATGAAATAATTACTTTCTGTTAAGTATGCTGGAAACTCCTGATGACTGGGAAGAAAAAATGTCTAGAGCTGTTTAACGAAAAGTAATATCTGGCATGGTTTTGCAACATCCTGACAGCAAAGGGATGTCTCACAGTTGAAATCCACAGGTCACTTTCCAATCCACCCAAAGCACTCTTGAGTTTGACAAATGAGCCATTCTGTAACTTAAACCTGAAAGGCTGTGGAAAACTGGTTCCAGGGGTGCCATAAATTATTTCTGCTATTGGGCAGAATTCCTTTATGCATTGCTGAAAGTCCACAGCCTGTTTAGGCAGTCAGTAGTAACTATCTGGGTGGCACTGAGAACTGAAATACAAATCAAGATGGAGAACTCCACTGAACAGAAAAATAACGTTTCTTTCATATATTATGCTGACTGGCTGCAGTCATTGTTCATAGGCAGTGTTTAATGAAAGTACTAAAATTAAATAGCACAGAGTGACTAAAGTAAGGCATATTTCAATTGAGTTACTTAAAACCTGCATTACATTGAGCTGTTTGTCAGTATGCACAGTTTTGGATATGTTTGTGTAATATCAAGGCATAGCAAGAACTGACTCCTTGATATTCATGGTGTATTTTTCAGTCATTTCCAGGCAATACCCAAGCCCAAAACATGGCCCAGTGTCACCAAAGAACTTACTGTTAGCTTGCAAACCTGCTTTTCTCATGGAGGAACGCCTCTGCATTGTTTTCAGCAGAATCAGTGAAGAGGGTCCCTTGCCTGCCTCTCCCCTGCTGGGACTGTCAGTGCTGGGCATTCTCTGAGCTTTACAGTGTGGATGTGACAAAGGGAACGGGAAGGGACTGTAGGGAGATTTAAATAGAGGTGTAAGAAATGCTCCCGGGAGTGGGCCTCACCCAGAGCAGTGTCAGAAGTGTGGGAGTGTGACTGCAGTCATGGAGCTGGGAGGTGGGAAATGTGAGGGCTGTGGAAGCATCCAGGATATCCAGAGGTGAAGCCTGAGCTTGTCACTGGGCCAGACACTCCCCAGCAGCAGCAGCAGCTCAGCCCACGGCTGTGCAGGACCTCACACAGGCCTCGGACGCTTTTCCTCTGGGATTGCTCCCGGACTCTGTGGGGTCTCGGCACTGTCTGTTCCTCACGGCGGCTGAGGCTCATCCGGCCAGGAAGTGTGGTGGCAGACACGTCTGCCCAGAGTGTCTGCAGGCCAGGGATGGCAGGGTCTGGCAGGCGGATGGTGGTGATTTCCAGAAGGCCTTGCTGAGGGAGGCTCAGGGGAGCGGGCAGCAGAGGCTGCCAGCTCGCTGCGGTCGTAGGGGCTCGGGTGGAACCAGGTCACTCTTCCCGTGGTCTGTTCCCTTCGGCTGCTGCCAGTGCAGCACCTTATTCTTTCCTGTGTTTGGCTCTTTCAGGTCATCAAGGATCCCCCTCCACCTCCGCCAGCCCCAAAAGAGGTATGGTCTGACGGTGCTAATCTGACCACACTGCTCACATGGAACCACTCCTGTGCTTCCCCACGTGCTGCGTGTCAGGCTCTTTGTCCGAGTGCTGCCAGAGAAATTACTGCCCCGGGGGGTGCCCTTAGTGGAGAACAGGGTTGCTGAAGTCCAGCTCTCTGCGCTCTCAGCTCAGTGTGGCCTGAATTAATCCCAGATCCACCGAAACACTTAGGGCCTTTATTCCAAGATAGCTTTGTTTTCCACATCTGCACTGAAAGCAGAAAGCTTGAATAGCCGTTGTCCAATATCTAAAGATTCATGTAGGACTTAGGCAGCGTTTTTCCCCAGCTCTGTCATTCCAAACACTGAAGAATTCCCCTTACAAGAGCTTCCCCCTTACAAGGGGAGTTCCTCTCCCTCTCACAGGCAGTAACAATTCCCCTTACAAGAGCTTCCCCCTTACAAGGGGAATTCCTCTCCCTCTCACAGGCAGTAACACACTGCAGGCTCTCCTGTCCTCAGTGTTTGCACTGCTTTCACAACCAACAGGGTATTCTCTAGGAACTCCAGTGAAATATACAGAAAAGACATTCTGTGTGTGTGTGTGTGTGTGTGTGTGTGTGTGTGTGTGTAAGTATCTTATAAAAGTAAATTCCATGAATGTACTTACAGGAAGAAGAACCGGAGCCCTTGCCTTCCAAGAAGTGGCCCACGGTGGATGCTTCCTACTACGGTGGACGAGGAGTTGGGGGAATTAAGAGGATGGAGGTTGGTATGATTTGGAGATGGCAGTTCCCTCAAGCACGAGTTCTCTGAGGTTGCAAGTGTGGAAACAAAGACTTGAAAGTGCACTGCAAATACAAGGCCATAATGTGTGCTTGTCTTCCCACTGGCATAAGCCTTGGAAAATTTGTTACCATATCGAACAATTCTGACCTTGCCTCTGAAAGAACAGCTTTCAGTAGTTCCATTTGACTGGGACTTTAAATAGCTGCCTCAAGACATGCTCTTTCCATCACGCTAATGAGAAAGAGAGAGAGCCTTTTCTGCGTGTTTTGGAAGGAATTACAGTGAAACATAAGTCCCCCAAGTGTGGGCCAGCCAAATGCGCTGACAATGGTGACGCTGAGGAGAGGCTTGATCCCAGAGGGACTCGCAGCGACAACAGAGCCTGTCTTTGAAGAGACACGATAGCATCATGTTAATTAAAACAGAATGAAGAATGTGCATCCTTATGGGCACATCCTTATGGCAGGTTTTGTAGTCAAGTCAGCCTATATGGAATGTGCAAAGCAGTACCTAACTGCAGTCCGGGAAGCTGTCTCTGTCTGAAACACCCACCTAGGCCACTGAGGTGTCCTGGTGAAACTTTAAAGGTGTTGGCCTAATCAGCTTTGCTCAAGAACTTTTTAAATGCAGCAGCAGAACATGCAGGTTAGAAGCTGTGTCACTTACATGCATTTTCTTCAGCAGTTCAGAATTGCTAATTTAGAAGAGCTTCAGATTTCACAAAAAGCAAACATTTTGTGCAGTGTTTTTCAGAAGCAAACTAGGGAATGCTTTCCAACATCACGAATTACAAGCCTGGTTTTGAGGGAAACTATGATAGCCTCCAGGAGGGGCTCCCAAATGGGATCCTGCACAATGGAGCAGAAGCCTTGTGAACACAAGTGACATCAGGAACACAAAGAAAGACATGTTCAGCCCATGGCAAAAATGCAAACGAGGGTAGAAACTGATGATTAGGTTATAAAACCTTTTCATCTGTGATATAAATTTTGTGCAGGACTAAGGGCTAAAGAAGTTAACCAACCAAAATTCTTGCCAGCGCAATCATGGCCCCTTGAAAAAAGCCCCCGTTCTGTGGGGCTGTGGCTCTGTCCGTCCCTGAGACCCCAGAGCAGAGACAGGTCTGGCTGGGCACCGATGGCCAGTGCCTCCAGGTTTGAGTGGGGAGCTTCACCTCTGCCCTGCCATGTGTGGGACAGCTGGGAGGATGGGCTGAGGCTGTTGGGAGAGCAGGACAGGCCTCACAGCTCTCCCTGGCTCAGAAGAGCACGCTAGTCCTCTGGGGAGTTGGGGCAGAAGTGAGAGAAAACACAACCCAACTGAGGTTGTTCCTTACCTGTCAGGTAAAGGTGGTTTCTGTGCCATGGGCAGTGACAAACTTGCTGGCCCAGTCATGACATTTCTTCCATGTTTGCAGTCCATGTGGCAGTGGAGTCATCTGGTTTTTATTGCTTCTCTGGACTCTTTTCTTCTGCCATTCCTCTGGCAGCTTCCCTTTCTGGAGAAGGGAAGGGACTGAACCATCACCCTTGCACTTCCCACTCCTGTGCTGGGGCAGGTGCCCATCCACTCCTGCCTTCCCCACTAGCTCCACCCCTCTGTGACAGTCCCAGGTAGCTTGGGCAGTGCTATTTGCTCTCCTAGCTCTGTCTTTTGGCATTGCTTTAAAGTTCTGTGATGTCATTGCCAGACCCCACTTGTTGCAGTTAATTCATTTTTATGTCAAAATTGGGTGGTCAGACTCCACCACTTCTGGTTTCTTCTGGGTGAATTGGCTTCTGTCTGAAGGAGAAAGTAATTTTTTCAGTGAGAGATCCACCAGCTAATGTTTTTAACAGTGTTTAAAATACATTTTAGCAGCCACATGACAAGCCCTGTAACAGTACCATTGGTCACAGTGAAAGATACAGGTGTACAGGCACCTCCTGGCAGGCTAGATCACAGCAAATGGCATGATTATGGCAAGTCTTGCTGAAATGATCCAGGCCACTTTCACTAAGGACTCTCAAACTCCAGCCATAGCTTTTAGCTGTTCCTTTTTGGATGAGAAAGGGAACAGCTTTGTCCAAGCTTGTTTCTGTGTGCAGTACAGCAAACAGCCCTGCTCAGATTGCTGCATGGTGCTTCCAGTTACAAGGTGAAATAGGATTCCTGCAGCAAGGTGAACTATCCCTCTTAGCAGGGAGGTTTTTCCATGTATTTCATCTCCAGAGCACAGTGAGTACAGCCTGTATGGAATATGTCTCTGTCTCCCCAGCAGTGATAATCCTGATTTCCTTCTCTTTCCACTCTCTTATTTTATACACTTGGAGCAGTGAATAACATACACAGTGCTACATGTTCTGCATGCACTTAGGCAGGGTAGATTGCTTCACCTGCACTTCTCCAGTGTGTATCTTCCTGCAAGACAACATGGAAACCTGAGCAGGTTCAGGGAGCTTCTGCTCAAACCTGCCTAAGCATCACATTAAATCTACACTAGGGTTCTAGAAAATTCTCTGGTCTGGGAGACGTAGGTTCAGAAGTCTTGGCTTTCATGGGTTCCAGATTAAGATCTGGTATTTTAGGATGAATAAGAAATGGAAATTGTATTTTTATATAATTACTTGGAGAAGATTTTACAGATTCCCTGTCAATCCTATCTTGTGAACCAAGACAGGATTTTCTTTCACTATTGAGACTTATTTACAGACATTTATGTAAGACTGTTGTTACCATAATGAAGAGGTAGTGTTCTCCTCAGCACCTCCTCTCTTGTTTATCCAGCACCTCTTCTGGATTTATTCCCTGTTATTTGCAGTAGTTTCCCTGCCTGGAGGTGCACTCACACCTGAACTCTGCCTTTCCTCAGGTGCGCTGGGGCGACAAAGGCTCCACAGAAGAAGGGGCCAGGTTGGAAAAAGCAAAGAATGCTGTGGTGAAACTCCCAGAAGAACCAGAAGAACCTTTTCACCCTAAACCACCTAAACGAAAGCCTACCTCACCAGCCATGCAGCAGAAGTGGTACACGCCAATCAAGGTATCTGTTCAGTCTTTGGTACGATTTGTTACTAGGGCCTGGATTCTTTGTGCCTTATGCAAGCTGAGCTGTGTGTTACTTTCCAAGTGTAAAGATTCAAGTGTAATGTGCTATTCTCGAAGGGAACACCTACTCAGCAGGAATGGCAGGAGCAGTTTGTAGCCCTGAATGCAATACTTGATCATTACTGCCACGTTCTGTTTGCCTCCCCTTAAAAAGAGACATATTGTACAGTGAGAGCATTAAAATCTATGGGGGCTTTGTTGGCTTAGTAGAGCTAATTAAACCCAAAACTGCACAGTTTGTAGCTGCTACGCTAAGTTTTAAACACACATTGTCATGACAAACCAAGAAAAGCAAAAAATTATATAAAACAATGTAATGCAAGAAGTCTGATAAAAAGCGAGTTGTTCTATCTGGCTCATAAGAATGGTGCTCTGAGTCACCTGCAAACACAGCACAAGCACTGCCAACAAGCGGAGGGTAGGTCTGTAAATACCGTGTCTTTAGGTGTTAAGAGCAGAAAACACACAGGTGCAGCTGGGACTCTGGATACTTCTGCCTTCCCAAGCGCCTGTGCGTCCTTTCTGACCCCCAGAAAGCCCTGAAGCTGAGATGTCCAGACGCACAGGCAAGGTCTGGAACCATCTGTGCAGAGCGGGATGCTCCTCAGCGGCTCTGCTCCCCGGGCCAGCTGAGCGCCCTCCCTGGCATTCCGGACGGGCAGGAGCAGCACCCCAGTGGTTGCAGGGGACACAGGCCAGGCTTACCTCTGTTTGCCTGGCTCCAGGGAAGTGGTGCTCCGCTGTGGCACTGCAGGTGGCCGGGATGCCCCGGGCAGCCCATGGGGGTGAGGGTGCTGCTGTCCCTGACGGAGCCGCTGTGTCCCCGCAGGGCCGGCTGGATGCGCTGTGGGCGCTGCTGCGGCGCCAGTACGACAGAGTCTCGCTGATGCGGCCTCAGCAAGGAGACCAGGTGGGTGTGCGGCGTGGGGCCAGCCCGGCGGCTCTGGAAGAGGGGGCAGAGGGCCACCAGAGTGGCACACAGGGAAGGTGACACACCAGGTGATCCCTGTGGAAAAAGGAACACAGGGTAAACCTCTTGTCACAGGTACACAAATTGCTCTCAGACCCAGCTGCTTGTAACAGCAGAGGCTGTTATAATGTCCATGCGAGTTGCTTCCTAGAGCTTTGCACTTCCAACCAATGACACCTTTCACAGAAGAAAACGGTGAGGAAATGTGTTTCTCAGACCTTCTGTTCTCCTGGAACATCTGTGGCTTCTGAGGACACAGAGCTGCTGTTTGCACCTCTGATAGTGAAACCAGATCAAGTATTTTTTGATTGCTGCTCCTCAGGAAAAGTATAACTTTGAATGTCAGCATTTATTTCCTGGGTCCACTCAGCTTCCTGTCTATAGCACTTGGGAAGAGCCACGGGAGCAAATGCTTTTCTTTAAACAGGATGGCAGCAGGTCACAGTCTCACGTACTCCAGGGCACTGATGTGCGGGAACACTGTCTATGCACCATACAACATGAAGGCCACATAAGAGGATGAGAGGGCTGAAGGGGGAAGGGAGTTACATGTGGTAGAATGGGAGATAACTGGGATTTTGATTATTTTCCCGGGATGAAGTTTGGTGCTGTTCAAAGGGATGAAGAGATGAGACTAAGGTAAGGCAAGTGTTGGAAGCAGCAGAATGGCCAAGTGCTGTGCTGCAGGTGAAGAGCACAGCTGGATACAGCTGTTAGCATTGTTACCGGGGCAGGTTAGTCACTGTTTGCATGAATGATGCATGTGACGGAGCAGCAATAACAACAGCAATTTACACACAAAATACATGGCACAATACAGTTTAACAGGTAAATTAATTGTAAACAGGAACATAGAAGTGGTGCCTTAAAAGGCTAAAAAAGTGTCAATCAGGCCCTCTTTTGGGGATTTCTGCCCCTAAAGGCAGGGAGTTACTGTAAGGATTGCCCTCAGGGCAGGCTTTGCTGAGCCATTGTGTCTTCCCTGCCTTTCCTGGGCCTGACAGAAGCAACACTGGCCAGCACCTCAGCTTGTGAAAAACAGAGCGGTAAAGCGGTAACTCAAGGGAAAATGAGTGATATTTGTGCCTAAAGGAGTGGCGGGTCAGATGTGACCTGTGTCACTGCAGAGTGCCATTTCTGTCTGCACAGTGTTTGCTATCTCCGGGAAAAAATGGTATCTTTTTCCTTGTTCCTAACACCCTGGGTGGAGATCCCCTGGTGTGCGTCAGTGCACATGTGTGCACAAGAAGACACACACAAACACACACACACACACACACACACACACACACACACACACACAGAGCTGTGGAGTTGTTCTACTTCATCATCTTTCCGTTACTGTTTAAGAACTTGTCAGTTCCATTCTGAAAAGCATTCACTGCTGAATTTGAGTGTTTGATCAGGCAGCTGAGATTTAGGCATGAAGTATCAAAGCCGAGCGAGCTGTTTGTGCATCCCCGTGCTGTCCCGGCTGTGCCGTGTGGCAGGCGGTGCGAAGGCCGTACCGGGAGGCTGCCGGGGAGGCCGGAGCCGCGGGAGCTGCGGCTGCCGGAGGCGGGCAGTGCCCAGGTGTGGGCACACCGAGCAGGCTGTGGGCACAGCTGTGTGGCGGCCGTGGGAGCGTGGGGCAGGCTGGGGCACGTGGGGCCCGGGGGCTGCAACACTAAAGGTAGCATGGCTTGGACACAGCTGCTCCCCGGCTCGCCTCAGGCACAAATCCAGAGATCCAACGCGGGCTGGCTGTGCTGGGGGCCAAGGACATGCAGCCACTTCAGAGACAGCTGCACGCTGCGGCAGCTGCGCTGGGCTCCCAGTGAGGGATGAGGACAGCAGGTATGGATCGAGGGCCCCACAAACAGCCTCCATTAAGCCACAAGCGCTTTTGAAGGGCTCCCATCAAACAGAGCAAGTCCACAGCAGGAGATTTCGGCTGCAGAGCCATGTGGTGTTTTCTGTGCTAACAAGGTAATTTATAAATGATGCATTACCCTGCGTCTGTGCTCCTAGCTAGACTTCCTTCCTTTTTTTTTATTAAAGGGGCAAAGAAGACTGAGCCACAGCAGTCTGGGCTACTCTGATAAACCATTTCAGTGTCCAAGGGTCTGTACTGAACTTATTTTCCCAGGAGTCTGGGGCTGCCCAGGAACAGCCTGGGACAGGGGCACAGCGCCAGCCTCAGGGGCCTGGTTTTTCCTCTAAATCCTTGTTTGTTTTCTGAGTCATGGTTTAGTGCCACAAGGTGATCATCAGCGGTTTGGATTCTTTGTCTGAGCTTGCTGCAATGTGATGGTGGCTGAGACTCTGATCCTGTGTGCATTTATGCACACAAACGTCTTTAAGCCCACAAATAGCCCATGGCACTTGTAGTGAAGATTTTGCCCTATTAGGATAGAAATAGGAGTCAGTGGTAAAAGAAAAGAAAGACTGTACTTCATTCCAGAAGAATCAGAAGAGGGGAAAACTACAGAATGCTTCCAGCTTGTACTTCCATGTACAAACCAGCCTTTTAAACAGGAAGACACTTGCACTTGTTTTTAAGCCTGTTAGTATTTACCTGCAGTTCTTTTCTAATAATGGCTGCAGAGTTACCACAAATATCTGTTAAACTGTTACTTTTGAGCATCTGTGCATAATACAAAAGTAATACATTCTGCACTTGCAAGATGTAGCTAGCAGTGCTCCCTCCAAAAGGAAGCTTCTGGTCACTGGAGTCATATGGCCTCTCCCTGTAACCTGAGCTGCTTTCAGGAGGGTCTGGCTGGCTGCCTGGCAGGTGCCCATCCCGACTAGAATGGCTCTCCTGGCAGTTGGATTCGCTGTCAGTCAGTGGAAGCGGGAGGGACCATCTTGCTGAAGAGAGGATGTTGTGCTGGTGTCAGGAGAAACAGGGATATTTTTCCAACTACGTAGGCAGCAGTTCTTGGCACTGCCTCCCTTGGTGCAGATGAGTTTGCTGCTCTCTTAAACGAGCCTTCGGGACTCATCCCTCTGTGAGCATCGGTAGGAATGAGAGAGCAGGAAGAAACCAACCTGCCTAGCAGTTCCGAGGCCATGCGGGATGGGATGACAGCCATGGGGAAAGGAACGCCAGTGCTGGGGCCAGCACGGATGTGCCATAGGTGTCCCACAGCTTCCAGGCCAGCACACGAGCGGTGCAGCCCCCCAGGCCAAGCCAAAGGGGCTGTTAATCACCAAGTGTTTCACTGCGCAGGATTCCCAAGCAACAAGCACATTTGTTTTGCTCATCCTCACGACACCTTTCTCATGGAGTGAGCTGCAGCAGAGTGATGCTCCAGGCCTGTTTCCCTGCCCAGATTATTCCTCCCCCGTGAGCTGGCGGCGCAGGGCAGCTGTCCGAGCGGCTGGCCGGGATTTGGGAATGGCCGCTGAGCTAATCTCCAGGCTTTGCAGATGAAGGAGGCAGCAGATAACAGGATTAAAGTTTCCCGACCCAGGGTTTTCACAGCCCGAGATGCGGGCGGAGGGGGAGACAGAATGACTTCTGTCATTAATCTTAATTGATTGCCAAGAGGTTTTTAATCTGGCTTATTAATTAGGAAGGTCCTTAACACACTGTCTACATATCAACATCAGATGCTCTTTTGGGACTTTGGGGACATATGGCCTATCTATATTTACATTCACACAATTTACACATACATACATCGCTGTATGGGAGCTGCTCGCACGGGTAACGCACACGCAGCGCTGAGGAAGCATTTGCATTCACACACTCTTCAGCAAAAGGGGATGGAAATGAAAAAACACCTCACATAAAGGTTACATTCCCACACAATGAACTCACATACCTCTGTTTATATAGATATGCATATTAATCCAGATCAATTCTGTGTGCCATTTATCTAGATTAGCGTTCAAATGGCATTCTTTGGTTTGGCACATTTAAGTGAGAGGTCCCGGTGTTCTTCCACAGCAACATGGAACGTTTTAAAAAGTTCTGGCTGTGGTTCCACTGCCATTTTGGAGGAGATCAGCACAAATACTTGATATAATAGAGTCAGGTGATCCTGGAAATAAGTGACCAGAGCCAGAGAGGCTCTGAGATGGGAGTCAGTGACAGAATGAGTGGAACAAAACTAGGCTGGTTTCCCTGTCACTTCACTGGGCTCTGCTGTTCTAACCAACAGCAAAGGCATGTGAAAACACCTTGGAAAAGCTGTTTATAGAAAGTGAGTTTCTGTCTCACCTGGTAGGTGTGCTGTCACTGGCCATAGCTGTGGCAGCCCAAGCTCCTTCAGTCACGCAGGGTGAGTTGTTACGAACCTGTGGTACACTGCAGTTACTGGAGTTCAGAGGATGCTCAGATGTGCCCACCCAGGCCCTGCCCAACCCGGGGCTCTAAAGCCTGTAAGCAATTGCAAATGTTAATCCTTTTATGCACAACCTTATCCAAAAGAAGGCAGTCAGGGAGCTGTTTTCCGCTACAGCTCTTCAAAATCTGGCAAGAACTACAGCAAACATGCTGCTGGATGTGACTGCTGCATGGGAGAGGCAGACAGTGGGGAGAGGGACAAGAAAAGTGATCCAAAATTACGTTTATTGCCTCTGATCTTAGTACTGTTTTCCCATAATTCAAAATGACTTTTGTTCGGAAATTAGTTTTTGCATGTTTAAGTGCATTGTGAACTACAGATCCATAAAGTGTTAACAAAACCCCCATAACACTTCAGTTGTTTGCATTTTAAACTGGCCAGGTGTTTCCCAGCCAGAAGATTTCCTGACCACTGACTGTGGGCTGGCTGTGTCACAGCCTCCTGCAGTTTAAACACAAGCTCTGAGTAAGGTAATGCAATTCACAGTGATGGTTTCTGATGCTGCTCTATGTCACAGGGGTTTGTGGCTGCACACAGGTCTGTCCCCTCCCAGTCACTCCAAAACTATTTCTGGTGAACTGGTGGGAAAGGAAAGGAAAGGGAGAGGGAGCAGCCTGAGGATGGGTGACACATGTGGCTGTGAACATAACCTTGGGGATGGGGTGACAGCCTTCCTAGGACAGCTCTTCCCTGCTGCAGCTTCCTGCGTGCTCTGGGGCTCAGTACTACTCTGTCCTAGGTAATGGGTGTTCCTCAGATGCATTTCTGTCTGCAGTTTTCTCCCACAGCCTTGCCCTGTCTTTATTAATTTGTCCAGCAGGCCACACGTGGCAGCGTAAAACAGTTTGATCCAATGAAAAAGAAGTAGATTTTCTTGGAGTTCATTATCACCTTTTTCCAGCGGAACAACAGAAACTCTTTACTAGTGTGAAACAGAAGTTCCCTTTCTGGATGCAAACTGTGCCTGTCTGGGCAGAGAGGAAGTGAAGGTGCAAAGCACACAGGAGCTTGTAGCACATTTTGTATCTTTCCATACCCAAGTAGATGGATGATATTTTATTTTACATCATAGTAAAACATAGACCCTACTAAAATCTGGAAAGACTGTAAAATGATGAGCAGAATAAGCATGTTATGATCCAAAAGAAAATTGGTTATTTAGAGTTGAACATTCAGAGCAGTGCCCAAGGGCTCTGAGGATATAATTCCATTCTGGGAAGGATGTTCCCAGCCCAGCCAAGCACTCCTGAATTAGGGAATCCCCCAGAAACTCACAGTGGTGCCACTGGAGTCCCCGTGCTCACACAGGACAGACAGAGAGGATGTCTGAGGGCACCCCCTCTTCCCAGGGCTGCTTCCCTGCCTCTCAGGACTGCTTTGCTGCCCTGTTCCCGTCTCTGTTTGCCCCCCTGGAGAGCTGTGGGTGCATGGAGTATCTCTTACAGCCCAGCCACAACAGTCACAGGCCATTTGCTGTCATGCCTTTACTAAAACAACACCTCTAGACAAAGGCTCCCCAGTGAAGTGGCTGGAGCCGTGATGGGAGTGCCCCTCCCATCCCACCTGCTCCCGCACTGGAACAGCCTTTGGTCCCCTCTGGTGACATTGCCATGCCCCAGCAGGTGGTTATAGGTCATCAGGGCCAATCGGCTCCATGATTACAGGAATTCAGCAGGGTCTTTCCCTCTGATAACAACATTTACAATAAAAAAGAAAGGTGTTTGAAGGATTAGGAAAATATAATGAATATAATTTTTCCATTGTACTTAGGAATCTGTGCATTAGAACTGTGGGAATTCTCCAAAATAACTTCCTCTTTCCTTAAATGTTTCCTATGCTGATTGTAATGAAGGCCCTTTCCTCCCAAGCCAGCCACATGCCCAGCTGGCACTCTGTGAATGCTCCGAGGCACTCTCAGGGCATGTTTGATGTCAGTCTGTCCTCATTTATAAACCCATAAATGCTTTGCTTAGAGAAAGGAGAGTAATACTAGATTTTGGCTCAGAGAAGTCAGAAGTTATGCAGTGTGCTGTGTCCCCCCTGCAGCAGGGAGGACGTGCCTTCCCACTGGGCCACGGCCATACATCCCTAAATGCAGGGCTCTCCCGAGGGACAGGGGGAACTGAGGCACATGTGCAGAGGCAATGTGAGCCCCAAGTAATGAAACAAGGCCATGGCCAGAAGGGGAAGGAGAGATGCCCCTGCTGAGCCTTGAGTACCAGCTGGGAGCAGAGGGTGGCTGATCCAGGTAAAGGGGTTCACAGTGTATTTCTAGGGGATGAAAATGGGAGAGTTAAACTGTAAAAACTGTGATAAGGGCATTTGGGGCCAAACAACAACATAAAACAGGTTTTCTCCCATCAATACACTCTTGTTGTGGAGCTTAGGGCACAGAAATTTCACCTCGTACACAAACAGAAGCCAAGCCAAGTCAGATCTTATGCCAGTCTAGAATGAGCTACACAAAGCCCCCTGCATTTATCAAGGACCACACTGCTTAGGTAGAAAGTTGTGGCACAGAGGCTTTGTTCATGAGATGGCTCTGAAGAGCAGTTTTATGAATAACTGCTTCACCTACTGCATTCAGGCTGAGCCCTGTCAGCCAGGAGAAGCACTGAAACAACTGATCCCCTGGTTTGTCCCGTGCATGCTCAGGGACAGCGTTTGCCCAGCCCTTGCCAAAGGCTGCTGTCACTGGAGATGGCCTGGAAAGGCCAGTTTGGTGCTACTGAGATGGCTGGGAGAAGGGAACCCCGCAACAGCAGCAGGAAATGGTGCTGCCAGCCTGCTGCTGCTCGGGGATTAGGATCTGTCCCCAACCTGTCTGACATGGTCTAAGCACCTGCAGAGCTCTCAGTGTCTGCAGCTGGGCACCTTCGTGAGCATCCTCCCACTGGAGACCTGTCGGAATCTGAGATATTGATGATCCCAAGATTGTAGAAAGTCTCTGTCTTTCTAAAGAAGAAGCCATAATTGGTCTGTGCTGGTTTCCAGGCTGTTTATTCTGTTTATCTCTAACATGTTCTGCTGCCCTGCCGCAGCTCTGTCCTGCAGGGCAGCGTGTGGGGCTCTGCCCTCAGTGGGATGGTACAAACATTAAATATCAGAAACTACCTGTGCTGGATTTACAATAACGTGCCAATATCTGTCACCTACGTTGGACAGTGTGTCCCCAGCCTAAACCAACAGAAAAATGCCAACACTGCAGTGAAACATGGAGGGCATGAAGAAGGAGAAAAAGGACAAGACACACCCAATTTCCTCCATCTTGTCCCCTTTAAACCCCTAATCTAGAATCCTAAAATTTTACTTTTGCACCTGTGCCACACTTAAATATTACTCATATCAAACACTCAGAGCTTGTAATTCATCCTGTAAGATTGAAATCTCTTTTCCATGGACAGAGATCAGAGACAGTGTCTCTGGTGGCTCTGTCCAGGGGGGTTCCTGACCCCCTGCCAGGGTCCCAGGGCAGCCAGAGGGATTCCCTGGATTCCCACAGAGACCCTGTTCCTGCAGAAGCCGTGTGTGGGAGCGGGAGTAGCAGGAGATGTGCCTGTTTGGGAGGTGACACCAGAGCACGTGCACGGGAGTGACCCGACCTGCTCACACCTGCAGTACAGCCGTGCTGCCTGGTGTGAAGGAAGGGCTGGGCTTCCTTTGGCACCAGGGATGCAGGTCTGTCTGTTTCTGTGTGTAAGTTTGGTCACACACACCCCAGCTTCCTGAGGCTGGTATTTTCAGATCTATTTTAAGGGCTCTTCCCACTGCACGTCTGTGATGAGCATTAGAGCTTTAAAGCATTGCTTTGGGAAGCTATTATCAGTAGGTATTAATTATTGAACACTATACCTTCTGGAAAAGTTGTTTCATCACTGGAAAGTGACCTTGCTAGAAGAGGCAGAGGGAAAGAGAGGCGGATGGTGCCTCCTGAGAGCAAGTGGAGTGATGCGTGGCAAGAGAAGACACTAAAGATTTATTGTCTGTGGCAAAAGAAACACAGATCTCTGCTTGTGCAGTAAGTGTTTTTGACATCATACGCCATAAAGAGTGATTGGATGCTGTAGTTAAAAAGTGTTTCACTGAAGGGAAATTAATAGACATTTTCACAGTGCTGTGTCTATTAAGTGTCCAACTGCGTGGCTGCGCAGCTGAGCTGGCCATGGTAACTGCAGTGTTGGAGTTCAGGCAGTTCTGAGTTAAAAGGCAGCTGGATGATTTTGAGAGAGGACTCTGAGAATTTATCTCTCTTGAAAGGAGATCTCTTTTGACCTTGGCTGGTACAGGTTATTATTTCCTGACAGCACACCACTGGACAAGTTCAACATCAGCACTGTTTGGACACCTTGCATGGAAATTTCATTTATTAACCTGGCCCTGGCCTTTTCCCTAGAATTTCTCTTTTTCCCAGCTGTTAGTGCAGCAGTGTGCTTGTCTCCCAGTGACTGGGAGTTGGACTTCTCCCTTTGCTCCAGTGGTTTAAAAACCCCAGGAGAAACAGGCATTCAGCTTAAAATAAAAGCTGGGGACAAGCCAGCACTCAGGCTCACCTCTCACCCTGTGGCTGCCTCTGGCAGGCTGGAGAGCGAGGTGTGGCCAGAGAGCTCCTCGATAAATCATCATTAAGTCCACATGCAAAGACAGCAGCCAGGCCCAGGCGCGCAATTAGGCACTTAATTATGGTGAAAATGCAACTGCACACTTTGCTACAATGGCCCTGTAGCCTTGGGAGCTGGCTGGGGCCCATCCCTGCCCAGTGAGGCACTGGGATGGCACCTCTGGCAGGGGTCCTGCGAAGGGAAGAGGTGTTCCCGGAGCACAGCCTGCGCTTGGGTCTCTCCTGCCCACCCCAGGGTGATAGTGACAAACGGGACAGGCCACAGCATGGGTGTGCTACTTCTGCCTCTTTTTGCTGCCAAGGCAAAGGGGAATACCCAGCCAAGTGGGATCCGTGATTCAGTGTGTGACTGAAGCTGCAGTGAGGCTGATTCCAAAGGAACATTCAGTTTAAAATAACGCTGTCACTGCTCAGGGACAGAATTTTCCATATGAAGATGTCTGATCTGGGAGTGTTGTCAATGCCATGATCCTGGGGGGGGGGGGCAGACTGTTCAGCCACTGCTCCCACCAGCAGGGCCCACCTGAGAGTAGCAGGGAGTGACCTGGGAGCTGGAGCCAGGCATTGGGAGAACAGCTTTAGCTTCTGCTGTTGCCTGCACAGGTGAGGTGCCACCACTGCTTTCAGTTCTGTTTACTGTGCCAAAAGTTTTCAACCTGGACTTGAGTGCTTAGCAGCTGAGGGAGGAGCCCAGTTCCCAGTCAAGAAAAATGAAGTGCACTTGTCCTGTGCCTCTTCAACATCCTATGATGCATTTTCTGTATTCTTAAGTCTTGTAAAACCAGCAGTCCCTTCTCCTTGATAACGTGCTGGCAATTTCTTGAAGGAATTTGAAGGAATTCCTCATTTGGAATTTGAAACTTATACTAAAAGTCTGAGAACAAGGCTTGTTGGAGAGAATCTACTAGCCAAGGAGCAAAGATACAGTCCTACATTAAAAGAACCACAGAACTGCTAAAATTACTGCAGTTTTTAGTTTTAAAATGCACAAAATTTGTACAGTCTGAAGTGCTGCTCAAAGGAGCTCTGTCTGTGTCAGGGGATCTTCTTTAGGTTTGTTCTGTGAGCACAGTAAAACCAGGATTTCTGTACGGATTCAGGAGGAGAGGCTACCTGGGCCTCATTTCTATCCATATTCACCCCACCTGCCACGGTCAGGCCATCAGCTGAGAGGTGTTTGCATTTCATTGTTGTGCTTACCACCACTATTTTATCCTAAGGAAAGCGTCATTTTGCTTAGGAAAAATGCAGTGTTTCACATGTTTTGCAGTTTCTCACCTATGCTCCCAAAGAACGGGTCCATGTCTCAAAATCCCACCAAAAAATCCAGCACCAGAGTTGGGAATTGTACCTATATTTGGGAAAGACAGTTTACTGCTCTTTGATCCAGTGTAGGTGCAAACACAGGACTATTACCTGGGTTAGAGACACACCTGCACTTGTAAGCTCTTGCATCCCTGTTTCAGGATTTCCCATCATTTATTACCATCTCTGTCACAGCGGAGGAACTGTATTTTCTGATTGTCACTACCAAGTCTGCAGTGATTTATTCCTATAGGCTCTAACTGAATTAAAACCTTAATTAAGCTTATGCCACTTTTTTCTTCCTTTTAATTAGGAACAGCCAAATCACTTGTCTGGGGGAGGGAGAAAGAAAAAGATAAAGAGCAGCAACACTTCTTTCTGTTCTGTAGTTGTATTAATGAAGGTGTGGTAACAGTGTCCTCCCAAAGAGGTACCACGGGGCTGGACAGTTAACGTGGCACAGCTGTGGTACAGGAAACCATTACAGTGCTGAGTTTTTGGTGCAGTCACATTGAAAACCCTCTCAGATCATCAGGTGTGGCCACTTCCCCAGCACTGCCAAGGCCACCACCAACCCATGTCCCCAAGTGCCACATGCACAGGCCTTGGAACACTGCACAGAGAAGCATCACTTGTCTGTCCTGCTTGTGTTCCACCTACAGCAAACCGAACGCAGATCACACAGGCTGTGCCTTGAGCACATCAGAGGTTCACACTAAGCTCTCCTAACTTTAACAAATGCTGCCATCAGTGAAGTCCCTCACTTTTAGCAGCAAAGTGATTTTCATGTGCTCTTCTTTCCACATTCCCCTGTTCCTTTCTCCCCAGCCAGCCTCTCCAAAGGCTGTGCTTTTGCACAAGCACAAGCTGGTCCTTTGTGAGGAAGCCCTGGCTGAGTTTGTGTGCTCCTCCACACGGTGGAAAATTCTTTTTCCACACACTGCCCCACAGGGCCTGTGTCAGGGAAGTGGCCATTGCCTGAGCTCCCCTGGTCTTCAGGAGAATGAGGTTCCACCAGCAAAGCTGCTGTGGCAGGGCTGGGGCTCAGGCTTTCCCAGGTCTTTGTGGGGCAGGAACTGTCCCAGAGGTACCTGGAGCCTCCCAGTGCTCCTGTGAATCTCCTCTTCAACATCTGCATGTTGACATTTTCTACTTAAGGGGCCTTTTGGCATCTCTGGCATTAATTTATAATATTGTGGTAGCAGGGCTGCAGCACTGCTGGAACAGCCTTTACTTTAGAAAGACTTTGCTCTGGAATCCGACTGGAATCAGTGCAGAGGCTGACCACATTCCAGCTGCTCCTGCTGGGATTTGGTTTGTTGAATTTTGAATTTTTTATCCTGATTGTTTGGCTGGATTTTATAAGTATATTTCCTAACTGTATTTCCCAATATCTTTAAATTTCACACATTCTAATGGAGTGTTGCATGACACTGCTGGATTTTATGCACCTTCCTATGTGAACTGAGCCCTGGGATCAGTCCAGGAAAAAAGGGGCTTGAATTTGTGTACTTGTTTGGCAGACGTAATTCACAGACCCTGAAACCTCCTCTAGTTCATACGAAGGTACAATTAGAACCAGGGGGTTTTACACAAGCAAAGTGGGTTTAAAAGGGCCATTTATGTCAGTAAGGCCTTGCAAGGGCCAAGGACAGACCAGCTGGATTGAATTTTATTACAGCTGGTATAAGGCCCCTTACAACATCCGTGGGTCATTTAAAAATTTTAGAAATCATTTAACTTCAATCAGCCCTTCATTAACTGCAGTTAAATCCATGTAAACCATTTGAGGACAGTTCACAAAGCTATTTTTACTAATTTAACTACACCTGTTTGAAAATATAATTTGAAATACGCAATGAATTACAATAATTGAACCTGTGTTTCATTTCTGCCAGAGAATTTTTATTTAGAAGTTTCTGATTTGCCAGTGCAGGCTTTAGTTCTGTTGTGCTTTCAGCTCCAAAGGGTCGACATGCTCATCAGTGAAAGGATGTAGATAAGGCACCGATCTACCCATGTTGCAATTAAATTCAGGCTTCAGTCCATGTGTGCCTGCAGCTTTGGAAGATAATTGTGCACACCTCATTGCTTTTTAGTCCTGAATGCTGCTGTGGTAATTTACCAGGTAATTCCAGAGACAAGGTCTAAATTATCAGTGATTTCATAAAGTTTAAAATATCCATTCCTAGCGGGACGACGCCGGGGCATTGCCTCCTGCCTCGCAGCCGGTGAGTCCAAGAGTCCTGGGAAGGCCCAGACCTGGGGGAGCAGAGCACTGGGCAGCCCACGGCACTTCTGTGTACAACAAACACCACGTTGTCACAGCAACCATGCTTCATTCGGCTCGTAATAGCTGTGACAAATCTGCCACCTTTCCCAAATTCACCGTTTATCACGGCATTCCTACACTCCACCTCCAGTTAACAGTTCCCAGCCATTTCCCAGCTCTTACACAGGGATTTCTGTGGGGGCTGTTCCTTTTCTTTGTCCGGTCAAACCAATCTGAGCCCTCAGGCAGCCTGAATCTCTCTAGGTGGGATAATTCAAATTTTTGTCAAATCCCTTAGAACTCTCTTGAACTCCTCCTGGTGGTATTCCCAAGTGTCTCCTCAGGCAAGGAGGCAGCTCAGAGCAAGGCTCCCAGTGACACTGAGAGGGGGTTGTGCTGTGCCAGCTGGGTCAGGGCCCTCTGCAGGGTGCACAGATCCTTTGGGGAGATCTGACTGTGCCCTTCCTCATGGCCCAGTGCAGCCAGGGCTCAGGCTGGGCCCTGGGAGCAGCCCCAGGCTCTGGGAATGCTGTCCCTGCACACTGTCCCTGGCAGTGCCATCCTCCAGCCCCCCCAGCCCCAGCCAGCCTTCCAGGCCAGGCAGATACCGAACAGTGGGGAGTGTGTTCCTTGGTGTTTCCGTGCTGCTGGGTGGATGCCCATCCTGGCCTGGCCCTGTGCTGTGCCCAGGTGTGTTGTTCCCCAAGCCAAGTCCTCTGCACTTCCATGCCCAGCAGGAAATCTGGGTCAGCCCCCCGGGAGGGGAAGGGCACTGGGCAGGGACCCGCACACCTGGACATGTGCTCCTTTTCCTTTTGCATCAGTGCAGCTTCTCAGGAGAGGGTAGTCCAGGTATTACCCAAGTACTCAAGGCCAATTCCTGAATTACCTGGAGGAGCTTCCTTCCTTAATTCCAAAGCTGACATCTCCATCACCACCTCAACCAGGCTGTGTACAGCTCTAAACCCTGGCCAGCCTTATCCACGCTTTAGTGAGAACTACATGTTCCTTCTTTCCACAGCTCCTCTGTGTTATTTCCCATTCTGAGACTGGCCTCGAGGGTGCTTCCCCCTGCCTGGTAAAAAACTACATAAACCCAGAAGCTTTGGATAATGAAACAAGCATATTTTTGTGGTGTGGTGTGGGCAATTTTTTTTCAGTCTGCTGCTGCTAGTTTTTAAATATAAAGTATACATATGTTTAACACAGAACATATGGAAAGAATGAAAAAGCAAATCTTGAATTCCAAGTATTGTATTCTAAGTGGAAGAGACTCCACAGTGTGAAAACGGTCATTCAGAAAAAAAATTCAGAAAGATGTACCTATTATATGTAAATACTTATAAACTCAGTTATGAGAAGGAGAGTTCCCTCACTCTGGGCTGTGTCCAAGCACACACAGAGGTGAGTCCTGCTTTGAGAGGAAGGTATGACTCCCCAGCCTTGTCAGGAAGCGTTCTCAGCTCAGGAGGCTGCTCACCACCTCTGATGTAAGTTAGGGTGGGTAAGGCACCTTATTTTTCTGGACAGACTGACACTGCAATGATTTAATTAATTTCTAAGCCAGATAATTCAATTCTAAATTATTAGCACACAGTTATGCTCAGTATAAGAAGTCTTGCATTTGTATTTCTGTCTGCTCTTTTACTTTGTACCTGCCTGTGTAGGACAGATCAATCCAAAGTTTGAGCTGGGAGTTCATGATCTCTAAGGGCCCAGACACCATCCACATGGACCTGGGTGCTGGGAGCAGTTCAGCTCCCCGCACAGGAACAGCAGCAAACGTTCCCCTGGCTTGTTACTGACGGGGAGAACTCCTGAGAGGCCATTTCACACAGGAGGTTTTTTACCAGCAGAGACCCCGATGGATAAAACAGCACAGCCACCCCTGCATTCCCTCCTGCCCCTCCCTGTGCTCACAGAACCACGGCACCACTCAGGCCCAGCCCTGGCCTGATGGAAACACCGCGTGGTGCAAAGTCCAGCATTGTCCCCAAGCTGTCCCCAGACTGCAGCAGCTTCTTTTCCCATGTCCCAGCACTCTGTCTCTTCCAGAACACAAGGACAGGGAGAAATGGTTTGAATGTCATGAGACAGGTATTTTCTGTTGTTTGGAGAGAAAGGACTCAGCAGTGGCAGGGACGGAGCCCAGTGCAGGTCTGTGCTCCCCAGACCCACCAGCACACAGGAAGCTTCAGGTGCCACCCCTACTGACTCTTCCTCCTTCCCCCTTTCTCTTCCCTCTCCTTTTGTGTGCAGTCCCAGATAACTGCCAGTCACTTGGCCGAGCTGGCTCACAGAAGGTGCAGCAGGCACAGATGGCACTAATGCATAAATGTGATCTAGTGAAGGGATGCCAGCACCAACCCCCCACAGGTTCCAAGGAACTGCAGTGCACTTAGAGGGATACGGGGATTGGCAAGGTGAAAGCTGAGATTTGCAAGAGCTCAGTGTTCCCAAATCAACAACAGAACCCTACAGCAAACGCGCAGATTTCTTTATTAATTTAGCAAATGCACTTAATGCCACCATCTCTGGGTTTATGTGTAACAAAGCCCCTCCAAAGCCCTCACTCATTATACAAATTAAACTGAGTGAAGGAAAAAAGGGAAAAAGGCAAAGGTGGGAACTGAAAACCAGAACAAACTCAGCAGTCTGCTCTGATTCCCATGTTTTTTGGGAGAGCTTCTGAGAGGAAACATGGCACAGAGGGGATGGGAGTCAGGGGATCTGAACAGGATCCGGCAGCAATGGAATAAATTCCATAAATACCGTGTCCCTCCTCAGCACTTGGAGCACACAAACACCCCACCAAATCCCTGTTTCCCATAGTCACTGGTAATGGACATTTAGGAAAAATGCACAGGGAAGGGAGTGAACTCAGCCTGACTATGTTTCCACAGGACACCTTTCCTGACTACTGGAGAACAGGGACATCTCCATAGGCAGATCTATAGCAGTGACCTCTAATGAGGAAAAAACATCTCAGGGAATGCAGCATCCACTCCCAGGCCCCATTCCCAAGGCAGGAAGAGAGGATAACCCAGCGCACCCATGCTTGGGGCTCTCAGCACTGTGTGTGACAGGCCAGCCTGGCGGGCCAGGACCAAGTGCCTGACAGACTGCACCCTGTCACTGCACAGTCCAGGGATCCTTCACAGCTGGGTGACAGTGGCATCTAGAGGGCTGCCACGTGCAGTGTGTGTGCAGAACGAAGGTCCTGCTGGGCTCTCCCTTCCCATCTGCAGAGCCAGAGCCAGCCCCAGCCAAGTGGGCACAACCTCTGGAGCTGCACCCTCCTGCCTCAGCCTTGCTAGTCTTCCTCCTAAGAGGCCCCACTTAAACCCTGCCTACTGCTTCAAACAGATTGACATCTTCCCACAGAATTTCTGGAGTGGATTTTTTGGTTATAGTAATTGTATGATAACTAGCTTAAAATTATTTCCATAGTGTCCTAAATACCACAGAACTGGGCTGCCTTCTCTCCTTACAAGCAATTGCCACATGCCAGTCAGATGCTGTGTAATCCATGGGCCAGGATCTGCATGCTGTGCCATTGCTCTGTTACGGGCTCAGAACACGTGCCTGGATGATTAACACACCTAAAGCCATAGAGCACCTGGATCTTTAATCTCTGAGCCACCTGAAGAGGAGAGTCTCCTCAGAAAGGCCCAAGTTAGAGAGTTGATCAAGAAAAGGACACTGGGAAGTATTCCTAAAGGAAAAGGATTTTAGGAGTGGCCTGAGAGGTCATGATAGAGCAGAAGTGGAGTTTAAAGAGAATGGGTCTTCTGACAGTTCTGTTTTATCTGTTGCTACGCCTGATTTCAGTGAAGGATAAATTGCTTTCTTCTCACAGTGGTTGCACAGAGGGGAGGAGGGAAGAATAATGGAAACTTGTGCTTTAGAGGTACCACCCCTAGGAACTCCATATTCCTGGTGTTCTTTCTCCTCATAGATAAAAAAGGCCCCAAAGCACTAGGATTTGCTAATTTATGGTTTTAGCAGGCCAATTCTTGATTCTACGAGACTTGAAGTGTGATGCGTCTGTAGTAGCAGATTACTCAGGAAGTTGTTTAGGATACTGACATGAGGAAACTGGCACTAGAGATCAGGCCTGGTGTCAGTCTGTCTAGAAAGCCCCCCTATAACATAAATGGGATCCCCATTCACAGCAGGGATTTGTCCCAGCTCAAAGCTCAAAGAGCTGAGACACATCTCATAGAAAACCTCTCCCCTGTTCTTCCCTACACGCTGCAGTGCTGCACGTGTGGCTCTTGGAGCTTCACCTGGAAGCATGAATCACAATCCGACCCCTCAGTGTCCCATAGGAGGAGAGGGAGCTGTCCCAGGGACAGCGCTGCATGTCACTGTGGAACTGGCAGGAGATGTGTCCTGGTTTTGGCAGCATGTGGGTGAGCGGCTGAGTGTCAGCGCCGGGCAAGGTTTGCGCTGGGCCGGCGCCAGGACACAGAGCACCTTCCCTCGGGCAGTGCAGTGGCCTCGCTCTGCCTTCCAAGGACTAAGGAGAGCTGAAGGAGAAGAGCCCTCCATTGGCAGGCACCTGCAATGGAGCGGAGAACATGCCCTTCAGGAAAGGGTCAGTCCCTGCCAGGGCAGGGGGTACTTCAGGGAGGCAGCAGTGCTGGGAGCAAGGGAGGCTCACTGCCGAAGGTCTGGGAGAGTGAGCTGGGCTCTGGCTCCAAAGGATCCGTGCTGGAAAAACAGGGACTCTGCAGGCCATTCCTACTCCTTTCCTTTTGCATAAGCAGTGCTTGCCTTGCATGAGGAAAACAACAAACTCCTGCCCTCTAGAGACAGGAGACCTCCAGCTCTGCTGAATAAAATATTTGCCACAACCTCTTTTTGAAGCAGATGCTACAAAGGCAGCCGGTTTTATCCTCCCCCAAGGCCCACGGGCCGGCTCAGCAGCTCGGCACTCCCTCCTCCCAGCCCTGGAGGGCCAGCTCGTGGGAGAGGCAGCTTGTCACAACCACTCTCGGTCAAGGCAGGAGTTTATCTGGACAACTGAATACAGCAGTCACGGAAAACTTGGCAAAGGAGAGAAATCCCTCCCCTTTCTCGCTACCCAAACCCATGGGGCAGGATGGCCAGTGCTCAGGCCAGCTCCGTGTCTACTCCTGCCCACAGCCCTGTGCCACCTTCATTCCACCTTGTCCACAGCAGACAGCGGAGTGCAGGTGGCTCTCGCTGGGTGCCACAGAATGCAGAGAGTTGCAGAGCCCCTACACCCAGGTTCCACAGGGATACACTCCTGACCTGCACTGCCAAGATGGAGCAACTGTGCTGACTTGTCCATGTGCCCAGTTCCCCAGTAAGTGCTACTCATGGGTGAAAAGCTGCTCTAATGGCATTTCCTCAAAGTTACCAGCGCATTAAAGACACCCTTGGCTCCCAGGGCAGCAGCGCCGTGTGCAGTTCCATCCGTGCAGCAAGTGTGGGTATGAGCCACCCCACATGCCAACAGCAGCATTTCACACAAAAACATGCCCTGCCCTCCTCAGTGTGTACTCCAAATGCACGTCTAAATCACAGGCACTGAAAAATAAAAGTCTTCCAACCTACTATCTTTAAACTGCCTCTTTGGAACCTTTCCCTGGCAGGTTTGGTTTGCTGGCCTGTGCTCCGAAATACAGCATTTATCAGGTGCGAAACATAGAAATGACTTTTTAGAACAGCTTAGTCCTGTCTTCCTGCCCTTTTTTTCTCTCAGCTAAAGCAGGTCCAAGGGGTGGAAGGTGGCTGTGAGGTACTTGTAACTATGCAGCCTTTTTTTGGGTTCCCGTGTGAAACCAGTTCCTGAACCCCAGACCCTGTGACCTTTGGAGGACTGTGGGATTGCTGGGAAAGATCATGATGTTCATGCACACATGCTAAAGAGGCTACATTACATAAATCTGAGGAAAATACACAAAGTTATATCCCTTTCCTCTGAGGCTCTTGGCAGAATTTGTTAAAGTGAAAAAACAAATTCTTGCTAGGGCCCAAATAGCACCATTCATTTGTCGTTTGTTTCTTTTTGTGATATTGTTGTTACTTTAGGAGGCCTTTGAGCTCACCCTGTGGTGTTCTCGGAGCTCCCCTCAGCTCTGTCACAGGTGTTTCAGCCAGCAATTCATGAATTCTGGGAAAAAGCTGCCTCAAGGAGCCCCAGGAACGAATCCTGGAGCCTGCAGCAGTAACACCAGTTGAGGAGCACTCCTCTGAGGAATTATTGCTGATGAATTGTGTGACAAACAATCCACCAAGCAGCAGGTCGTGCTGTGAGGCAGCTCTCTGGGAGTGGAAGTCCTGCTCCCACACCAGGGCTCGGGGTGCCACCTGCAGACTGGCAGCGTGTGGGCTGTGCCACAGGTGACAGGAGGAACTGGCAATGGATGTGCCTGACATCAGACACACGTGCTGGTGGCTGCACACCCAGGCACAGAGGAGGTCTGAGTGCTCAGAGCCCGGCAGCACAGCCCTGAGCTTGGTGTCACCAGGATGGGAAGCCACTTTCAAACGCCCACAACACCCTGAGCTTTCCAGAGGTCTGGGACAAGGGATTAGCACATTGTGGGGGACAAAGAGCAAGTGGGAGAGAGATGATGCCAGCATCCAGTCCCTGAGGTCTTGTTCAGAACTGCACAGGATAGGGTGGGTTAGCAGCCCTTCTTCACAATAAAGAGTGATCTCAAAAAAAACCAAACCAAAACCTCAAACATCCCTTCAGCTGTACACTTGTCAGTGGGTGTTATGGGGTGATTGAGTGTTGTAACTGAACTACAAGCCAGGCAGCGGAGCCAGAAAGGAGCAGTCAGGTTTAATGCCAGAGGGATTTTAGTGCCCAGATGGGCCAGGTGACACAAGCTCTAGGTAATGGTGTTTCTGTCACCTCTGGAACAGGGAGGTCACTGGGGCCCTGTCAGACAGCATGGTTTGGCCCTGCACAGCCACTCTGGTTCTGCTCCCACTGCCCAGGGGAAGTGCCAGCATCACTTCTGCAAGGAAACAGGACTCTGAGGCAGGTGCTGCCAGGCACTGGCATCTCAGTGCTCAGTCTGAATCTCTCCCAGCTTTACTCCCTCTGAATTCCCTTTTATTGTCACCATTGCACACGGGTGTGCAGGTCCAGAATACATTTGTTATCCCAGTGAACAGGAGATGGGGAGGTAATGGTTCTGAAGAGGTGTGGAAAGCAGGAAATGGCCTTGCATTACCAAAGAGGAAGAGGTGCACACAGTCCTGTCTGTGAGTGCAAGGCCTGCAGGGAAGAACCCACTGCTCTCAACTTTGGTCCTTAGAGGGAGGCAAAGTGCAGGCTGGGCCACGGGGTGTATGTGAGAAGAAGCAGAATCAGATAAAGCAGGTTCTTGCCTGCTGACCCACACTGCAGCAGCAGCCTGGGCAGGCTGCCCTGGGGAGCTGTTGGGAGCAGACCAGTTCCGGGATCTCAGTCCACCAAGGCCAGGAGAAGCCAAGCTTTTAGGACACTGGGTATCACACGGGGCAACAACTGTTGTGGCAGGACAGCACTGCCAGGTGCTCCTCTGGGAAAAGCAGTTTTCTTAGTCCTGAGCCAGATGCTGAACACATCAGCAATGCCACCCATGGAAACTTTTCCCACGGATACAACTGCCCAGCGTGCTAAGGGAAACAAGCAAGGACAAGCACCTGAGACCAGGCAGAGCACCTCAGCCTGCAGGCTCAGTGTGGTGACATCCCACCCCAGATCCAGTCTGTTTCACCTGCCCATTCTGAATTCCTGATGAACACTGGAAGGGCTCCAAAGGAGCCTACACAGTGTTCTCCTGCCCCTTCTGGAGCCCAGAATTCCGCTGGGATGGTGGGACAGCACCATGTGTCTGCTCACACACGCACAGACACCCCAAAGTGCTCGTCACACCTGGCTCACCACTGTCAATGGCTAAGTCCACGCCCAGGGTTGGACACTGTCCTGAAGTGATCTCTCCTCCCCCCTTGCCCCCCAGCACTGTTCACAGAGCCTTACAGGTTTGGACAGGGACATGAGAGGGGAGAGATGGTCTGGCAGGCCCCTCCTGGTGCCTTGTTTTGGGCATTGCCAGGTGAGGTGCTAACCTGGGGTTTGGTGTGAGCACCCACTCGCTGAGATCCCTTGCCCTGTGAGAATTTCCACCTTGCCCTGTAACTTAGATTCAGTAAGAATTCAACAACTAAAGAAATGGCTGTGTTGTAATAGAAAATAATTCATTCTCAGGTAAACCCCCTTGCCATAGATCTTTTTCCTGGTTTTTGTTGCTGTTCAAGACCTGCTACATTCTTCCTCTGCAGTACATCTGTGCATCTGTGAGCATGAAGGGTGAGGTTTTTCCTATTGGATCTGGTACATGGAGACAGATCTTATATTCCCTGCAAAGATCACAGAATGCATAACTCATTTTTTAATTACTCTCGTGCTAAACCTCTAATTTAGTGCAATTTCATACGGACTACATGTTGGTATTGTTAAGGTTTATGAGCCAGTGATTTACAAGGCATGGTACGTCAGAACTCAAATTGGTTGGATTGATGATTTAATTGAGCACAGGGACGCGAGTGTAACAGTAACTTCCCCACATTGGGGGTGTCCTGGTAATGCCACCAGGATGAGAATGCGTTGGTGACATGGGTTACATGGAACACACATGTTTTAATTGGGACGTCCAAAACCAGACTGGTGAGACTAATGTTTAGTAAATACTGCTTCTACTTAAGTAAATAGTTCTTTCTGTAAAGGTCAGATTAATCAGAAGAACAATTTAATAATCTGTTTCTAAAAGCTGGTCTCAATGATGACACAGATATCGCTGCATGGAGATTTTGGATGCCTTTTGAGGAAGGCCTTGCATGAGTCCGCAGCTTTTTCTCCACACCACTTTGCAGGAGACAGTGCTGTTGGTCACATCACTGAGTTTCTAGTAATGAAAACCTGCAGCTCATATTGATCTGAAGTGATAAACCCCTAACAAGTGAACATCAACCTTTTCTTTTCTGCCTGCCTCAGTCTGCCAATCTAGAATGCAAATGGTTGAACTTCCCACTTAAACTGACAGTCTATTTGTTATTACATGTTACATGTCTGGTGCTGGCAGTGTTTGGAGAGCTGGTGTTTCTTAGGGCTCTGAGATTCCCCAGCTCAGGGCGTTTTCCCTGCCAGTGACACAGGGAAGAGTCTGCCTGATCACACAACTTCTCTTGCTCCTCCCTTCTCCATGAGTTGTGGAATAAAGGAGTTGGGGGCAGAGATGTGGGAGATGAGTGGGGAATCACAAAGGGCAGTGCTTGTTCAAGGTTCTCCTCTCTCCCTGGCAGAAAAGCCATGTGGATATGGCACCTGGGGACATGGTGGTGGCCTTGACAGTGAGGAAGGAATGGTTGGACTAGGTGATCTTAAGAACTTTTCCAGCCTAAAGGAGTCCATGATTTATCTCTGCATCTCTTCTACATGTATAATACAGATGGTGGCAGCCAGAAGTTCCTATGGTTCCTGTCCCCACCTTTTCACCTGTTTTGTATTTCTTAAAGAGCTGACAGAAACAGAATGAAACATTAGGAAACCCCCTGATGAGAACACTGCCCCTCTCATGCCAGCCAAGCCCTGCTTGAGTGATGCCAGATAACTGTGTGCCATCACCCTCCTTGCTACCCAGAAAAACTGGATATCAAACTAAATGAATGACAGGAATATGAAACCCAGCCCAAATTTAATTTGGCAATTCCATAATCTCCCAGGTTTGAGCAGAAAGCAGTAATTTCTCTCCAGCAGTGCATCTCTTAAAGCAGAAATAAGGATTGAGAACACAAGCAGTGCTGCCTGCTCCAAAGCCAGCACTGTTCACGTGGCACCATCCTTGACAGATGCCCATGACCAAAGGGAAGGAATCGCTGCTGTGCCAGAGAGCTGCTTTGAGGCAGCACACCCTACTCCAACACCCCATGACCCTGTGGGAATTAAGGCATTCAAATGAGCTCCAAGTGCATAAAAAAAGGTTAGATTATGCTGTTGGATTTGTTTCATTTCAGCTACACTGAAAGCCATCAGGATTCACCTGGACCCCCTTATGGATATGGCATCACAAGAAACCCCCTTCTGTGCACAGCAATTTACAGATCCTAAGTACAGAGTCTGTAGATGCAGAGCTAGGGTTACTGCTGATAAAATGCAGTTTCAGATCAGCAGCAGCTCTGCTAACTAACAGTCACATCTATCCACGCTCACTGCATGAGGACCTGGCTCAGGGGAGATCTGGGGGCAGGATCTGCCTTCCCCATGCTCTTCCCTCCCCACGGTCAGATAGGTTTGGGTTTGCTCACTGCAGCTTGACAGAATTTGTGAATTATGCTCACAGAAGGCCTGGGAGTGTCAGAATGTGTCGCCCGTGTCCTCGTGCTTGCCTAGAGCACGCATTTGTAAGGCAAATGTGGTGCCTCACTCTGGGTAATTTCCATTAATTCTTAAAAGGTTTTTCATGGGTTTGTTATTTTCCCAAACATCTGAATTTCAATTACAGCCTCCTTCTAGCATCCAGCAACCTCCACCAGTAACAGCTTCTCTCTTCCCTCAGGGCCGCTGTATCAACTTCACCCGAGTTCCCTCTCAGTAGAGGAGAAGAAGCAGATACCAGGAGGAGAGACAGCCACATTGCCACTGTCCTACCCAGCTGAGAGAACCGAGCCCTTCCTCACATCCCTTGGACCATCTTGCAGCCCAAGCTCCAGAGGTTCCTGCATCCCTGCTCCGGGAGCCCGCACTCCAGCCGTGCACTGGTGCTCTGCCCGTGCCCCGGAGAGCAGCACTACCATGTGTGCCTGGCTCTGTGCGACACCGAAGGGACAGCACAGACACCAAAGATGAGAATGCTTTTCTATTTTTTGTTATTTGCTGTTTTTTTAAGGACTACAGATTCTCAGGACACAATGTGCTTTTAGTGGCAACGCAGCGTTCCTCAGCTGCGGTGGAGCCACGTGGTATTTACACAGGGACTACTCGCCACGGGCACAGGATAACAATTCCCACCAGGCTAAGCAGGCACAGAGCCAAGTGCCTCAGAGCCATGTCAGATCCCCAACCCTTGCCAGCTCCCTCCGTCGTGCCTTACGGGAACCTTCTGACTGGAAATCTTGTCACTCTAACACTGAAAAGTGCACACGCATGACAAAATGTAGACAGGATGCCTCGAGGTATCGGTAGCGAGCAAGACTTTGCCCTTTAGTTTTTGAAGACACCTTTCTTTCATTATGCACCCGGGACAGGAAGGAATTACTAGAGCGTTATTCAGCGGGAAGACAGCTTGTAAGCAGAGCTCTCGAGCCGAGTTGGAGGGACTGATGCTTCAAGACCTTGACACTGTGGCTGGTGGTTTTTCCCCTTTCCTGCATTCACAGTTCAGTAGCGCATAAAACATCATCATCTATAAACATACCTAGCAGTTGTAGGCTTGTGTATTTTTTTTTTTAGATTGAAAAAAGCAGTAGCCACTAAGCTGGTATCTCAGGGTTTTTTCCCCCCGCAAATCTCCAAGGGCTCTTCAGCGTCACAAGCCAGCAACCCTCTTTGCATGAGAATTTCAAAGTTTAATTAATATAATTAAAGGCAACAGCAAGCAGCAGCCTGTGAAGATTTTGCTCATCTTTTTTATGCCTTTTGACATTGAATGACCTATTACTGTATGTGCGTTCCTCAGTGGCGGAGGGGGCGCCAAGCGTTGGGTACGATTCCGCAGTGGGAAAGACCTCTTTCCATCAATTCGGAAATTCAATTTATGGGAGCGCCAGCCATCACCAAACATCGACAATGTATGTATTATAATTTTTTAGAAAAACCAGTGTCGTGTCACGTCGACGATGCCAAATTATGTTAGCGTGAGCGGAAACACTGTGGGGGAGGAAGGAGGGAGCAGCTGAAGAAAAAGGCTCAAATGATCCAGTCACTTTCGATACTGTACTTCAGAGGCAGAATGGATATTCGAGTCGAAACCTGACAAAGCGCGCCCGCTTTGATGGGAACTGGTATAGACAATGACCAGTGGCTGGGTCAGTGGGATGTCTCTCTGCGAGCAGGGAGGCTTATCAAATGACACTAAAAATAAGTTCAACAACCATCATGTTGGAGGGGAAAAGGCGAACATTTCACATTTGGTGGGCATGAATGTGTGCAAGATGGAAAGAGCAATGCGGAGCATCCTGGGCTAATTACCTCCTTTGTGCTCTTCATTGGAATCGCAAGGGACAGAAATAATTCTCTTGGTCCATGTCCAAATCCGTGGCACTGCCCAAAGATGCCTTTACATTTATCCACTTGCTTACATCTTCTGCTTGAGTTTATTTATGTCACTGGTAGCCTCATCAGCAACAGCCATGTCTGCACATTAGACTATAAATAAAATTATTATCTAAGTTTCAGTCATTATTTCCATCTTCTCCTCCCCCGTAGCCTCCCCATCATTCCCAGAGCTCAGACCTCTGTTTTTGCAGCGCCATGGGGACCCATGGCAGACCACTTTCCTTTGCACAGCGTGGCCAAGAAAGCTGCTACAGCCACACCCAGGGGTCCTGGCTGCCCAGGGCTGGGGAGAACCCTTCCAACACCACAAGGATGCTGCTCATGCCTTGTGGAGCATCAGCCATGCAACCAGAACCACTGAGTGCCTGCAGCGACGCCCTGTTGCTGCAGAACCGGCTTGGGTGGCGCTGGCCCTTGGCTGGGGACGTGGGACCCACAGAACCCAACCAGCAAGCCCTTGGCTGAGCTGAAGCACCTGAGTAAATCTCTGTGCAGCCTCCAGCCCAATGCAAGACCAAGAGCGAATGCTGGGCAGGTGTGCCAGGACACAGGTGAGGTCCTGCAGTGCTCCTCAAGGTGCTGAGAGGGCACACTGAAAGCACTGAGCTCACCATATGCTAGGTTAAAACACTATCAGCTCCCTCTTACTTTTCCTTCATTTTCCACGTACACACGACACATTCCAAGGTATCATTGGAGCACTGGCTCATGTTCTGAGCTGTGCTGTGTAACAGGACAACATCCAGATGATGAGGGTTTTTCACTCACATTTATCAGCTGCCTCTGAAAGAATACTTCTAACCAGCTGAGACACAGAAGTAGAAATCCACTGACCAGTTTTTGTCCTTTCTGCCTGTGCCCATTGAAACTGTGAAACAAGCAGCTCTTCACAGAAAGGCTGATCCCAAGCAAAACCGCATTTTGGGTCCCTACATGGGTTTTCCCTTTCAACTGGCACAATATCACAGCATGTTACACTTGGCATTTTGGTGCAGATACTACCTGAGAGTTTCCTTATTACACAGTGTGGAATGTCCGTCACAAATAATTTGGGAGGCAAGAGGCATAGGGTGATATAAAATCTACTGATTCAGATGACACAAATGAGACTTCCTTGGCAGGAGTACTCAGAATGCATCAGAGAACTCTAAAGAGCTGTGTACAAAGAGCCCAGCAATGCCACTGAGCAAACATGAAGGGCTCCTCTCACCAGTGAGGCAAGGGAGAACTCATTGGAACAAGAAGTTCCTCAGTATAACAAGGCTATGTTTATTTTATACACTTTGATAATAGCAGAAATGAATTGGCTGAGGCTAATATGAACCAAAAATTATTTGTGCCACGTTCCCTTTCATTTTTTTGATGTAACAAGAACTACAGCATTCTTCAGGCATGAACCAGCTGTGTGTAACCCAGAGGAGCTGGGTCAGACTGATCCAAGGCAAAATGGAAAGGAATTCTGAGTGCTGTGATGCAGGCTCATCCCGAGCTCTAAGCAATGCAGAACAGCCCTGGCTGGCTGGTACCGATTCCTGTTGGGGATTTTCCTGCAGGAAGTTTCTGAGCTACATCCCTCTTCTCATCATCCCTAAGGCGACTGTATTTTGCACACTGCAGTTTGTTTGACACGCTTGACTCAGCCTCATCACACTGGAATGTTCCCACACAGGGGTGCATTCCCACTCCGGGAGGTGCTGGGCTTTAGTGGCAAAGATAAGGTTATCTTTGACCCTCTCAGCAATGGCACCTCACGCAGGTTATTGCAGGTTTGCATCTTTCCTGGGATTCTCACAAACTCCCAGGACACAGACTGTCCTGGTGTGATGGTGACATGAGACTGCCCTGGTCACTGTTGTCACCTTACCATGTCCTCATGGTTCAAATCATACTAGCATAGTCCAGGTAAAAAACAAATGTGAAAGTTCTAAGTAGAGGAGGTTTTGCTTTTTATTTCTTCTGTTTTTCCTGCACATGTAGGAGGAACTTGGGAATTCTATAGTATGCCATTTCAGACCAAACCTCCCTTTCCAGCTGTGGAAGAAGGGTCTGTTTGATTGGTCACGATTCAGACTGCGGGGAAAGGTGAAAGAAACCCAGTGCTATCAATGAGGGAAAAGTCCCCATTTGATTCTCTGTCATGAGTGCTGCCTCATGACAACAGGAACCCTGCTCTGCTGCAGGACAGGTCTTTTCCTTAGTTCACTGGGCAGCAGCAATGGCACCAGCACCACCTGCCTTCGGAGCTCAGCTTAAGGAACCTGTCCTTCACCAGAGGAGCCACTGAGGGGAAACTGGGGAGCTCAGCTCTGCACTGCAGGGAGGCAGGATCCATCTCTGCTGGGCATCCAGAGCGGGCATCACAGCGTGGCCCTGGGAGCAGGATGGGCACAGGGAACAACAGTTCACCTGCTGCAGACTCCCAGCTCAGGCGTGGCCAGAGCAACGTCCCCTTCCCGACTGTCCTCACTCAGAGCTCTGGCCCATGGAGCTGCACCAGGGTAGGACACTGGGCAGACAGCCTCACGTGGCCAAGGGGGTTGGCACAGCATGCCCGGGAATGCCACAGTAAGGGCAGCGTGCTGAGCAGAAACTTCAGAGGCTGCAGTCAGCAAGTCAAGGCAATGCTGCATCTGCTAAAGAGCAGCTTCCCAGTACCTCTTGTGCCGTTACAAAATTAATGTCACAGTTTCTAGGGAGGGCCTTATTAGACCTGGCATGTCCTATTTTACTTCACAAATCTGGTTTGCATTGGCTCAATTAAAATTGTTATATATTTTTGGGTCCTGTGTAGGTGCCATCTGTTTAACAGTGCAATTGGGTCCTGTGATGCACTTGTAAATTTTGTGCTGCAATATTTTTTTTTAATATAATGAGGGACTTTGGATGCAAGAAACTGCCTGTTGTTTTCTGGGTTTTGGGTTTTGGCAGAGAACTCACAGTGGTTCTTCCTGTGTTACAAGGATGGCTCCACAGCCCATGGAAAAGCAGGATTTGATTTCCATGTTTGCAGCAAAATGGTGTTATTTAATTCACACTAATTTTTTTTTTCATTCGCTTGCTCTGCCTGATTTTGTAAATGAACTTAATTTCCCAAATGAGAACGCACAGGACTGCTCAGCTGGGGCCCGTGGCTGCTGCTGCCTTCTGGGGAGCTTTGGGATCTACCAGTAGGGTCCAGAGGCCCATGGCAACAAACCACAGCTATCCATCCTCACTGGGATTGGGAACAAACACACCCTCTGAGACAGAAACCCCACCTGCAAAGCTGGATGTACTCTACAGCACAGCCGAGCCCAGGACAGATCTGCTGAGGAACAGAACTCAAACATGGTTTTATACTTTGGGGGGTTTTAGTACCATTTTTAAGTCTGATGTCACCAGCACCAAAATGCCTTTCCTGACTCCCAGTGAATTATAGCAAAACCCCAAACCCATCCCATTGATTGGTTCTCCTTTAAAAGCACAATTTCAAATTCTGCTAAATTCTCCAACATATTGTACGAGAAAAGCATCCACAATAGCACAAATCCTGCAGCATTTGTGGGTTCCCAGGTCTGCTCCATAGCCAGGAGAGGGGTCTCAGGTCTGAGCATTCAGGTTTTCTAGGTGGAACTGCTTTTTTCTGGGTGGTGAACTGGGCAGTAGCCAAAAAGCTCCCAGCTCCCTCCAGCACTGCTCAGCAGGACGTTTAGGAAAACTTGTTCCAAACAGCACGCTGCTTCTTAAGCTGCCTTCAGGGCGGTGGGTGTACCTGGAGCATGAGTCCCACCCATTTCGGGATGTCACAACACATGACTAAGCCATGTAGAAGCTCCTCCCTCCCATCACTGGTTTTAGCATTAACTGAAGCCCCACCTTGGCCCTAAGCATCTGCCCAAGCTCCAAAACCAGCCCTCACTTCCCTGGAAAACCTCCTGAGGGGACAGGGAGACCCATCTGCTCCAACTGCAGCACTGGAGCAAGGATTTACCTGGGATTTAGCACAGTGTGGAACCCGACTGCTCGATACCTGCCGCAACACCGAGCTGCAGCGCCCGAGACGCCTTCCCCGCCTTCCCCAAACCTCTCCAGGCTATCCATGCACTCTGTGGTTCCCTGGGACAGCTGCCTGGGACTGCCAGCCCCTGGGATAGATGGTGTCTACTGACAGAGCTGCAAGACGCTGATTAAATTATGTGCTTTGGCCAACCTGTGTGGGGAAAATTAATTGAAGCGCCAAGTGATGGGTTCAGCGCTGCCTTGTTGGAATGGGGAGGTTGGGCTCTGTGATGCTTCATCTCCTTTTATTTGATTAGGCAAATTAGGAAACAACAGTGTGAAATGCATTATTGTACTGATCTGATGTCCAAAATGTGAATCTCATTAGAGCTCTGGCCTCAATGCTTTTTTTTTTTGTTGTTTCTCTGTAAGCTGAGGAAGAGCAAGTAGGCCAGAAATAGATATTTTTCAAATTACATTGGAATGGCCCAGTAATAAACATAATATTCTGCACTTCATTCCCTGGAACAGTTCCTCATAAAAAGCATCTCTCAGCTTCTGGAGAAATTCAGTACAACATGTGCTAGGAATGGAGGAGATGCACCAGTGAGAGGAGGTCAGAGCCAGATACGGCGATCCACTGACCCAAGTTCCCTTAGAACTCTGTGGGGTGAGACCCTGGGACCAGGGACACTGTGCCACTCCAAAGGAATACTCCATGGTCCTAAAAGGGGTTGTGCAGAGCTTCTCTTGATAAGGGTGCATGGTGTGGTGGTTAGGGAGAAGAGAGGAGCAAAGCAGGGTGGATGGTAAGGTGCTGTAAGCCCAGGGGACAGCCAGGCACCATCCTGCCCCAGCACGGAAAGGGGACTGGCCCCAGAGGGCTCTGCTCAGCCTAGCCTGTGCCAGGGCTCCCTGCAGAACCTCCTCACCACACTGGGCCCTTCTCTGCAAGGCTGAGCTCAGGGTCACTCTGTAATACCAGGGGAGAATGCACATAGAGTGTAAAACAACACAACATTTCACTGCAAAGGGCTCTCTGAAAAGAGCCAGTGCAGGTGTCATTTGGAAAAGGGTCACTTCACAATACAGCCCTTCCAAATTGCAGCTCCAACTCAGAATTAATTATCCTTTCACTGTCTTGGGTTTTCTTTTCTTCTTTGCTTCACATTAACTGCAGCTGAAATTATTTTAAAGCAATGATCTTGAACGTCATGTCCTTCAGCTGGCCCTGAAAATCCATTTTCCATGGAAAGCCTCCTTTCTTCTCCAAGATTTCTCAGAGTGTACAAAGCTCATCAAGGCTCTGGTTCTCTAGGGGTGTCAGATGCTTGGATAATACCCAGGTGTCTGCCTGCTGGACCAGCTCCAAGGTACTTTATTAACATGAAGAGGCCTATTTGGAAGCAGTTTAACTCCTTCGGCTCTCAGGGCCTGGCGTGTGTCCTGCAGCAGCAGCAGACAGACACCAGGACACTGCCTGTGCACGGCTACAAAAGTCACCACCCTCACTGCCACATCTTGAAGAGGAAACACCTGCCATGTCCTGTCATCACAGCTGGAAATATCACCTGATTTTTGTCCCACCCACATGAAAGCAGAGGAGAATTGCAGGGACAACTGCAGACCACAGCTCTGCTGCACACCTGGGGCTCAGCCCTTCCCCAAACTGCTTCGAAAAATCCCAGCAAGCCTCTCTTGGGAGCCGTGCCCTCCCTCATGACAGTAGCAGCATGATGGGACATTGTGGGGCCTGTTTTCCAGCCATGACATGCAGCTCAGCATTCCCAGGCACAGACATGGGATTCTGAGATAACCTTGTCCCTGTCCTCGAGCAGGGCAGGGGCAACAAGGGCCTTTGCCATACCTGGGTGACCTGGAGGGGGCCAGGGGGACTTGTCCCTGATCCATCCAAGCACACACACACCACTGGCAACAAAGCAAGGGAGCACATGAAGATCCTGTCAACACACAATTAAAATAAGAACTCTTGGGTTTCTAGGGACTGCAGGAAACTTCAGCTCCTGCCTTGAGCAATTTGCCCCAGCAGTGGCAGAATGTCTCAGAATGGTCCCACAGAAGACACCACACCCACCGGAACAATGCACCCTGCTCCATCTTGCTGCTGAGATCACATGGTCTGCATCCTACCCTTTTCACAAGATATTTTCTTTAGCTTCCAGAATGCAAAATGGGACTGTGCAAAACAAAGACAGAAAACACACAATTCCCAGCCTCAAAAAATCAGCTCCCACTTAAAAAGCAAAGCTCCTTTTCAACTGCACACTGTGTTGCTTCAAAGCTTGCAGCAAAGAGCTAAAAATCTGAGCCACCAAGATATGTAAGATTTGAGCAAATACGGTCCCAAAGGCTTTGTTTAAAATTTTAAAAGCCCAAGGTTTAAGTTATTTGTGAGCTGTTTGAGGCCTTTTCTTGGATTAAAGAGGTGAAACCTTCCTTGAAGTTTGGGGTGTTTCCAAGCGGTGTTGGCAGCAAGAGAAGAGTGGCATTCAGAGCCAACTGTGTTCTCCTTCCCCATGCTGCTGACCAGGCCACAGGACATGTGCACCTCCTCCTGGAGGTGACTCCCCCTTGAATGTCACAGCCACAGCCACGTCTATGCAACCAAAGAAAACATTTAGTGTTGCCAAAGCATTACGCAGTGTAGGGAGGCTGTGAGAGAGTGAGGTTCCTGTCCCTGGGCTTCCAAACACATTGAGGAAACATGGATTTTGGGAAGAGTGAAAGGAAGTTCAAGTCCTCTGTGGAATGAGGCTCCAGAGCCCACAGCAGCTGACCAGGGAGGAGAGAAGAGGAACTGTGAGCTCTCATCCCAGCTGGAGGGAAAAGCAGCATCGCTGGTCTGAGCCACAGAGAGCATGTGGGGCCAAGGAAAAGCTCTCACAGGGCTGCTGCAGCGTTGGACCCAACACAGTCTTTTCCGATCTCCATGTCCTCCTGCTCCCAGAGATGCCCCAGTTCTGACACAGATGTCTCTAGGGGATGTCAGCTGAGCCCAGGGATGTCCCCAGACCTTAGAGAAGGGCCATCATGCTGGCTGGTGCAGCTAAAAACACTCACAGCTTCATCTCCCTGCCAGGACAGGAATGCACAGAGGGTTCCTTGACCAGAAATTGGACATTCCTCAGCTGATGTGACCTGATGAAGCCAATGCTGAGCACACTGACACTGGGAGGTGCTTCTTGTATTCTCAGGGAACATCTGGAAACCGTGCTGGGACATCCACTTGGCACTACAACAAAGCCAGACCCACCAAGGTATCCATGACCAGGCTTCTCCTCCCAGAGCTGCCAAAACTGCACTTTCCTTTTCATATCAGGGGTGAAGCCGTGCCTCTGACATATGCACCAGCTAGAGGAAGTTCACCTGCAGGGAGGTGATGAGGACTATTCCAATTGTGGCACTGGTTGTATACAGGGTGGCTGGTGGCACCAGCTATCTGCTTTCCCCTCCAACCCCACACACCCCCATAGGATCAGTTTAAGTGACAAAACCTTTGTGGGACCAATGAGACTCCCCTGTTACTTCTGTTTGTTTTCTGTTACACAGTGGCTTCTCCCAGCAGCTGAAGTTGAAACAGGATTGGCTTCAAAGGTAAACATTTCTCACAGCTTTCTCATCAACTATATTAAATACAGTCATAACCTCCCCCCCAATATTTTCTGTATTTGCTGAAGGATGACGTCCTCCTTGCCTTCAGCGTGTGCCAGATTACTCATAAACCTGGACCATATGCCACTGCAATTTACTGATGGGCCCAAGCTGTTTTGGTAGATACAAAATCCGAGGGGATTAGGGAGGCTCGAGCCGTGCTGAAAACAGAGCAGCAGCAGTGGGGCAGCTGCTTGCTCTCTTTGCTCAGCCTCAATTTAGGTCAGTGGACAAGAGCTGTCCCATGCCAGGCCAGAGAGCTGGGCTGGCTGTGGGGGCGCAGACAGAAGGGACCCCAGCCATGGGTGCCTGCCACTGTGGGGGGCTCGCTCTCTGTGGGGCAGGTGAGTCTGTACTGCTCCCTCAGATCCAGAGCCTGGCTGCCACGCCCCGTCAGGAGCCCTCAGCTCAGAGCCAAAGAGGGGGTGCTTTGCCCCCATCCATGGTGACCCCTGCCTGACTGAGAGCTGCCTGGTGGCCTGCTGCTCTGGAAGGTGGCTGAATGACTGGCAAGTCACCAGAGCTGTGTTTGTGTGTCCCGGGCCCAGGGAAGGATGTGCTCAGGGAGGGAAAGGAGAGCTCAGCTGGAAGCACCACCTGAAGCAGGGCCTTTCCTAGGTGGGGTTATCCAGCGCAGAAATGCTCAAAGCCAGCCTGTGGGTGCCAGGCCTGCACCTTGGCTACTCTCCCAAGAGCCTGAACTCGCATGGAACATGGAATGGCATAACAGATTTGCTGACTTGAGCGCTGCTCATTTAACACCTGGCAGGACACACAATGCAGCTGCAGCAAGCAGCTAATTATCCAACTGCTTCTTCGTTTCTGCACTGGAACTGTCCCTCCCCTCCACAGTATCTGGTCCTCCATCACCTTGAACAAAGCTGCTGCTCCTCACCAGGGAATTACAAAGGTCTGCAGAGAGCCCCAGGGAATAGGGACCTGTGTGGTTGAGCACAAGCACCCCAAACTGCCCCACAGGGACAGGAAACAATCCTGACTATGGCTGCTGTGCATGGAACATCAAACCTTAGTCATGAACCTTCTTTCCAGAATATTCTTCCACTGGGTGTAATTTGGGACTTCCCATCATTTAGAAGGTGCTCATGATCAATGTAGCCTGAGTGCACTTCCAGCTGTCGGAGCTTCCCTCCAGACCACAACGTACCCCATTGCAAGGAGCTCCTCCTGGGGATTACACTTCTCGGCACTATTACAGCCCATTGCCATCTTTAAGTAAGAGTTCATGGTTTCACCTCTCATGCCTCATCTCCACAGCTGAAATGCACAAAAGAAACTCTGGACCTCTATCTGCTGGGCTCCAGAGGTACAGCAGTGCCTGACCACAAGAGCCTGGCTCAGGCACCCCGTGTCCAGGTCCCCGAGAAGGGTGAGGCCATGCTGCATCCCACTGGCTGCCAGACCTGCCCCAAGTACTCACCGGTGGGGACATCCCTTCGTGCTGCCCAGTGAGCCCTGAGCACCCAGCCACAGCTGTCAAGAGACTGACCACAAGTGTCTGCTGGAGGGGTACGGCTGGGCTTTTCTGTGTGTTTTACAGATTTTTCTCAAGTTTGTCACTGCTGCATCCCAGAGTGACCCCAGACCCTCCACACCTTCCTTCAGAGTCAGGGCAGGTGGCATGGAACATGCTGCTCCCTGTTCCATGTGCCCAGATGTGCCCTGCAGATGGGTCTGCGGGGAGGGACGGGGTCTGGCTGCTGATCACTGTTTACAACTCTTATTAAACCCATTCTCCTTTCCTAATTATTATAATAGTTCCTGAAAATGCCACCTGTGGACTTTAAATGTTTGATGTGTGCTCTAATGAAAGCTGTGGAATTATCCCATGCTCGCTGCCACATGGCCCACACAGCAACGGAGATGCTAAATAATTTTTAAAAATTTATAGTTTACAAGATGTATGTCCCATCTGTGACGATGCAGCAGCTCCCAAATGCCCTGAATTTCACCGCATTAACAACACCTCTTAAAACCAACTGGCTGCGCTCCACAGAAAGGCTCAGTAACAACCCAAGGGGTGCATCACAATGTACACAGGTTGGAGACTGACCTCGTTGGGACTCAATGCCACCAAAGCACACAAACTCCGTGGCCAAACCAAGTGTTTTACACCTCCAAGTAACACACTGCTGTTAAAAGCATTAATCCCATTATTCCAGACAGAAAGAAGTTCCTTTTGGCATCTTTGCCAAAGCTCAGCCTAATCACGGGCATGACAACAAAGACCTGGTGAGTTCAAGTGCAGTACCCCTGGAATGATCGATCCCTGGGGTGAGATCAGGAGTCACTCTTTCCTCCTCTCCCAGGAGACGTTCTCTGTCACAAGGTAAAATCACACAAACTGTGCCCAACTTAAAAACTGAGTTTGGGATGGGAGCCAGAGCAGATGGTTAGGAAAGCTAAACACCGCTGATTTATTTCTTACCCTTTATGCAGCAATATTAGAGACAATGGCCCTGATCAGAACAAATGAGAACAAACACAGGAATGCAGACTCAATAGAGAATTAACAACCAGCACTACCAGATTCCATTATGCTGTGATTAATTCTGAATTTGTGGCAGGATTATCAGCAGCAAAGCTCTCGCTCTAGCTAACAGAAGCAGTGCCAAAGCATCCAGCCTTTCAGGGAGGGCTCTTCAGTCTGCAAGGGACTCCAGCAGGAAAGGGGTGTGGAAGATGTCAGGCTCTGCTGTAGATTCAGCTGAAAAACTAACTTTCTGTGCCTCATATCCACCCCAAACCCCAAGAAAACATCAGAAAAATCTGGACAGACACCAGAAGTCTCTGAGACAGGGAGGTCTGAGGGATGACACATGCAAACATGAGGGACATAGCCACAAGGCTGTCACCCACCCTTGTCTGGTCTCTCTTACATGAGCGCTGGCCTTCAGCCCCCCCTTTTCCCACTAGGCATACTGTGAAGCTGAGGAGAACATCACCAGGTACTATCCAGCCTTCCCTCTTCCCTTGCCATGCCTTCCTGGGTGCTCCAAACTCTGTTGCATGACAGACAAGGCTTTGAGGACATGATACCTCAGTTTCCCCATCTCCAGCACACCACAGCCTCCCCCCACAGAGCTCCCCTCCCCTGGCAGGCACAAAAAGTGCGAGACACCAGTTATGGCCTTGTCACCATCAGCATTCCCATAAACAGGCTACGTGAATCTGCTCCCCACTGCACCACGTCGCCCCTGGCTCGCCTGTCTGTGCAGAGGACACCGGGGCTGGGAGCTGCTGCTGGCAGCCACAGGAAATGGAATTGCTGACGAGGGTGTTCAAGGCTGTTATTTGTGAGGTGCAGCTGAGGTGGGACGCAGTGAGTTCAGCCCTGCTTTGCTCCATTTCCCATAGCTAAGCACACTGTAACAGCTGAGTTTATAACCAGAGCTGCCATGCATGAATATCTCATTATGACTGCAAAGACCTTTCATTTGTATCGGGCCCCGCACTGGCTCTGCACTGTGTTAATCACCAGAGCCGGGCTCTGTGAACGACCAGCTCCCTAAACCAACACAGCAGGTTTGGTTCCTTCCATCCTTGGCCCTGCATGATGGAAAGCAGGGGGTTGCTGCCAGGCTGGGATTTTGGCTGGCACATGGGGGATTATGGCTGCAGTCAATGGTGAGGAATTCCTGCCCGTCACCAGTGGTGAGACCACAGAGGTGACATCGCGGCCGGAGTTGTGCTTGGCACAAAGAATCCCAGCACATTACCACAGTCCAACTTTCAAAGAGCTGGTTTCTTATGGCACTTGATCACTCTCAGGAACAGGCATGAGAGAAAAGCCAGTGTCACTGGTTTGGTGGAAGTTGCTTGGGATATTTTTTAGGACCTTGCTGAAAGTTGGGATTTGTTTCCTACCACCTCCTGGTAGGGAAGCTGCTCTTTTCCACATCTATGGAAAAGGGCTTCTCTGCACAGAGCTTATCTGCCTGTAACTCCTACAAGATCCCATCTCCTAGCTCCTCCAAAGCATTCCTAAAGCAGAGCCAAAAGAGAACGAAGCAGCTGGGAGGAGGTGGGGGACATTTAAGGGTGCTTGCAAAGGCTAGGAACTGTTTTTCTTCTGGAAAGCTGAAGCATTAGTAAAAAAGGGGACAAGAGTGAAGGCATATGGCAGAGAAATCCAAACACAAATGATGGAGCCAGGTGATGCAGTGAAATACCAGCACACAAAACATACAGATGCTTAAGAGGTAACACAAAACTCCAACCCAGATGTCTTTTACAAAACCAAATCCTTAAAAACCTTCAGCGTTGTTTTTCCCTTCACAAAGATTCATAATTTGGAAAACTCTGGGCTGGAAATTGCTCCAGCTGTTCATGCTCTGGGGGCTGTGACTGCAGTGAGTCAGTGCCACATGTGGGGACCTTGTGAAAACTCTCTGCAGAGCCCAGCAGTGGCTGCCAGCACAGCACTGAGACAACACGGCAACTCTGCTTTTTGGGGCTGCTCAGACCCCCTCCTATGAGACCCAAACACCTTTCTCCTTCAGCCCTGGGTTTTGGTTCCAGCTTAAGAGCCAGCAGAGCAAAAGAAAAGCTGAAACAACATTATTGCTCAGCCAAGCTGAGCAGGGACCTTGCCTGAAACTCCTCCAGTTTGCTGGACTTCTAGTTTGGCTCCAAGTTTGTACTGAGCTGTAGCCACAAGCTTGGAGCCAACTCTGGGATCACCCAGAGAGCCAGGCAGTGGCTAAACTCTGTATGGGGTTATGCAGCAGTTACTACACCCAGGGTCACCTCTAACTTGCACCCAGAAACTGGCCTCCACTCCCACATTTTGGAGCTCTGTAATGCCTGAATGAGCACCATGGAACATGAGCACTGCTTTAGCAAGCTGTGGTCAGGCAAGCTTAGAAGACACAGATCTGGCAATGGTTTTGGCACAATGGCAGGGAAGTGGTGGTTCAGAAGTTCAGGGGTTTGACTCTTCAAACAATTAGAACAGCTCTTCAAAGTATACATGGAATGACTGGAAGGAATGAGATGTCTCCCTAAAGCCTTTAGCAAACCCCAAATCTAACTCACGCCTATATGAAAGCTTCTGCTCTTAAAACTCATGCTCTGTTGCTCCCCACTCCCATCTCCTTATGTTCCAGGGGCAGTGGGATGGATGGGATGTGCTCAGAGTGGGGATAGTGACACATGTCTGGCTTTGGCAGTCACCCCATGTGTTGTCTGGCCCTAGCAGGACAGCAAAGCTCAGGCTCTCTCCTTTCCAAGGGGCTGTGGAAAGCCAACAACATGGACATGAATTGAAGGACAGCTCTGGCCTCAAACCTGAGCTCTGATTCAACAAGGAAAATCCCACCAAAACTGGATAGAAACAAGAGGTCACATTTGAGAGACCAACAGGGGAATTCTATGTCTGGAGGGCTTCTGTGGGGGCTCCAAGTCACCCACTCACAGCACACAGCAAACAGAAGCAGCAAGGGCTGTGCCTTCCTCATGGGTTACAACCTGTTCTAGCTTGGAGTATTCATCAATACTCCAATAAAGCCCCGTCTCCTGCTAGTAGGTACAGAACACGGTTCCTGTATTTAACCCCATCCCATTCACTGGGATTCCCCATGCTGAGAAGTGCTGACCAGTCCCCTCTCTCTCTCCACAGGCACTGATGGCATTTTTGGTTTGTCCCCCTCCTGACATATACACAGGAGAGATTCTTTCTGCACAGAGCAGGAATGAGACAGGGGACTAAAACATGGAATACCCCAGGAACTCTTGGTACATCCGATGCAATAGCTTTCTTGGGCTGGGGAACTTGCACATCTTTTGTCCAGTTGCTCTTTTCTAAATACTTTATCTAACTAATTTCCTTCCCTAAGTAGACTTGGATAGCAAAATAAATGAAATAAATGCAGCTCTGCTGCATTTGGGCTTTGGTAGAATCCCTGACAACCGTGGCAAATGCTGGGGAGTTACCATTCCTCTTAAAAATCCCCTTTTTAATTCCTGCTTACATGATTAGGTCCTGAAGCACAGATACATTCAATCACCACCCTGGAGTACCTCGTAAATCTCTGCTCAGTATCAGAGCAATAACAACATGAAGAACCTGAAGTGCTTTAGGCAGAGTATTCCCATTTGCTGCGCTCTGAGCACGAAGTGTGATGGCCCACCCCAGGGTGCAGGAACAGCCCTAAATTCCTCTCAGGAAAGCTGGGGTCTGATAAGCACCTGCCAGATATGCTGGACAGGACACCCAGGTACCTGAACCATCCCTTTTATGGGCTGTCACCTCCGGGCTCTTCAGCCACCACAGCTCCCCTCCTTCCCTATCTCCCCCAGCTGTGCCTGAAACCCCATGCCCTAAAACTACTTTGGAAACTGAGCTGGTTAAACTGCTAAAAGTGCCTGTATAGGTGAATGGAAATCATTTCACTCCACGTCAAATACAGCTTAAATTCCCATGGGATCAGACTGAGTTACACGAGTATCAGACAGGGTTACAGCAAGGCCCCGTGAGAGTATCTCCACCAGAGTGGTGGGATACAATAAAACCAGTTTATACCAGCACTGCCTTGTCTGAATCACACCTTTCTGCAATATCTGATCTAGTGCAAGGCGCTGGTACCTGCAGTAGCTCACTCAGCTCACAGTGCAGGTAAAAGGAGAGCGGCTTTAAAGGAAGGACAGAAACACAAAACCTCCCTATGCTTATAGGGGCACAGCGTGTTCAGCTGGCAGCTCTGCAGGTAACCAAGGGTGAGTGGTTTGGGAGGGCTGTGGGGATGGCAGCACTGGGATGGAGGGTTTGGACAACTGACAGGGAAGGATGCTTGGTGGCCCACGAGGAATTGTTTGATCTGACCAAGGGCCTCTCCTGAAATGCCTGGCAGGTGTTAAGTGAAGCAGAAGAAGTGTGGACAAAAATACATTGCCTATTGGTATGGCTCTGAATATCATTTGCAGTTTGGCCACATGAAAGGACCTTATGTATTCACTCCCTGTGAATGCAGATGTGGAGCCTTGCTTCAGGAAAACATGTAATGCAGGCTTTAAATCCTCACATCCAACTTCCAAATGAGAAACAAACACTGATATTTAACACTGATAAATTAAGTCTGCACTGATTCATTGAGACCAGCAGAAACACAAGCCATGCCACAAACAGTTCTCAACTGAAATTTAAAACCTTCTGTGTGCAATTTATGTGTGGCCAGCAGGCCGAGGGAGGGGTCTCCCCCACTACTTTACTCATTTCAAGACATGTAGCACCTCCTAGGGCAGCCTAGGATGCCTTTAGCCTCGTGCCTCAGCCCAGAATTTGTGTGTGCTTCCCAAGAGGAACGTGCCCGTGCTGATCCGGCCCCGGAATCAGGGGCACGGGCAGGCTCCGGTGACAAGCACGGTGGCCACGGTGCACTGCTCTGGCTCCCCACGTGTGACAGCCGAGCTCTGCTGGGCTGTGCCCATCACCCCTGCCTGCCCTCCCCATGGCCCAGTCACCTCCAGGGTGTGAGGAGCACCAGGCAGAAAATCACAGGTTCCCAAGTGGCACTTCACACCCCTCCAAGTGCCAACGCTGCCACTCTGGGCTCAGGAGCCAGCACGCCTCCCTCACCCGGCTCCCATGGCTCCAGAGAGCCCAGGCAGCCCGGTCCCCTCACGCAGCCTGCCTGACAAACCTGTCACCTTGCCGCTGTCCTCTGGCCACAGCCCTCTCAGGAGGAGGCACGCAGAGTAGGAAGGGCAGCCAGGAGCTGGGCTGAGAGACATGGAGCTGGACACGCTCAGGGAGCGGGCACTGTGCATGCATGGCTGGTGACCTGTGGGACTCAGGCTGGCGGCTCCTCCGGGGCCCAGGACTTGGCAGGCTCCGCTCCCAGCCCCTTCTGTGCAGCCACAGGCAGGTGCCAAAATGCTGCCCAGCCTGCATGCTTTTCAGAAGGTGAGGAGAAGGTGGAACTGGGCTGCACCAGAGCCTGTGGACTACCGGAACTGTCTCCCAGCACCTCCATCTGCTGTCCCCTCACCCCATGGAAGGAACTTGCTTTCAGTAGCATCAAGTTCGTAACCTCTTTCCTACCATTTGACACTGATTTTTTTTTTTTTTTTTTGACAGAAGGTGGTAGTGAAGAACCCAAAAGGTTTCAGCAGCCTCCTGAGCATGAGATGTAGGGATAAGGCAAGAAGGCACCACAGCCAGAACTGCAGACTCCAATAATTAAAGTCACCAAAACCAGGGAACTTTGCCATCAGACACAGAGAGACTAGGGTAAAACATGGTAAACACCTGAAATCAAGGCACATAAATGGCAAATACTGAATTTGGATAAAACAATTAATATATGCAGATAGACATGAACAAAGCAGAGGGCTGGGACACACAGAGAAATTTTCCAAATAGGACTTAGTAAACCTCCCAGGTGGTTTTCACCAGCACAAGTGTCTCCCTCTGTGCCCCAAAGCACAGCCAGTTTCCATCTGTATCCTATACTGTCTTTCACTTTTAGTTGCATTTTTCCTAGGCTTTGGCACCATCAATTGCTGCTCCATTTGACAGCCTTGCCCAACGAAAGCCTGGACAAGAATGTGCTAATTGTACAGCATGTGTGGGTGTTTAAAACCACAAAACTCAAACAATGGCTCACTGCATCCAGCAGCCTTTCCCCACGGCCAGCACAAACCCACTTTCACATGAGGGCAATACCCAGCCAGGCCCACTCCAGCCACCCAGCTACCAGGAGACATGCTGTTCTCCAGAGCGGACTGGAAGGCTCTTACAGACCCATCTCCTCGCTAAGGGGGTGCCACAGGAGCACCAGGGAACCTGGCACACTTGGCACCTGCTCCCAGTTTAAGCAACATCCTTAAGGACAGAGAATAGCTGCCACTACAAAGGTCCATCACCCAAGCTCCATTCACCTCCCCGCACGCTGGGCGAGGGCTGCCGGCACTGGGAAGTGAGCCGGGCTCCCCAAAACAAGGTGGCTCGCTCAGGGAGGGTTATTGCCAATGTTATTGCCATCCACGTATAAATATGTACATGGACCATCATTTTCTTGTAACAAATGGTGAAAGCCACTGCGGTGACAGTGAGGCAGCGCGGGAGCAAGGTGACTTTATCACCTACCCATGACTATGTTTCCCAAGCAGCCTCCTCACCAATCCGGAGCCCTCCATGATCATTAGTTCCTGCACATGGCAGCAATGAAATTGTCCCTTAAAGTAAATCATTCAAGGATTTTTATAATCTGAAATAAAATTTTCTAATATTTTTTTCCTAAGTTTTCCAGGTTTAAGGTTTTAATCTTTTGTTATTTATTGTGCAGCAGTTGTGAAGGGCATGATGAGCAGCCCAGCGTAAATAGTCATCGGTGGAGGGTCGGTGCCAGACAATGCTGCATTGAATAAATTAATTTATTTTCTTTTTCCTATTACTCCACATTCTCTCTGAGGGGGCTTGAATACAGCCAGAAAAATGAAAGAGTAAAACAAAACAAACTAAATCTGCACATTGGCTCCTGGGTGTTTTCCTGCCTGGTGGCTGAGGCTGCTGATAAATATTCCCTGGAAATGGTACTGAAGGAAGAAATGGCATATAGATATATTTTCCTTTCTTCCTTCACACTCAGAGCATCAAATTCAAAAGACGACAATTTTCTGCTGCTTGAGATGCAGAGTGTTCCTCTATTTCTGCACTCTCCAGGATTTATTGCTCTTTTAAACTACTGCAAACACAATTTAACCTTTGCTGCCTTTACCTCTGGTCACTTCCTTTGGCCCACCAGAGCCTGAATTAATGCTAATCACAGCAAAACACTGGACATTGTCCTAACTGTAGGACAGTTATATAAATAATCCTCTTTCCACAGAAATAGACATAAAATATCTCATTAGACCAATAGCCCTACCAGGCACATTCCAGCCTAGAGTATAAAAAAATTTATGTTATGTATAATTTCTTTCTACCTAAATTCTCTGACTCCTGGAACTCTGAGGTAGACCATCCTGGTGAGCCTGCAGGACCCACTTCTCTGTGGCACAATAATGCTGTGAACGGAGGCCTCTCCAAACTGCACACCACAGGTGACACAATAATGCCGTGTCTTGTTTGCACTGTAATGCTGCCACTTGTTTTCTCGTGGAAACAACTTCCTCTTTAATTTCCCTCTGCATTCAAACTGTACAATAACACCAGGAACCATTTCCCTGTACAAGAATCCTACAGTATTTCAATTAAAATCTCTCATCTTTAGACCATTTTTTTCCTGGACACCCCTCCAGTTCCACTCACAGCCGAGGCGCAAAACCCAATTAGTTATTAATTGAGGCACGTTAAAATTCATTAACTCTGCTTGTGAAGCTGAAGCTATAATTAACTGTCTGCCCAGGCTTTTGTTCTTTCATCACCAGGTAGAAGGTCCCACAGTTAATAGAATAAGGCAGCATCCCACCTCCTCTCTGTGGCAGACAGCCTGGCTCTGGTGCAGTGGGAATGTCCCATTCTAATGCTGTCCTTGCAGCTGCTGCTTATCCTGTGCCCCAGGTCAGCCAGGGCACACTTGGAAAGAGTGGGAGCATTACAACCCCTTGTGGAAGTATTTTGCAAAAGGCCATTTCCCACAAGCTCACTATCCTGCTGCAGGATGGCCCAAGCACTTTAATGTCTGAGAACTGCTAAAAACACAGCTCAAGGCAGAGTGTGTGGAGCTTGCACACATGGAGCAGCACCAAGCCAGCCTTTACTGTAAAACAAGCATGGGAATTCACTCCCATGTCAGGTCCCTGTGGCAGCCACACACGGTGCTGCACTTCCACTGCCTTGTGAGGAATACAGCCAAACCTAACCAAAACCAGCTCTTCCCAACTGGAGCTGCTTTGGGGGGTATTTCACAGACAGATCAGTGGAAGCAACTTTCCGCTTCTGGTGTGAACCATCCTTGGCAGAATGGGAATAATTTGCATTTAACCTGGGACACGGTGGACTCTGTGCCCATAAGCACCATCAGTAAAGTGAATAGGAGGAAATGGTGTAAACCAGGAGGAAAGAGGGATGTCTTGTCCTGGATGTTTTTCCACCCCGAGAAGGCAGGGCCATCAGGGGCCAGGGCAGGTCACAGCAGAGGTGACGGAGCCAGGACTGTTTCTACTTCTTTTGCCCCACACACACATTCCCTGTTCCTGCAATGTGCCAGCCTACACATTGGAGCTGGCACCAAGGAAGCTGGCTGGTGCCAGGAAACAAGTCTGGTGCAGATTATTTTCCAGCTGGAGCAGTAAGGGAGCCACAGAGACTCTGGGAGTTGCAATATGGCTGCTCACCCCACTCTCACTGCCCCACTGGTACAGCAGCCACACCTCTCTCCTCAGGCTCCAGCCAGGCTCTGAGGACAGAATGAGGATCTGGATAAACAGCATGAGTTCCAGATGCCAACTGGGAGACATCTGGGGAAGGATCCCTTTCTGTTCCCACAGCGAGAGGCAGCAGCAGCAAGAGAAAATGGAACTGAAGATCAGAGAACAGGCAGAACAGCCCAATTTCTGCAGTGCCCTGTGTGGGCACCACGATTTGTCAGACAATTCCACCTCACACAGCACATGGACTCAGAGTGTCTGTCCCCAGAGATAGCCTTCAGAAGGGCTCCCTGCATCCAAACTGACAGCCCAGCAGTCCCAGAGCTCCATTTGGACCCACCCAATCCATCGATCTGGCAGAGCCCCTGGGGGATCCCCACTCCTCCTGCCAACTGACTTGCAGCGGCACCAATCAATTCATGTCCCTGTGTGAGAACTCAGGGAAGCAAATATGGCCTCTGTGAAAGCCAGGAAAATAATGGCAGTGACCTCGCCCCATTTCTCACATGGCTCCATATCCATCACACCCATCCCATCCTCATAAGCTGCACAAGGAGCTCTAATGCCAGTATTGATGATGCTGTCAAGCCTTCACAAAAGGTGCCTGACAGCCTCATGTAAGGCAGAGATACAGGGAGCTCAGGCCATCAATAGCTGCAGAAGTCTCACACAGAAACCTCCACTCAGTGCAAGCACAGACTGCCAACAGCTTGTTCCTTCTTTTCCCTTATTTTGTGAGAATAAATGCCCACAGGAGTCAACCACCTCACACTCTGCACAAGAGAAGTCCAAACTATTAAAGGCCTGTTTCTGTCCAGGAGCATCTGGGGCTAGCACCTTGCCACTCTCCCTTGAGCAGCAGCTGAACAGGATGCAGAGGGTGGTGACAATCCACCCATACTTCCACCTTTCAGGCTGGGAATGCTGCCATGGAGTCTCATCTGCTCTCACTGGGCCTCCTCATCTGGATCTGTGAGCTACCAGGCCCCTCACCCAGCAGCCTGGCTCTGCCCAAAATCCAGGTGGCTTCAATACTTCATCAAAATATTAATGGCCGTATTTTAAACCCAACATTTGTTTTGCCAGAAGCAATGAATAATATGAACAGCATCTACCTCAAATTGTGACTACTTTACTTAGATCACAGGCAGAGAGCCACCCTCTGATCCCATGCCAAAACTGAAGGAAAATAAAACGCCTTTGGAGCTCATGAGAGGGAATAGGTACAAAGGCACAGGGAATGAATGGCTCTGTTTATCAACAAAATACAGAGTCAACACAGCCCTGGGTCCCCAGACTGCACTGGTCAAAGAGCCCTGTATCCCCTGTGACCCCAGAGCTTGGGATGCCTGTCTCTAGGAGAAACAAGTTTCCTAGTTTGCTTCTTTCCCAAAGCAGTGACCCAAAACCTCTATCATTACTAACAATAATTAAAAGGTGCCATAAGAAGGAGTCTGTGGTTGGTTGCCACTACAAGGAACAGTCTCATTAGTTTAGTACAGATTTTTAACTGCTTTTTCAGGACATGGCTGTTGACGGCCATTTAGAACTCACGGGGTACTCAATGCTTCAGGCTCCTTCAGACTGTCAGGAAGAAGGGAGGCAAGGAAGAGTTGGTGGCTGCTGTGTAGTTTTGCCCATGCAGCCAGAGAAGATATCAGTTTGTCAGTCCTTCAGAGAAGAAAAAAAAAAAATCCCTTCTCTGAACCTTTCTCACCAAAATACACTTAATATAGCTTTTCTTAGCTGGGACACAGCAAAGACCCAACAGTCCTAAGCTAACTGATGATTCAGGATGGGAACTGGGGAAAAGTTCCTGTGTCACACGGTGCCCACAAAGCAGCATTCACCAGTAATCACACACCAAGCAGACAGGAAGTACCCAGCAGCCTCTCCAATGGAGCAAAGATGGGGAGATAGGAATACAGCTCTAACAGCCAGCTTGGGAATGCTCCCAGAGCCAGTTCCTGGCATCACACACAACTGGGAAAGCAGATTTGCAATTTAAGTCTACTTTAAAATAAACAGAAAAGTCCTGTCATTAATCATAGCTTCTATTACACGTGTTATGCAACTATTGGATCTACCTGATTTCCCTGACTGCCCCTTCCTGGCAGTACTAGAGCTCCCAAGGACATCTCTGCAGAAGAGCACAGGGAGTCAGGAGGAAAAAGCCCTTGGGAAGCACCATGGGAAGTAAAATTCCCAGAAGATGGGGCTGTGGGCTTCCCACTCTCCTCACAAGGACCATCAGCTGAGACCAGCAAGCCCTTAATTTTTCCCAGCTATAGACCAGTCGGAGCACGCAGCGGGTGCTTGGAATGACAAGCAAGGCCAAGGCTTGCAAACACAAGATGTGAGCGACCAGGTGGAGGCTTTCTGGACCCCCTCTAACCTCCTGCACTCCCTGAAAAAAGCAGTTTTAGGAATCAACATACTAGTATGTTTGCCTCAGAAAAATACTTGCATCGAAGCACACTTTTACATCAAGTTGTTCTTACTTATCATGACATTTCTGGGATGCTTTGAGGCGTGTACCCCAAAGAAGGAGACTGTGATTTTTATTTCACATCTGGGAATTGTCTCTGCTCTCCTTTACCAGCAGCAGCTTTGTGCTATGTTAGATTTTCTCCTAATTGCAGTCAGAAGAACAGGTTCAGGTCTCTGAACAGAAATCACCCAGAGTGAGGTAACAGGGTTAAATCCACTCTGCACAGTAAAAGCAAATTAACCTAGGCTGATAAAGTATGAGCCTTTAGTTGCCAAGAATCCACAGAAGCCTGTAGAGATTTAGTCCTGAACTGCATTTCAAGAACACAGCAGGCCTGGGTCCCCCCTAGCCCAACCTTGTTCCCTCTAATTCAGCCCGACCCAACCTCATGCCACATGGGTCTGGATTAGGTTTCTCAGCTAAATCTACATAAAGGGTTTTCTACCTGCTGCTAACACTGTACATGCAGATAACAGTAAGGAATCTTTAATTAAGGCAACCTCTGGCACATGGATTCCTATGGCACCAAAGTAAGACCTGGAGGGCCACCAGTCTTGCAAAAGAAGTGCAGATCCCCAATGTTTAAACGGCTAAACAACAGAGGAAAGAGTCCAGTTCTGCATTACTGCCTGCGATGTTCTTTTTCAGCTTGTTTTTATTGTACAGTCCTTTGCATACCTAAAGATTTTGCTCACTTCCAGAATTGCCCCAGCCACAATCTAACCACATCTCCTGTGCCCCTGCTTGCCACCAGACACAGCAGCAGGCACCCACAGGCTGTGCTGGGATGAGCCAAGGCAGAGCTTGGTGGGCAGCAGCCCCTCCTTGCCCACCTGACCCAGCAGATTTATGGAGCCTGGCACTGCCAGGGGATCCAGCAGCGGCCAGGGCTGCTGATTGGACACCTGTAGTTCCAGGACCAGGAAAAAAATTCATGTTTTATGACTAGGATCTAAAGCAAATTTTATTGAGAGCTTTTATGTTGGTAGCTTTGAGTAGTTTTTATAGAGAGGAGTTCTGAAAACTGCCATAAAATTTTGCCTTGGGGGTTATGATTACATTTGTATCTCTCCCAAACTTAGATAAATAAAGACGACAGTTTTTACTGTAGAAGCTTAAAAGGTTAGAGTGGTATTTGGTCTGTGATGAACCTTTTATAGAGATGATGTTGTAAGAATTTATTCTTAAATATCAATAAAAAAATACAACTTAACACTTCTTGATAAAGCTATGGTGATTAGAAGAGCTGTCAAAGAGGTGGCAGTACTGCTGGTGGCTTTCTTCCTGCTCAAATCATGCTTTAATACATTTTTGGTTGCTGGAAACTATTAACTAATTTGCATTCTGTCAGAGGAAAAGCGTACTTTGTAAGGACAAAGCTTTGTGGTGTCCCAGTATTTGAGATCAGGTTCACCTCATGGCTGATTTTGGGGTTAAGCTGATGCACTCCCCTTTAGGAGGAACCTTGTTCAGTTCCATCTCTTTACACTCTTTGCAAAAGGTAAATGAGACACAACACCTGATTTAGGCAGCCCAGCAGGTGCCATAGCCCTGCCCTGAGCTCAGCACATTCAGCTCCCAACAGCCTGTGCCCCTGCCCAGCAGCAGGGCACCTGGAGCCTTACCTGCACCATTCCCCTGTGGGATTCAGCACCTCAGTAACAGCAGCAGCCCTTTCCCAAGGTCTCCTCTCCCAGACACTGCACCCATGCAGAATGTTAGCAGGACTGCCACAAGCCTGCAGGGTGTGGGGTCCAAACCCCTGATGTCACAGAGGTCCCAGTTCCAGGAATACTGTGCACTGGTTGAAACAGGCACTGCAATTGGTCTCAGGGGAGTGAGACACACAGCATTAACACACTGATTTTCAAACACACAACAGCTTGTGTTAAAGTGAACACTTGAACAGTGGAAACAAGGACTGATGAACTCGCTCTCTCCTCCATCAAGCATAGCCATAATTGGGATTGCAAAATTCAACAAAAAGTAGTGACAATATTGTTTCAAACAGGATGACTAATTAGTGAGAACTCCCTCAAAGCCTTCAGCAGAGCAGCTCTTGGCTAAGCACAGCATGGGCACAGGCACCTCCCCACTCAGCCTGGCACCCCCTCTGTATTCCACAAGGCTAAACCCTGCTCAAAGCCTCTATCAAATCAGGTGGTCTTGAACGCACATCTGACTGAAATCTTTGCCCACAAATATGTTAACTGAAACAAACTGGACACCATCAGTAAGAAATCACACACATTCCGACAAGAGCTCTGCATAACTGGGAATAGACACAAAGTAAAATGGAAATCACAGCATCCAAAAGGAGACAACAAAGACACACGTGCAGAAAAAAGCTGCTTTTTTTTTTTTTAATCCCCTCCCTCTTACTTTAATTTCTTCAGTCCAATGCAGCTCAAACAGGATCGCTGTTCTGTTCCAGCCATCAGAAGAAAGGTGGCTGTCCCTGAATGCACTTGGAATCACAGTGTTTGCATCTGTTTGTGTGCTTCACTCAGTGTCAGTGTGTGTTTGTGTGCTTCAGTGGTAATCTGCTTTTCAATGTGTTTAATGTGTAAATAAGACTGGAACATCTCCTACCTTAGCCTCCACCTCCTGCTGTGCCTCATGGTTGTCACCTGGCAGGTCCGCTGTGGCGGGTCACTACAGAGACCCAGAGGAGACAGCTGGGCCACGAGGCACTGCAATGCCTGCAAAAGGATGGTGCAGGGTTAGCCAAGTCACAGGAAAACGCTCAAACATTTAATGATGAAAAGTCTTTCATTCAACAGGTGCCTGAGCCCCAAAGACACAAGCTAAACATGTACTGAAGCACCTTGGTCCAACAAGAAAGATTGTCCAATTCACTTGTATCCACAGAGGACAAGTACCCTGGAAATGCACAGCCACCTGCAAATCCAGTCACTTCCCAACAACTAAAGGCTGACCAGCCCCACACAGAGTGAAGGGTAAAAACCAAATGTTTGCATCTCAAAGCTCAGGAACTAATGAAAAATGTTTGCACTCATTATTACCTGGGGACTTAAAGGTAACGTGTTATTATCAGGAATCCCACGTATTTCAGGGTTTTCTGGGGGAAGTAAAGAAGCTTAAAGCATAAAGTAATTGATTTGTTATGAATTACCTCTTTAGGTCTTGTTACAGCTATTAATACTTCATTGTGTCCATGTAAAGTTTAAAAAAGTCACTGACAATGACACAGTTTCATCTCAAGCCAGAATATAAGAAATTATATCAGTAATTTAAGGGAGGACTTGGTGTTGCTTTAAAGCAGAGTTGGCTGGTAGGACTCAAGCCTGTCCCCAGCTGAGGACTGCTCAGCTCTGCAGGCTGTGTGGTTGCTCGAAGTGCTGCCTGGCCCTTGAC